>NC_138866.1:43670605-44270605 GCF_965194805.1 Balaenoptera borealis | reverse complement strand
TGTTGCGAAGAGGTCCTGGAGAGCAGACTGAGGAGCTATATATGTATATGTCTATATCCATATATAAATGCTTCTGCGTCTTTTCGTGCTTTACACAATATTAAGAGAATTGCCAGCTAGTTAGGATTTAAGTAGGGTCATCATTTTCTTGGCTGATTGGTAGAATTTAATTATTTCATGATTTCAACCAGTGAATGCAGCGTAGCCACAACTCTTTGTTGCGTCCATTATGTAATGGAAGGCAGAGAAAAGGACTGGTCTACCTGTCAGATCTTTTTCGCTGTTAATTTTAAACCTGGCTAAAATGTTAAAGTTGGGGAAGTGTGTCAGGATTTGAGAGGCAGTTCGGTATAGTTCGTGAGGAGAGGATGAACCAGCAGTCAGGAGACCTGGATTGAATTCCTTTCTTGCCCACTGGCTTTGTGATAGTGGCTTAGTCCCTTACGCTCTCTCTGTTTCTTTAGAAATAATGAAATATGATTGGATTAGGTAGTTGTCAAGGACCTTTCTGGTTCATACCCTGTCATATTGTTCATTGGCTGAAATGTTGAAAACATATAGTTAACATAGTCTAGGTAGCCCAGCATGTGTTGATTTTGTATATTCTTAAGGTGATGGTGTTAGAATTCGAATGGGAACTGTGTTTTAATAGCAGAAAAGATTGATGCTGTGATTACTTTTTTGGAAGCAGAGATGTGCAAAACAGGCATCTTTTAGAGTGGTAATGGTATACGTATATTTGGTACATTGGTGTTAGGTTGTACATGAGGGTGTTCAAAATTTGGTAAAACTTTCTGTTGCAAGTTTAAGGAAGGCAGTGATGTTTTGAAATTAAGCTCAGTGGGCTGAAATAATCAACATAAGGAAGAGATAATCTGATGCTGAAATTTTAGAACTGGAAGGGCCCTAAGAGGTCATAGTACATGTTCAGCTCTTTAATTTTACTGATGAAGCAACTGAGGCTCCCGGAAGGAAGGGGATTTGTTCAAGTGCATAGTTGAGCTGGATCACTACACTGCCGGATAACCGTTTCCCCACTTCAGGGCAGAGTCCAGCAGTGCTGTTAGCAGAGTCCAGTCAGTTCCTCAAAGCTTCAATTTTTTTTTGTAACTTGCATGAGGGGAGCCGAATCTCTTTCTGGATTCAATTTAAAGCATGCAGCTCTCTTGCTGACTAATGGCCCATCATGGTTTCTGGAAAAATATTGCTTACTCTTAGTTCCCCTCACCTCACAGTTGAATGCATAATGCATTTTGCAAGACTTTCTTTTTCATTTGAGGCTTCACGAAATATATTTTTATTGGCTCTCTCATCCAGAGGTTTTTAACCTAGGGTCCACAGATGGAATCCAGGGAGCCCTTGAACTTAGATGGGGGGAAAGTCATCTTTATTTTTACTGTATTCAAACTGAGATTTAGCATTTCACTCCATTATGTGTATAGGCAACAGATAGACCTGCTGCTAGATTCGTTAATACATTAATCCAGAAGTACATATATTATTGTATCACAACTTAAAACTATCTTGATAACCAAGTATGATTGATTCCATTTTTAATCCTTTGTATTGTATACTATCTTGATAACCAAGTATGATTGATTCCATTTTTAATCCTTTGTATTGTATTTTATGCATTTAAAAATATTTTTCTGGACTTCCCTGGTGGCGCAGTGGTAAGAATTCTCCTGCCAATGCAGGGGACACTGGTTTGACCCCTGGTCCGGGAAGATCCCACATGCCGCGGAGCAACTAAGCCCGTGTGCCACAACTACTGAGCCTGCGCTCTAGAGCCCGTGAGCCACAACAGCTGAGCCCACGAGCCACAACTACTGAAGCCCACGTGCCTAGAGCCTGTGCTCCACAGCAAGAGAAGCCACCACAATGAGAAGCCCGTGCACCGCAACGAAGAGTAGCCCCCGCTCGCTGCAACTAGAGAAAGCCCACGCGCAGCAACAGACCCAATGCAGCCAAAAATAAATAAATAAATAAATAAATAAATTTATTAAAAAATTTTTTTTTCTGAAAAGGGCTCAGTATACTTTACCAGACTGCCAAAAGGATCCTTCGCACAAAAAAGGGTTAAGAATTTCTACAGATATGACTCAAAAATATTGTAATTGAAACTGACCAAGATCTACAAACAGCTAAAGGTCAGGGGTACGTGCCTATTTCCCTTTGGATTGTGTAGCATTTTATCAGGTAAGACAGAGGACTGTTGCTGGAAGAGTTTATGGTCTTTAGTTTTTGAAACAAGCAGCTCCGATTTCTAGTTGCCCATTTTTGTCTTAACCTTGGCATTTTGCCTTGACCCCTCCCCTTGGTAGTAATAAGAAACCTTAATATACATCGTAACACTTTTCCTTTTCTCATCATCCTCTCTAATTTGGGCCCAGACATCAAACACTAGTGTCCTTTATAGACTAAAAGCTCTTTGAACTTAAAAAAAAGAAAATAAATCAAAATCTTTGCTGTCACTCAGCGTGTAGGGTGATCTGTAGAGCTCAGCTCTGTTTGTGTGGATGGAGTGTCTACTTCTGTAGGCTATTAAGGGTCATGATGTGACTGGCTTTGAGTTGCTATATTTTCCTTTACTAACTTTAGCCTTGTTTGGAGTATGTGGCTGTCTGTGTGGTTTCTTGTCTGGCTCTCTCAGATTTATTTGTTTCTCTCTTTAACACACCAAGCCTGAAACCTTCATTAGGACTTTCCGTTTTCAGTTGTATTTCATCATATGATCAATATTTGGGGATGCTTTAGGTAAACAAAAGTAAAACCAGGTTGATACAGGTTCCAGCCCCTTTACCAAAACATATTTTATCAAAAGGATAAAACATGTACACAGAAAAGACCAAAAAACCAAAAACATGCCAGTTGCTGTATTTGAGGGAGACCAGTATTGTCACATTGAGGCAGTGGTTTTATGTCTGTTGTGTGGGGATCAGCAAGGTGGGGCCATAGATTGTCTTTGGAATGGAGACAGTAGCTCTTGATGGAGCTCCTTGGTATGGGAGAAAAATAACTGAAAAGGAATTTCTGACATCTTTTGATTTAGCTAAGGGTTTCCCCTGGGGTGAGCAGAATCTATAAGAAGAAAGTCAGTCGAGGGTAAGAATGATTCTGTTAATAGTTCTTATTGAGCTTACTGTCACTTTTATCTTCTGGAAAATAAAAATAACGAGAGCAGGAAGTGCTTCATATTTGTTAGCTTTGTCTAAATCAGCTCTTCTCAGCCACCTTAATATGTGATGATCAGTTTTGAGGTACATGGCCGGTAATTTATGACACGTAATAAAGTGTGGATCTTTCAAATGATTCCAAAATGTCCCGTTAATAACGTGATTTTACCCACTCTCATCTGCTATGTTTTCCCAAGTGGGAGAGAAAGGGGTTGAGTTACATCAGGCAAGCCAGGAATTTATTCATTCAACAAATATTTATTGGGATTGTGCTCTTCCAGGCATGGGGGATACAGCAAGACAAGGCAGACACGTGAATTGCTGTCTTATTCTTGTCACAGCCCTTTAGGGAACAGCTAGTACAAATACACAGTTCATTTATTTATTCCACAAATATTTGAGCATCTGCTACGTGTCGGATGCTGTCCTTGGCGCTAAGGGATGTAGTGGTGAACAAGACAGGTATCATCTCTGCCGCTGTGGATCCTTCATAGAAAGCAGTTTAGAGTATAAGCTGTGACGGGGGGCACATTGACAGTGTCACCTAACCATGTGCCAGGATGAGAAGGGGATAGCCAGGTGGAGGTAGAGGAAAAGATTGCTCTAGGAGGAGGAGTATTCTTAGACCCAGAGATGAGCACACATGCCCCTTTGAGGAATGGAGAAAAGCCCCG
This sequence comes from Balaenoptera borealis, assembly GCF_965194805.1. Lineage (NCBI taxonomy): Eukaryota > Metazoa > Chordata > Mammalia > Artiodactyla > Balaenopteridae > Balaenoptera > Balaenoptera borealis. The sequence continues at coordinate 44,266,755 of NC_138866.1, read as the reverse complement.
AATGACTAGAAGAGAGTGGTTGGAATATATAATGTGAGAGATGAGGGTGGGAGGGCAGGTCCAGCAGGATTCGGGACTTTATCCTAAAGGCGTGGGAGACTGTAGCTGGATTTGCAGCTCTGAAACTTGGAGTGGAGAAAGCACTTCTGCAAAGAGGGCTGCAGCAGCGCGGGTGGAAGGAGAAGCCCAGGCAGGGAGGGACCGGGGCGTATGGGAGCCCGCTGCTGTCTGGGTACCAGTTTCTGGTTCCTGTCTCTCATGAGATCCAGTTGCACCCACTGTCCAGGGTTGCAAGTGACCAGCCACTCATTCAGTGACTCAAAAATACTGACTGAGGACCAGCACTGCCCCAGACGCTGGGCTGCATACGGTAGGAGTGAGACAGACAGCCCCGCGTGCAGGGAGCTCACCTGTCAGTGGGAGGGATGGGTGGTGCAAATGAGTCAGCATGTAGGTAGATGCAGCATTTAATTTCGGAGAGTGTCAGGAGGAAGATGAAGCAGGATAAGGGGAAGAGAGTCCTTATTGTGTGGGGGGGGAGCTAGCCAGGTCAAGTGCTGGGGATAAGGTAGTGGGAGCCCTTGTAGACAGGGAAGTCAGGGGAAACTTTACTGAGAAAGTAACCCTGTATCCTCTGAGAGCCCTCCATCTTTTTCAGTTTTTATTTACTTTTTTCCAGTTTAAGCCACCCTGAGTGGGTTTCACTCTTACGGCCAAAGGATTCCGAGTATTCTATTAGTTAAGGAGGCAGAGTATGTAAACCATTTACCAAAGGGAAAATAGAAGTGAAAACAAGTAGAAGGACATACATTTAATGTCCCTAGATACACACAGGGTTCAGTCTAGGGATTGTGCTGCTCGCTACGTGCCCAGAGTGGTAATTGCATTCCCCTAGAGCTCACTGAGAAGATCTGCTCCTCCCTCCAAGAAGAGTTTACCCTTTGAGGACAAGGGGTGACTTCTACCCCCCTTGGAGAGCGAGGTACTCCTTTTCAGGTGCCTAGGAGGTTGGATTTCTCTGGCACACTGCAGCGGCCTGCTCAGCTCAGAGGTGTCTCTGGGGCTCGGTGACTGTTTCTCGATTTGGAAGGCACGCAGATTCTGATTCTGTAGCACAGCTGCAGTTTTGTAAACAGTCCTCCCAACCGTAAGGGCCTAAGTTAAAGGCTCCCTGCGATACTAAACATGTACTTTACTGACATCAGATATTCCTGTTTCAACTTTTGTTTTTCTTTTTGTCAGTCACCTAACAGTCATTTTGTCACCTGCAGAAAGTTCTGCCTTGAAGGGAAGCAGGCCGTCTGTTCCCATTCCACCAGCTGCTCGGAGCTGCGTTGCAGGGCGCTAGGGTGGTGCCGGAAGGCCGCGGTCATTAGTGCCTACTAATGACTAACGACGGCTGGGGGGTACAAGCCTCTTGGATGACAGACCTAATAAATATGCATTAGGGGTATTTTCAGCAGCAGGTTTAAGACTACTGCAAGTCATTCTCGATTGAGGTTTTATTTCCAGCCGTTCACATAATGCTTCTCACTTGCAAACACTTAACTCCGTTCGTACCCTGCTTTTCTTGCTCTGTGTTTAGGATAAGAATCATTATTTCAAGCTTCGTGCTCCCATTCTAATTAGTACTGGTTTAGCAGAATCCAACCAAAGCAGGCAGTTGTGTGTTTGGCTTCCAGGCTGTTGGTATGAAACGGCTATTTACCAAGTCCCTTCGAGGAGCCTCCGAGGCCCCTCCTCCTTTCCGGTCCATACCTGGCCTTCTCGTGCTTCCTGCTACACAGTTGTGGAGCGCTCTAATTACAATCAGAACTTGTGATGGGTGAGCAGTGAGGGTTTTCTGGACCGCTCGATTGATGAATCGATGACCCTGAGGAAAGGCCCTTTTTGCACAAGGACCACAAACACAAAGAAGTGTGCTTCTTGCCAGATCCCAGAAACTTACAGACTGGGTCCTTGCTGTGGTACTTGAGACTGCATTAGGGTTTGGGTGCTTTTGTTTTTACATGCTCTTGGGTAGAATTCAGAATGGAGTCTGTAGTTTTGCTCTATGGCTATTTGTATAGCGTATGCAGGAGAGCTATTGGAGCGAACAGATAACTGTACTATGTGTGTCAGCAGTTTATGCTTCTCAACATAAACTACTTGAGAACTATTTCACATTCTTGAACTATTTTCACATAATAAGCATTCAATTGTTTGACTCTGTAAACCATTCAATGAAAGAGTTATATCTAAAGGCCATGTATTGAGGTGGACATTACCCAACTTTCCCAACAGGATTTGCAGCCAGTTGGAGGTCAGATAAGAGAACTCAGGGTTTTAACTTAGTCCCACATTCTTCCTCTGTCATCTTCAAATACAGCCAGCATGCTGGACCTCTCTCAGGAGGTGAATCCCCTCCCCTTGCATCTGAGTTTTGTGATTTGCTTTGACCAGTCTTTGTGACAGAGGTCTGTGACTTTTGGATGTTGCCTTAAGGGGTGTTGTAGCTTCTGTTTTTGTTCTCTATATTAGTCTGCTGGGGCTGCCATGACAGAATACCACAGGCTGGGTGGCTTAAACAACAGAAACTTATTTTCTCATAGTTTTGGAGGCTGAAAGTCCAAGGTCAAGGTGTTGGCATGTTGGGTTTCTCCTGAGGCCTCTCTCCTTGGCTTGCAGATGGCTGTCTCTCGCTGTGTCCTCACGTGGCTTTTTCTGTGTGGGTGCCCATCCCTGGTGGTCCTTCCTTTTCTTATAAGGACACCAATCATATTGGATTAGGGCCCACCCATGTGACCTAATTAAACCTTAACTACCTCTTTCAAGACCCTGTCTTCAAATACATTTACATTCTGAAGTGTACTGAGGGTTAGGACTTCAACATATAAATTCAGTCTGCAACATCTTCTAGAAGGCAGCTGCCGTATAAAGACGTCTGACTACCCTGCTGGAGAGGGTAGCCCTGGTGGGTGAGAGATTACAAAAGGAGAGGAGGCCTGGTCAGCCCCCAGCCATTCCAGCCACCCAGCTGAGGCAGCTGACCTGTGAGTGAAGCCATGGTGGCTTCTTGGTCCATCAGGCTGCCCCAGGCCACACTGCATGGAGCAGAGATGAGCCCTTTCCTCCTAGTTCTGCCGAATTAACGAATTCTGAGTGCCAGTTGTCCTTTGAAGCCATTATGTTTGGGGGTGGTTTGTTACACAGCAGTAGACAACTGAAACACCACAGTATTATATTTGCATGTGGTTCATTTGTCAGATCTGACAGACTAACAGGAAATAATTCACTGAGTTTTTGTTTCTTTCAGGTTATTGATTATTTTAATAAGCACAATTTCAGCCTTTTAAGATGAGTTATTCCAAACATTAAGTACCGTATGGCCTGAAAACCTTCGCTAACAAAAGCAGTTGTGGAATAACTTTATGATGTATAAGTCATCTATGATCTCTTTGCATTCATTAATCTCCATAATCAGTATTATCTCCTGAAATTCATTGAGAGCAGGCAGTTGAAGAATGGCCTGGCTGAGCTGAGAACCGTGCTTCTGGAAGACTGGCGCATAAGCAGCTTTAACCCAGGACAGCTAGTGCATGATGCCGATTTTCAGCCTTTTAAAGGCCACCCAACGTGAAATAATAGTACTAACAGAGGTTTGAGGAGGGGAGGTCATCTGTACTAGCATCCTGCAAGTACAGGGCGATGAAGAGCTCATTTGTGTGGGTTGTACCTGTCTGTGACTGTCAGCGGTAGGAAGGAGGTACAGTTCCTGAAATACTTCCCAGGTCTCATTTACCCCATGGAGCCAAGTTATGCGCTGGGTAGGAAGCAAGCAAAGGCAGAAGGTGGCTCTGGCGTGGTGAAGTCTGGGCTGGGCCAGTGTTTTCCTTCCAGGAGGAGACAGTTTTGACAGCAGTCGAGCTGCCAGCCACGTGCATGGTCCTCGGGGTGCAGAGAAAGAGCTACAGGTGTAGATTCTGCCAGCGACTGCCTTCAAACTGAGCACCTTGCTGAAAAAAGGATTCCTGTAGTAGCTGAAATGAATGGAATGTCTTAAAATTCCCCAAATTCTGTTTGGGAAGTTTTAACATTTGACATTTTTAATCAGAAGGACTGAAACATGTAAAATGAAAACTTTTGCATTCAAAATTTGCAAACTAAGTATAAAAGAAACTTAAATAAACTCCCAAATGGTGTATTTTGTAAGTTTTTAGCTTTTATAATTTTGGAGACTTTAAAGCTTAAAACTACCCTAAAATCTTTGGGATACCAAATATATAGGTAGATATATGTTACTGCACATGTATTCTGTATGGACATATTTAATTAAATGTGGGATTCACTGTACGTACTAGAAATTAGGCAGTATCTAAACATATGCAGTAAACTTTAAACCACTCAGTACGTGTGAGGTGATTGCTGTTATAGTTGCTGCTTTGGCGATGCCAATGATCTCACATTTAGGAACCCACATAAGGAAATGCCCCCCAGGGACCTACATCTAAGGGCAAGACAAATAACTAAGCAACAAATCATACATGGTGTTGAGGACGGGTGGATGGAGGGAGCCGTTATTTCAGGTGTGCTGCATGCCAGGTTCTTTTGTTTTTTTTCTTAATCAGTCCCAGGAGTTAGATTTCATTATTTGGGACGTGAGGCCTCAGTTCAGGTAACTCATCTTGTCAGTGGCAGGGCCTGATTGGAAGGTAGCTTTGTACTTCTGTGAAGCCTGAGTCTTTCCACCAGGGTGAAGGTCAAAGGCATGTGTATTGCTAGGAGATTGGGAAGATATCCTGGAGAAGGCAGCCTTTGAGCAGAGTTTTAAAAGGTGGCCTGAATTTTTATAGAGCAGTAGTAGGAAAGGTGTGGGGTTTAGGAACTTTGAAGGATTTGGCTGGAGGCCGAAGTGCTTGGGGAAGGAGATGAAGTTGGAGTATCATCAGCTGGTTGGCCTCTACTTGCACTGGGGATACAGAGGGTTAATAACACAGTGGTCCCTGCCTTCCTGGAGCTTATCGTCCATCAGGAAGAAGGGACTTTAAGCAGATTAAGCTGGCCAGGTGCTGCCACGAGGTACAGGGCTTTATGAGGGTATACTGTGGGGGTCGGAGCTTGTTTTTGTGCAGAGGGAAGGATCCCATTTAAGCTGAGATGGAAAGGCTGAGGCGGAATTAGCTGAGGGTCACGAGGGAAAGAGCAGTGTGCGTAGAAGCTGAGGTGCTGAGAGACATCAGTGAGTTTGGAAATTGCGGGGTTGGAGGGCCAGTGTAATGCGAGAGACTTGGAAGGGAGGGCAGCGTGGACCCTGCAATGATATAGGCCGCCAGGATTGGGAAGCCTTGACAGCATTTCGAGGAGTTATTCCATATGGAGATAGCAGGCACATTTCAGCTTTCTGATCCACAGGTTGGATCTTCCTTGAAATCTCCAAATGGGTCTGCGTTTCCTCTTTCGTAGTTTATTTCCCCCTACCTTTGTCTCCCTTCCGCACCGAGGGACAGTGGCTTGTGCTGGGAAGAGCCCTCTCCTGAGAGATGGCCGTGGTGGGATAAAGCCGTCACTCGTCCACTCAGTAGCATATTTTGGAAACTTGTGCTGGAACCGATGGGTATTTTGGGGTCAGACCCCACCCAGGAGGGCAGTCAGGGATGAAAGAACCTTTACACACTCAGCCAGCTGTCCTCTAGAGCCTCGCTTTCCCCAGATGCCCAATAGATGGCATCCCACATGCACTGTCCCCTGGGCAGAGAGGACCTGCAGCCCCACAGCCCTCCTTCCCCTGCTCCGAGGAAGCCGAGTGTGCAAACCATCCAGTGACTCGCCCTTAGGGAGGAATACTGGGTGCTCCTCCTCCTGGCTGTTAGTGAAGCCCAGGGTCTTGACTGCCTCTGGCTGAGCTGGGCCAGCAGCAGAAGTGTGGGCACGGGACCACATTGCCCACAGACCAGTGTCTCTGGTTGCTCGGAGAGCAGAGCAGAGTAGACTTATATTCTTGCGACGTTGGCAGTTTCTTCGGGGTCTCTGGTCACTGCCCTGCTCGCTCCTCGCTCCCATCTCAACTTTTACCTTGTCCTCAGTGCCTTGCCTCCTTTTGAATTGAAGTGGAGGTCCCCGGTCAGATGCCTGCAGTTTAAAATCATCCTTAAAGAGGGAGCATCAGGATCTGAGCTTTTTATCTTTTTTTTCCTGCAAGGATGAGGAAATTCCAGCTAGGCTGCTGCTGCTTAGCAGCTGGGTTCTTTCTCTCTCTGGGGGAGGCGCACCCAGGGCTGGCGCATGGGTGGCGGTGACGGTGTCTTGCTCGTAGCCAGGTCCTGTGCAGAGCCGCTTGCGTCCAGCCTCTTCAAGTTCTGACAAGGGGAGGTGGGTACCATCCCTCATCCTGTTACAGATGAGGAACTTGAGCCACGCGTGGGGTTGAGAAGCTCGCGCAGGATCGCTGGACTATATTATGTGGCAGAGCTCTGATTCGAACCCACGCCTTTCTGACTCCCGCACCCTCGTCCTTAGGTCCTGCCTCTACTGTATGTCTGAGCAGTTTTGTACCTTTACGTTTATTTTTTAGCCAAACCCTTTCCATACTGGGTATTCTCTTTAAACACAGTGACACAAAACTTGACTCGTTTATGTAGTTACCAGTGAGGTTGAATTTTGTTTTAAATGTTTCCAACTTACATGAACTTTTGAGGCGGGGTGGAAATTGCCTATATATGTGCTTTGCCCACTTAGGCATTGTGCCTACTTATGTATTTTCAAAAAAATCAAGTATATGATCTCCAGAGAATAAAAACACGAATCCTCCTCATATCTGCCTTCTTATACCTGAATATGTTACAGTTAAATTAATGCTTCAAGGAAGAGCTGCTTTTATAAATCCAAAATAATTCAAAGTTCATTTTCTCTAGTTTCAAAGCCAATTCATTGAGTTATTTTTCTAATCTTTCATTTCGTTAGTTGTGGCATGCACCCCTGAAATCCTTTTTCTTTTGCCGTTGTCTGTGATGACTTAGGCTCGAGTTTGTATTTTGTTTACAGCTTGGAAAAGGAGCTGCAAGCCCTTCTCTTCTCGAGTGAAGGTCTGCCTTTGCCTGGGTTCTCACGTCCCTGTGTGTTGATTTTTTCCTTTCTTGTCTCTTGATCTTCCTGTTAGTGTCGACTAAGGGGAAAGAACTTCCCCACTCCCTCCATCTCCTCCCTGACAGTCCTTAGTACAACCTGTCGCAGCAGTGGCACTGGTTTAGTTAATCCGAAAACCAGAGGCCAACAGCAGGCCAGGAAAAGTGCCTTTTATTTGCTTATTCTGAGTGTTAACTTAGACCAGATGCTAATTAAGGCTTTGATGAAACTGTTGACTTAGACCCTTCTGGAAGCTGGTGTAGCTTTATGTTGTACAGTTTCGACCTTCCTGTGAGGGCAGTTAAGCCTTTTCGGTTGCAGATGTGGTGAGATGCACACGACCCAGGGTTTCTAAAAAAAGGTCCTTAACAAAGAGTTGTCCTTAGATATCAGATGGTAAAATAGCAAAGGACAAATATAGCCTCTTGATAAGCAATATTAGATGTTATATGGGGGGAAAGCAGAGACTTGGACGCTCTGCAGGGAAGTAATTCAATCAGGAGGTTCTGATAATGTAATAAACTACACAAGGGTGAAACTTGAGTGGTTTATGCACTAGAATGCCCTTCAGTTGAATTATTGTCTTATAACAGTTGTCTGCCCATGTACTACTGTTTTAAATATTAAAAAATAGCACAATTTATCTTTTCCCCAGATGGGAGAGAAAAGACACAAATCTTCATCACCTTAATAATTTGTGTGCCCTCCTCCCCACCCTGCAGCCCCACTTCCCGTGACTGTCAAAGCTCATGTTTTGGGTTTACTAGCTGGAAATCCTGTCCCTGATATTTAAGCATACAGACTCCGTGTTGGATAAGAAATACCACTGCTCCTCGCGTGTGCCGAGGAGTACAGTTTAGCCGGGGTGGTGAGCCTGCAGGCTTCCTTAGCTCCCAGGGGACCCCCTGGAAGAGAAGACGTTCTCCCCTTCACCCGTTCTTCAGGGGCGGTCTCTTCTGTTGGTAGTGCGGAGGCCCCAGCAGGGCTCTCCCCTCCGTGCCTTCTCCCGGCTGCTGTACCGTCTACTGACTGCAGGGGGCAGTAAGAACTCCGGGTCCCTTGCAGGGTGTGAGAGGCCTGCCAGGGCGCCCCGCCCCTGCCAGGTGTTCAGTTTCCTCAGGCCTCAGAGGAGGTGATGTCACCGTCCTTGGAGAAATGGGGAAGCGGAGATGCCTGGAGATTGAGCTCCGCCTAGGAGCCTGCACGGTTTTAGTAAAGGATTTGCAAGCTCAGGAAATTTGAATCCAGGTCTCTCAGATTCTAAAGCTTATGCATATTGGACTTCTCAGAGCCGATACATCTTATGTCGTTATCAGTAATGCCTTTCGATAGCGTTCTGAAGGGTGGAACGCTTAATGTTTGGCATTGGATTCCGAAGTTGGGATTATAACAATTGAAAGGCTGGCGATTCCCCTGTGGACCAGCTGGGCTGGGGTACACAATGGTGTAGGCGACAGCCCCGCGGGGATCCGACCCTTTCTCACTGCTCGATGGCTTGTCCTCTTACACTTCCCTTTATGTTCCTCTCCTTCAGGGCCACGGGAAGGGTCAGAGGATGCCTGCCCCTGTTTTTCCTGTTGCCTCCATTCAGATTAGATTCAGACAATAGAGCTGCACTCCCTCAGGAGAAGGGCTCTCCATAGCCCTTAACTCTCAGTTGAAATGAATCTTTCTCTGATCTAATTGGGGTTTTTTTTTTATCCACTTGAATCCTCACCCGTGTTAGTTACCATAAATCACATACTCTTCCATTTTTCTTGTGTAATTATTTCACCCCAATTTCTTTTAGGGTTAAACCAGTTTTATTTTTTTTAACATCTTTATTGGAGTATAATTGCTTTACAATGGTGTGTTAGTTTCTGCTGTACAACAAAGTGAATCAGCTATACGTATACATATGTCCCCATATCTCCTCCCTCTTGCATCTCCCTCCCTCCCACCCTCCCTATCCCACCCCTCTAGGTGGTCACAAAGCACCGAGCTGATCTCCCTGTGCTCTGTGGCTGCTTCCCACTAGCTATCTGTTTTACATTTGGTAGTGTATATATGTCCATGACACTCTCTCACTTCGTCCCAGCTTACCCTTCCCCCTCCCCGTGTCCTCAAGTCCTAAACCAGTTTTAAGTTGTGTGTCAGATTCTTGTAACTTTTAGAGGTTAGCACTAATCATTGACACTAATCATTTAGCTTTCCTCCACGGATAAATTTGTAAATGGAATTTTTTTTAAGGCAGACCATTTGTATTCAGGTAATATGGAATTAATTTAAAAAGCTGTATGCTGAGAAAATGATATATAGAGAATATTAATGAAAATCTTGGAAGAAGGAAGAAAAATGCTAATCATGCTAATGTTATTTTCAGTTTTTGAACATTCACTTCTAATATCATCTCTGCTGAAAAATATTTTATATACTTCATTTATACGTAGTATATGTGCTGCTTTTTAAAGTATTAACTAACTGACCTTCATTTTAAGAGAATTTAATTAACATTAGAAAGACATTTAAAGTAAGCCAAACATTTTTTTTATCAAAGTAGATATGTGTGAATAGATAATCTAACACAAATTCTGCTTTTTTTTTTCTTTTTTTTTTTTTTGAGGTGGGTTTGCAGTATTAGAATTGCCATGTGATTTCTAAGGTGTCTGTTCTAACAGGATACATCGGAAGAGGAGAAATACAGGGTTATTCTAGCCATTGTTTGAGGACTCTAAAAGATCTCTAAAAGGCTAGTATGTATGCTAAGGGCGTGACTTCTGAAAACAAGTTTCTTAGGTACTTAGAGAAAAGGACGCCTTGAAGGATACCAAATTCTGCATGTGAAATGCACAGTCAGGCCCAGGATAACATACTTCCTTGCCCTTGGGGCCTACTTTCTGGCCCCCTTCATTATGCCCCCCGTTATGAGTTCGTAGAACTTTCTCCTCTTTTCTCAATTGCTTTCATGCACATGGTTCTCTCTGCTTGCTGCATTCCGCTCACCTGCTAAGGTTGAGCTCAGGTGTCATCTCCAGCAAGATGCCCTTCCTGACTCCTCCTCCCTTTCCCTCCAGCCAGAAGCAGTTATCTCTAGTGAGCTCTCTGTGCCTTGTAAATGTTTATTCCTTTAGGATCCCCCGTCAGGGCAGGGCATGGGTCTCCCTCACCTGCTCTCTGTCCCAGCGCCTCGCTGGAACCTGACACTTGGTGGAAGGTCAAGGATGTGGATGAGGAAATGCCGCTCTGGAAATATGAGCATTCTAACGTGGACGGCCTGTTCCCCCTTTTCTTTGCTCCCTGCTCTGACTTTTAAGAAAGGATTATTCACTTTTCAGTAAGTATTTTGTGTATTTATATTTCTTTAATGAGCTTCCTAAAAGTATTCTCCTGTGTGCATCTTCCAAGGTAAATTGCAGAGTTCTTCGGTACATGAATGTGATGAGCACTTGTTGACAGTTGACTCTTTGGCCCTGAAATGCGATGGTGGTGAATTTAAAATTTTCCTTTTAAACTTAAAGAGAAGGGGTTAAAGTGGCTGAGTACAGGGATGTGGTCTGAAGCTGACAGGAATTTCAGCTTTCAGCTTTAAATGTAGTATTAAAAATCTCCCTAGAAAAGTCAACAAATGGAAACACACTTTGACAGTGATAAATCTTTATTTTTACTCAAAATTAGTTGCTCTGGTTTCTTATCTTTCCACTCTGAAGTCACAGATAAATATTCTTTCCATTATTTTTTCCTGATATTTATCACAGCTGGCTTTTGTGTTTGCATGCTGGCTGAGTTTGTGTACTTTCTCACACTGCATCTTCTACTTTCCAACTCCTTTCCTTTGATTTTTAGAGAGCTTTCTGCTTATAATGTATATATGATGTTTGCTGTTCGGCCAGTTTCGTGATGTGTTCTTTTTTCATGTCCCTGCAAACATCCTTGCTGTTTGTTGACTTTTCCTCCATTCTACCATGTTGAGTACAGCTCGTTATATATTTGAAGCAAGACAGCTGGGGTGCTCTGGAAGCCAACTTGAGTTTATTTTTTCATTCCTTTTCTTTGTTTATTTTTTAAAAAGTCATTATCACGAGGAACCAGAAATCTTGTCATTAAACTCTTTATTTCTTTTGCCGGAGAGAGTTGTGTATAGTAGGGGAATATAAGCCATCTTTCTTCCCTGGTTTTATTTTTTTCTGCCTCCCTCCCCCTCCCAATCCAATTTCCCACCCTGCCTTCAGTTTAGAAGTTAGAATTCTCCAATGAATATTTGTCTCCTTTCTCCGTTCCAACTCCAGTTCTTAGAGGGACCATAATAATGAAATGTCTAAAATTCAGGTTATTCATGGGATTTATAACAAATAAAAAGGCAAATGCGCTGATATTTTTTAAAAATTACCTACACATTGGAGAGCAGCGTGGCGGTTATACATTATTCTGAATTAAGGTCCTTCTTCGTGGTGTCTCTGCAACTCCAAACCTGTATTCTAAGCATCAACCGTACACAAACCTGGTTCTGTGAAGAGTGCTGACTCATGACTTATCAACAAGGAGAAAGGAAATGGTCTGCTTCTCAGTGTGTGCACGATCTTTGGGAGTAAGCTGCAGTCCATATGATTTGTGGATTGTGGTTTTATAAAATGGCTTAATGAATTTGTTCATTTGATTGGGTTATAATAAGAGAATGTTTTATGGTATTTGGCTGATTGTTTTTGCCTTGTAGGTTTTCTTTCTGGTGTATTATTGGGCACCTGCTCTCAATAAAAGTAGGATCTAGAAATTGCAGATATTTTCTCAAAATGGGAAATAATGTGTAGGGATGGTAGCTCAGTGATTTTGGTGGAATGTTGGTGGTTGATGAGTCAATGTATTACTGAAGATCTGTCTAAAGTGAGGTTTCTCCAAGAGCTGACGTTTTTGGCTTTCTGTTATAAATGTATTAGCTATACATGGTGACTATTACTAAATTGAAAACAGCCTTTATTTTTCTGGTAGGATGTATTTCAAAAGCTAAAACTCTTCTCACTTCTGTACCAGACGTAACTGGGTAAAAAAAGACTAACAATGTGCTGCCTTTTCTGCTTATCAAGAAAACTTAGCTACGTAGTTAATAACCTCAGCTTTTACAGTACAGATCTCAGAATGCTTCGGGAATGGCATACTTATGGAACATTGACGTTTTATGTTAACTGATGATTAAGCAGAAGTCTCTGTAGAGGATTTTTTTTTAAAGTGAGATATAATTTGACATATATAACATAGTAGTTTCAGCTGTACAACACAATGATTTGATATTTGTGTGTATGGTGAAATGATCACTGTAGGAAATCTAGTTCACATTCATCACTATCCATAGTTACAATTTTTTTTCTTGTGATGAGAACGTTTAAGATTTGTAGATTAAAAACAAATTACAGTTCACGATGATGTTTTTCCAGATACAATATATGGAATCTGCTTGAGTCTGTCTCTGATGTGTTAGGCTTGCCTTATTGATTCTTCATAACATTAGCAATCATTGAATAACACTGTAAGTTTAAAAGGCAGAAAACTGGGACTCAAGGGAATCCTCTGTCAACCCTTCTCAAACATTTTATTCCTATAAGTAAGATTTTAAAAATAAAAATCACGTTAGAGGTAACTGAGCTCTGTATAAGAGCCGACTGTAGGGAAGGCATTTCTGTTGGCGGAGAGCTCCATTGGTGCCCTTAACGTTCACCATATTTGGGTTTTCCAGTGTCTCCCAGAGGGTGGGGTGGAGTGTTGAGGTCCACAGCTTCTTTGATCATGCCCCGAGGCTCTGGATTTAGATAGTGTGGCAACAAAATATTTGCTTCCGTGGAGCGTATAATTTAGAAGCATCACTGCTAGCTGCCAGATTATATTTTTAACCTTTTAAACTGGTGGTTTTGCTTAATGCATTGGGCTGTTGAAAACAAGATTAAATCAGGGTTTCAGCTGAGGAGGACTGGGACCAGAAAGGAAAGCTAGAGATGTCATATGTGATATATCATTCTCCAGGGCCGTTCAGTTAGAGCGATGCCTTTGTTTAAACAAGAATAAAAATAATAATTGAGTACTCCAGCTCACTGACCTTGGTAATTGTGACATCCTCTGATGTAATTTATTGAGTGCCAAGTGTTTTTAATTGATGGATAAAGCATGGGATTTATATGGGACGCCTGCCAATGGTCTCACTCAGAAGTTGAATGCGTGTCTTTCTTCTACTCCTCTTTCTTTTTGTCCCCTCCTTCTTCCCCCTCCCTCTTCCCCTCCTCCCCCTCTTTTCATAGGTGTGCGCTCTGAGATCATTCCTTTCCAGGGAGACCTTGGCAGTTTGCCTTTGGCAGCTTCCTCTAGGAATCTCCTGTGAAGAGCCAGCCAGTGTAGTTAGTCTGTGTTCCATCTCCCCCTTGAAAAGCCGCGTCGCTCTTCCCTGCCCTCTGGTTGGAGGTGATGGTTTTGTGGGGCTGGTCCTCCGTCAGCTGGGAAGGTTTGGTTGGGTAGTAGCATAACAAAGTGAATTTCCCCCACCCAGTGGAAACTAGTCTTCATCTGCTGCTTACTGCAGTATTGGTGAGGGCATCAGGTTTACAGCCAGGAGCCTAAGATGGGGTCTGTAACGTCTTCCAGAAAGTGGTTTATGGCTTTCATTAGCCTAAGAATCCCGCAGTAACTTTTCTTTCCTTTGGAGAGGCTGTTGACTGTGCATAGTAAGATGGTTTTCTCAGGTGAAATTTGAGAAATTTCAGTCATTGGACTGGGTAAGAAGAGAAAAAAGAGCTGTTTGAGCCATGTAACAAGTAATTGCTTTGTATCTGGACTAAAGTGGAGGAAAAGCATGAAAACCTAAGCTGTAGGGAGCCATTGGATCCTGTTCTGTGGCCAAGACAGCAAACTGTTTCCCAGGTCCCCTCCCAGGTCCCCTCTCAGGTACCCTGGCTCCTTGTCACCTCCAGACTACTGTGATCTGAATGTGTTAGGGTTGATTCTTCTGCTGAAGATGAAGTACCTGTGTAGAAAAGGTGGTTTTGTGCTTGCTTCCCTTCCTAAGGTATTTAGCAGGATAGTTAGTGTAAGAAAAACGACTACTCACGTTCGCATGTGATCTCTAACTTTATCATCAGTTGTTTAAAAGTCAAGATTGTCTGTGTGATCACATTTGAGGCTGGTGGTTTGAATTTAAGATCTTAAACTGTTCTGAGTTCATTTAAGTTGCCAGTGTGCTTTATTTAGGGAAGTAAACACGGATTCATTTTTGCAGAAAAGTTCAGAAACCTGTAAGAGGGATGCTTAGATCATTCTCACGGAATGTTACATGATTGCAGACATTTCAGTTTGAAGTGAGGACCAGCTGATCTGTTCTGTTTTGGGATGCAGTTGCTCTCTGACCATCACTTCCTTACCTCTTTGGTTTCTGGGAGGCCCTAGAATGCGTGCCTCGCGCTGGGGGAGGCTGCTCCGTGAACTCTGCTCTCAAGGGTTCGGACGTGCCCCGGCCCGCCCCTCGCCTGCCCCTCTCGCCCAGCAGCCTGTGTCTGTTCTGTGCTCACCAGAGCATCACGATGCTCAGAAAATTGCTTTCACCATGAACCGGCTATTTTTGTTTAGAGTAGTCATTTTTCATGAGGAGGTAAAAGTAAGTTCAGGAGCGTTCTTTGAAAACTGTACGTGTAGTTAGCAGAAAGTGCTGAATCCCCAAACAGACCGTGTATTTTTACGTAGGTTTTGACACAAAGCACCTTAGGTTTAGAGTTTTAGTCCTGCCGTGGAATTAGCAAAGCATTTTTCAGGATTTGAGCATTTCCTCTCTTTGGAATCCCCTATAACTCTTAAATCAAATCAAAGTGCAGGTGGTTCTGAGGGGGGCTTTTTTTGTCTTTCAGTAACTGAAAAATATTCATGAATTATTATTTCTCTACAGAAAAAGACTGAAATGGCAACTGCTTAACAGGAATATTGTATAATAGGGTATTTACAAATTTGAATTTGTAAAGCTCTGACCTTGGAAGCTTTGTAAAGTAATTCGGCACATTTAAGAAAAAGTGGGGTCTTATTGTTAGAGATGTGTGCAGAATGATGGAATATTAAAATTGTAAAGGTTTGATCCACCAGGTTAAAATAGCATTCATTTTATTTCCAGCTGTACTTGATTTGTGGCATAACTGAAAGCTACGCCGAGCAAATTGTTTTCAATATCTTGTCAGTCTAGTAATATCTATTGTTCATTCATCCAACTTGTTTGAAGTCTCAATAGCGTGATTATGGAATACTTAGTTCATGTTGAAACAATTACTTCTCCTGTGTTGTCGGTGTGTTTGTTTTCTCAGGTGCCTTTTCCCAGCCTGGCTTTCACTTCTTTCCTGCTGACAAAATTGATGAACATGTGGGGAGGCTGTGAGAAAGAATGGGGGTTACAAGTGATTCAAGCTGGTCCGGAGGTGCTGGAGGGATCTTCTGGATATAGGCGACCGAGTTGCAGGGACAGCTGGGTAGAGATGGGCTCATTGGATAAGCCACAGAATCCTTAATTGTCTAACCGCAGGCCTGGCTTCTCAGATGCCCTGCATGATAGGGCAGTACATACCCAAATTTGCCTTGGTGTGGTGCTGGCAGGGGGAGCGACAGAGGGAGGAAGGAGAGGGAGACAGACGGGCAGGGCAGGTGGACCGGTTGCGGAGAGGTGAGAGGAGAGAGGCTTGTGGGGTTGCTCAACAGAGTGGGATTGAAAAATGTTGAGTTTTCTTTGTATTTGGTAGTTTGAAGATTTATTTGTCTTATGCTGATTATGAAACTATAATGAAAATTAGTATATCTGTATTTTGTGTGCAATTGCTTATTTACTAAGCAGAGTTAAGCAGAGTACCCTGTAGTTTTTTGGTTATCGCTGCATTAAAGTTAGTTTCTTCTTGAACCAACTCCTTTTTCCCCTCTCTGTTCCTCCTCTTCCCATTGTTTACCTTTCCTTCTTTCCTCTTCTTTGGGTACCTTTGTATTTTGGTTTATTTTTGTAAATCTTAGGTTTACTTTTGAGTCAAGTGCCCGAGGGCCTTTTTTTTAATGCTTGCTTTTGTGTTTCGGCTTGCCTTTTTGTCGTTGTTGTTCTTCCATGTTGCAAATTTGTTTTTTAAAGTTAAGTTTCTGGGACTTCCCTGGTGGTGCAGTGGTTGGGAATCCGCCTGCCAATGCAGGGAACATGGGTTCGATCCCTGGTCCGGGAGGATCCTACATGCCGCGGAGCGGCTAGGCCCGCGTGCCACAACTACTGAAGCCTGTGCGCCTAGAGCCCACGAGCCACAACTGCTGAAGCCCCTGCTCCTAGAGCCCGTGCTCCACAACAAGAGAGGCCACCGCAATGAGAGGCCCACGCACCGCAACGAACCCGCTCGCCACAACTAGAGAAAGCCTGCGCGCAGCAACAAAGACCCAGCACAGCCAAAAATAAATAAATTAAATTAAAAATAAAGTTAAGTTTCTAAAAATGTAATTCTGGTAACCAGGGAGACTCCCCTAGCACAGATGGAAAACAGAAAAGCTCAGGCCAGAAGTCCTGACAGTAATCACATCACACACTCTTCCCATTTAGTTAGCAAGCTTTCTAGTTGGTAAGATCAGGCTTTTTTTTTTTTTTCCGGAAAGGGTGGTACCAACCAGCTTCCTTATTGAAAAGGGGAGGTGGGATTTTAGTATTTGAGGTTTGTTATTGGTCAGGCATTTCACTGCTGCTTAAATTGGCTTTCATCAGAAATGAGTACTTGTCTGAAAAAGGGCCTTTCCTCCTTCCGCCTTCTCTCGCTCCTCCCTTGTTGACATCTTCGTGCACATCTGAGTGAAACGAAGATGCAGCCCTGTTGGTTATGGCTAAATCATGCGTCATGCCTCAAGTGTGTAATTCAGAGCAGGGTGTCTCAGCTATAAGTATGAGTATATGTATATCTGAAAAGTTTGTAATTTTACAGAACTGATGCATCTTTCCCATTAAGGTCTTTAGGACTTGTAAAGAATAGTTAATAACAACCCCTTCTCCTCCAAGTACAAACAAACAAACAAACTCCTTCCAATCCCGGGTATCTATTTTAAATGATTTAAAAAAGGTACTACTAGTGGTTGCTTTAAGTGAATGATTTGAATACATTCTTGTTAGGTACAAATTAATCTAACTTATTGAAAGCAGCAAAAGCAAGAGTACATACAACAGTAATGGATCCTTAATTTGTATTTTACCTTTACAGTGAGGGCGACAAAGAAAAAGACATTAATTTTAAACAAATGTTTGAAAATGACTGCTTTGGAAAGAAGTTGCTTTTGAAAGTTTCTGGGTAAAGACTGTTAATTAAAGGGTTATGTGCTGAGACAGCACAGCCCTCAGCAAGATCCCAGCCCTCTCTAGGAGGGTCTTTGTCAAGCCCTCCTCATGGAATGACAGCAGGAAAAGAGAATGTTCAAGGCTTAAAATTATTTTTAGTTTTGAACTTGATGCCAAGGACTCAGTAGTGTTTTCAGTTTGAAATTTTGGTTCAACCACAAGACAGGGAAAAACTGATGATGCAAGCGCTAGAGCCGATGGGGTCTGTGGACAGGTCGGGGGTTGACGTGTTATCGGGAGATGCCAGTTCCTCCGTAGGCGAGGGAGGGAAGGCCAAGAGAATGGGCAGGTGCACGGAGCTTGGAAGGTTGCTGGCCAGAGCGTGTGGAAGTTGACACAGCGGCCGAGTGTTTATTTCTATCCTCAGTCCCCTTGTACTTTGTCTAGTTGTCTTATCAGCCGAAGAGAGTGTTAGTTCAGTAATAAAAGAACAGTAATCTTGTCTGGTTTGGTTGGAACGCAAGCTTTGGTGGCAAAGCTTGGACCATCAGGCTGAGATGGCCAGTGCATAGTCCTGAACTGTTCCCTTGTACTCTGGGGTTCCCGTGGATGAGATAAAAGTATAATTTGTTTTTTGTTGTTGTTTGTTTTATTTTCTTTCAGTTTTATTGAGGTAGAGTTGGCGTACAGCACTGTGTGTCTTCAAGGTGTACAGCAGTCACTTGACTTACATACCTTGCAAAATGACGACCACACTGAGTTTAGTTACCACCCATCATTTATAGAAAAGTGTAACTTGTTTTTAATCAGTTTAAGACAAAGTGATAATATGATTCAAAAACTAAAATGTTTTAACACTTTTCAGGTATTATGAGGTCGCCTGTGTGTAGCATAGGATCTAAACGTACATAGGTGTTGTTTGACCAGAATCTTGCTTGAGCCTTCAGCACTCTTGCTTCAGGAGTGTATGTGTAGGACCGACTGGCAAATAAACACCTGTTCTTCTTTTGTCTGCTAAGATTTTTCTGAGGTGGAATTTGCCTCACAGTTCTTAGGAGGTAATTTGTTTCATGGGCCATATTCATGAATTTGAGGTATTTTATTAAAAGGAAAGTGCCTCATAGCATAAACAAATGTGAGGTGTATTGTATGCAGCCATTCGGTGCAGCATCAGCGTGTTCTGATCTTTTCCAGTTCTAGAGAGTTCTTTCTTCAACATTGATCTCTAATTTACTGTGACTTGAATTCGCCCACCCCTCTTTAGTGGCCTTTGAAGTAAAAGGTAGCTGTGTGCTCAAGAGCAGAACTTCACATATTGGCAGTGGTCTCTGTTCTGCCTTTTAAATTTCTGCTCACCCTTTAAACGCAAGTTTTCTTGAAGTAAATAAGCAATAAATATATTATCCACCTATAAACCTGTGGTGCAGAATTGGGACGTGCTGCATCTTGAATGAGATAACCTCTAACGGTGGCTTTGTTCCCTCCACTGAGCTGAGACCATGTGGCGCTTTGGCCAGGAGTTTGCTCCCGTTTACCAGTGGCTGTCCTCCAGTGTCTCACAGCCAGAGGTTCAGAGAGTTAGGAACGTAATGCTTAGATGTGATAGCTTTTCCACTAACCCTGAGTTTCTTAGCCAAGAGATATTAGACTTTAGAAACTTTTGGAGTATGTTTCATTTAGAGCCATTTCTTCCCAAATATGAAAATGAAATCATTTTCTGCCCTGTCATTTCCCCGAACGCCATTCCTAGAAGAAAGGGTTGCGGTGGGAAATCTCAAGGTTACTAGAACTCTGCAGTCGCAGCAGTGGCAAATTGAGGTACCTCCTCATCTCTTTTTACAAATAATTGCCTTTTCTTAAGGAAGCTGTGACGTGTTCATTGTTGAAGATGTGGAAAATACAGAAATGTATGAAGGAGGAAATAAAGTACTCATAGGTCCCACCACGTGAAGGAGACAGGGTTCCCCTGACCGTCCCCGGGTCCCTTTCTGCTGCTCTGCCGGGCGCACTCAGCGGGTGGAGAACCAGCGTGAATCGGATCATGTCATGTGTCTGCTTACACCGTTCAGTGACTCCCAAGGCTCTGGTGACCCAGCATATGCTTGTGTGTTCTCCTCTCCTTCCGCCTCAGTTTCTGTCACAGCATCTCATGCCCTTTATAGACCGTATTTATGGGCCATATCCTAGTTTGTTTTGCATTTTTTGTTTGTTTCCTTGGGTTTTGTCTGTCTCTCACAGTGGAATGTGAGCTCTGCAAAGCATGAGGGCCGAGTCACCAAAGCATCCCTAGGGCTGGCAAGTGCCTGGAATATCGTGGGGGCTTAGAGATGTATTTTGCAATGAGTGAATCTCTCAGGTCCTGTTCTTTGCACACTCATGTATACATAATTACATATACATTTGTCCATTACAAAATTCTGTTTGGTTTTTTTCCAGATTAGTACAATTTCTTTTCATTTTAAGTGAAGAGGATGGGATTACAATGGCATACTTTTTTTTAAAAAAGGCACTAAAGATTGATATGTTTTTAGTAAAAATAGGAGGATACAGTCTTTCTATTTTAAATTAAAAAGAGGAATAAAGACGCAGACATAGAGAATGGACTTGAGGACACGGGGAGGGGGAAGGGTAAGCTGGGACGAAGTGAGAGAGTGGCATGGACATATATACACTACCAAATGTAAAACAGATAGCTAGTGGGAAGCAGCAGCATAGCACAGGGAGATCAGCTCAGTGCTTTGTGTCCACATAGAGGGGTGGGAGAGGGAGGGTGGGAGGGAGACGCAAGAGGGAGGAGATATGGGGATGTATGTATATGTATAGCTGATTCACTTTGTTATAAAGCAGAAACTAACACACCATTGTAAAGCAGTTATACTCCAATAAAGATGTTAAAAAATAAAAAAAAATAAAAGTCCAAGGAAAAAAAATTTAGGCTGGACTTAGATCTCTTTTTTGACCTATAGCTCTTTATTTTTCTTTTCCTTTTGAATAATTTTAATTTTACATAAAAATCGTAAAAGTAATATGGAGAGTTCGTGAACACCCTTCACCCTGCTTCCTCTAATATTGTCAACTTTTATAACCATAGAACAATTATCGAAACCAGGAAATTAACACTGGTACAATTCTAGAAGCCAAACTACAAACCTTATATTATGCATTTCACTCGATTGCCCCTTAATGTCTATTTTCCGTTGTGGGAACCAGTCCAGGGTCACATTGCATTAGCTGTCATATCTCCTTAGTCCACTCCAATCTGTTGACAGTTCCTTGATGTTTCACGACCATGACTCTTTTGATGAGTACCGGTCAGTTGTTTTGCAGATTGTCTCCCAACTTGGGTTGGTCTGATGTGTTCTTATGTGTGGATTGAGGCTATGCAGTTTCATCAGAAGTAACATGCTCTACTCAGTGTCGCCTGTCAGGAGTATGAGAAGATGAAATGTCTTACCTTTACCACTTGGCTAAGGTGATAGCTGCATAATTTATCCTCTGTACAGTTATTATTTTTCCTTTGTAATTGATCAGTATCTTGGGGGAGACACTTTGAGACTCATTTTCATGTTTTCCATTAACATCCATTTTGCCTGCAGCAGTTGGTACTCTGATGTCTGCCTGATGGTGATTTTGTGTTCTCTTCATTCTGTTTACATTTATTAATCGGAATTCTTCTGTAAAGAAGAGTTGTCCCTTCTTCTCCATTTATGTATTTATTATTCATATCAAAATGAAGTTATGGATATTTATTGTATTTTATGGGTTATAATCCAAAAGTGTTACTGTTTATTTTATTGCTCCTGTTGTTCCAGCTTTGGCCACTGGGAGCTCCTTCAGGTCGGCTCCTGTGTCCTTTTTTGTCATACCTTAACCTTTGTCGAGCACTTCCTTGTTTTCTGGCACCACAAGATGTTTCAGGTTTATCTTGTATTTTTCCTGCCCCAGTTCTGGAATGAACCACTTTTCCAAAGAGCCTTGGTTCCTTTTATTGGAGAATGATATTTAGAAACCAAGATCTTAGTGTTCAGTGAGCTCATTGCTACTGGGGTATCATTGCTCCTGTGCCCTCTCAGTGGACAGAACTAGGAGAAAACACGTCTATATACTAACCTATGCTTGATACTGAGCAGGGCCCTGTGGGGCTCCTGGGCACAAAGCTTTTCTGTGTCCCCCAATTCTTTGATTATAGGAAATAGCCTTCATTCAGTCTCCATGACCTTCCCTGAGTTCCAACGGGCATATTCAAGCAGTTGTTAATTAGGGAAGGGAAGGGTTGCGAGACCAGGGAGAAACAAGCAGTCAAGAGAAACAGTAGTGCGACCTTGGGGCAAGGTCCTGGTTCCCCATCAACGGATACACACAACAATATCTTTGAGCTGTTTTGCAGATACTGAAGCCCCCTCCAGGTGGGAGAAGTTAACGATTAACGATGGTCTGCTGCCTACAAGCCTGTAGACCGCAGACCAGTTGGAACCTGAAGGTTGATGATGCTGACTCCTACTTACGTCACCATCAACCCATCAAAACAATGTCCACGAGCTGACCACACCCTCTCTGAACCATTACTATAAAACTTCTCACTATTCTCTCCAAGTTGGGAGACACAGTGTTTCGAGGCAGGAGCCTGCTGTGTCCTCCTTTGCCTGGCAAAGTAATAAAGCTATCCTTTTCTACTTCACCCAAAACTCTATCTCCGAGAATTCGATTCAGCGCCGGTGTACAGAGGAGCTGAGCTTTCAGCATCAATTTTGCATGGAGATCTATATTTTCTGTATCTATCTGTATAAATGTGTATATTAAGAGCCATTAGTCTATTTTGATCCCTCTGATTCCAATCCAGCACCACATGATCATTCTAGTCTTCCCTCTTCCTTCTTTCTAACTTTTTTCTTAGGCAACGAGAAACCTGGTTCTCATGATCTACAGTATATTTAGCTTTTTGCTCAGTCCTGTTGTATCATTGAGGTTTCAGCTAGAGAATCAGAACTAGTAGAAGATCTGGTAAAAGTTTTATTGCAAGGAATTGTCTTATGTGATTGTGGAGCCTGGCTAGGTGAGTCTTAAATCCATAGAGCAGTCCATCAGGAAGGGCAGGCTGGCACTCTTGGGTGTGAGCTGAATCTGCTGTCCACAGGCAGAATTTCTTCTGTAGGGAAGCCTTAGCTTTGCTCTTAAGGCCTTTCAACTAATTGAATCAGTCCCATGCAGATTATCTGGAATAACCTTCCCTTTTTTTTTTTTTTTTTTTAATTATGAAGGTCATGGTTTAGATAGTAGGACCTTTTTTTTTTTTTTTTAAGTAATCTTTTATTTATTTATTTATTTTTATATTTTATTCTTGGCTGTGTTGGGTCTTCGTTTCTGTGCAAGGGCCTTCTCCAGTTGTGGCAAGTGGGGGCCACTCTTCGTCGTGGTGCGCGGGCCTCTCACTGTCACGGCCTCTCTCGTTGCGGAGCACAGGCTCCAGATGCGCAGGCTCAGTAGTTGTGGCTCACGGGCCTAGTTGCTCCGCGGCATGTGGGATCTTCCCAGACCAGGGCCCGAACCCGTGTCCCCTGCATTAGCAGGCAGACTCTCAACCACTGCGCCACCAGGGAAGCCCAACCTTCCTTTTTAAAATCACCTGATTATGGACTTTAGTCACATCTACTAGATACCTTCACAGCAACTCGTAGAGTAGTGTTTGATTGAGTAGGTGGGAACTGTAGTCTAGCCAAATTGACTTATAAAACTGACTCTTACACCTTGTATGTGAATGAAGTAATGACAGAATTGCTAACCCATACGTCTATGAGAAACAGATACGGTATCGGTTGGTTTTTAAGCACTCTGTTTTCTGTGTAAAATTTATAGACACGATGGTGAATATAGAATAGCATTTGTCATAATCTCCAGTTATCCCTGTTATTTATAATATTGTTTATTGTTTGTCTTCCTCACTGGACCCCTATTCATTTTTGCCCCGTATCCCCAAGACTGGGTATGGTGCCTGGCACAGTGGCTGGGTGTGAATGAAAAAAATGAGTAAGACCATCCGTCCTAATATTTCTTTATTACCAACTTTCCCCTTTCCCAGTGTTGAGGAGAGAAGAGTGAAGCAGCGGACCCAGTTTGGAAGGGGGTTAAGAGACTAAAAGATGGGTGTTAGGTTAATAAATCCTGGATTCCAAGTAATGTTTTACAGATGTCCCCTTTACTTTGGGTTAATAGTGGAATAGTTCACTGAAAGGCAGAAGTCCATTCTGTCCCTTCCTTCTCCTCCCACTCCTTCCCCCACTCCTACAACTACTCAGTTTTTCTACCTTTGAGAAAAGAATAACTTCCATGGTTTAAAGCTTCAAAAGAGATTAGTTGAGGGCATTACCAGACAGTAGCAGTTCGCATTTTTGCTGTTTAGGAGTAGTAGCATAATGCAGACTGTCATTTATTCAACCATATTTTATGAGTGTTTGCCCTATGCTGTGCATTTGGGCTACAGAGAGGAAAAGATATGGACTTTGCTATTAATGTGTATACATTCTAGTGCATTGTTTTTCTTTTTCTTTTCTTTTCCTTTTTTGGCTGCACCGTGTGGCATGCGGGATCTTAGTTCCCCAACCGGGGATCGAACTCGTGTCCCCTGCATTGGGAGTGCAGAGTCTTAACCACTGGACTGCCAGGGAAGTCCCTGCACTGTTTTTCTAACTTTGGTAGTATATAGTTCTATTTCAAAGGGAAAAAAATTATCTGGCATCCCCAGTGTTGACTTACATTACTTTTGTAATGATGTTACTTAGGTACGTACAACCATGTAACTAGGAATAAACACATTATGCTTATATCTCTTTTACCACTAGAAACCAAAGCCAATCTGCAGTGAAATATAAAACTACAAGGTCACTTAAATCCAAATTAACTGTATTAAATTAATGTGACAGATGATGTTGTTTTGCTAAAACAAAAAGCACCATTTTTGATACAAAATATTGCATTGACTCATAAGGGCTGAGGTTTTGGAGTTCTGCGTGCTTCTGCTTCCCACCAGCAATTTCCTTTTGGAACTACTGAAGCCTTTGTTCTTGTTCAGTGCAGTGTGATTTCTTTGGGCCTCCGCTTGACCCAGAGGCACCATCATCTGCATAGTAGGTCTGCCTCCGTTGGTTTCTTATTAGAGCTAAACCATGAAAATGGGAATAGTTTGCACCAGCTTGATTCTAAATGCAGAACAAACTGGGACACTGAAAAAGAAGATAGCAGATATGCTTCTTGATATTTTATGGACCCCCCCCCCAAGGATATGTCCATGAATCCCCACTGGGGAAACACTGGTTCTGTAAAGAAACAGATGTACAAACATAGTTCCCGTATGAACACAGTGCTGTACTGGAGTCATGTGTAAGGTGCACTGGGATGGTAGGTGAAGATGTTAGTGATTCAGGGGAAAACTTGAAGGATGAGAAGGAGTTAGGAACTAACAGCATGTAGAAGGTCATGGGGCCTGGTAGCATGGGTAGTTCAGTACTGTTGGAGTTTACATACTACAAGGGAGAACTTTTGAAGTTGATGGTAGCATTCCAACACAGTGGAACTCTGGTACTTACATGCTGACATAAATTCTGCTTGTGTTATAACACTCAGTCTTCATTTTTTTCTGTTGATGAGTAGTCTGTTTTCCTTTTTTACAGCTTTATTGAGGTATAATTTATATACCATTCCATTTACCTATTTCAGTGTGCAGTTCAGTGGTTCAGTAGATTTATATATTCATTTATAAGTTCATCACTACAATCTAGTTTTAGAAAACTTTCATCACCCCACAGTGTTCCCTCATGCCAGTTTGTAGTGAATTCCTCCTCCCATCCCTAGCTCTAAGCAACCACTGATCTGCTTTCTGTCCCTATAATTTTGCCTTTTTCTAGAAATTTCCTTGGATCATACCGTATGTAGTCTTTTGTGTCTGGCTTATTTCATTCAGCATAATGTTTTTGAGTTTCATCCATGTTGTAGCATGTATCGGTACTTCATTCCTTTTTATGACCAAATGCTATTCCGTTATAAGGATGTACCACATCTTGTTTGTCCAGTTGATGGACAGACACTTGGATTGTTTCCAATTTCTGGATAATGCTGTTGTAGACATTTGCTGGAAACTCTTTGTGTGGACATATGTTTTAGTTTTTCTTTGGTAGATATGTAGGTGTAGAATTACTGGGTTTCATGATAAGTGTATGTTCAACTTTTTAAGAAACTGCCAAATTGTTTTCCAAAGATGCTATACCATCTTACTGACAGTATAGTCTTACTGGCAACACGTCATTATGTATTTGGGGCAGAGAGAAGGAGAGGATGTGAAAGTCACTGCGGTGGGCTGGGTTGCTTTGTCTCCCACTTGATGTCCCGAATTCCTATACCAACACCAAATTGTGCAGGATGGCATTCTGAGGATATTGCTTTCTTTCTGTTTGATCTTAATTATTTTTTTCCCTTTACGAGCTCTGTTTTTTTGTGAACTATTTGTCAGACACTGGAATCTGGAAAAATACCCCAATAGTAATCTCCAACTGGGTTAAAACAGCACCCTCATAACTGTCTGTCTTTCAATAGACCACTCAGGCCCAGCTTTTAGGAAGTTAGGAAAAAGCCAGAAACGTGTAGGAGGGTGAGTGGATATTTTTAAGCGTGTGGTTTGGGTGTGTGTTGAGAAGGAAAGCTAGAGTATCCTTATGTCATTACCCGTGCTGTATGTTGACCACGGCATTATTAGTATGGCAAGTTGTCTGTGAATCAGATTTGGTACGAGACTGAATATTCTGTTTGTCAATAGTCCAGGGACAGACAGGTTGACGTTCAAAGTTTTAAAAACATTAGATGGGAAGTACAGATTACTTTTTACCTTTTGGTCACAATACGAAGTTCAGCACTCAGATCACTGTCTCTCTTCCCCCTTAAATCTGCCTCCTTCCCCTGGATTCCCTCTCTGTGTCATTGGCACCATAAGCTATGCAAACCAGAACCTGGAAGTCAGCCTAGCTCCTTCCCTCACCTCCCACATTGTATGAGTCACTAAGTTTTAAAAAATTTTCTTCCTTATATCCAACCTGCTTCCTCTTTCCCATCCCCACCGTGTCTGTTGCCTCCTAATTGCTTTTCATCTTCTCCCCATTCCAGTTCATCCTTCACTGATCTCCTGGAGAGGTCTGTTAGCAATGGAAAGCAGTTTATGTGACGCTGTTAGGATGTACGTAACAGTGTGTGCGTGTGTGGTTGACTATCGGATAAAGTGTAACCTGTGCATGCTCTGCCCGCCCCGGCTGCCTCTGGTCCCCGTGCACAGCCTGCAGCCTTGTGGACCTGCTCCTGGCTGCTCGGGTGTCCCTGCCTGTCTGGGGCTTCCAGCCAGTGCAGGTCCTGCTCTGGTGTCTGGGAGGCCGTCCTTCCCCGCCCGTGTCCATTCTAAACACAGAAGTTCAACCTTCCCAGACTTAGTGTTGGCGCCCAGGCTGCCCGAAACCTTCCCAGACGCGTTTCCGCCCCTGCCCTCTCGTCCTCTTGCCTCACAGCGCTTTCACAGACCTCGCTGTGTATTTGACTTTGTTTCAGAGTACTGTCACCTTGGGCTGCTCTGTCGCCCGCTGGGCCATGTACCCCTTGGTAGCAGGGCTTTTATTATACGTTTGTGACCTCGGCATCTAGTGCAGCACGTGGCACCAGGTGTGCACTCAGTAAGGCTCCGTAGATGTGAGAGCCGAGGAGCCTGGGCTAAAGCTGGGGGGAGCGGCAGCTACTTGTGGGAAGTGAGCGTGGGAGAGGGCGTGCCGGGTCACTGCATCTTCTCGCAGCTTTAGACCCAGACCCACCCACTGGTTGAAAGAGCTACATGAGAGGTGCCCCCCTCCTTATATTGTTTCAGTAATCAAAGCCCTCATTCTCAGAAAATGGAGACTTATATTTTACCCAAATCGTTTATACTAGGGCTTAAGCATTTATTTTCAGCCTTAGTATACAGTACGTCCCCTACATACGAACAAATTCTGTTCTGAGAGTGCATTCGTAAGTCCAGTTTGTTCGGAAGTCCAGCAAAGTCAGCCTAGATACCCAACTAACACAATCGGAGGGCAAGCTGCAATTTCACTCACGCCTGATGTTGATGGAATGCACGTTTGCATCTTTGAAAGTTCGCAACTTGAAGGTTCGTGTGTAGGGGACTTACTTTATATGGATCCTTCTGTGAAAGTAAACAAAACATTTAAACCAGTGTTGTAATAATTCATAAAATTGAAACGAGAGTTGTGAAGTTAGATGGCAAAATGTGTGAGCTTATTAGATAGGCTTTAAACTATGTATATTCGTAAGTATTGAAGAGTGAGGGCTTTGCATACAATGTACTTTTTCCTGTTTAACTTTCTCTTTACGCACAGTTCTGCTTTATTCTGGTTAGATATTCTGGATGCAGCAGTTCATTCTTGATCCTTTTTTATTTCTACAACGTGCCCAGTGTAATCACGCGTGGCATTATGTTTTATAAAATAGCGCCTGCCTGCAGGAGCATGGGAATCTGCGAGGACAATGCTATGAGGGAGGAAATGGAAGGAGAATCTATCTCATCACCAAGTATTTCTCCATTTGGTTTCAGTAGTTACAGTTTCCTCGGAGATTGGAGCCCACTTTTTACTTTTTTGTTGTTTTAAACTATATCACAGTTGTGAAGAATCTTTTTGTCATTCTACTAAATAAATTTTTACCTGACCTTCAGGAGTTGTATTGCCTCACTTCATTTCCAGGTTATAACACTTCTCATACCTTCGCAGCATCTGTGAGTGAGGTGTGCAGATGTCTATTTAAATTATCATATGCTTTATATTTTTGCTTTTGGTTTAAGAGCTCAAGTATCTTTCAGGGGATAATGCAAATATTTTGTGTTTTATTATTTTTAAGTGAAATTTAATGTCTTTCATGTACAGAACATACATTTTTCCTGCCTTCTTACTTTTTTTGGTGATGGGGGGAGAATTAACAGCTCCTGCTTCCCTATAACTTTCTGTGCTGGCCCCAGGTACATTGTGGACATGATTGATGGCTCTTCTAGAAATCCATGGCATAGACATGACCAATATTGTTAAGAAGAAACTTGAATAACTTAGACCTCTAAAATTATGCTTGTTACCTTCCTTCTCAAGGCAGGTGTAAGAATAAATAAGGTGTTTTGCTTTGATCTCCTCAAAAGCAAAACAGTTTGAGGAGGAATTATTATGGGGATTATGTCCCTGGCAAAAAGCACTGTGTAACTGTCAAGTGTATTTGGTGGTTAACATTAAGATCCAGTGTTAACTGCCAAAATGCCAACTTGAAGGAAACCATTTCCCCACATGTAGCTAAAGTAAAGAAATTCATTTAAACAGAGTTGAAGAATGAAGATTTATTTTAATAAATGCCATGCATGTTGATTGATCCAGTATAATCTTATAATTGATTCCATTATCTGTTGCTTATGTTTAGTTCTTTTTTTTTTCTTTTACTATTTTATGTTTAGTTCTTTTTTTTTTTCTTTTACCATTTTGAGTAAATACATTGGGTAGTCACAAAGTAGTTTTTTCAGGTTAGTCTGTAGATCTGACGCAATACTAAGTGGTAGAATATTTATTTATTTATTAATGAATTTTGGGAGTGGCTGCTTTACATAAATAAGAATGTTTAAATATTTGTTTGCATATTTTTTGAAGTATTTGTGATAACTTGGAAAATACCTTACAACCTTTTATTTCTACGGTTCTAAATATTTGAAAGGCTAGCTGGTAGAAAAGGGGGCAGACTCAGTTGTGTTGCTTGAAGAGACTTGATATGGAAAACTCGATAAAGGAGCCAAATTTAATGTAACGTAGGGAAGACTTTTATGGGCTCCACCACAGACTGGCCTCCCTTGTGGCCGTGTCCCAGTAGTGGACGACTGGGTGGTTCTCTGTCTCAGGCACAGCAGAACGGGCTGTTGGTGGCAGTGGGAAGGCTGGACCAGGTGATGCCCAAGGTTCCTTCAACCTTCCTGAGAAATCTGGTAGAACTTTATATACAAGAAGACTGAAGTCTTAGGAGATTAAATGATTTTACCTTTTGGATGTTAAGAACTTAAGGAAATGAGAGCTTCAAGGACCTTTGTCATGTTTATAGCTGGAGCTTAGGAAGAAAAGATGAAAATGAGATTGAGGGTAAATTGGGTGCTGACCAGTTTCTGGCAGTGACGTCTGCCCACACCCACCCACGGTACCGTGTCGCCTCTTTGAAGCATCTTGGTAGCTCTGGGAGCAATTTTAGGGGTTTAATGCCACATGGCTTTTGCATATAGAGTCCCTTCTGCTTTTTCCTGCCCCCTGCCCCCATCCACCTGGTGAATTTTTACTTCCCATCCAGTGCACTGCTCTACAGCTTTCTCCGCTGTGACCTCTCTCTCGACCCCTGTGTCTCTTTAGCCCATACTTGACTGGCACAGGTGCTCCATCCTTGGTGCTCCCTTTGCACTTTACCCAGACCCATTTTAGAACAACACTGTATTGTAAGTGATGTACGTTCCTCAGGGGACTGAACTTGCTAACCGTGAACTTGATAATACCTCAACCACTGGAACATACCTGTTCTGCTAGGACTTATTCAGAGTGTTTGGGTTTTCACCCCAGCTCTGTGATGGTAGACAGGTTGCTTACTAGGCCCCCCCCCCCCCCGCTGCAATACAGGTTTGTTAAGATTAGAGGAGTTAATACGTGTGCTTAGAACAGTGTCAAGTAAGCATTTAATAAGCTATAGTTATTATCTGGACCAAAGCTGAGAACCAAGTTATTAAGAAACAAATTATTAATAGAGTTTATGTAAGAAAACAAGGCATGTTTTGAGCTAAAACAAAATGAGGTTAAGTATCTCTTAATAAAGAGATTATCTCTAAATAATATAGGTTTACAAAATACACCTAAATACAAAATACACCTAAATAATGTAGCTGAAATGTAATAGATGTTTCCTGTCTCGTGAACAAGCCCAACATGGAGCAGTCCATGGCTGCTGTAGTCCACAGGGTCATTCAGAAGCCCAGATGCATTCATGTTACTCTTGGGAAGCTGGTCTCTCAGAGTACAAGCGGTCCTGTCTCCCATCGGTGCTCCAGCCTCAGTTAGGGAAAGTGGTTTCAGCCTTAAGGAGAGGAATCAGAAGTTGTAGACGTCATTCAGGGTCCCGCTGCATTGTCTCAGTCACATGACCACACCTAGCTGCAAGGGAGGCTTGGGGTGGACTGCTTGGAGTCCCAGCTCTGCCACGGAATGGCTGCGAGACTTTGGGGAAGTTGCTTCACCTCTCTGTGCCTGTTTTCTTGTCTTTGAAGTGGGGGTAGTAGAAACACCTGCCTCATAGAGAGAACGGTGAAGATTCATTCCATTAAGTTAATATGTGGAAAGCATTCAGGGCAGTGCCTGGCACAGAGGAAGCATTATATACATGTCAGCGATGGTGATTACTTTCCTAAAGGGTAGAAGGGGGTGTGAGTATTGGGGGACAGTGGGCAGTCTCTTGCATGGAAGGAAAACCGGAGACTGGGGCTCCCAGCCTGCCTCATTAGCCGAGTTTTCTGGGTAGCCGCAGCTTTACTGTAAATCACTGTGGGTCCCAGGAACTTTTAGGCTCCTGCCTTGCGCAGGTCTTGTTTAGGCCTCCCTTGGGTCAGTATGAGAAAGGTTTATGAGCTGTGTTTATGGCTTTGACCTCTCAGTTTCTCATTTCTAGCTCTTCCTTCACTGTGGCTTGTCATTAATATACCAAGGGAGTAAATTAAACATTCTATTTATAACTATATTAATTTATAACATTCTTTCTTCCTTATAGTAGTTGTAATACTAAAGAGATGACTGTAAAGTGAAGTCCATTTCCAGTTGATGTTCATTAGAAAATGTGTATAAATGGGAAAGGCAATATGCAGTCCAGTTGTCTCTAACTCCTGCTTTTTCTCCAGTACATTATCCCATGTGTTCGTAGTAACAGTGGGCCGCATGGTGTATATGCACACCTACCTTGGCAGTTCCCAAACTTGACCGCTTAGAGCACTATTCCAGGAAATGGTCGGCTCTGCGCGTGCCGTGAGAGTGGGATGTTAGACCAAATCAGTGGGACATACTGCCTGCCCTGTCTTCCTCTTGGCGATTCATAGGGCACATTAGCATATTAAAAGCTGTGAAGGATGTGAGCAGAAAAACCTGCTTTATTTTCTTTAATTCATTTGACAGACTGACTTGAAAATGAATTTTTTTGATTTATTGATTTGACTAGTGATGCTATAACTACTTCTGGAAAATGGAGCTCTATATGTACTAGTTTGGGCAGTATGAAAAATCCTGATCTGCCTCAAAGTTTAATGCAGATCATGCTGCTAATTGTATGAGTTGCCTGCAATTCCTGCTCTTAATTGCATCAGAATCAAGGTGTGAATATAAGGCCTAATACCCTATTCATCTGGAGCGAAACCATCAGAAAGACATGAAAGTTTGACATTGCCTGACTAGTGGTGCTGAGAATTCTCTCTTTTAGGAATTAATCTGGTAACAGAAGTTTCAGATTTAAATTTTTCAAAAGTTTCTGTCTTTGAGCCCTTGAAACCATTTTCGTAATCTGATGATAAATTACATGAGTTAGAAGTTTGACTAAGATTATACATAAAATAAATAAGTATATATATATGTCAAGAATATCTCTAGTAGAAGTAGACAACTTGGGAATTTTTAAAAGTTTTAAAAGTTCAAGAATGATAGGTGCGAAGAGTTTTTTGTAAAGTAACAGCTTCCCCAGCTGTGAAAAACCAAGTTCTACTTGTGTGCCAGAGATAATCTGTGCATGAATGGTGTTTTCAATGTGGCCATTTAACAATTTAGACACATTGTGGCCTTCTTTTGAATATAAATTTAATCCTCTTCCCATCCTCAGGGTTGATTTTATTTCTGGGTCTTGTTTCAGATCTAAATTTATTAATACTGTATTATTAGAAATTAAAACAATGAGTCCACCTTTATTTAATGAAATATATGCTTTTTTTTTAATATTGATTTTTTTTGTTTTTTCATGAGAATTTAAATTCTGTATTAAAATGTCCTCCCTTTCAATCATTTTTTTATACATCCTTTTGCTGTGTGTGTGTGTGTGTGTGTGTGTGTGTTTTAAAGTTAATTTTGTGAGTGTGAGTCAGTTTGTGTTTTTATTTACTTATTTATTTTTATTTATGGCTGTGTTGGGTCTTCGTTTCTGTGCGAGGGCTTTTCTCTAGTTGCGGCAAGTGGGGGCCACTCTTCATCGCAGTGCGCGGGCCTCTCACTATCGCGGCCTCTCTTGTTGTGGAGCACAGGCTCCAGACGCGCAGGCTCAGTAATTGTGGCTCACGGACCCAGTTGCTCCGCGGCATGTGGGATCTTCCCAGACCAGGGCTCGAACCCGTGTCCCCTGCATTGGCAGGCAGATTCTCAACCACTGCACCACCAGGGAAGCCCTGAAATATATGCTTTTTAAAATGTTTAATTCTGATTTTAAAAAATACTCAACATAGATGTTTAGAAGATATCGAAAAATATAAATAAGAATTAAATCACATAATACTTTCTAACAATAATCACTATTAATATTTTGGTTTTTTATTTCAGTTTTCCCTATGAATATTAAATATTTTGAACATATTAGACATGATACCATTTGCACATTTTATATTCTCTGGTTTTCAAAATCCTTTTTCATTGCTATTAAGAATTTGTAGTAAATGTAATTTCATCATGTAGAATTACATTATCTACTTAATCCATTATTACTGAACATTTAGGTTATTCCCAGTCTTTTGCCATTATAAATAATGACACAGTTAACATTTTGTGCATAAAACTCTACTGTATTTCAAAATTATATGTCGTGGGGATAGATTCCCTCAAATTAGAATTACTAGGTCAAAGAACATGAGTACTTTTTTTTTTTTTTTTTTAATTAATTTTTATTTATTTTGGCTGCGTCGGGTCTTCGTTGCGGTGGCTTCTCTTGTTGCGGAGCGCGGGCTCCAGAGCGCAGGCCCAGCAGCTGTGGCGCCCGGGCCCAGCTGCTCCGCGGCACGTGGGATCCTCCCGGATCAGGGATCGAACCCGTGTGCCCTGCCCTGGAAGGCAGATTCCATGAGTACTTTTATTAAGGGTGTTGATACATATTGGTAAATTATTTTACGGAGAGATTATACCAGTTGACATTCTCACCAGTGGTATATTAAAGTAACTGCGTCATTTCAACAGTTTCGTAATTTTATTGGCAAATAATGAAATCTTGCTTTACTTTGTATTTTTTGATTACTGATGAGATTGAGCATTAAAAAAAATATGTTCATTAGCCATTGTTTTTTCTCTGTGAATTTTCTATTCATGTTCTTTGCTTATTTTTCTGTTGCATATCTTTGGGGATGTCTGTTTTTTCTTTTACTTGTAAAAACATTTGCCTGTTAACGATATTAAGCTTTTGTCATATTATTGCCAATGTTTTTTCTAGTTTTGTTGGACATGTAATTTTACAATTCTTGACATGCAGAAGTTTCAGATTTTTACGTATTTAAGTGTACCAATCTTTTTCTTTGCAGTTTCTTTTTTTTTTTTAACTGAGTTTAGAACATTATTACTGACTCAAGGATATGATAAATAATCAACTTTGTTTTCTTTGGTTTTATGACTATTTTTCATATTTATCTTTTTAGTATTTTAGAATTTGTTTTGTGGTAGAATGTAACATGCAGATCTAAGCAATTTTTTTCTTTCAAAGTAGATAACTGGTTTCTGTACACGATTGAATAATCCAATTTCTTTCCCATTGACTGGTGGCCCTTTCTTCATCTTATATTACTTTCTAACGTAGTCAAGGGTCTATTTCTGGGACATTTCTTCTCCATTGGTTTGTGGTTTTTGTTCTCAAGTAATACATTGTTTTAATTATTACAGCAATAATACTACCTTAATATCTTCTTTTCCTACAGTTAATACCCCTTATTTCTAATTCAGTGTTTTTAGTTAGACTAGGATTTTTTTAGGAGAGTGTTTAATAAAAATGGTAATAGTAAGCATCTTGTTTTGCTCCTGATTTTTAATATAAATGCTCTTATTTTACTCTTTTACCTTTAAATAATTATGGGAAGGAAATATTCTTTTATTTTCAGCTCTTAGAAACATTAATCTGAAATGGTTGAAGATTTCTATCAAATGCCTTTTCAATATATGAATTAAATCTGAATTTAGAAGTTGTTTATAAAGTGAATTTTTATATGTGAATCACGCTTTGCCAGAACTTACGTTGCACATTGCAAGATGTGTCCCTAGAGAAAATGTTTCAGCTTCAAGCAAAATAAATTTTTTGATGCCAGAATGTTTTTTTTTTTCCCCTTCAAAAGGCAGTAGGACATTTTCTTAATTACCTGATAGACAAACATCTTCAAGCGGAGAGATGGAGTTTGACAATGTCTTCTAGACCCTGGCATTATTCCAAGGAACTCTTTTAGAAACACAGTGTCCCCAAACTGTCAAATTCTAGAAATCCTGAAGACAGAATTGAACTAGGTATTGGCTGGGTATCTTGAAGATGCTCTTGATTTGACTTGCTTGAAATCTATACCAGCACTGTGCAGTCGAACTTTCTGTAATGATGGAAATGTTCTATAGCTCTGCTGTTTCGTATGGTAGCCACTGGCCACATGTGGCTGTCAGACACTTGAAATGTGGCTAGTGTGAACAGTTTTTAATTTTATTTAATTGTAGTTAAAATTTAAATAGCCTCATATAGCTAGTGGTTACCATATTGGACAATGCAGATCTATGCAATGCACCAGTATATATCTAAGGTCATTTGTAACTATCAAACTATGCTTTTCTGAATATGGCTAGAAATTTCCTAAGAATCTTCTTATAATTCAAGAATTGGTAAATTGGGAAAGTTGCGCGGGTTGGGGGGAACCTCTGGTGTGTTCTAGTTGTTGAATTCTTGATGAGATACTCCCTGAATCCAGGTGAAACACATGGCTGTTCGCTGCCTGCTAGTATCCATTAAAAATCAGGTATTTGTGATAAGTGACAAGTTAATATATTTTCAGGATGAATATGAATTTTTTTTTCTTTTGCAGCTGTTGGGTTAATGCTCCAGACCAAAATTAACTTCTAGATAATAAGCTTCTGTAGCACTGAGGGGTTGGTTGTACGAAAGTCATTTCCTACAGAGAGACTCAGAAGCCCTTTTGTATAATTGACCTGATTCACCTACTACTTGGCTGTTATAAAATGAGGTTTTAGAGAAGGCTTCCATTTCTTGAAATAAACTTGATTTTTGTACACATTTTTATTTCTAATATTTTCTAATCTTGTTTCAGCTATTAGTTATATGTAAATGTTCTAGAAATAAAACAGTCTTCTTTAGAAAAGTTATATGAAAGGCAGTGAATCTGTGTAGCATCAGTGTACATGATGTAAAGCCACAAATGGCTTTATGCTTTGTAGCTCATTAAAAAGTATTTATATGTTTGATATAAAATCACCCCCCCCCATTCTGCCATGGGTAATTGAATAAAGCTAATATGTTTTATAACAAATTGTCTTGAGAACTTAATTTGCATACAATATCAATTACATATCTCTTTAGTAAGGAATTGTCAGGGCATTGCCCAGTAATGTTCAAAAGTTGGATTTGCTTGCTCCGGCATGTCTGTATTTCTAGAAATTTCTAAAAATTCACTGTGCATACTCTTAAAGTTTAAAGTAAACAAACATTAGTAAAAATAAGACATACATTAGTGTGATTCTTTTTAGGAGTAGTAAGAGAGGCATGCCATGAAATTTAAAAAAAGGAAAAGAGATTGGAAGGAATTATTTTAGTAGTTAAGAATAGTTATAATAAGTTATAAGTATATAAGTTATATATTATGAAGAGATTCCACTGCTAGTTTCTACTTCTAGCTTTAATACTTACATAAGTACTAAGGCGAGAAATCAAATTTCTTTGTACCATCAAGTTCTTTATTTGAAATTCCTGTAGCTTAGTACATATTAGACGATGGGCCCAATGCTAGTTTAAGAAGCTTCGTCTTCGAGCATCCTTTGAGATGCTCACTTTTTAGAAGCCTCTTATTATAGTAGAAGTTGTGTGTAAACAGTTTGAAAAAAATCAGTGCTTTGCCAAATAATTAGTAGTTCTACCCTAATTCTTTTATGTCTAAATTTGACTTTTAGAGAGTATGTCCTTTTTACATACACATCATGTAGCTTATTTGAGGGACCACCAATTTTAGTTGACATAATGATTGATTGAAGAAAATAAAAGACATCCAATTTGGTATTTTGTCTCCCTCTTGAAGAAGTATGCATTTTTAAAAAATCTCATTTTTTTATAGCCAATTTAAAAAGCGACACATTTGGAATTATCTCTAATTTTAGACTTTTTCCTTCATATTGAAAGAGTATTCTTTATATAAAACTTTCAATGGGTATATATTTTGTATTTTTGTGTCTTTATCCCACCAAAGTTTTTGACTACTGAAGAAGCTACTTAAGTTAATTTGCTTTTGAAATTCATTTACTTTTTGCCGTATAATGCTGTGTGACAAATCATCCCCAAACTCAGCGACTTGAAACAACAGTCGTTTGTCCTCATGAATGCGGGTTGGTTGAGGTGGCTCTGCACTAGGCTGTGGTGGAGTGGCTTTGCTTGCGTTGCATGTACGTGGTTTGGATCTCCTCCAAGTGTCACTCGTCCTCCTTGGCAGGTTGGCTGCGACATACTCTTCCTATGGCCGTGACAGAGGATAATCCCAACCGCCAACCACAGTGCATGCCCCTGCTTGTGTCCCATTTTTTTTTTTTTTTCCCCTGGTGGCACAGTGGTTAAGAATCTGCCTGCCAATGCAGGGGACACGGGTTTGATCCCTGGCCCGGCAAGATCCCACATGCCGCAGAGCAGCTAAGCCCGTGCGCCACAACTACTGAGCCTGTGCTCTAGAGCCCGCGAGCTACAACTACTGAAGCCCGTGCGCCTAGAGCCTGTGCTCCGAAACAAGAGAAGCCACTGCAATGAGAAGCCCGCGTGCCGCAACGAAGAGTAGCCCCCGCTTGCCGCTTTGCCGTGCAGCAAAGAAGACACAACACAGCCAAAAAAATAAATTAAAAAAAAAAAAGTATACTCATCCTGTAGGACTTTAAAAAAAAATCCCATTGGCTAAAGCAAGTCACATGGTCCAACCCAAAGTCCAGGGCAAGGAAGTTAACTGGAGGTATAAAGTCATGTCAAAGGGTGTGTCTTCAGGGAGGAGTGAAGAACTGTGACCAGTATTTCAGTCTGCCACGTACAATTTATATACCTGTCTTAATTTAGGTGATGAGAGGCTAAAATAAGCAAATGTTGGCGTGATTAAAAAAGGAATGTGTGGGATTTAATTTGGTTTTCAAAATTATTAATTGGTGAACTATGTAAAACAGTGTGGAGTGTAAAGTGGTACTAATTCTAGAGATTATCATATCAAGTCAGACAGAAAGATAAGTATCGTATGATATTACTTATATGTGGAATCTAAAAAAATGATACAAACGAACTTATTTACAAAACAAAAATAGACTCACAGACATAGAAAACAAACTTATGGTTATGGTTTGGAATTGGGGGGGAGATAACTTAGGAGTTTGGGATTAACAGCTACACACTACTATATATAAAATAAACAACAAGGACCTACTGGGAACTATATTGAATATTTTATAATAACCTGTAATGGAAAAGAATCTGAAAAAGAACAGGTGTGTGTGTGTATGTGTGTGTAACTGAATCACTTTGCTGTACATCTGAAACTAACACAACATTGTAAAATAACTATACTTCAATTTAAAGAACAGGTAAAACACATAGCTACTAATGGCAGAGCT
Organism: Balaenoptera borealis; assembly: GCF_965194805.1. NCBI lineage: Eukaryota > Metazoa > Chordata > Mammalia > Artiodactyla > Balaenopteridae > Balaenoptera > Balaenoptera borealis. The sequence continues at coordinate 44,228,469 of NC_138866.1, read as the reverse complement.
ATGACTTAGACCACCCCCCACCCAACAAAAAGATGGTACTAATTCAAGAATAAGATAAAATGATGTCTTTACCTGATTCTTGACTTGTACAAATCTTGTACTATGTCAAATTCATTTCTTGCTATACTTTGGCTTTTTCCCTTTGTGTAATATTTTCTCTTTTAGGAATCAAAAATTACTGCAAGGTAATACTTGAAAAATATTTTTCACCCATAGGGTAAAAAAGATTCTTTGACATAAATGACTAATATTATATTAATATGTATTTAATCAGATATTTTGGACTGTTGGCGCCAACGGCAGAATAAAAGACGTTAGTCGTCAATGTTTTGAGAGTAACATAAATAGCCTTTTCTATTCCTGACGTTTTGCGTACCTTCCAGTGTTCAGTAAAAATGCTCTACTGTTGGCTTCCCAGCAATGCTCAAAAATCAGAGATTCAATACAGTAAAAAAACTTTATCTTGTGTTTTTTAGTGAGAGTACCAATTTGAGGTGAAAAAGGGAGGAGAATGACCTCAAAGAACCAGATGGCTAAGTATTAGATAAGATATATTTTTCTTTTCATAAACAGTTCCTCTGTGTCTTAGGTGGGCTGGATTTGCTTTCCATGCTCTTTTCTTTCGTATGGGCTGGTTGGAGGAAGAAGCAAGTAGGGAAGTGTGGCCTTCAGAGTCACAGGAGTTGAATGAATGCAGGAGAGAACAGAGTCCCTGCTGTGGTCATTGGGGATGCGGTGCTGATGAGGCTGGGGTCAGTGCCTTTCCGAATAGCTTTGCCCTCATCTCATCTCCCACCACCACGCTGCTCCAGAATCCAAGTGGTAGAATGTTAGGCCTTCTTCCTACTTTATGGGGAGGGAGAGTGAGGTTCTGAGATGTTCAGAGACTTGTGTGAATATGGGATGGGACGCAGAGCCAGGATGGGGTCTCCCTCTGGCCTTTATGCTGTACCTTTTGCTGTAGCGGGGCTGGATGAGAGTGTGTGGGTGTATAAATCCTGGAAGAACGGCTGAAAATCTGCGTGTGGGAGCAGTACTGCGTTCCTGATAGAACGTTTTAATGTTTTGCCTTGGGAAATATTTTGGTCTGGGAAAGCTAAAAAACCTCAAGATAAGGAAAAGGCAACCTGTAGCTGTAACTGCCACACCTCAACTGCCATAAAGATTTGAGGGGTCTTTGGAAGTGTAGCAGCAGATCAAAGCCAGTTGTTAAAATAGCAGCCACAGCCTTCACCCTTCTTAGGCAGGATCCTGGTATTTGAGTTGGATGAAATGCCTTCTCTGTCCGTATCAAATTGAAATGTTTGAAAGAGGTTTGGGAATCTCTTTTTAAAATTGAAATTGTTATTCTCTGTTGCTGTCTTTGTAGCTGAGGAAACAGTCCCATCTTAGGTAAGTTCACAGCACCAGCTAGGAAAAGAGTTGGAGCTAGAATTCCTCTCTTGATCCCTTACACCACTATTATTATTTCCACATTAATGTGGTGACTGTTTCATCGATCCCCTCCTTGGTTTTAAGGTACCACGTAGAGGTGAAGGGAGGGTACACAAAGAAATAGGAAACTCCTCAAAGAGCATCCAGTCCAAATGGTGTGAGATAAATGGAAGATTGACTGGTGGTGTCACACAGGGTTGGTGAAGAAGACTATTAATAAGGTTCCATGACTTGAATCACACATGTAGGGCATGCCAAGACTTATCACTGTGTCCTAAAGTAATCCAAAAGTTACTGTTCTGATTTTTTTTTTTTCCATTGTGTTTTCTAACTCACTTTCATTAGCACTTATCAGTATTGTTTTATAACTATCTGTCACCTGATCTGTCTTCTCCACCTGAGTCTGTTAAGAGACAGGATGTCTCTTATCCTTAGCCCCTCAGCCCGCAGCCGTGGGCCTGGCTCACCCCATGTACTTCGCCTGATGCTATCTTGAATGAATATATACATCTACATATTTTATATATAAATATATTTTCATATTCAATAGCTCTGAAGTAGCTACTTGGAGCAGAGACCATTTCCAACCAGAAATGGGGCATTGAGAATTTTCATTTGGAGGCCAAGCCCAGGAAGATTTTCTGAAGGAATTGATGTTTAAAAAGCTGCAGCAGGTTATCCCCAGAGGGAGTAGACTCTAATGGTGCTGCCATAGTTAGTTCTCTGGCTGGAAATGAAAGTCTACTATTTATTTTATGAAACCATACAATACGCAGCATTTGTTAGGCACAGGAAAATAGATATTGTTCTGTCCCTGGGCTTTATGTATGGAGTTCAGTCGGACAGTGCAAGTCCAGATGCATCTGATAGCTTAAATAAAGAGGAGTTCGGGCTGTAATGATGTAAAGCCAGTGTCAGGCACTTACTGGTTTACGTGCATCTTCTCATGCACGGTTGCAGCAGTGCGTTAGTGCGTTCACTATCATGGTGAATTGATGTGCACTCCTCGAGACCGGGGGGCCACGGTGCAGGGGTTTATCAGACTCCAATGCCCTTCACATCTCTTGTCTCTAGTGTCCCCAGCCTGTTCATCTGCAGCGTACAGTCTGTCTTAGCTACAGTAGTTGCTTGTGATTTATATGTGCAGGTGACAGAGATATTGCTTTCGAGGGAGGGCAGAGCCTTCAGTCTGTGATGGGAAGCTGGGCTGTCTCTGGAATGTGGCCGTTTGATGCTGACGACGCCTCCACTTCTGTAGCCCACACAGGTGCTGCTCCGTGAGTTCAGACTGGTTAAGATCAAATGTGATGCCTCCGAAGTGTGGCTGGGAGCCCCTGGCACGCCCTCTCTTGCTGTTATTTCCTATAGAAAATTCTTTTTGACAAATGCATTTTTTAGGTGGCAGGCATCTTCTCAAGAATGTATCTTTGTGGTGTTTGCCAGGAAATGCCTTGAATTTAAAACTTGTCAGTGTTGGCTACTGGAGAGAGTGTGAAATATGGAGTCAGACAAAACCAGATGTAGATTTGAGTCCCATCTGCCCCTTCCCAGCTGTGCAATTTATGAGTGTTCCAGTCATTCAAGCCTCTTATCTGCCCACGAGGAGCCTCGCTCACAAGGTTTCTTGGCACATAGTAAATGCACAGCAAATGCTATTAAAAAGAATTAATGTGTGAACTCTGAATTTTAAACCAAGAAAAACCATTTCTTACCTTGTGAGGTTTCTTACAAGGGTTTTTCATTGTCTTCTGAAGCTTCCAAATACCTTTACCAGCTATTTGCCCTGCATATATGAAGAGCTACATTTTCATCACACATTTACTAAATAAGTGGATTTTTTTAGTCTCCAGAATTTTTTTTTAAATTTGAAGCTTGAAAGGCAACTTGTGGGTTTGAATCAGAATACCCTTGTTTAGCAGCTGAGACAGGTATGCCCGCAGCACTTGGAAATCTTATTTCTACAAACTTGCTGGCTGAAAAGCTTGCCGTGCCAGACAGCATTCTGACCCTCTTTCGTGGAGTAATACTTTTTTGCCTTTATGAGCAAATGTACCTTTAGATTTGGAGGCAAACAATAGTGGGCTCAAGAGTCGACAGGTAGGGAAGTGGGACGGTGGGTGTGGAGCCCTCTTTTGAGGTTCTTGGCTGTGAGAAGATGGGAAGGAGAGAGTAGGCTCACAGTGGGGCTTGGCGCTGGAGGGCTTTGCTTGTTTTTGCATTGCTGGTTTGCTCTGAAGATGGGTGACGTCACCAATGATGTGTTCTTTTCCAAATCATACTTGTGCATTTCTGACTGGCCTCTTAACTGATTAAACACTGTTAAAATTCTCTCTTCTCCTATCTTTGGTAGTACAACTTTCTACTGGTCCTGGTCCTTCTGCCTATGACTAAGAAGGGTTTATTTCTTTATTTTTTTGAAGATATAAAAGATATTTATTTTGTTTGAAATTTACATATGTTGAAAGTCACTTTTTTGACAAATAGTTCTGTGAATTACGGTTTATTTCCTTAAATGGTCATCTTTCCCAGGGTCTGTCCTTGCCTTCTTTACCTTATTCTGTACATTTTCTTGAGTAATCTCATTTGCTGTCATGATTTTAACTTCCACACCTGTATGGTGCAGGCACCCAAGTTTATAACTTCTCTTGCCTCATACATGTCTTCCCCTGGATGTCCCTGTAATTCCTATTTCTAATAATGCCGTCACCTTGGCCTTGGCCGGGAGCCTATGTGATATTCCCTTTCTCTGTCCCTCACTTGGTGCGGCCACATCATAGGTCACCAAATACTATTGATTTTTTGCCTTTAAAACCAGGGTCCTCAACTGTAGCTGCAAGTAAGCATCACCTGTGGAACTTTTAAAAGTTCTGTCCCAGAGCTACTGAATCAGCATCTCTTGAGACTTAGGCATGCATATTTTTATGAAGCTTCCCTGGTAATTCTCATGCTCATCTAGCATTGAAAACAACTCTCAGCAGAATTTGTTCTCCCACGGTTCTGGAGGCCTCACGTCTTGGAATCAAGGTGTCGCAAGGCCGTGCTGCTTCTGAAGGCCTTGGGGGAGGGTTCTCCTCTGCCTCTTCCCGCTTGTGGTGGCTCCAGGCGTTCCTTGGCCTGTGATCGTCTAACTCCAGTCTCTGCCTCCATCTTCACCCGGTCGTCTCCTCTCTTTCCCCGTGTGTGTCTCCTAAAGACATTGGTCACTGGATTTTGGGCCCCAGCAATCCAGGATGATCTCATCTCCAGATCCCTAACTACGTCTGCAGAGACTCTTTTTCCAAGTAAGGTCACCGTCACAGGTTCTGGGACATGGACCTGTCTTTCTGAGGGCCACCCACTACATTCCTCCTCAGGTTAGGATATTTCTCCCATCCAATCATCCTGACCGTAATCCGGATGTGCCTCTTGCATGGTGCTGCCCTCGTGATTACTTTATATGCAATCATGTTAGTCCTTTGCTTATATCTTACCAACTCCCATTCTTCTTAGGGTAAAAGGCCATGCCCCTTGTCATGGAGTACCAGGGGGTTGTAATCTGGACCCTGCCCACCTTTTGCCCTCCTAGCCCTCTGCGTCTCTCCTCTTGAACTCTACGCTCCCACAGTACTGAATCACTCCTTGCCTTTGTACATAACGATTGAGCTGCATTCCCCGTTTAGTCATCTTGTTCAGATTTCAAGAAAGTTCACACTGTCTCCTCTGTGAGGGCTTCCGGTATGGCTCTTCCCACGTGCTTTGAATGACTAGTGCATCTTGTTGCACAAGTGTTTTATCGCGCTTGTTTTTATGTCTTTCTCTGCTTTTAAGTGGAGAGCTCTGAACACGGGGTGGTTGATATTCATCGTTGCAGCTCTAGTACTTGGCATTATAAATATTGAACGGATGACCATGTAGCTTAACCTGATTCGAAACTGTTCTCATCGTGACACTGTTTTCTCCACTCTTACCTTAATTATTTCCAGCACGATTTTTCACTGGGTGTCATGTAGATGTATTAAGTAAGCAGGCATATTAAGTGGACTGGCATATTTGCTTAACCTGCAATATCTGTGCATCTCTGCTCAGGCAGTTGAAATGAAAATGTTTTTGCATATGTTAAGGTTGACATTTCTGGTTTTTGTGTTTTCACCTTTATATTAGATATGGCTTTGGGGTTGCAAGTAGCAGAAACCAGCCTGAGTTAGCTGAAACTAAAAAGAATTTCACCGACAAGGGTCAGAGTACATCTGGGCCAATAGAAGCCCTTAAGGACCCTCTTTCCATCTCTTTTTGTTGCTTGTCTCTGTTCATCTGCTTCACTCCTCACTTCTCTGCTGCTTCATCACGGAACAGACTGTGACATCCCCACAGCTCCCGTGCTTCCAGTTTGCAGCTCTGGCCACCCACGCAGACTGGCGGGCCGGTTGTCTGTCGTCCGGCTTTGCGTTTTCCGGGATGAGAATGTCATTGGCCAGCTTGGGCCGGATGTCTGCCTCCAGCTATTCAGCTCCAGGGTGGTGGGGAGGATGCTGGCCTGGCCTTTTCATTCAGACGTGATGCCGGGGCTCCGAGCCTTAGGGAGTTCAGGGCTGGATTCCTGAGAAGGGATGGCATGGTGAGCAGGTCTCTTCAAAAGCATCTGCCGTGCTCTTACTAGGTTCGATATCCTTGACCAGCAGTATATAGTTGAGAGAAAGATGCAGCGGAGAGCTGGGCAAGTGTGAGGGGCACAAGGAACCTTGCCAGATCTTGTACCAATTGCCTCTAGGCCACAGTGGTGAAAATGTCCCTCTGAATTGTTTAGAGCCCTGCCTTTAATTGATCCACATATGTTTCTCTTAATACAGGATGCTCATCTTGGTTTAAGTGATGCGGAAATATATTAAGACAAAGTGAGTTTATCATGGTTGTTTACTCATGGATATGTTCTTTGTAGTAGTGATCACAGATATGTTTAAGAAAACAATGCACATTATTCTGATCTTGCCTCAGAAAAAGGAGAGGAATAAGACTTGAAACAAATTATTTTTGTATTCTAGAGACATTTTCTTGTTGCTGATGTTGCTTTGTGATGGAAATGGAGACATTAAAAACACAGCAGGAAAGTAAAGGAGCTGTTACAGTGGAGGATTACTGGACTGAATGTCAATATTATGACATAGTATGAGTGTGTTTCATGTTTGGTAATTGCAATCATTGTTGCTTTTGTTGTGGTCATCCATGTACAATGCTTGGTGTCAGTCTATTTATCTCTTGTAAAAATAAAATACAGTGTGTGTGTGAAAAAAAAAAGATATGTTAGATGCAAATAACTGAAATATAACTTAAAGAAATTAAAAAAAAAAACACAGCAGGAATAATTTCTGGTGATAATTTAAATCCATTGTCATACTGTAGCTACTGAATTGTACTAAAACAAACACCACAAACCCCTTGTTCCGACTTTGGCTGTTCTCAGTGGGCCTTGTGTCCCCTTTGCCATACTGGCCACCGTGCTCTCTGGGATTGACGGACAAGTGGCAAAGGCAAGACTTCCAGGAGAGAGTGGAGCCACCACGCCACGTGCACTGTCCCTGACTTTGGTGCTCGGCGGGAGCCTTGGAGCTGTCATGTTTATCCACACAAATTTGAAACAATTCCCTTCCTTCTTTCGGTTCTCTTCTTGAAAAGAACTTCTGCCAAGAGGGAGTTGGAGAAATAGACATGGCAGTGTGGCAACATGAGAAGCGGTCAGAACGTACAGGGACCCTTAATCCAGAGTTAGAAAATACAGGTGAAAACGGAAACCCTCCTGCAATCCTGCATTTCTTTTAAACACTGGTACCGGCTTAAGGTATTAATTCAGGAAATCTGCTTAAGGACAGTAATGTTTTCCAGGTGACTTTTAGAGATATGTGTTAGTTTGTGGACTAAAACTCATCTTTTTTACCTTTGGGCTTTTTAATGGTCAACCTTCTTGTAGAGTCATACTTCATGTTTAATTTTGCAGGCTAGTTTTTGCTAACCTGACAGTATAGGGTTCAAATGGCAATGGGAATGAAGGTAGAGAATTCCGAACTTTTAAGAATGCAAGTAACTAAATTTGGTCTTACAAATAAAGATCCTACAGACATTAACATGATTTGTGAGTGAGAGATGAGGTTTAATTAGAATGCTAGTTTCTAACTAGTTCATTTAAAAATATTTCTTGAGTGTTTCTCCGGGGCCCATTAGGACGGCGCTTGCTGAGTTGAGCCAGCACTAATACGGCCTCTGCAGGATTCTCATTTGCTTATTTATACTTGGTCTCTTCTGAAAAGATTTGAAGAGTCTGACTTTATAGAATAGGAAACCTGTAATTACTTGGTACATCACTCTTAAATTAAGTTTCTGGAAGTGATTTGAATTTCATTATAGCCGAAGTCTGTGAACAGTCTGTTTTGTGTCCCTTTTGTGGGGCGGTTAGTGGGCAAGTCTTTGTGAGCATTCCTGTCTTTTCCCTTAGGCCATCGAACTTTTATTCTTAAGGCCTTTAAAATCTACAAATAAATGAACCCTCTCATCTCTCTTTATAGGTACAATGGTGCTTTACCTAATGGAGACAGAGGCCGGAGGAAAAGCAGATTTGCCCTCTACAAGCGGCCGAAGGCTAACGGAGTCAAACCCAGCACGGTCCATGTGATATCCACGCCGCAGGCATCCAAGGTAGGGGCTCCTTGGAACGGAGAGGGCAGGCGGTGACTCACGGTTACTCCTGATGAGCCGCTCTTCCCTTTCGGTCTCATTTCTCTGTGGGACAGTTTCTCAACCATTTGAGCTGGATAATCTTTGTTGTGAAGGGCTGTCCTGTGCATTGTATGTTTCGCAGCATCCCTGGCCTCTGCCCGCTAGATGCCCGTAGCACCTCAACGCCCCCACCCCCAACTGCCACCACCATCGACACAACCAAAAGTAGCTCCAGAGCTTGCCACATGTTCCCTCCCCTCCCCCCTCCCCTCCCCCTCCCCTCCCCCACCCTCCCCTCCCCCCTCCCCTCCCCTGCCCTCCCCTGCCCTCCCCCCTCCCTTCCCCCTCCCCCACCGTCCCCTCCCCTGCCCGCCCCTCCCCTCCCACCCCACCCCTCCCTTCTGTCCCCCAGTCCTCACCCCATAATAAACCACTGATTTAGGATATAGTGGAATCAGCATATTATCAATTTAGAATAGTTATGGTTGAAAGATAAATGATGTTCTTTATCCTGAAGAGAGTTTTTATGTTAAATTTTGATATAAACCTCACTAAGATTTGCTGTTTTCCTTCTGTCACTTAAGGAGTGGGTGTTTTCACATAATCTGCATGTACATGGAATTGAATTTGTGTAATTATTAGAAAGATTGGAAGTAAACAGAGCTAAGTGCTATAAGAAGTCTGTGATACATATTTCCTCTTGTAAGTTTGAAGTATATAAAATGTTCATTTTTCAATGATTATTTCATTTGTTTTTTGATATGTAAGTGGAGGGGAACCCTGAATTTCCATTCTGGCTGATATAGTCTATTAGATTATCTTTTAATTAAATACATTACTTAATGTGTAATATAGTTTCCTTTTTATAAAATAATTATATTTACCTGAGGTATTTCATATGGAGCACTGGCTCTACATGTTTATTTATCATAATAGGTTTGGACCATGTGGAATAAATAAGAGACTTGCTTCCCATTTTTTACTGAAAACCCATGGTTCAAAGAGAAATGAATAGCTTCATGGAAGCATATGTGGTATTTATACTCAGTCTTAGCAACAGATCACCTTTGTTAACGTTTTTATAAAAAGTTCCTGTTGTTCTTTCTGAAGCAGTGCCACGGAAAAAGTTTGTGAGAATGTGCCAATTCAGATTGTCTTGTATTAGGGAGGGAATGGTTAGATGAGAAGGTATCAAACACCAAGGAAACAGGAAAGAATAATACACAGTGGCCAAGTTTTAGGCTAGAAAAAGGGAAATAAAGTGAAAGTTTTAGGAAGGAAAGGAGACTTGATAGGGTAAACAAAAAATCAGCCTTACAAAGATTCTGAGAAAAGGAGGAAGTGAAATGGCAACAGAATCTTGGAAGGTCAAGGAAGTATGAGAAATGTTTTATAGTCCAAAAATATTTAGAGGGGAAGGATACCAAGACAAATGTTTTTAAGCATGTGATGATGCCAAAAATATTGTGATATTATAGACGAGGTCTTTATAATTTTGTCTATATGTTGGTATTTATCTTTCCTTTCTCTGGCTCTGTACCTTTTTACATTTACTTCTTTTTTTTAATCCAAATTTTATATTAATACAATGGCTTCAGATATTTTTAAAAAATTTATAGAACTCTTCCGTTACACAGTCTTCATGTTACAATAGAATATGAAATATATCTTCCAATAGCTACTATTAGAAGATCATGGCTCTTCCATACTCATTAGCCACCTCCATCTGCTCCAGTTTTAGCTTTTTCTATTTTACCTTTATACCTAGATTTTATTTGACGTTATTTGGATTATAAGTCTTTTGGAAGCTGTCTGTCTAAATCTGTTTAAAAAAAAAATCGCTGAGAGTAGTATAGTAGGGACAATTGGGTTTTGGTCTTTTTTCTTTTCTTTTAAATTAATTAATTAATTAATCTTATTTTTGGCTGTGTTGGTTCTTCGTTTCTGTGTGAGGGCTTTCTCTAATTGTGGCTAGCGGGGGCCACTCTTCATCGCGGTGCGCGGGCCTCTCACTGTCATGGCCTCTCTTGTTGCGGAGCACAGGCTCCAGACGCGCAGGCTCAGTAATTGTGGCTCACGGGCCCAGTTGCTCCGCGGCATGTGGGATCTTCCCAGACCAGGGCTCGAACACGTGTCCCCTGCATTGGCAGGCAGATTCTCAACCACTGAGCCACCAGGGAAGCCCTTGGTCTTTTTTAAAAAATAAATTTGTTTATTTTTGGCTGCGTTGGGTCTTCATTGCTGCGCACGGGCTTTCTGTAGTTGTGGTGAGCGAGGGCTACTCTTCATTGCGATGCGTGGGCTTCTCATTGCGGTGGCTTCTCTTGTTGCAGAGCACAGGCTCTAGAGGGCAGGCTCAGTAGTTGTGGTGCACAGGCTTAGTTGCTCCGTGGCACGTAGGATCTTCCCGGACCAGGGCTCGAACCCGTGTCCCCTGCACTGGCAGGCGGATTCTTAACCACTGTGCCACCAGGGAAGTCCCAGGTTTTGGTCTTATAGCCTGTAAAAAAAAAAAAAAAACATTCTCAGGGCCTCAGTTTCCTCATTTATAAAATGAGTTAGCTATGGCAGAAGCCATGTTAAATCAGGAAAGATACTTTGGTTATAAGCAACAGAAATGATTCTGGCTAAAACAAACAAAGCAAACATGGAGACATTATTAAAGGTTAGGGTAGGCACAGCTCTCAGAATCGGGGGAAAATTTGAGTAACCAGGTTTTGTGAGAGAAGAGAACCAGAGTATCCACAGGAGTTAACATAGATATTCTTTCCAGGGTGTTCTAAAGTGGCTCCAACTACCTTCAGTCACTTTGAAAGGTTTTTAATTTTCAGGAAAGAGAATCTGATAGGCCCATACAGGGTCAGTCAACCATGTCCAAGGGAGATGAATGGACCAGACATATTTATTGTGAGCTGATCACCTACCCCATATCGCCTTTCTCTTATTTATCTTGGTACCTGTATGTTGGGGGCCTTGTGCATAGTATGTCATCCTAGCTGAACCTAGCACCTTAGTCACAGATCCCTCCCTCCTCCTGTTCCGCCTCAAACTCCCATCCCTGGACCGTGTTGCCCTGCCACTCCTGCTGCCACCTGCTCTGCTGGCCCGCTAGACAAAGTCTCTTAGGTATTTAACCTTTTCTTCAAATGCTCCTTCTACTACCTCACCTTAACTGAATCCTGGTTTTTCACTAATATGTTCTTTTTCCATCTTTTCCAGTTCATGGCATTAGAAATGATTTCATTTTGTTTCCATTTCAGTCTCTTCTTTTGTAACCCTACATTATTCATCTAAGCTGTCTCTTCCCCTGCTCCTCCTGCCCTCACTGACCTGTAGATCACCCTTCTGCGTGTTTCGGTGACTCCGACCCCAGCTTAGTCTCTGTGACTCCCCAGGCTGTATTCAACGGAACACGAGCATCCATGGTGCATAGTGCTGTAACTCTTTCAGTTTCAAGGACTGTCACTTCTGTTCCACATTTCCCACAGATATAGTGGACCTTATAGCCCATTGCCACTTGTAAATCACCATAACCTCTAGTTCACTCCACTCGTGTACACATATACTCTCCTTATCAGATTTCATCAGAGCATCCAGCCCTTTAGCCTGTCCTTATTTGCCACAGTTGTTAGCCCACTTGGCTCTTCCAGTTATGTGTTAACTTCGCCCCAGATTCCCTTTCTCACCCTTCTTTGTGCGTCCCTAGCTCTGGGCCCTTCCCAGGCCCTGCCGGATTGTTTTTCTCATCTTCCTTCTCTCTCACCCTATTTCCCATCAGAAGGCCAGGGTGTGTGGTAGTACTTGGCAAAGGCTGTTTGACCGGAACCAGCAGTGCTTTCCTGTGAAATTTGTGATTCTGCAGTATTGGTAATGAAAGGGTCATCTTTGACTGGAGTTGTGCAAGTGAGCTCTGGAAGGGTGGGGTGATTACCACTGTTAGAATTGGAGTGCTTGGCCTTGACTATGCTTTTTTTCCCTCTGCCCCAGTCATTCCTTCTGCGCCACAGTCTGGGGGCAGACCAGGGAGACCCCTTTGCTGATGGCAGTGGCAGCTGGGAAATGGGCCCTGTTAGTCTTCCATGCGTCCCCGTGTCCAAGCTAAGTCAGATGAGGGTGGCAAGTATGTGCCACTGTTGTGTAATTGCTATTTGTGTAATCACGATTTGTGTAATCTTCATTTGTGTACATATTTGCTCTTGAAATAGTAATACTCAAAGATATTTCTCCTGCTATATAAGGTGTTAAAAGAAAAACCTGAAGCCCTGTTTTACTTTTAGCAGGTCTATTACACAGATATAGGGCATTTAGCAATTTATTCATCCATGTATATTTATCTAGTCCTTTTCTGTGGCCAGCCATCATGCTAGGTATTGGATGTACTACAGGGACCAAAACATGTCCGCGTGGAGCTAATCGTCTCGTGAGTAGGCAAACAATAAGTAATCACGTGGATACACATTTATCTGAATATTTTGAAAAGCATGGTGCGGAAAAAGAATAAGGCGCTATGAGAAGAGGAGGCACAGAGTTTAGTCTGGGTGGATGGGGGAGGATCTCTGAGGAAGTGGCCTGTGAGCTGCGAGCTGAAGGGTAAAGAGGAGTTAGCCAGGCGAGCAGGGAGGTCTAGAGCTCTCGGGGTCCTGGTTGGAGAATTTGGATTTTTTTCCAAGGGGAAACATTGAAGGGTGTTTAGCAGAGGGAGTGGCAGAATATGACTGAGAATTTAAGTCCATTTATGCTTGTTCATTTACTTTTTAATGATGTGGGGCAACGATTTTGCTCTTACTTAACCTGTAAACAGTAGATGGTTGTGGTGGGGATGGTGATGGTGCCTGATGAGTAAATATTTTGCTGGTAACGTGGTTTAAATTTAGCAACATTACTGTGGAAAACTCTTCATCATGGTTTTCCCTTCTTAGATTGTGCTTTATGGAAATCTCCTTTTTTGGGTATTTTTACTTTAAAAAAGTAATTGAATATCGCTTTGTTCCAGTTGGCATTATTTCAGAATGGAAAATATCAGTGGTCTAGGAGTGATAGTTCAGAGAAAAACTGGGGCTATTTAATGTGGTTGTTACAACCAGGACTGCTCTTAAGCTGTTCGCACTGCGATGGTTCTACTGGTTGACAAGATATTAAAACTCTTCCTTATCAGTTAGTGAATAATGTAATAGTAACTGTGAGAAGTGGTAAAAACTAATAATACAAATTTCAGTGTGAACTCATTAGTTCAAGCTAATTTTCTAGGCTTTAGTGGGGTCTATTTTTGCAGCACTCACTGTCTGTCTGTCCAGCCTGTCTCTTAGAGACAGCGGTGGCATATCTCCACTGCACGTTCATTGTGAAGCTGGAGCCTTCTGTTCTTGCAAAGAATCATCTGTTTATCATTATCCTCAGATTTTTAAATTGCTATAGCTTTTTTTTTTCTTTTTAACATCTTTATTGGAGTATAATTGCTTTACAATGGTGTGCTAGTTTCTGCTTTATAACAAAGTGAATCAGTTATACAAATACATATGTTCCCATATCTCTTCCCTCTTGCATCTCTCTCCCTCCCACCCTCCCTATCCCACCCCTCTAGGTGGTCACAAAGCACAGAGCTGATCTCCCTGTGCTATGCGGCTGCTTCCCACTAGCTATCTATTTTACGTTTGGTAGTGTATATATGTCCATGCCAATCTCACTTTGTCGCAGCTTACCCTTCCCCCTCCCCGTATCCTCAAGTCCATTCTCTAGTAGGTCTGCACCTTTATTCCCGACTTGCCCCTAGGTTCTTCGTGACCATTTGTTTTTTTTTTTTTTAGATTCCATATATATGTGTTAGCATATGGTATTTGTTTTTCTCTTTCTGACTTACTTCACTCTGTATGAGAGTCTCTAGGTCCATCCACCTCACTACAAATAACTGTTTCGTTCCTTTTTATGGCTGACTAATATTCCATTGTATATATGTGCCACATCTTCTTTATCCATTCATCTGTTGATGGACACTTCGGTTGCTTCCATGTCCTGGCTATTGTAAATAGAGCTGCAATGAACATTTTGGTACATGACTCTTTTTGAATGATGGTTTTCTCAGGGTATATGCCCAGTAGTGGGATAGCTGGGTCGTATGGTAGTTCTATTTGTGTTTTTTAAGGAACATCCATACTGTTTTCCATACTGGCTGTATCAATTTACATTCCCACCAACAGTGCAAGAGGGTTCCCTTTTCTCCACACCCTCTCCAGCATTTATTGTTTGTAGATTTTTTGATGATGGCCATTCTGACTGGTGTGAGATGATATCTCATTGTAGTTTTGATTTGCGTTTCTCTAATGATTAATGATGTTGAGCATTCTTTCATGTGTTTCTTGGCAATCTGTATATCCTCTTTGGAGAAATGTCTATATAGGTCTTCTGCCCATTTTTGGATTGGGTTGTTTGTTTTTTTAATATTGAGCTGCATGAGCTGCTTGAAAATTTTGGAGATTAATCCTTTGTCAGTTGCTTCGTTTGCAAATATTTTCTCCCATTCAGAGGGTTGTCTTTTCATCTTGTTTATGGTTTCCTTTGCTGGGCAAAAGGTTTTAAGTTTCATTAGGTCCCATTTGTTTGTTTTTATTTTTATTTCCATTTCTCTAGGAGGTGGGTCAAAAAGGATCTTGCTGTGATTTATGTCATAGAGTGTTCTGCCTATGTTTTCCTCTAAGAGTTTGATGGTGTCTGGCCTTACATTTAGGTCTTTAATCCATTTTGAGTTTATTTTTGTGTATGGTGTTAGGAAGTGTTCTAATTTCATTCTTTTACATGTACCTGTCCAGTTTTCCCAGCACCACTTATTGAAGAGGCTGTCTTTTCTCCACTGTATATTCTTGCCTCCTTTATCAAAGATAAGGTGACCATATGTGCGTGGGTTTATCTCTGGGCTTTCTGTCCTCTTCCATTGATCTATATTTCTGTTTCTGTGTCAGTACCCTACTATCTTGATTACTGTAGCTTTGTAGTATAGTCTGAAGTCCAGGAGCCTGATTCCTCCAGCTCAATTTTTCTTTCTCAAGACTGCTTTGGCTGTTCGGGGTCTTTTGTGTTTCCATACAAATTGTGAAATTTTTTGTTCTAGTTCTGTGAAAAATGCCAGTGGTAGTTTGATAGGGATTGCATTGAGTCTGTAGATTGCTTTGAGTAGTAGAGTCAGTTTCACACTGTTGATTCTTCCAATCCAAGAACACGGTATATGTCTCCATCTATTTGTATCATCTTTAATTTCTTTCATCAGTGTCTTATAATTTTCTGCATACAGGTCTCTTGTCTCCTTAGCTAGGCTTCTTCCTAGATATTTTATTCTTTTTGTTGCAGTGGTAAATGGGAGTGTTTTCTTAATTTCACTTTCAGATTTTTCATCATTAGTGTATAGGAATGCAAGAGATTTCTGTGCATTAATTTTGTATCCTGCTACTTTAGCAAATTAATTGATTAGTTCTAGCAGTTTTCTGGTAGCATCTTTAGGATTCTCTATGTATAGTATCATGTCATCTGCAAACAGTGACAGCTTTACTTCTTCTTTTCCGATTTGGATTCCTTTTATTTCTTTTTCTTCTCTGATTGCTGTGGCTAAAACTTCCAAAACTATGTTGAGTAATAGTGGTGAGAGTAGACAACCTTGTCTTGTTCCTGATCTTAGTGGATGGTTTCAGTTTTTCACCTTTGAGGACGATGTTGGCTGTGGGTTTGTCATATATGGCCTTTATTATGTTGAGGAAAGTTCCCTCTATGCCTACTTTCTAGAGGGTTTTTATCATAAATGGGTGTTGAATTTTGTCGAAAGCTTTCTCTGCATTATTGAGAGGATCATATGGTTTTTCTCCTTCAGTTTGTTAATGTGGTGTATCACATTGATTGATTTGCGAATATTGAAGAATCCTTTCATTCCTGGGATAAACCCCACTTGATCATAGTGTATGATCCTTTTAATATGCTGTTGGATTCTGTTTGCTAGTATTTTGTTGAGGATTTTTGCATCTATGTTCATCAGTGATATTGGCCTGTAGTTTTCTTTCTTTGTGACATCTTTGTCTGGTTTTGGTATCAGAGTGATGGTGGCCTCATAGAATGAGTTTGGGAGTGTTCCTCCCTCTGCCATATTTTGGAAGAGTTTAAGAAGGATAGGTGTTAGCTCTTCTCTAAATGTTTGATAGAATTCGCCTGCGAAGCCATCTGGTCCTGGGCTTTTGTTTGTTGGAAGGTTTTTAATCACAGTTTCAATTTCAGTGCTTGTGATTGGTCTGTTCATATTTTCTATTTCTTTCTGGTTCAGTCTCAGAAGTTTGTGCATTTCTAAGAATCTGTCCATTTCTTCCAGGTTGTCCATTTTATTGGCATAGAGTTGCTTGTAGTAATCTCTCATGATCGTTTGTATTTCTGCAGTGTCAGTTGTTACTTCTCCTTTTTCATTTCTAATTCTATTGATTTGAGTCTTCTCCCTGTTTTTCTTGATAAGTCTGGCTAATGGTTTATCAATTTTGTTTATCTTCTCAAAGAACCAGCTTTTAGTTTTATTGATCTTTGCTATCGTTTCCTTCATTTCTTTTTCATTTATTTCTGATCTGATCTTTAAGATTTCTTTCCTTCTGCTAACTTTGGGGTTCTTTTGTTCTTCTTTCTCTCATTGCTTTAGGTGTAAGGTTAGGTTGTTTATTTGAGATGTTTCGTGTTTCTTATGGTAGGCTTGTATTGCTATAAACTTCCCTCTTAGCACTGCTTTTGCTGCATCCCATAGGTTTTCAGTCGTCGTGTTTTCATTGTCATTTGTTTCTAGGTATTTTTTGATTTCCTCTTTGATTTCTTCAGTGATCTCTTGGTTATTAAGTAGTGTGTTGTTTAGCCTCCATGTGTTTGTATTTCTTACAGATTTTTTTCCTGTAATTGATATCTAGTCTCATAGCGTTGTGGTTGGAAAAGATACTTGATATGATTTCAATTTTCTTAAATTTACCAAGGCTTGATTTGTGACCCAAGATATGATCTATCCTGGAGAATGTTCCATGAGCACTTGAGAAGAATGTGTATTCTGTTGTTTTTGGATGGAATGTCTTATAAATATCAATTAAGTCCATCTTGTTTAATGTATCATTTAAAGCTTGTGTTTCCTTATGTATTTTCATTTTGGATGATCTGTCCATTGGTGAAAGTGGGGTGTTAAAATCCCCTACTATGATTGTGTTACTGTCGATTTCCCCTTTTATGGCTGTTAATATTTGTCTTATGTATTGAGGTGCTCCTATGTTGGATGTATAAATATTTACAATTGTTATATCTTCTTCTTGGATTGATCCCTTGATCATTATGTAGTGTCTTTCTTTGTCTCTTATAAAAGTCTTTATTTTAAAGTCTATTTTGTCTGATATGAGAATTGCTACTCCAGCTTTCTTTTGATTTCCATTTGCATGGAATATCTTTTTCCATCCCCTCACTTTCAGTCTGTATGTGTCCCTAGGTCTGAAGTGCGTCTCTTGTAGACAGCATATATACGGGTCTTGTTTTTGTATCCATTCAGCCAATCTATGTCTTTTGGTTGGAGCATTTAATCCATTTACATTTAAGGTAATTATTGATATATATGTTACTATTACCATTTTCTTAATTGTTTTGGGTTTATTATTATAGGCCTTTTCCTTCTCTTGTGTTTCCTGCCTAGAGAAGTTCCTTTAGCATTTGTTGTAAAGCTGGTTTGGTGGTGCTGAATTCTCTTAGCTTTTGCTTGTCTGTAAAAGTCTTAATTTCTCCGTCAAATCTGAATGAGGTCCTTGCTGGGTAGAGTAATCTTGGTTGTAGGTTTTTCTCCTTCCTCACTTTAAATATGTCCTGCCACTCCCTTCTGGCTTGCAGAGTTTCTGCTGAACAATCAGCTGTTAACCTTATGGGGATTCCCTTATGTGTTATTTGTTGTTTTTCCCTTGCTGCTTTTAATATTTGATCTTTGTATTTAATTTTTGATAGTTTGATTAATATGTGTCTTGGCGTGCTTCTCCTTGGATTTATCCTGTATGGGACTCTCTGTGCTTCCTGGACTTGATTAACTATTTCCTTTCCCATATTAGGGAAGTGTTCAACTATAATCTCTTCAAATATTTTCTCAGTCCCTTTCTTTTTCTGTTCTTCTTCTGGGACCCCTATAATTTGAATGTTGGTGCGTTTAATGTTGTCCCAGAGGTCTCTGAGACTGTCCTCAATTCTTTTATTCTTTTTTCTTCATTCTGCTCTGCAGTAGTTATTTCTACTATTTTTTCTTCCAGGTCACTTATCCTTTCTTCTGCCTCAGTTATTCTGCTATTGATCCATTCTAGAGAATTTCTGATTTCATTTATTGTGTTGTTCATCACTGTTTGTTTGCTCTTTAGTTCTTCTAGTTCCTTCTTAAATGTTTATTGTATTTTCTCCATTCTATTTTCAAGATTTTGGATCATCTTTACTATCATTATTCTGAATTCTTTTTCAGGTAGACTGCGTATTTCCTCTTCATTTGTTAGGTCTGGTGGGTTTTTGCCTTGGTCCTTCATCTGCTGTGTGTTTCTCTGTCTTCTCATTTTGCTTAACTTACTGTGTTTGGGGTCTCCTTTTCGCAGGCTGCAGATTTTTAGTTCCAGTTGTTTTTGGTGCCTGTCCCCAGTGTCGAAGGTTGGTTCAGTGGGTTGTGTAGGCTTCCTGGTGGAGGGGACTAGTGCCTGTGTTCTGGTGGATGAGGCTGGATCTTGTCTTTCTGGTGGGCAGGTCCACGTCTTGTGGTGTGTTTTGGGGTGTCTGTGGCCTTATTATGATTTTAGACAGCCTCTGTGCTAATGCATGTGGTTTTCTTCCTGTCTTGCTAGTTGTTTGGCATAGGGTGTCCTGCACTGTAGCTTGCTGGTCATTGAGTGGAGCTGGGTCTTGGCGTTGAAATGGAGATCTCTGGGAGATTTTCACCGTTTGATATTACGTGGAGCTGGGAGGTCTCTTGTGGACCAGTGTCCTGAACTTGGCTCTCCCACGTCAGTGGCATAGCCGTGACGCCTGGCTGGAGCACCAAGAGCCTGTCCTCCGCACGGCTCAGAATAAAAGGGAGGAAAAAAAGAAAGAAAGAAGAAGATAAAATAAAATAAAGTTATTAAAATAAAAAATAATTATTAAGAATAAAATTTCTTTAAGTAATAAAAAAAAAAAGGACAGAACCCTAGGATAAATGGTAAAAGCAAAGCTATACAGACAAAATTACACACAGAAGCATACACCTACACACTCACAAAAAGAGACAAAGGGAAAAAATATATGTATATCGTTGCTCCCAAAGTCCACCTCCTCAATTTGAGATGATTCGTTGTCTATTCAGGTATTCCACAGATGCAGGTACATCAGGTTGATTGTGGGGATTTAGTCTGCTGCTCCTGAGGCTGCTGGGAGATATTTCTCTTTCTCTTCTTTGTTCGCACAGCTTCGCACAGCTCCCGGGTTTGGCTTTGGATTTGGCCCCACCTCTGCGTGTAGGTCGCCTGAGGGTGTCTGTTCTTCCTCAGACAGGATGGGGTTAAAGGAGCAGCTGCTTCGGGGGCTCTGGCTCACTCAGGCCGGGGGGAGGGAAGGGTACGGATGCGGGGCGAGCCTTCGGCGGCAGAGGCCTGCGTGACGTTGCAGCAGCCCAAGGCACGCCGTGTGTTCTCCCGGGGAAGTCGTCCCTGGACCACGGGAGCCTGGCAGTGGTGGGCGGCACAGGCTCCCAGGAGGGGAGGTGTGGAGAGTGACCTGTGCTTGCACACGGGCTTCTTGGTGGCTGCAGTGGCAGCCTTAGCGTCTCATACCCGTCTCTGGGGTCCGCGCTGATAGCCGCGGCTCGCGCCCGTCTCTGGAGCTCCTTTAAGTGGCGCTGTTAATCCTCTCTCCTCGTGCACCAGGAAACAAAGAGGGAAGAAAAAGTCTCTTGCCTCTTCGGCGGCTCCAGACCTTTTCCTGGACTCCCTCCCAGCCAGCTGTGGCGCACTAGCCCCTTCAGGCTGTGTTCACGCCACCAACCCCAGTCCTCTCCCTGCGATCTGACCTCCGAGGCCCAAGCCTCAGCTCCCAGCACCCCCCACCGTGGGTGAGCAGACAAGCCTCTCGGGCTGGTGAGTGCTGGTTGGCACCTGTCCTCTGTGCAGGAATCTCTCTGCTTTGCCCTCCGCACCCCTGTGGCTGCGCTCTCCTCTGTGGCTCCGAAGCTTCCCCCCCCCCACCCCCGTCTCCACCAGTGAAGGGGCTTCTAGTGTGTGGAAACCTTTCCTCCTTCACAGCTGCCTCCCAGAGGTGCAGGTCCTGTCCCTATTCTGTTTTTTCTTTTTTCTTTTGCCCTACCCAGGTACATGGGGAGTTACTTGCCTTTTGGGAGGTCTGAGCTCTTCTGCCGGCATTCAGTAGGTGATCTGTAGGAGTTGTTCCACACGTAGATTTATTTCTGATGTATTTGTGGGGAGGAAGGTGATCTCCGTGTCTTACTCTTCCGCCGTCTTAAAGCTCCTCTCTCGGTACAGCTTTTAAATAGTTTTTATTTTGGCTTCTTTCATTGTTACCACACTACAATTCTTGAGTTAGTAGTGCCTGGTGTTTTGATATTTGTAAGTACAAGAATTAATTTTATTATTTTATTATAAATGAAGAGGCGGCAAAGTTTTATTCTTTTAGATATCATAAACATAAATATTCTGAATCTGTCAGAGAAGATAAAAAATGAATATTAGTAGAAAGTTGAAGTCCAGAATATCTCTTGATAATATACAGGAATACAAACCTAAAACAGATAATTTGTATTTCTAGGATGAAACAGTTTGATTATTTTGACAAAAAATATAAACATGAACAACCTTTTTTTTAATTTATTTTTTACTGAAGTATAGTTGAATTACAGTGTTGTGTTCATTACTACTGTACAGCAAATGAACAGCCTATCTTTATACCTCAAGGGACTAGCAAAAGAACAAACTAAGCCCAAAGTTAGTAGAAAAAGGGAATAATAAAGATCAGAGCAGAAATAAATGAACGAGACAAAAAAGACAATAGAAAAGGTTAATGAAACTAAGAGTTGTTTTTTTTGAAATGTAAACAAAATAGACAGATCTTTAGCTAGATTCAACAAGAAAAAAAGAGAGGGGACTCAAAATTAGAAATGAAAGAGATGTTACAACTGATACCACAGAAGTAAAAGGATCACAAGAGACTGGTATGAACAACCATACACCAGCAAATTGGTCAACCTAGGAGAAATAAATTCCTAAAAACATAAAACCTTCCAAGCCTGAATCATGGAGAAATAGAAAATCTGAACAGACCAATTACTAGTAAGGAGATTGGATCAGTAATCAAAAACCTCCCAACAAACAAAAGTCCAGGACCAGATGACTTCTGGTGAATTCCACCAAATGTTTAAAGATGAATTAATACCAATCCTTCTCAAATTCTTCCAAAAATTGAAGAGGAGGGGACACTTTCAAACTCATTTTATAAGGTTAGCATTACCCAAATACCAAAACCAGACAAGGACACTACAAGCAAAGGAAAATACATGCCAATATTCCTGATTAACATAGAAGCAAAAATCCTCAACAAAATTTTTTTTTAATAAAGGGAATTTCTTATAGAGAACTGACTGTACATTTGCCAGAGGTGCAGAAGGAGAAGTAGAGGTCCTGGAGGAGTAAAGAGGAAGAAGGGGTGATACCTAAGGATTAGAAGCTGCTAACATCCCTGAGTTGAAACCCATTACAGCATCTGTTGCAGTTCTATTGGAAAAGCTATCTCAGTTGGTTCTGGATACATCAAAAGGTGCTTTTTTTTTTGTGATCTTTATCATATATCAAGTCTTTTTTTTTTTTTAACTTTTTATCTTATATTGGAGTGGAAGGGTAGCGGGAGGGATAGTTAGGGAGTTTGGGATTGACATGTACACACTGCTATATTTAAAAGGGATAACCAACAAGGACCTACTGTATAGCACAAGGAACTCTACTCAATATCATGTAACAACCTAAATGGGAAAATAATTTGAAAAAGAATAGATGCATGTATATGTATAACTGAATCACTTTGCTGTACACCTGAAACTAACACAACATTGTTGATCAACTATACTCCAATATAAAATAAAAAGTCAACAAAAGTTTAACCAAATTTAACAGTACATTAAAAGGATCATACACCATGATCAAGAGAGATTTATTCCAAGGATGCAAGGATGGTTCAACACCTGCAGATCAATCAGTGTGATACACCACATTAACAATATGAGGGATAAAAACCATGTGTTCATCTCAATAAGTGCAAAAAAAGCATTTGACAAAAAATGCAACATCCATTTATGATTTTTTAAAAAACCCAACAAACTGAGTACAGAGGGAATGTACCTCAACATAATAAAGGCCATATATGATAAGCCCATAGCTTGTTCTGTAAGATCAGGAGCAAGACAAGGATGCCCACTCTGGCCAATTTTATTCAACATAGAACTGGAAGTGAAGTCCTAGCCAGAGCAATTAGGGGGAGAAGAAGAAAAAGAAAGAAAGAAAGGAAGGGAGGGAGGGAAGGAGGAATGAAGGAAGAAAGGAAGGAAGGAAGAGGGAGGGAAGAAAGAAAGAAAAGAAAAGAAAGAAAGGGCATCCAAACTGGAAAGGAAGAAGTAAAATTGTCTCTATTTGCAGATGACTTGAAATTGCATATAGAAAACCCTAGAGATTCCACCAAAAAACTTTTAGAACTAATAAATGAATTCAGTAAATTTGTAGGGTACAAAAGTCAATGTACAAAATTCAGTAATGAATTACCAGAGTAATGAAGAAAAAAATCGCATTTACAGTTGCATCAAAAAGAATAAAATACCTCAGAATAAATTTAACTAAGGAGGTGAAAGATCTATACGGTAAAAACAAAAGTCTTTGATGAAAGAAATTGAAAAAGACACAAATAAATAGAAAGATATTCTGTGCTCATGGATTGGAAGAATCAATACTGTTAAAATGTTCGTACTACCCAAAGCAATCTACAGATTCAATGCAATCTCTATGAAAATTTCAGTAGCATTTTTCACAAATATAGAACAAACTATCCTAAAATTTATATGGACTTACACAAGACCCCAAATAGCCAAAGCAACCGTAAGAAAGAACAACAAAACTGGAGGTATCACATTGCCTGATTTCAGACTATATTACAAAGTAATTACATAGTAATCAAAACAGTTTGGTATTGGCATAAAAACAGATACATAGATCAATGTAATAGAATAGAGAACCCAGAAATAAACCCATACATATATGGTCAATTTATGACGAAGGAGCCAAGAATACTCCAAGGGGAAACGATGGTCTCTTCAGTAAATGGTGTTGGAAAAATTGGACATTCACATGCAAAAGAATGAAACCAGGCCACATACACAAAAATCAACTTAATGGATTAAAGATTTGAATATAAGACCTGAAACCATAAAACTCCTAGAAGAAACTCCTAGAAGAAGGCAGCTTTTTGAGATTAGTCTTGGTGATGATTTCTCGGATTTGACACCAAAAGCAAAGGCAATAAAAGCAAAAATAAACAAGTGGGTTTATACCAAACTTTAAGACTTTTGCAGAGCAAAGAAAACTGTCAACGAAATGAAGAGGCAACCTACTGAATGGGAGAAAATATTTGTAAATCATGTGTCTGATAAGGGGTTAATGTCCAAAATATATAAATAACTCATATAACTCAATAGCAAAACAAACAAACCCAAACAATATGATTAAAAAATGAGCAAAATATCTTAAAAGACATTTTTCCAAAGAAGATATCCAAATGGCCAATAGGTACATGAAAAGGTGCTCAGCATCACTAATCATCAGTGAAATGCATATCAAAACCAGAGTGACGGGCTTCCCTGGTGGCGCAGTGGTTGAGAGTCTGCCTGCCAATGCAGGGGACACGGGTTCGAGCCCTGGTCTGGGAAGATCCCATGTGCCACGGAGCAGCTGGGTCCGTGAGCCACAATTACTGAGCCTGCGCGTCTGGAGCCTGTGCTCCGCAACAAGAGAGGCCGCGGTAGTGAGAGGCCCGCGCACCGCGATGAAGAGTGGCCCCCGCTTGCCACAACTAGAGGAAGCCCTCGCACAGAAACGAAGACCCAACACAGCCATAAATAAATAAATAAATACTATAAAAAAAAAAAAAAAACCAGAGTGATATCACGTCGTGCCTGTTAGAATGGATATTATCATAAAGACAAGAAATAACAAGTATTTGAGGGTGTAGAGAAGGGAGCCCTTGTACACTGTTGGTGGGATTGCAAAATGGTGTAGCCACTGTGGAAAACAGTATGGAGATTTTTCAAATAACTGAAACTACAATTACTATATGATCCAGCAATCTAACTCCTGTCCTGCGTATGGAAAGGAAATGAAAACAAAATCTTGAAGAAATGTCTGCACTCCCATGTTCATTGCAGCATTATTCACATTAGCCAAGATATGGGAACAACCTAAGTGTTCATCAGCAGTTGAATGGATAAAGATGTGGCATATATGTATATACAGTGGAATATTGTTCAGCCATGAGAAAGAAGGACATCTTGCCGTTTGCGACAACATGGTGGGATCTTAAGGGTATTATGCTAAGTGAAATAAGTCAGATAGAGAAAGACAGATACTGTATATCACTTACATATGGAATCTAAAGAGCTGAACTCATAGTAACAGAGGCTAGAATGGTGGTTACCAAGGGATGGGGGAAATGGGGAGATGTTAGTCAGTATACAAAACCCCAGTTACAATTTGAATAAGTTTTGGGGATCTAATGTACAGCATGGTGATTATAGTTAATTATGCTGTTCTATATACTTGAAAATTGCTAAGAGAGTAGATCTCAAATGTTCTCACCACAAAAAAGAAGTGGTAATTTTGTGACATGATGGAAGTGTCAGGTCTAAGGGTATGGTGGTTATCATTTTACAATATATAAAACATCAGATCAACATGTTGTATACTTTAAACTTACACAATGTTATACGTCAAACATATCTCATTAAAGCTGGAAAAAATAAACATAAATCAGTTTTCAAAAAAAAATTAAGAAAATATCTTCCCAAAACATTTTATCAAAGAGTATTGCTAAAGCAAAGGAAAAAGTATTTATGAAATACCAGCACAATATACTGTATGGTTTAAAGTAACTTTCTGACTTGAAGTATTTATTAAGACTTCAAAAAATAGTTTTTATACAAATGTATCATGGCAGTTAGAGTTATGGCTCTGATTGTTGTAAAACATATCTATCGAGAGGAGAGAACAACTTTTTGGAAAACTTATAAATCAGGGCAGTAAAATTTTAGGCATTGACAAAGCTCCAACCATTTCAAATAGAAGTGGTTTAATAATTTACTTAAAATGCAGTATTCAGGACTTTGAAGATAGGTGATGGTTTTTGTTGATTTCATGGAGTTAAAAGGAACAACACCTGAAGTATATTAAACTTTATTGTCATACTCAAGAAAAATGGTCTCAGTGATAAATATTTACATGAAAACGTTATGAATTTTGTACAGGTGGTGCAAGTATAGTGCTAAGGAGAAAAAAAAGTCTGAAATTCTAGAAAAACTTATGGATATTTTTATTTGAGGTTTTATTTGTTACTTTAGTTATCTCTGGATCATGGCATAAAAAGATAGAAACCAAATAAACCACTTAACAGTTTTTCTTGATATTTTTATATTCGTGAGCTTATGTTAATTAATAACTGGTATTTATTTGATATACCTAAGAACTTGGAATTGAAATAATGAAATACGGTTGATCCTTGGACAACACAGGTTTGAACTGCGTGGGTCCACCTATACGTGGATTTTTTTTTTTTCAATAGTCAATACTGCAGTACTGCACATCCACAGTTGGTTGAATCCCTGTATGCAGAGAAGTCATGTATATGGAGGGCTGACAGTAAGATAACTCAGATTTTTGACTGCATGGAAGGTCTGTTCCCCTAATCCCCATGACGTTCAAGGGTCAACTGTATTAGCCTTTGGATGGACAGCCTGGGTATTATCACTGCAAACTCAGTTTGAAAATCCTATAAAGACTTGCATATTGACTTTAATAGAAATTGTGAGATAGCATTTGAATAATTACATTTTTTAGAGATTTAGCTTCATTACATACTATTCTAACCATTCTTATTTCTTTGGTTTTATAAGAAAGAAAATTTCTGATTATTAAAATGGATAGATTTCTTTGACAAGTAATAGATAATAGAACATATAAAACAAAGTACAGGAAGCTGTGGTAGAAAAGCAGGGAATATTAGAGAAACAAACAAATTTGAAATAAAGTAAAATATTCCAAGAGAAAAATTATTAAATTATCCAACAAGTTACATGAAAATACCCTTATTTGATGACAAATCTGAAGAGTATAATTAACTTTTAATAACTTCTTTTTAATTTATTGGTTCTTAGAATTTGGCCAGTTGATTGTTTTCAAAGCACCATAGATTGAAGGTGAACAAAATTTTGTAAAAGTAAGCTAGATAATTGAATATGACAGTTCAATAAGTGATTTTCATGATGGTGATAGAAATAGTGAATATTATTAAGGCTAGAAAAAAATGTAATTTAATTGACATTAGTTCAGCATGAGGTGTAATATAAGATTTACCAAGAACAATCTTATGGGGAAAATCTATATATCAAGACTCATCTGCTGTCTTTCAGTTAAATAGAGGATGTTACTGGAAGAGTTTGGTTTGTTATATTGAATCATAGCTCAGACATTACTTAGCTGTGACCGATATACATCAAATAAAGGATCACACCAGTATTTTCTAACAATTAACAGATGAGTTAGAAATTATTAGCATGATTTGATGAATGGTTGGTGCTCTAACTTACAGTTTTATACTATGTGTAGTTCATATTTAGAGAATAAATGGGAATGTTAAAAATTTTTTGATTTATATGCTTAATAGTTTTTATTATAATTCGGATTGCTAAATATTGTCACTCCAGACATGAATAATTCTTTTAATATATCTGTGATTAGGTGATTATCTCATTTTATGTTTTACATGGTGTGAGTTTTAACATCAGTAATTGGTTATTATTAACTACGTAGTACATTTCTGTAAATTTTGACTCAGTACTTTTAATGATGTTTTTCTAAAGTTTTTGATAGCTGTTATTGCACATACTGTTAAGTGTAGCAACTTGTGAGTCGTTCTTCCTTTCTTGTTTTTTTGGTTTAGCTTTGTTGTTCACAGAGTAAACAACAGTAGACTTTCTTGTTTAAGTACCTTTTCTTTCAAATCACCTAAGTAAAGTGTTGAGATTTTTTTACTGCCGTGTTTAAGCGAGGCAGCTTGACTTGTACTGGTACTTGTACTTGACTTATACTGAGACAGCATAATTAGCACCATTTTCCCATTCAGATTTGTATGAGTGCCTTTAAGGTAGGTTCTAAGATATTTTATAGTACTTTTAAAATTAAAGTTTGAAGTGTGATTCACTGCCCACTGAGAATAATTCCATGAAGTTGAAGACTATTACATTTTTCTTAGTTTCTGCAATTAATATAGGTTGGCACTAACATTTTTGTTTTCTCTAACCCTTCTTCCAGCATATATAGTTTCCTCGTCTCAAACACTAGCGACTG
The DNA here is from genome assembly GCF_965194805.1 of Balaenoptera borealis. Taxonomy (NCBI): domain Eukaryota; kingdom Metazoa; phylum Chordata; class Mammalia; order Artiodactyla; family Balaenopteridae; genus Balaenoptera; species Balaenoptera borealis. Next base: position 44,200,708 of record NC_138866.1, on the reverse strand, counting down.
ATGGGTTTTTTGTGTGTGTGCAGAATAATTACAAGGTCATTGCTGCCTTCCCTTCTGTTCATTGATATTTAATCAAAACTTCTGCTTTGCTGTGTGCTGTGGGCAGAATTAGTCATTGGTTTCTAGCAAAAGAGACATTTTTGTCTTCTTTTCTGTATTTAGGATGTGGTCGGCAGACTAGTGCCCCCCTCCACCCCCCAAGATGTCCATGCCTTGGTCTGTGGGACCTGTGAATATCTTACATGGCAGAAGGGACTTTGCAGATGGAATTAAGGTCCTGGAACTTAAAATAGGGAGATTATCTTGGATTGGGGTGGGCCCAGTGCACTCGCAAGGGTCCTTAAACGTGGAAGAGGGAGGTAGAAGACTCAGATGTGAGGGAAGAAGGAATTGGAGAGTTTGAAGCATGAGCAGGACTCAACTTGCTGTTCCTGTATTTGAAGATGGCGGAAGGGGGCTGTGAGCCTAGGAATGCAGGCAGCCTCTAGAAGCTGAGAGCAGCTGTGGCAGACAGCAGCACGGAAACGGGGACCTCAGCCCCTTTGTCACAGGGAACTCAATTCTGCCAACAACCTGAATGTCCCTGGAAGCAGATTCCTCCCCTAGAGCCTCATAAAGGAATGCAGCCCTCCTGACCCCTTGATTTCTGCCTTGTGAGACTTGGGCAGAGAAACCAGCCAAACCTATAGACCAACAGACCTGTGAGATGATACATGTGTGGTGTTTGTAGCTGCTACGTTATTTTTTACAGCAGCAAGAGAAAACTTACATATGCTATTTTATGGGACATGAAATACAGAGTATCTTGAAATACTGAGCAGCTCTTAAGCTTGTGTTGTGGGAAACAAAAGGATGGGGAGGCCATCAAAGAATTAGGAGGCAGGGAGGGAGGTTTTTGGTTCTTTTCTTTCAGATCCAGAGTGTTGGAGCAGGAGAGCTTGACTCTAGCACACAGTAACTTAATTATCAGTGTAGTTGTATGCATTACTGATATATAATAATTATACTATTGACTAGATTCATGTATTAGTTGGAAAAATCGTATTTAATTTGTGTTGTCCTGAAAGCACAGTTTTATTAAGGAGTTGCTTTTAACATGTCAGTGTGGGAGAATGCTTGTATTTATATTTATAATTAAGCCTTTGCTCAAACTTATTTGAATTATGACTCTGATTCAGGCACTTACACCTGTCCTGTCTTTTCATGGAGGAAAAGAATCTCTTGCTATAACTTTCTTTAATAAAAACATGGAACATGAGAGTTGGAAGGAACTGTATTCAGACTGACTGATTTTACACATGAGAGAGAAGTTCAGAGAAGCCCATTAAGCAGTCTCAGGTCACTAGGCCAGGTGTGTTGCCCAGGGCCCAGAAGTATCGGTCCATAGCTGCAGGTAACAGGTGGAAAGTGCCGTGAAAGAAAGAACCAAGCTGGATTCTGCTCTGAGTCTCCCACCTTCCAGGAGTGTGACTTGGAAAATCCTAAGACTGCTCTAATGATCAAATAAATGAATGCGCTGTTTGTTAGTAGAAATGGAAGTTACTCTGTCGATTTAAGGATCATTAGCATTGTTAGGATAAGCTGTCCAGTCAGAAATCAGGTGCTTTGCAGAGAAAGCCTTTCCTACAGAAGGAACAATGATGGAGACTTGAATTTAAGTAGCTGGTTTGTTTGCAGTGGTAGTTACGGCAGCAAGTGGTAAAAGGTACATCAAAATGAATTCTGTGCAGCTGAACAGAAGTCACAGCCTCCGAGGGAGGGGCACAGAGGTATCGTTGACTGACTTGAACTTGCTGTGGCCTGTTTTGTTACAACTCTGCCTTTCACACTGAAGTGCCTGGTTGACCTTATCTTTTGTGAGAAAGTGCTTCAGCCTGTTTGAGATCCTGTGCTGCTGACAGGTTCACAGGATACCTACTTACAAGCTAATTATCGATCACACCCCTGTCATGGGTGAATGAGTGGCTTCGGGAACCTTTGGTTTTGCCCTACCAGAGTTAGAGTTAATGGGAGCTCGGAGGAGCCTGGGTGCAGGAGCTCTCAGGTGGATAACTCCTGCTCATCCCTGCTTTGCCATATATCCTTATTCTGCCGTCAGGTGAGCCGTGCAGGACCATCCCTCTCTTCTCTGCGTTTCAGCCTGATGTTCAAGTTAAATTCCCAGGTGGCCATGTTTCCCCTCCCCTCCACATCTTCCACGTTCTCATTTCTGAGAACGTGCTCCAGCCTCGTATACTAACCTGTACCCCACCCCTCTCCTTTAAAACACAGCTCAGATGTCATTTCCCCCTAGAAACTCTCCCTGACCCCCTTCACTCCCAGCCTTACTGAGAAGTCCCTCTGTGAACTCCTGAAGTTCAAAAAACGTGTGTAAGTCTCCACAAGTGCTCTGGCGCTGTGTTAAAGTTGTTGGCTTGCTGTCACAAGCTCCTTGAAGGCAGGGGCTGTCTTTCCTGTCTGTGTTCCTGCTGCCCAAGCACAGTTTGTGAGGTAAGTAACCAGATGGCGTGACCTGCCCTGGGCATATGCTGGACAGCTGGTTGTTCTAATAATGGGTCAGTGACTAATGTGTTGGGATTCCGCAGACCCACCGGCACCTGCACAGGTCAGTGGTATTTCAGGCACGTTTGGTAAATTAAAATTAAAATAATCCTTTTCCTATTGTTTCCAAGTTTTCTCTATTATAAATAACATCATGATAAGCAACTTTGTACAAAAACTTGTGTCCATCTCTGATCTTTTTTCCTTCTGATCTCAGGAATCATGTATTGGTTATTGAGAGTTTTAAGAAGAAATAGTTAAGTTTTGTAAAATTTGAAAATGAGAATTGAATAACAAGTGTGGGCTTTGGTGTTTTGACTTCCTGAATTCTTTGTTTCCTCCATTTACTAGCTGTCGACTCTTGGGCAAAATACTTTTCTGTGGCTCACTTTCCACTTTCGTGAAACAGAGATTTGTCTCAGTCAGTACAGGCCAGGTTATCCTGCAGTAACAAACAACTCCCAAACCTCAGTGGGTTTATAACAGCACAGCATATTGATTACTCACACTACATGTCCCTCATGGATTAGCATGGGTGCTGTGTTCATTATGGACATTCGGGGACCCCGTTGGAAGGTGCATCTTGACTAACATTCCAGAGATCATGGAGGGAGGTAAGAGAGAGAACATAGCTCTTAGAGCTTCTGTCTGGAAGTGACATACTTGCATTTCACTGGCTAAAGCAAGTATCCTGGCTGAGATCAAAGGTTGGGGATACATAATCATTTTGTAGGGAGAGGCATTAAATATTTGCAAATATTAGTGCAGTCTGCCTCCGGGTAGTGACTCATGAAGGGAAACACTTGGAATATATTGTGTGCCTAGTATATGGTAGCAATTGATTAATGGAAGCTAATGTTATGAGTGATTGGTTTCTCTGGAAAGTATTAATTATCTGTTATAAGAAGTTATAAATGGGCTCAGGATACAATGAAACCTAGCGTCCATACTTAATTATCGGCAGTTTGGTTATATTAAAAACTTTTATTTAAAATACACTGACAGGTTAAAAATTAAAACTGCAGCTTCATGGTTTGAAGATAGGTTTCCTCTGTAAACGTTAGGACTTAAATTTATCATTTTCTTTAGGTCACAGCAACGAAGGTTTAGTAATGAATAGTTTCTGAATTATTGAACCTACTAACTTAGAAAATCAGGGTATTGCCTCATTGGAAAATGTACTTACCAATTAGAACATTTTGGTAAGGCATTCTTACGTGAAAATGCTTCTGGCCTAAGTCATTTTGGTGCCTCATGGGTTCTGCAAACTGCCAACGTTAGTTTCATTCCTTGCTTTTCGAGCAAAGGAGTAGTTCTGTATTTTTTTCAGTGTAGAATTAAACCTCTGTTTCACATGAGAAGGTAAGTCATAACACTTTGTCTTTCCATAGTGCCTGGTTGAAATTGTTAACATGAATATCAATGACTTCCCCCCACCACCCCATCCAGCATTTTAAAAAGTCATTTTTATTATTTTACTCCACAACTTAGTATCAAAACTCCAAGAATATAATTTTTTAAACTTCTAAATACCATTGATACACATGTTTTATGAGCTAGGTATAACTAATGTTATGAAATTTGGTTCCCTTAAAATGCAGAAAAATGGGAATTCTGGTCAACACATCTCACCTAGCATTTTTGTATTTTTAAGATGTTCTTTAAAGTATACAAACCATAAGTGTAGAGTTTGATGGATTTTCATAAGGCGAACACACCCGTTTAAGTAGTACCGAGATCAAGGAACCGCACTGCCAGCACCCCAGAAGACCTCCAGGCTCCCCGTCCCAGTCACTCCCCCATCCCCGACCCCAAGCAGGAGCCAGGTAACCACCATCGTGACCTAACGCCATAGACTAGTTGTCCTGTTTTTGTACTTTATATAAATTCGATCTATATATAATAGTAAGCACATTTTTATTTCTGATCAAAATAAATGGAAGTCAGTCATAGCCACCAGCCTTCCACATACATAGCCTGCAGCAGTTTAAAACCTAGCTACTTGCTGCACAAGTGAGAAATGTATCCTCCCTTAGAAAACTGGTTAGCTTACTAAAACAGTAATGATTTTACAGAATTGAATATCTGGGGGAAGAACTCTAATTTTATACAAACCTTTGAATTTTATGGTGTGTTGTTTTCGTCTCCTGAAAAACTGACTACCTGTGTTACAGCTAGGGGCCTGCATACCAAGTTTTCCTCACTTTTCACATATGTGCAGTAGACAGGCGGCCTGATGTAGACGGCAGGAAGAACACAGACTTCAATGTAAAATGAACCTAAGGGAGTCTTGGCTCTTCTCTTTGCTAGCCATGTGGCCAGGGCAAGCCACAGAGCCCCCCCTGGGTGTAACAGTTGCTTTCAGAGTTGCTGTGAGGGTTCCACAGAATGGCCAGTGCACACACCTCCTGGCCAGGTAGGCTCTCGGGAGTTAGTAGCTGTTCATTTAGTTACTGAGCATGGAAGTTGTAAAGATGTGATGGAATCATTTGGTCCTTTGAAAGCCACTGTGTACCCCTCCAGTACCCCACCAGTATGGCAGTTTTTGCTCAGCATGAGCTGAACCACCAACTTAACATAATCAGCGACTTGAAAAGACTTTTAGAATGATTCCCTCCTCAAGTGCCATAGACGCTCATTCTCACTGTGGAGGTGGATTTCAGTATTTAAAAATGTAAACCCATCTTTAATATTTAATTCCTCACTTAATTGCACACTAAAAAAAAAAAAAAAGCATCTTTAAAACTTAATTATGACAGTTGAGTGCCTGCCCCCAGATGCTCCCTCCCCGTGAAATCTGTGTTCTGGAGTCACTCGCCCCACCTTGCGTTAGACCTGCCCCAGCGAGTCTCTGTTCCCTGCAGACTGTAAGCTCCCCGAGATCAGGCCCTACCTTTATAGGCAGGGCGCCCACGGAGAATGTGCAGTTGCTGATGAAATGAACAGGAGTCATCCCGGATTTTTAGAATCCATCGCTTCTCGGTTAATTTACGTGGCTTCATGAAAGTGCCGAGGAGGTTGGTAACTTTTGCCTAGAGACAGATGAAAGCTTTTCTCAGAAAACACATATTTTTAGCATTCTAGATAGTTGAACTGGCTGAAGTGTTTTCTTATTTGTAAAAAGTAATCTGTAGCTGACACCCAAATAGGAATCCTTAAGTGGGGAAATGAAGTATGGCTGGTTGGCAGCAGTGAGTCCCACGGTGTGGGGTGAGGGGAGTGGGCTCCAGCAACAAGGCCAGCCTCTGCAGTAGAAGCGCCGACTGGGTAGGCACGCAGTGGGGAAGGCAGCAGAAGTCCTCCCCTGCCAGCGTCTAGATAGGTTGTCTGCGGCCGGCCGGTAGAGGACCCCTACCTGAGGGGTGTCGCTGGTACCCGTGAAGGGCCCCTCTCTGCCTTGTCCCCCTTCTGTGCCTGTGAGATTAGACAGGGACAACGTGAATTCCTCTAGTGGAGTCATTACTCTATTATAGTCGTCAGAATTTGGCGACCCAGACTGTAATTTGAGAACTTTTCTACTTGCGCTGTGATACAAAATCAGTTTTTCAAAGAAGTTTTGACTCCGGTTGCTATCTTTTGTTTTGTTTTTTTAGACTATAACACTTATTTTTCTTAATGGGGAGCTGTTTTTGTTTTGGTTTTAATTGAATAAAGCTCTTAGCGCCAATTTACTGACTTTTCTTCCGCTTAGTCTTTTCATACACTGATGTAGTATTTCTAGTGTTGTATGTTTCTCGTTCTTCATTATTCCCTACACTGACTGTCATATGGAACAGCGGTAAAGGAGGGAAAGATTATGAAGAAGTCTAGGAGTATTTAGATCAGGGCTTCTCAGCCTCGGCACTGTGGACAGTCTGACTGGATCAGTTTGAGGCAGTGCTGTACGTTGTAGGATGTTTAGCAGCGTCCCTGGCCGCTCGCTACTCGATGCCAGTAGTCGCCCCCAGTTGTGACGACCCAAACTATCTCCAGACATTGCTGAATGTCCCCTGCAGGTGCAGAATGACCCTATTTGAGGACCACTGATTAGACTCTGGTCAGTATGGAATTTAGTTCAGAGCGTACGCTCTGGGTCACATTCCCCGGGTTGAAACCCCAGCTCTTCTTTGGCCAAGTGATAAACACTCTGAGCCTCAGTTTACTCACCTCTCAAGCGACAGAAAATACTAATATTACTCAGCTCATAGGTTGGAATAAGTGAGCCAATACATGTACATTTCTTAGCTTTCAGAGTGGCATCTGGCACATTTTAAATGCTCGATAAATGTTAGCCATGATTATTATTTCTGCTTATAAGAATATTGGGTATCATTATCACCTCTTTCCTTCCCTCCATTGCTGCTTATTTTCACCGTGTCCCAGAATGGAGACCTAAGGAGAAATCATAATCGAGAAAGTTTTTCAGCAAATTAATCTTCATGTTTAAAAGCTGCGTTGCTGCGTGCTCCGGCAGGCAGTGTGGCACAGTGAACTGAAATCAGATTCTTCTTCAGTGACTGTGGGCCCCTTGGCAGAAACCCTTGCTCGAAATTAGGCTTTGTGGAGACAGAGGGGGATGCTTTACAAGTTGACTTTCAATATGAGGGTAAAAATCTGTCTCTGGCCTGGATTAAGAAGGGATTCCGGATGGGAATATGGGGTGGAAGGAACACTGTTTTCTTTGTTACCCCGGTCTGTTGAAGCCCCCTCTTTCTTGAATTTCATCCGTTATCTATTCTGACAAGGACAGATTCATTTTGCCAGAGCCTTGATTACGGCTGTGGTTGTTAATTTCATAGAATAAAATAAGCAGCATTGGGGAGGTTGTGCGGTGAGGCAGGAGCTTGGATTGGGGGGAGATGGAGAAGGAGCAGCAGAGATTTTTGTGAAGGGAAAACAAGTCTCTAAAATCTGAGAATGGAAAAGGAAGAGGAGGAAGAGGAATTGGAGACAAATATGTAGTCATACATACCAAGAGAGCCTTGAAATCATTTAAATCAGCAGTGCCTCCTCTGATGATTCATGCAGTTGAATTGCACGCACTTTATAGGTTAAAAAAAATCCATATGAGTTAACTCCAAATATGTTCATTGCAGGTATTCTTTTATCATTTTATTGGGTTTCTGACTCTTAAAGCACACTTTTGATAAAGAATAGGAATTTTCAGTTTCCAAAAATATTTTAAGTAAATATGAGATTTTAAAAGGTAAATCAGCTTCCTTTTTTGTCGGAATAAAAGAGTGTATAATTTGTCCCTGGTTACGATACCATTTTTCTGTAGTATTACATTAGGAAGATTTTGGTTCCTTCTGGTCACTTTTCCCAGCATGAAAACTGAGGCCTGGAGTGACAGGACCTTTCCGGGATTGCTTGACTAGCTTGAGCCTAAGGCTCTTAATTCTATTAGGTGTTTTGTTGTTAGATTCTTAATTTGGTTTTTGAGAAGTCGATAAAAGTCTTTTACCATTTTGTTCTTTTTTATTGAAGTAGTCATTGTTTCTGAACTCTGTGGACTCTTACGTGGTAAGAAGCACTTAGGAAAACACAGCTGAGTGTAAGCTGTTTCTTACTGCACGACGTGGAGCACAGGCCGTGAGCTCCCAGTGTGTCCCTGCCTCCCTTCCTGTGGCTGTCCCTCTCTTCCTGTCCTAGTATCTGCTCCTAAACACGCTTCTCTCCCTCCGACTCTTCGGAACTCCCTGTCTTTGGTTATACTCCCATCACCACCTACCTCATAGTCTAAGTGAGAACCTTGGTATCGTGCTTAACCTTTTCTTTCCCCTAATAACCCCGGCACCACCCCCCACCAGTGAGCCCCAAGATTCTGCAGAACCGATGTCTGCACCAACCCCGAGCTCCCCTCCTCCCCATCTCCATTGCTGTTCCCTGGTGTTGACATTTGCAGTGGTTCTTGAATGGACGGATGGATGAAGCCCTAATAGTTTTCCCTTCTCCCCAGGCCATAGTCCCTTTATGCTTATTAGGCGCCACTGAGGTGCTAAAATGCTTTTAAGGTCACGTGAAGCTCTCTCTCCTTCATACCTCTGGGTCTGCTCAGTGACGTCACTTCGCCCAGTTGAAACCATGAATCCTTCTCCGTCACACACAAGATAAGGCCCCACGTCCAGAGAACGGTATGGAAAGCCTTTCACAGAATGGCCCCCGCCGTACCTATCCGACCTCCTTTTCTCTCTTTCATAATTCAGTCAGTGGGGAGTCGTAAAGGGTCATTACGTTTAAGATCTTGTCCTTTACGTATGTAAAAATAAGCACCGAGTGTTGGTCCTGTTTATTAGAGTTCAAGGGCCAGCCGTGTAAAATTCAGACGTCCCCACACTCACTGTGTATGGTGATGACTTTAATGAATGAAGGAGCATTCACGTCCCGCTTATGAGAATTAAATCTGAAGCTGTAAACTGGGTGCTCATTAATTTATCGTTTTTCCTTGATACATGTTTCTACAGCTTTCCATAAAAGCATTCTCAGGCTTTTATGCACACAGAAGAATAAATGCAAGCCAGAGGTAAATAGTCTAGAAATGAACGTAATTCCTGTTTGGTATTCCCTGTAACCAGCCCTGTAAAAACCCTACCCCACCCCCAATAAAAAGCTCCATATTTCTAAAAATCTACTGTGGCTCAGCGTTCACACTGTTTACTTGTAATGTTGTGTCTTTATGTTTGCTTCTTACCATTTGACCATCACCTGGTTTTCTAGTAGGTTGTGGAGAGATAAACACTGCCCATCCCGGGACAGAGCTGTGCTTCACCCGCCCACACGCAGCGCCCTCCTGTGGTGCCCTTGCTCTTTTTTAGGTGGTGCTCCTGTGGCATCATCCATTCTCACCTCGCAGCTGGTTTGAGGCTGAAGCTGTTTTCAACAGCATCTGTTCACTAAGGCAGTTCTGAAGCTAGTTGGGCATTTTAATGGCCATAAAACAGAATTACTCTGTGAAAGACCTTTCAGCATTTAGCTAAAGGCTTTAGAGGCAGTGGAGATATTTTCACTTAAGAAAATTGGCACTAATGAAACATGTGGGGATACCTTTCCTCTAAATGCCACCACTTTCTGTATTAAAATCCTGCAGACCACCCAGCGGAAGAAACTTCCCCTCCTTTGCTGTTTTAGTTTTTATTATTAAACCATTTCTTAGGTTTTGGAGTGGTACCACAGAAATCTTTTGGTTGTTTAAATGTGAATCAGGCCCAAAGCAAACTGCAGATTCAGTTTAATCCCTATCAAAATTCCAATGGCATTTTTCACAGATAGAAAAAAAAAATCATAAAATTCGTATGGAACGGTAGAGATCCCAATAAACAAGGCAGTCTTGAAAAAGAAAAAGCTGGAGGCATCATGTTTCCTGATTTCAAACTATATTACAAAGCTATATAATTAAAACAGTATGGTATTGGCATAAAAACAGATACACAGACTGATAGCACAGACTAGAGAGCCCAGAAATAAACCCACATATATATGGTTATTTTACAACAAAGGAGCCAAAAATATTCAATGGGGAAAGGATGGTCTCTTCAGTAAATGGTGTTAGGAAAACTGAACAGCTACATGCAAAAGAATGAAACTGGTCCCCTATCTTACACCATAACAAAAATCAACTCAAAGTGGATTAAAGATTTTAATGTAAGACCAGAAACCATACAACTCCTATGTATGGTTTGTATACAACTCCATACAAGCCCCAAGAATACATAAGGGTTGAGCTTCTTGACATCGGTCTTGATGATTTCTTGGATTTGACACCAAAAGCAAAGGCAACAAAAGCAGAAGCAAGTGGGACTATATCAAACTAAAAAGCTTCTGCACAGCCAAGGAAACCCATCAACAAAATGAAGAGGCAACCTATGGAATGGGATAAAATATTTACAAATCATATATATTCTAGGGGATTAATACCCAGAATGCATAAGGAATACAACTCAATAGCAAAAAACAATTTGATTTAAAAATGGGCAGAAGAACTGCATGGACATCTTTCCAAAGAAGACATCCAGATGGCCAACAGGTACATGGAAAAATGCTCAACATCGCTAATCATTTAGGAAATGCAAATCAAAACCACATAAGGTTGCACCTCACACCTGTTAGAATGGGTACCATCAAAAACACAAGAGATCAGTGTTGGCAAGGGTGTGGACACGAAAAGGGAATTCTTATGCACTGTTGGTGGAAATGTACACTGCTACAACCACTATAGAAAATAGTATAGAGGTTTCTCAGAAAACTAAAAGTAGAACTACCACATGACCCAGCAATCCCACTTCTGGGTATACATCCAAAGGAAACGAAAACAGGATCTCCAAGAGATATCTGCACTCTCATGTTCGTTGCTATTGCATTATTCACAATAGCCAAGATGTGGAAACAATGGAAGTGTTTGTCAGTGGATGAGTCAATAAAGAAGATGGGTGTGTGTGTGTGTGTATATGAATACGCGTGTATGAATATTCAGCTGTGAAGAAGAAGGCTGTCGTGCCATTGGCATCAACATGGATGGACCTTGAGGGCATTATACTAATTGAAATAAGTCATACAGAGAGACAAATAATGTATATCACTTATATGTGGAATCTAAAAAAGCTGAACTCAGAAAAAGATATAGGCATACCTTGTTTTATTGCACTTTTCTTTATTGTGCTTTGCAGATTCTGTGTTTTATTTTTTTTTTACAAATTGGAAGTTTGCGGCAGCCTAGCATCCAGCAAGTCTATTGGCATCATTATCCCAACAGCACTTGCTCACTTCATGTCTCTGTGTCACATTTTCATAATTCTTGGAACATTTAAAAAATTTTTGTTATTATTATATTTGTTATGCTGCTCTGTGGTCAGATGATCTGTGTTCTTTATGGTAATCTGTGTTCTTTGATGTTACTACCATGATGCCCTGAAGACTCAGATGATGGTTAGCATTTTTTAGCAATGAAGTATTTTTTAACTAAGGAATGTACGTTGTTGGTTTTTTGTAAAGATACAATGCTATTACACACTGAATAGACTACAGTATTGTGTAAGCATAACTTTTAATGCACTAGGAAGCCAAAAATTCTGTGTGACTCTGTTGTGAAACTCGCTTTATTGTGGAGATCTGGATCTGAACCTGCAATATCTCTGAGGTATGTCCATGATAGAATGGTGGTCACCAAGGGCTGGAACGTGGAGGAAATGGGGAGATGTTGGCCAAAGGTACACATTTTCAGTTTTAAGCTCTGGGGATCTAGTGTACACCATGGTGATTATAGGAAATAATCCTATATTATATACTTGAAAGTTTTGCTAAGAGAGTAAATCTTAAATATTCCCACCACAAACAAATGATAATGATTTGACATGATGGAGATGTTAGCTATAGCTGTCATCATAATCATTTTGTAATATATGTGTATCAAATAGGTTGCACACCTTAAACTTACACAATGTCATATGTCAGTCATATCTCAATAAAGCTGGGGAAAAATGTGAATCAGTTGTCAAAAAGCTTAATCTGTCCAGCTGGCAGTTTTGGACACCATTCTTAGAGGCTGAGGACCGTCGCAAGCTGTAGTTTGCACGTGTAGTTGTCCGGCAGAATGTGAATGGTGCTTTGACAGCAGAGCACCATTTCTGAGAGTGTATTCCCAGTTGTCAGGATGTATTTTTCATTTGATTCCAAAATGTTAATTTATGAATACCAGGGTGGGGGTATGGGGAGATTCTGATAGAATTGGGCATTTACTCATCTTAAGAGATGCGTAAAATAGAATACAGAAATGCTTAAAATAGTAGCTGTGATTTTTAAACATAATTTCCAAGATTGTTGGAGGTTGTATTATATGAACAGAATTGATACCAAGTGAATCTAAAAGCTAGAGCGAAGCAAGAGATTCCTTAGGAGTAATTTCCCTCCTTAAAATAACTGTATCTGTTCCTTCGAAAGCATTTTTTTGGGAGCAGGGGGATGCACGTTGTGAATTCTGAAACTGCTCTGTTTGGCATTCATTTCTGAAGAAGGTCCTTCTGAGTCTGTGTTTACTGAGGAATTCAAGCCACAGAAAAATTTTAGTCCTTGTTTTTTTGCTATCTGGTGATGAGACTGTAATTATTTCACTGTCTCTGGGTTGGTGATCTTTGCTTTGGGAAATGTGTAATCCCCTACTTCAAACAAACTCTGTGGATTCATTGCAGATGTGGCTCTAAGGAAACGATCTTCAGCCCCCTGCTTTCCCACATTCCTTTCTCTTGCCGAAGCTGTCTAGCCCACAGCATTGAGATTGTACACAACTGCCCACTTGAAAAGTGGCCAAGAGAACCAGTTTTAAATCATTATCTTAAATCTTGAAAAAGTATTTTGTATTTTTATTTCTTCAATGTCAGTTAATTTTTGCCAATCTGATGGGTTAAGACTGGAATTTCTGCTAATTTCCTGGCATTTATTAAGTATCTAATGTTTAAATTCCTTGACTACTTTTGAATTGTATTGTTTGACTTTTTTTTAATTTGTAAGACCTCTTTGTTATATATATATTGCATATATTTTAGTTGTCTTTTAACTTTGTTCATGGCATCTAATCACATATTTGAGGTTTTTAACCTTAGCGTAATCATATGTGGATTTTTTTTTTCCAGTTACGATTTACAAGTTTCCTGTTTTGTTTAAGAAGTTCTCTGTCTCAAGGTTTACATATCTTCTTTTTTCCCAAATACTGATTTTTATATTTAGATTTTTTTATATTTTGTTTTTTATATTTAGAGTTTTCTTCTGTTTGAATTTTTTGCTATTTTAAAATTAATATTGATTGAGCATCTCCTCTGTGCCAGGCCCTGGGCTCTGCAGTGATGAGTTAAACAAACATGGTCCCTGCACTCGTGGAGGTTAGAACAGCAGAGGCAGGCAGTAAATAAGTAACCGAACAAATAAATACGCAACTTTCATCCTGCTCGGTGCCGCCAAGGAAACCGTGATAGAGAATACTGTGCGGTCCAGGGACACAACCTTAAGTTATGTATGTTATGGAGGAATACATGGACATTAGCTTTGCAAAGAGGGGGGGAAAAGTGTAATTGGCAGCCGATTCCAAGATCCTGAGGCAGATTTGAGGGTTGGTTAGCAGAGAGTTGGAGATGGGGATGCGAGGAAGGTCCAGAAGTAATGGACACTTCAGGTCTTGGTAAGGGGCCTTGGTGTTAATCTAGGTGCAGTAGGAAGCTGTTCGGGGGTTTAGGGAGAGATCTACGAAGGAGGTTTTCGGGTTTGGTATGGAGGGTAAGGATGGAAGCAGAGAAGTTATGAGGCTACTCTAATAGGTTAAACCAGAGATGAGGTGGCTTAGACTAGAGTGGTGGTTGATTTTACATGTTAACTTGGCTGTGGGGCCCAGATATATGGTCAAACATTATTCTGGATGTTTCTTTGAGGGCGTTTTTGGATGAGATTAACATTTAATCAGTGGACTCTGAAGAACAGATTGCCCTTTATAATGCTGGTGGGCCTCATCTAAATAGATTGAAGGCCTTAACAGAGCAAAAGACTGACCTCCCCAAGCAAGAAGGAGTTCTGCAGCAGACAGCCTTCAGACTTGAACTGTAGCATCAGCCCACCCCACAGAGTTTGGACTTGGCAGCCTCTGTAATCACATGAGCCAGTTCCTTTAAACAAACAGACAAACAAAAACCCTCTGTATACACACACACACGCACACACACACACATTGGTTCTGTTTCTCTGGATAATTCCTACTAATACAACAGAGGTAGTAGCAGTGGAAATACAGAGAAGTGAACATATTTTTGAGGAAGAAACAATAGGACTCACTAAGAAGAATAAATCGTAATTGAACAGATGGCGATGCCATTCACTGAAGTGAAGGCAGTAGAGAGAAGCCAGTGGAGGAAGAAATTCAAGAGTTTGGTTTGGGACCTGTTTAGTTTGAGGTGCCAGTGAAGTATGAGTGGAAGGGTTGAGGGTACAAATTGGGGATGTGATTCTGGAACTCAGCAGTGTAGAGAGGGGCAGAAGATTTAGGACTGAGCACTGGAGAACCCAGCCTTTAGGGAAAGACTGACAAGGGGTGACCAGAAAACTAGGAAGAGAGCGAAGAGAGCTTGGTGTCCTGGAAGGCAAGAGAGGAGTGTCTCTTGAGCAAAAGGGAGGCTCTGAGAACATCAGATGCTGCTGAGCGGGACAAAATGAAGATTAAGGAGGGGCAACTGTTAGATTCGACAACTTGCAGATCAGTGGTTCCACGGGCTAAAGCGCAGTGGAGGGAACAGTGGGAGCCAAGTGGAGGGAGGAGTGGCCTGTGGAGTGAACGGGAGTTGCGGTATGAAGAGCGTACCTGTGGCCGCTCTTTGGCGAAGATGTGCGGTGATGGGGAACAGCCACACCGAGAGACCAGTAATTGAGGGTTCAGGGGGTCAAGGGAGGTATTTCTTTTTATTGATGGATGATAGGAGGGCATGTTCATATGCTGATGGAGTTGATTCAGTAAGGTGGAGGATTGATGAGGAGGAGAGAGAGGGTGTGTAACTGAAGGAATAGGTCCCTGGGAAAAGGAAAGATGCGTCTCTGAGCACATATGGATAGGAGTCATGAGATAGGAAGGGAGGGAAGGAAAGGGCCCAGCTGCAGGCAGGTGTGCATACGTGGCGGGGGTTGGGGGGGGGGGAAGGAGGTATGGGGGTGAGGATAAAGGAGCTCCCTTGTGATCAGTTTTCCCTTATAAAAGGGAATGGGGTAGTAGGAAGGAAGCTTGAAGAAAGAGGTAAGGTAGAGTGGGAAGAAAGTTAATTCAATAAACAGAATTGCTGGGTAGCATTGAGAGCCCGCTTGAGAGTTGAGACTGATTTAAAGTGACACTATCTGTGTTTTTCCAGTGTAAATATTTTGCCGCTGGGCTGTGGCTATGGAAAAAGAAGAAAATTGGGTTAGAGTCCGACAAGCAGGACAGAGAGAGAGGTTTTTACAGGAGAGATTAAAGTGATGAATGGAATTTCAGTTTGATGAAAAGGGCACTAAATGGACAATTAGAGACGTCTAAGAACTGTGGTGAAGGGATTTGATGAGAAGTTTTATATGTATGGTGTGAGGCAAATAATAATAACTTCATTATTTTCAGGAGAAGCAGTTGTGTCCCAATCCTTTATTGAACAGTCCATCCTGTTTTCACTGACTTGACTTGCCACTATTGCCATATATGAACTTCCCATGTAATACTGGAGCCCTCTTTGCCTCTCTGTTCTGTTCCTTTCTGTTCCCTGGATCTCTCTGCCTCTTGCTCTGTGGGCACACACTCCTTTACTGTGGGGCAGAGTAGCTTCCTTCAGGCCCATGTGTAATATTTCTTCAGACCCACCACCTGGAATGGAGTTTCTTGGTAAGAGGTAAGTTCGTCCTCCGCCATTAGCTATTGCTAAATTGTCTGCAAGATGTTTGTAGCTGTTTTACATTCCTACCAGCAAGATACAAGTTTCTATTTCTCCACATACTTACAAATACTTGATGTTATCAGACATGCATTTTGCGGAGGGGATTTTGTTGACCGTCTCACTCCATCATGCTGGAAGTTGGAAGTCATAAGGCTTTAGGCTTTAATGTAGTCAGATAAATCTGTTTCTCCTCCCCGACTTTTTGTGACTTTTGCTTTTGTGTCTCTTATTTAAATAAATCTTTCCCTGTGCTGATGCCATAGACATTTTCTGATACTGTCTTTTAATATGTTTTAAAGTTTTGCTTTTTATAATTAGGACTTTAAACCATCTGGAATTGATTTTATGTAAGTTGTAAGCTAAGTAAAGATCCAATTTTGTTTTTCCATGTCGACAACCAATTTTCTCTGCCCTTTCCCCTATTAACTTTCTCAGTCGTGTACTAAATTCCTACATAAACATGTGGACCCACGTATATAGCTCTCTATTCTCTTCCATTGGTCTGTTTATCCCTGTACTAGCATACCTCGGAGATATTGTGGATTCGGTTCCAGACCTCCACAATAAAGCGAGTATCGAAATAAAGCAAGTCATACAAATTTATTGGTTTCCTAGTGCATGTAAAATTTATGCTTACGTTACACCGTAGTCTGTTAAGCATGCAGTAGCATTATGTCTAAAATAAATACCTTAATTTAAAAATGCTTTATTGCTAAAAAGAAATGCTAACCATCACTAAGCCTTCATCGAGTTGTAGTCTTCGCAATAGTAACATCAAAAGATCACTGATCATAGATCACCATAACAGATATAATAATTTGAAAAAGTTTGAAATATTGCAGGAATTATCAAAATCTAACACAGAGACACAAAGTGAGCAAACGCTGTTGGAAAAATGGCACCAGTTGACTTGCTCAATGCAGAGCTGCCACAAACTTTCAATTTTTTAAAAAAAATGCAGTATCTGCAAAGCGAAATAAAACAAGGTATGTACTAACACCATCCTATTTTAATTACTGGACCTTATGATAAATCTTAATGTTTGGTAAGATAAGTCCCACCCACCTTGTTCTTCAGGAGTGCCTCGACTGTTCTTGGCTTTTTTCTCTTCCAAATGAATTCTAGGATCAAATTGCCAGGTCCTGTCAAAAGGCATGTTAGAGTTTTGATGGGAATTGCATGTAATTTATAGATCAATTTGGGATAAAAGTTGTACAATATTGAATATTCCTGTCCATTAACATGATTTCTCTTTATTTACGTTACTTTCTATGATTTTCGATAAAGTTTATTTCCATAGAGGTTTTCTCTTTTTAAAAATTTGGTCCTATGTAACTTTCGGTTGTAATTGCTATCATAAATATATCTATTTTTAAAATTATGTTTGTTTGAAAAATGGAGTGCTATTGATTTTTATATATCTGTGCATATAGTTTTTGGCTCCTGTTTTCTACTTATTTTTTGATCAATTTTAACAATTTTATATTTTCTTTTGAATATCATCCCTTTGCTCTGGAATTATTGACAAAGTTATCCATAATATACACTTATATTTCTTTTAATCATTCATATCTGTAATTATATCCTTTTCTATTCCTAATGTCATATATTTTTGTTTCTTTTTTCCTCTTCTTTTTTTTGCTTAAGTATCTTTTACTCAGATTTTCAGTCAGATTCTTACTTCACTTATATTGTCTACTGATACTTATTTTCTTTTTTTTTTAGATTTTTTTTTTAAAACATCTTTATTGAAGTATAATTGTCTTACAATGGTGTGTTAGCTTCTGCTTTATAACAAAGTTAATCAGTTATACATATACAATATGTTCCCATATCTCCTCCCTCTTGCATCTCCCTTCCACCCTCCCTATCCCACCCGTCTAGGTGGTCACAAAGCACCGAGCTGATCTCCCTGTGCTATGCGGCTGCTTCCCACTAGCTATCTATTTTACATTTGGTAGTGTATATATGTCCATGACACTCTCTCACCCTGTCACATCTCACCCCACCCCCTCCCCATATCCTCAAGTCCATTCTCTGGTAGGTCTGTGTCTTTATTCCCATCTTGCCACTAGGTTCTTCATGGCCTTTTTTTTTTTTTTTCCTTAGATTCCGTATATATGTGTTAGCATACTGTATTTGTTTTTCTCTTTCTGACTTACTTCACTCTGTATGACAGACTCTAACTCCATCCACCTCATTACAAATACCTCCATTTCATTTCTTTTTATGGCTGAGTAATATTCCATTGTATATATGTGCCACATCTTCTTTATCCATTCATCTGTCGATGGACATTTAGGTTGCTTCCATGTCCTGGCTATTGTAAATAGAGCTGCAATGAACATTTTGGTACATGACTCTTTTTGAACTATGGTTTTCTCAGGGTATATGCCCAGTAGTGGGATTGCTGGATCGTATGGTAGTTCTATTTGTAGTTTTTTAAGGAACCTCCATACTGTTCTCCATAGTGGCTGGATCAATTTACATTCCCACCAACAGTGCAAGAGAGTTCCCTTTCCTCCACACCCTCTCCAGCATTTATTGTTTCTAGATTTTTTGATGATGGCCATTCTGACCGGTGTGAGATGATATCTCATTGTAGTTTTGATTTGCATTTCTCTAATGATTAATGATGTTGAGCATTCTTTCATGTGTCTGTAGGCCATCTGTATATCTTCTTTGGAGAAATGTCTATTTAGGTCTTCTGCCCATTTTTGGATTGGGTTGTTCGTTTTTTTGTTATTGAGCTGCATGAGCTGCTTGTAAATCTTGGAGATTAATCCTTTGTCAGTTGCTTCATTTGCAAATATTTTCTCCCATTCTGATGGTTGTCTTTTGGTCTTGTTTATGGTTTCCTTTGCTGGGCAAAAGCTTTTAAGTTTCATTAGGTCCCATTTGTTTATTTGTGTTCTTATTTCCATTTCTCTGGGAGCTGGGTCAAAAAGAATCTTGCTGTGATGTATGTCATAGAGTGTTCTGCCTATGTTTTCCTCTAAGAGTTTGATCGTGTCTGGTCTTACACTTAGGTCTTTAATCCATTTTGAGTTTATTTTTGTGCATGGTGTCAGGGAGTGTTCTAATTTCATACTTTTACATGTATCTGTCCAATTTTCCCAGCACCACTTATTGAAGAGGCTGTCTTTTCTCCACTGTATATGCTTGCCTCCTTTATCAAAGATAAGGTGACCATATGTGCGTGGGTTTATCTCTGGGCTTTCTATCCTGTTCCATTGATCTATATTTCTGTTTTTGTGCCAGTACCAAACTGTCTTGATTACTGTAGCTTTGTAATATAGTCTGAAGTTAGGGAGCCTGATTCCCCCAGCTCCATTTTTCGTTCTCAAGATTGCTTTGGCTATTCGGGGTCTTTTGTGTTTCCATACAAATTGTGAAATTTTTTGTTCTAGTTCTGTGAAAAATGCCAGTGGTAGTTTGATAGGGATTGCATTGAATCTGTAGATTGCTTTGGGTAGTAGAGTCATTTTCACGATGTTGATTCTTCCAATCCAGGAACATGGTATATCTTTCCATCTATTTGTATCATCTTTAATTTCTTTCATCAGTGTCTTATAATTTTCTGCATACAGGTCTTTTGTCTCCTTAGGTAGATTTATTCCTAGATATTTTATTCTTTTTGTTGCAATGGTAAACGGGAGTGTTTTCTTAATTTCACTTTCAGATTTTTCGTCATTAGTGTATAGAAATGCAAGAGATTTCGGTGCATTAATTTTGTATCCTGCTACTTTACCAAATTCATTGATTAGCTCTAGGAGTTTTCTGGTAGCATCTTTAGGATTCTCTATATATAGTATCATGTCATCTGCAAACAGTGACAGCTTTACTTCTTCTTTTCCAGTTTGGATTCCTTTTATTTCTTTGTCTTCTCTGATTGCTGTGGCTAACGCTTCCAAAACTATGTTGAATAATAGTGGTGAGAGTGGGCAACCTTGTCTTGTTCCTGGTCTTAGTGGAAATGGTTTCAGTTTTTCACCATTGAGGGCAATGTTGGCTGTGGGTTTGTCATATATGGCCTTTATTATGTTGAGGAAAGTTCCCTCTATGCCTACTTTCTGCAGGGCTTTTATCATAAATGGGTGTTGAATTTTGTCGACAGCTTTCTCTGCATCTATTGAGATGATCATATGGTTTTTCTCCTTCAATTTGTTAATATGGTGTATCACGTTGATTGATTTGCGTAGATTGAAGAATCCTTGCATTCCTGGGATAAACCCCACTTGATCATGGTGTATGATCCTTTTAATGTGCTGTTGGATTCTGTTTGCGAGTATTTTGTTGAGGATTTTTGCATCTATGTTCATCAGTGATATTGGCCTGTAGTTTTCTTTCTTTGTGACATCTTTGTCTGGTTTTGGTATCAGGGTGATGGTGGCCTCGTAGAATGAGTTGGGGAGTGTTCCTCCCTCTGCAATATTTTGGAAGAGTTTGAGAAGGATAGGTGTTAGCTCTTCTCTAAATGTTTGATAGAATTCACCTGTGAAGCCATCTGGTCCTGGGCTTTTGTTTGTTGGAAGGTTTTTAATCACATTTTCAATTTCAGTGCTTGTGATTGGTCTGTTCATATTTTCTATTTCTTCCTGGTTCAGTCTCAGCAGTTTATGCATTTCTAAGAATCTGTCCATTTCTTCCAGGTTGTCCATTTTATTGGCATAGAGTTGCTTGTAGTAATCTCTCATGATCTTTTGTATTTCTGCAGTGTCAGTGGTTACTTCTCCTTTTTCATTTCTAATTCTATTGATTTGAGTCTTCTCCCTTTTTCTCTTGATGAGTCTGGCTAATGGTTTATCAATTTTGTTTATCTTCTCAAAGAACCAGCTTTTAGTTTTATTGATTTTTGCTATTGTTTCCTTCATTTCTTTTTCATTTATTTCTGACCTGATCTTTATGATTTCTTTCCTTCTGCTAGCTTTGGGGTTTTTTTGTTCTTCTTTCTCTAATTGCTTTAGGTGCAAGGTTAGGTTGTTTATTCGAGGTGTTTCCTGTTTCTTGAGGTAGGCTTGTATTGCTATAAACTTCCCTCTTAGCACTGCTTTTGCTGCGTCCCATAGGTTTTGGGTCGTCGTACCTCCATTGTCATTTGTTTCTAGGTATTTTTTGATTTCCCCTTTGATTTCTTCAGTGATCACTTCATTATTAAGTAGTGTATTGTGTAGCCTCCATGTGTTTGTATTTTTTACACATCTTTTCCTGTAATTGATATCTAGTCTCATAGCGTTGTGGTCGGAAAAGATACTTGATACGATTTCAATTTTCTTAAATTTACCAAGGCTTGATTTGTGACCCAAGATATGATCTATCCTGGAGAATGTTCCATGCGCACTTGAGAAAAATGTGTATTCTGTTGTTTTTGGGTGGAATGTCCTATAAATATCAATTAAGTCCATCTTGTTTAATGTATCATTTAAAGCTTGTGTTTCCTTATTTATTTTCATTTTGGATGATCTGTCCATTGGTGAAAGTGGGGTGTTAAAGTCCCCTACTATGATTGTGTTGCTGTTGATTTCCCCTTTTATGGCTGTTAGTATTTGCCTTATGTATTGAGGTGCTCCTATGTTGGGTGCATAAATATTTACAATTGTTATACCTTCCTCTTGGATCAATCCCTTGATCATTATATAGTGTCCTTCTTTGTCTCTTATAATATTCTTTATTGTAAAGTCTATTTTGTCTGATATGAGAATTGCTACTCCAGCTTTCTTTTGATTTCCATTTGCATGGAATATCTTTTTCCATCCCCTCACTTTCAGTCTGTATGTGTCTCTAGGTCTGAAGTGGGTCTCTTGTAGACAGCATATATATGGGTCTTGTTTTTGTATCCATTCAGCCAGTCTGTTTCTTTTGGTGGGAGCATTTAATCCATTTACGTTCAAGGTAATTATCGATATGTATGTTCCTATTCCCATTTTCTTAAATGTTTTGGGTTTGTTATTGTAGGTGTTTTCCTTCTCTTGTGTTTCTTGCCTAGAGAAGTTCCTTTAGCATTTGTTGTAAAGCTGGTTTGGTGGTGCTGAACTCTCTCAGCTTTTGCTTGTCTGTAAAGGTTTTAATTTCTCCATCACATCTGAATGAGATCCTTGCTGGGTAGAGTAATCTTGGTTGTAGGTTTTTCTCCTTCATCACTTTAAGTATATCCTGCCACTCCCTTCTGGCTTGCAGAGTTTCTGCTGAAAGATCAGCTGTTAACCTTATGGGGATTCCCTTGTGTGTTATTTGTTGTTTTTCCCTTGCTGCTTTTAATATGTTTTCTTTATATTTAATTTTTGACAGTTTGATTAATATGTGTCTTGGTGTGTTTCTCCTTGAATTTATCCTGTATGGGACTCTCTGTGCTTCCAGGACTTGATTAACTATTTCCTTTCCCATATTAGGGAAGTTTTCAACTATAATCTCTTCAAATATTTTCTCAGTCCCTTTCTTTTTCTCTTCTTCTTCTGGGACCCCTATAATTCGAATGTTGGTGCGTTTAATGTTGTCCCAGAGGTCTCTGAGACTGTCCTCAGTTCTTTTCATTCTTTTTTCTTTATCCTGCTCTGCAGTAGTTATTTCCACCATTTTATCTTCCAGGTCACTTATCCTTTCTTCTGCCTCAGTTATTCTGCTATTGATCCCATCTAGAGTATTTTTAATTTCATTTATTGTGTTTTTCATCGTTGCTTGGTTCCTCTTTAGTTCTTCTACGTCCTTGTTAAATGTTTCTTGCATTTTGTCTATTCTATTTCCAAGATTTTGGATCATCCTTACTATCATTATTCTGAATTCTTTTTCAGGTAGACTACCTATTTCCTCTTCATTTGTTAGGTCTGGTGTGTTTTGACCCTGCTCCTTCATCTGCTGTGTGTTTTTCTGTCGTCTCATTTTGCTTATCTTACTGTGTTTGGGGTCTCCTTTTCACAGGCTGCAGGTTCGTAGTTCCCGTTGTTTTTGGTATCTGTCCCCAGTGGGTAAGGTTGGTTCAGTGGGTTGTGTAGGCTTCCTGGTGGAGGGGACTATTGCCTGTGTTCTGGTGGATGAGGTTGAATCTTGTCTTTCTGGTGGGCACGTCCACGTCTGGTGGTGTGTTTTGGGGTGTCTGTGTCCTTATGATTTTAGGCAGCCTCCCTGCTAATGGATGGGGCTGTGTTCCTGTCTTGCTAGTTGTTTGGCATAGGGTGTCCAGCACTGTAGCTTGCTGGTCGTTGAGTGAAGCTGGGTCTTGATGTTGAGATGGAGATCTCTGAGAGATTTTTGCCGTTTGGTATTACGTGGAGCTGGTAGGTCTCTTGTGGACCAGTGTCCTGAAGTTGGCTCTCCCACCTCAGAGGCACAGCCCTGATGCCTGGCTGGAGCACCAAGAGCCTTTCATCCACACAGCTCTGAACTGAAGCTTCTGAGATGCTCAACCTCATTTCCTCCTACCTCTTCACAAATCACACTTCAGCAAACAGTTGCTCCCATTCAAAGAAAGGAGAAGGCGGGACGACTGCAGCGTGGAGGAGGTGACGACCTCTTCGGTCGGGCTCGGGTCAGAGAAGGGAACGGCTGACCTCAGCCTTGAATCCGATACTTATTTTCTTAAATTTCATTAGTTTTAGCTCATATGTTTTCTTACAGAGTAATTCTGTAAACAAAAACAATTTTATTACTGTCATGTGTGAGCCAGAAATTTCTATCTTGCTGCTCAAGACCTGTCACGTGAGAATGATCACATGATGTTTCTGAATCATCTTTAGTGGCTGTCCTAAATGTCCCCACGTATTCATGTTTGGAAACTGAATGTCTCAGTCCTGCACGGGCTCTAATAGAAGCCATTTAATTCTGTTCCATTTGTGTGTTTATACTGTGTTTAGTCTGGGTCATTTCTTCACATGTTGCTGCTGAGGCAGAATCCAGTTAAAGAACTAAGAACTTGGAGAATGACAGTGTCCAGCTGATCATCCAAGAAGGCAGATTCCCAAACTTAATTTAAAACCATTCTTTATTATCAGGGATATTATATAAACAGCTCATGCAGCTCAATATTAAAAAAACAAACAACCCAATCCAAAAATGGGCAGAAGACCTAAATAGACATTTCTCCAAAGAAGACATACAGATGGCCAAGAAGCACATGAAAAGCTGCTCAACATCACTAATTATTAGAGAAATGCAAATCAAAACTACAATGAGGTATCACCTCACACCAGTTAGAATGGGCATCATCAGAAAATCTACAAACAACAAATGCTGGAGAGGGTGTGGAGAAAAGGGAATCCTCTTGCACTGTTGGTGAGAATGTAAATTGATACAGCCATTATGGAGAACAGTATGGAGGTTCCTTAAAAAACTAAAAATAGAATTACCATATGACCCAGCAATCACACTACTGGACATATACCCAGGGAAAACCATAATTCAAAAAGACACATGCACTGCAATGTTCATTGCAGCACTATTTACAGTAGCCAGGACATGGAAGCAACCTAAATGCCCATCGACAGATGAATGGATGAAGAAGATTGGTACATATATACAATGGAATATTACTCAGCCATAAAAAGGAATGAAATTGGGTCATTTGTAGAGATGTGGATGGATCTAGAGACTGTCATACAGAGTGAAGTAAGTCAGAAAGAGAAAAATATCATATATTAACGCATATATGTGGAACCTAGAAAAATGGTACAGATGAACCAGTTTGCAGGGCAGAAAGTGAGACACAGATGCAGAGAACAAACGTATGGACACCAAGGGGGAAAAGTGGCAGGGGTGATGGTGGTGGTGTGATGAATTGGGAGATTGGGATTGACATATATACACCCATATGTATAAAATGGATAACTAATAAGAACCTGCTGTATAAAAAAATAAATAAAATAAAATTCAATTTAAAAAATGGAAGATTATATTTAAAATAATACTCTAATTAAATCTATCCAATGCTTCTTGGTTCTTCCTGTTGATTTCTCAGGGTGTGGTTAGCAATGAACCAAGGTTTATAACTTGCAGGTTTGAGTGAAAACCCTGTTATAAACAATTAGATTTAATGGTTTACAACATTTTTGACATATTTATTCTGATTAACCCCAAACCCTATTGGTTACATAGACAGAAAAAAGTTGTTTTGGTAAACTAAAATGTGTGAACATACATGATAAACCAGACTCTCAGCTATTTCTTCAAACTGTATTGATGTATAATTTGCACTCAGTTGCCTGGGATCCAGGATTGCATTCTGCTCCGCTGCAGGTTCTGTGTATGGTCATGCCATGTACACAGGTGGTGCTCCATAAATATTGCCTGACCTGATTTGATGGAGTGTACCTGCAGTTTACCTTCCCTGTAGAATCCACCCTACACATGTGGCAATACTTGGTGTATTTACCTTGTAGACAGCAGGTCTGTATCAAGTCTAGGTGTCTTGGCAGTCAGCAGTTTAAGTGATTAATCGAAGAATTTGTACAAAACAGAGAACAATGATTTAAAGCCAGAATTCAAGGCCTTAAAATAAATGTTTATACTCTTTGCAATCTAGTTTGTAATTCATTTTCCAAATATTTGTTGTTGTTGTTTTTGTTACTTGAGGAAAACAGAATGTACTTCTATCTACTTTTCTTTGCTTTTCCCATACCACACTGCCATAATCATAGTGAGAGCTCAAGTATAGGCTGCTCACTGTCTGCCAGATATTGTGCTGAGGGCTTTTCATATATTTCCTTATTTGCCCTCTCAGCGGTCTTATGAGGTAGGACTTGATCATCTCCATTTTTAGAATGAGGAATCCGAGGCACAGAGTGATTAAATAACCTCCCCACGACCACACAGCTGGTGAGAAGTGAGGTGCAGACTCACACCTGGTCTGTCTGATGCCCAAGCCTGCTTTCATAACGACCGTACTCTGTGTTGTTTCTGTATCTGGGTACAATCCAGAACTGGAAGTGATGCCTAAGAAGGAAAGAAATCTTATTAAAAGATGGCGAAATGATCAATATAACTACCATTCAACCAAAAATACAATCCTGTGTGTTAAAATCTTGGGTATTAGATTTTTGGGATGTTGATGATTGTAAGTGAGCCGCCTCCAGTCCAAGCAAAGATGTTTCTTTCTTTTTTTTTTTTTTTTAACAGATTATTTTTTTTAAATTTATTTATTTATTTATTTTTGGCTGTGTTGGGTCTTCCTTTCTGCGCGAGGGCTTTCCCTAGTTGCGGCAAGCGGGGGCCACTCTTCATCGCGGTGCGCGGGCCTCTCACTATCGCGGCCTCTCCTGTTGCGGAGCACAGGCTCCAGATGCACAGGCTCAGTAATTGTGGCTCACGGGCCCAGGTGCTCCGCGGCATGTGGGATCTTCCCAGACCAGGGCTCGAACCCGTGTGCCCTGCATTGGCAGGCAGATTCCCAACCACTGCGCCACCAGGGAAGCCCAAAGATGTTTCTTAAAAAGAAGAAGAGTAACTGAGTTCCTGACTCAGGTTTCCTTATTAAAGTTCCTGTTAGACTAGTTTTTAATATCAAAGCAGGATTTAGCAGAAGAACTATTGGCATTTTTATTAATTCCCTTGCATTTCAAACATTCTGATCGTTTGGCTCACAGATTTTGCCTGGTCTAGAGGCCATTAGTGATCGTTAGTAAGTGAAGTTGTCAAAGGATCCCACAAGTATGTTTGGATTTCACAGGACTTTTTTTTTACATCAAAAAGGCACATGTGGTCATCTTTAGTATTAAAATACATCTAATCTAGGCATAAACACCAAATAAAAGAACATTAAGCTTCGGTCTTTAAATGTACACCCAAGGCACGGGCCTGTGAATTGAGAGCTCTGGACCTTGCTCCCTGCTTGGGACTCCAAATAAGTGATTCACTCTCTGAGCCTCAGTGAGGAAGCTGTAAAGTGAAACTGTAAATAAGTCCTGTTTCCTGCAGTTCCTCACATTTCATTATTCCATCAAAGGATGATTCTGGGTTTGCTGGCTGTTTTTCCATGAAGATGTTACTTAGGAGAAATGTAGAAAATATAGAGAAAGAGAAGCTGGAACCCATGACAGATTTTTTTCATTTCTCTTTAAGTAGGCTTACAAGGTGCCTTCTACTTAATGTAAGATAGCCTTTCTTCCTGGGGTTTTGGACAATAATGTATCCAGTGGTGACAGTTATCCAGGAATGGGTTAGGGATTTTAAAAAGTATAACAGGACCACTGTGTACAGTAAGTTTTACATGCATTTAACCAACAATTACTGAGGGCCTACTGTATAGATGTTATTTTTTTTTTAAGAAAAATATACTTCTCCCTGTATAATTTGGTTGAATTGTATTGTCAGGCTCCACCTGAAACCGTTCCGTTCTCATAGGCTCTCATCCGTGTAAATTGCAGAGTACTGTTAAGTGAAGTGATGCTTTTGAGCTGCTGAACGTCTCTGCTCTTTCAGTGGGTGGCTCAGTTGCCCTGTGGTTTACTAAGATGCAGTTAGGAATGTTTACCAAGAATTCGGCTAGCTAATTACTGACAATAATCTCATGAACCCACGGTCAGTCGGTACATATTCTTTTTCTATAAAAGCTGAATTTTGACTGCTGAGTCGTTTTAAAGTTCAAACAGGCTTCTTAGCCTTACAATACGAATAATATTCACTATGACTGCAAAAACATATTGAACGTTCATCATGTACTAGGTATTGTTCTACGCATCTGACGTGTTAACTCATCTCATTCTCACAATCCAGTGAGGTACGTTCTATTACCCCTGTTTCATAGATGAAGAAACTGAGGTACAGAGACACACACGGGGTAGCTTGCCAGGGTCACACAGCTGGTAGGTAACAGTGCCAGGTCTCCAAACCCACACTCTTAACCAACTTAAAATTACCCAGCTGGGACCATGTGAGGTATTTTCATAAAGAAATACTCTTATTGTCACCAAATAACAAGGAGGATGATTGTAAAAATGGAAGGAAAAGGAAATAGAAGATCATCCCTTTAGCAAAAAAATTATTTTAGGGAAGTTTGCCTGAAATGTAAAAATAACCCTGTAGTTAATAATTACTTTTTCTTTTTTGCTTAGTTTTTGGTTTTTCTAGAATGGCTTCCTACCGCCTCTCTCCTGTAGAAGTGCAAATCTCCTAGATCGTCTGACTCATCAGTTACCTGTCAGCTCTGTTTTTCGTAGTGGGGACAGGCCTCCTGGAACCTCCACTCATTCACTTCACTCAGAATTTGTTACTCTCCAGGTCTGATCACTCCCTGCCAGCAGCCTGCTTGCTGCCTCTGGAGGCTTCCCTAAGTGTCTGATGGTACCTGTCTGTTCTCACGTGAGGCTGG
Source organism: Balaenoptera borealis (assembly GCF_965194805.1). Classification (NCBI taxonomy): domain Eukaryota; kingdom Metazoa; phylum Chordata; class Mammalia; order Artiodactyla; family Balaenopteridae; genus Balaenoptera; species Balaenoptera borealis. The sequence goes on along the minus strand of NC_138866.1, from coordinate 44,172,472 downwards.
GATCTGGGCTTGGGGAAGGCGCGGGCTCCTGTGGTTTGGAGCTGCACTGCAGTCGATGGAGTCAGGACAGGGCCCTGTCTTCCGGGGGATGTGTCTCCAGATGTGACGCAATGAGGAATACACAACGTACCATCTGGGACGTGCTCTTCACAACACCTTTAACCTGAATCTGACCATTGAGACACAGCCAGGCAAGTCCAGATCAGGGGGCATTTTACAAAATACTTGGACTCTTCAAAAATGTCTATTGTGGAAGACCAAAAACTTTAAAAAAATGAATGGCAAGGGAGTGGTTCTTTATTAAAGGAGATTAAAGAGGCAGGAAACCGAATGCAGTGCGTGATCATTCCTTGGATCCTGGATTTGTTTTTTAAAAAAAAATGCTATTAAAGTGCAGTTTTTAAATACTTGGGGAAGTTTGAATATGGGATGGAGTAGATAATCACTGTATGAAGGTTAATTGCTTGTGTGTGGTAATGGTATAATGAATATGTAGGAAACTGCTAAAATACCTAGGAGTGAAGTATCATAATGTCTGCAACTTACTCTGAAGTAGTTCAGCCAAAGAAAAAGTATATTTGTGTATATGTACCTCTTTTTCTCTCTATACAAAACATACACACTATATCTATAGCTCTCTGTCTATATATATAGATACTACACTACCTACCTACCTATCTATCTATCTATCTATCGAGAGAATGGGTGCACGTGAGCAAATGTGGCAAACATGTTAGCAATTTTGAATCCAAATGAAGACTATCCAAAGTTTTCTGTAGGTTAGAATATGTAAGAATGAAGTTGGGGTGGAGAATCAGCCTAGCATTTTTGTTATGTTGAGTCATATGGCTCTTCCCCTCAAGGACAATTCTGAGATGAAAACTTTCTCTAACTTTGTGGCAAAACACATTTACAAAGGAAATCAAAACACAACTTGCTGTTTAAAATGTAGAAGAGTTAAGAGTTTGAGATTAGAAGATGAGATTTTATTGATTCTAAGAAATATTTTTTCACATTATAGTAACTGAAATTAGAATATGATTTTACAAAACTTCACATCTTAGTATTGTGTTGTAGCAGCATTTTGAAAATTTGTGTCTTAGTGGCACATTGAGTTGTGATATGCCTTTCAGTAAACAGTGTTCTGAGACTTGGAATATAGTATTTAGTGGAAGACCTGATTTCTGGACATAACAGAACCTGAGGATGGGAGTGGTGTGTGTTTTGCTCCTCCTGTAATGCGGACGGACTCCTGATAGCAGGGCCTGGTGCACAGAAGACGCTCAGCAGAATGCTGATGAAGGAGTAAATGAATGACGTGTTGATTTCAGATTTTTGCAACTTTTAACTGTAAAGTAATGAGTGACATTTGTTGATTAACGATGACTTGATGATTATCGGACTTAGTCCAATTTTTGTTGTGAAAATTATCATTAAGCTAAAATTGTTGATTGAACTTCATTTCGTACATCCATTTGTAACTGAGGGAGTCCTGTCGTTAAACTGAAACCTTTGGTATCAATTTTTGATGTGCATTTCAGTAGTTCTGATTTGGCTTTCTTTTGAGTTGTGGGTCATTCCAGTGAATAGATAATCTGATTTTTCTGGATGATGAGATGGGGGCTAAAGAGGGTCCTGGCATTAGGCTGAGGATCAAGGGAACGATGAGAGCTTTTTTTTTTTTTTTCTAATTGAGGGAAAATGGGCATGCTGAGAGGGTTTCAGATAGCTGATCTTTAATGTTTTGATGTGTGTATGTATAATACATATCTATATACTTATATGATGTATGTATGTGTATTTGATGTATAGTGTGTGTGTGCGATGTATATATGTCGATATCCTCCATATCTGTAAACTTCTGGGAATTATTTGATTTGTTGTAAAACACTAATGTTTATTTGTCAGAGTTGGACAATGAAGGACAAAGAAATGATTCAGAATTCAGTGAAACCAGTTAAAACATGATGTTTATGAGGACACTTTCTTTATAATTTATTTAACAAAAACTTATTGGGCACCTGTTAAGGGAGGCTGTACTGTGCCAGCTGCTTGTGAAAGGTCTACTCCTCATCCTCGTTGAACTTGCAGCCTGGCGCAAGATCCTATGAGTAATTATGGGTGTTGTTTCTGAAAGGGATCATGCCCCCTTTAACCCCCATCTCATATATATACAACAGGAGCTCCCACCCTACCCTGAAAGGTAGAGAGAATCAGCTTCTACAGAAAGTGACTTTTCAGCTGAGTCTTCTGAAGAAAGATGAAGAGTTAACTATGTTAAGTGAAGAGCTGGGTAGAAGGATGGAGAGAAAGTGTAGAATGAAGAAGAAAAAGCCAGCGCAAAGGCCTTGGGGCTGGAGAGGATGATAGGGCTTCCTGCCTTTGGGAGGGGATGGGTACAGAGACCTGAGCTGTAAGCAAGGCCAAGCTCCCCAAAGGACTTGTCAGCCCCAGTATCGGGCAGGCATTAGAGGGCTTTCAAAAGGGAACCAATGGGATCAAAGTCCCATTTTATTTTATTTTATTTTTTTTGTTTTGTTTCCTAAATTTTATTTAAGAATTCATACAAAATACTCCAGATAACTGAGTTTCAATCCTCATCTTCCTCCTCTTCTTCATCTTGATTAATCTGGAAGTAACGTAATTGGTAACTTTCTTTGCTGTTAACAACTACGCGTAACCAATCACGGAGATTATTCTTCTTCAAATATTTTTTGGTGAGATATTTCAAATACCTTTTGGAAAAAGGCACCTCGGAAGTTACAGTGATCTTGCTTTTGCTTCTTTCGATTGTTACAACACCTCCTCCGAGATTCCCAGCTTTTCCATTCACTTTGATTCTTTCCTGAAGAAACTGCTCAAAATTGGCCACATCCATGATTCCATCTTCTACAGGATGGGTGCAGTCAAGAGTAAACTTCAGGACCTGCTTCTTTTTTTTGCCCCCCTTCACCACAAGCTTTTTCACTCGCGCCATCACCGCAGCGGAGGCAGAAAAGGCAAAGTCCCATTTTAGAACAGTCACGCTAGTGATTTTCCTGGCATTGCAGAAATGATCAAAGATTTTGAAGGTTGGTGAATACCTGGAGGTCACTTGGGAGCTGTCGTAGCAGCCCAGGTAAGAGGATGTGATGTTTTAGACTGAGTCAGTGACAATGGGAATAGAGAGAGATGTGGACAGATTAGAGTGATATGCATGTAGTAGATTAATTGGATGCTTGAATCAATCCTTCGATTGGTTGGATGTGGCAGGTGAAGACAGAGCAAAAAGGCTGGGATGACTTCTGAGCAGAAGAAGACTTGCGGACATGGAGGGATGGTGCGAATCCTGGAGAAGGGCCAGGAGGGTAGGAAGAGATGATTTCTGTTTTGGATATGCTAAATTTGAGGCGTTTGTGAGACTGACAAGTGCTGGTTTTCCGAAAGCTCTAAAATGAATGGGTCTGGGGCTCAGAAGTGAGGTTGGGGCGTGATGAGGGAGTTGACAGAAAGATGGTTTTAGAGAGAACACATGCCCCTGGGGAGAACTTTTAGACTGATAAGAAGACTGGGTGTATCCAGAGGGCCTATTGGAAAGGGAGGAGTCTATGAAAAAGGATCCAGAGGGTGGGAAGAGAACTTGGAGGGGGCTCCAGGACCAGGGAGGGAGTGGGCTGCAGGCTCTGAGACTGCGAAGAGGTCAAGCAAAGTGGACTGAAAAAGCCCCACAAGATGTACGTGTGTGAGGGTCACGGGGGACCTGACAGATGTTGGAGAGCTGGGGGCGGTGGTGTAGACTAGATCAAATGGACCTTCAGGTGATGAGGAGCGAGCATAGCAAACTCACGCAATTTGACTGAACAGGAGATGAGAGTGTGGTATTGGTGGGGGAATGGAGTCAAGGAAGGGTTTATTCATATTTTTTAATATGGAAGAGTCTTGAACATGCTTAAATGCTAAGAGTCATGAGCCTGTGGGGAAGGGGAGATTGAAAATATGGGGAAAGTTGGATAATTTTTTTAAAAATTAATTTTGTTTATTTTTGGCTGTGTTGGGCCTTCGTTGCTGCGTGTGGACTTTCTCTAGTTGTGGCGAGCAGGGGCTACTCTTCGTTGCGATGCACAGGCTTCTCATTGCGGTGGCTTCTCTTGTGGTGGAGCACGGACTCTAGGCACGCAGGCTTCAGTAGATGCAGCACGTGGCCTCTGTAGTTGTGGCTCATGGGGTCTAGAGTGCAGGCTCAGTAGTTGTGGCGCACGGGCTTAGTTGCTCCGCAGCGTGTGGGACGAGAGTGTGATATTGGTGGGGGAATGGAGTCAAGGAAGGGTTTATTCATATTTTTTAATATGGAAGTGTCTTGAACATGCTTAAATGCTAAGAGTCATGAGCCTGTGGGGAAGGCTTCCTGGACCAGGGCTCAAACCCATCTCTCCTGCATTGGTAGGAGGATTCCTAACCACTGCACCACCAGGGAAGCCCCGGAAAGGTGGGTAATTGATTGGACAAGCTCCTAGAGGAGGCAGGAGGGGCCTGAGCAAGTGTAACATCCTCGTCCATTAAAGCAGGAGGAAGGAGGAAAGCTTGGAAGCAGAGATAAAGATAATGACTCAGTGGAAGAGTAAAATGAATATTTAAAAAGTAAAGCCATTCAGTGGTTTGGAAAGTAAATAAAATTTTGTACCTTCAAATACTGTTCATGCGGAGCCAAAGGTAAGGCAGATGCCGCTGTCGAGTACAGCAGGGACCTCTGATGGCTGTTGGGGGACATTGGTGCCCCGGGAAACCCCTGGTGCTGAATCTCAGGGTTAGGAAGGAGTTGGGAGAGGAAAGGGAGCAGTTAATTAAATGCAGTTGAAATACAAGGCTATTCCAGGTTGCGTCCATGTCTTGGCTATTGTAAACAGTGCCGCTATGGACGTTGCAGTGCATGTATCTTTTCAAATTACAGTTTTCTCCGGATATATGCCCAGGACTGGGATAGCTGGATCATATGGTAGCTCTATTTTTCGTTTTTAAGGAACCTCCATACTGTTCTCCATAGTGGCTGCACTAATTTACATTCCCACCAACAGTGCAAGAGGGTTCCCTTTTCTCCACACCCTCTCCAGCATTTGTTATTTGTAGACTTTCTTTTTATTTAAATAAATTTATTTATTTATTTATTTATTTTTGGCTGTGTTGGGTCTTCGTTTCTGTGCGAGGGCTCCCCCAAGCTGTGGCGAGTGGGGACCACTCTTCATCGCGGTGCACGGGCCTCTCACTGTCGCGGCCTCTCCCGTTGCGGAGCACAGGCTCCAGACGCACAGGCTCAGTAGTTGTGGCTCATGGGCCCAGTCGCTCCACGGCATGTGGGATCCTCCCAGACCAGGGCTCAAACCCGTGTCCCCTGCATTGGCAGACAGACTCTTAACCACTGCACCACCAGGGAAGCCCTGTAGACTTTCTGATGATGGCCATTCTGACTGGAGTGAGGTGTTATCTCATTGTAGTTTTGATTTGCATTTCTCTCATAATTAACGATGTTGGACATTAGGAAGTAACCTAAATGTCCATCATTTAGGAATGAATAAAGAGGATGTAGTATATGCATACAGTGGAACATTACTCAGCCATAAGAAAAAGAATGAAATAATGCCATTTGCAGGAACATGGATAGACCTAGAGATTATCATACTAAGTGAAGTAAGTCAGACAAAGACAGATATCATATGATATCGCTTATATGTGGAATCTTACAAAAAAAAGATGCAAATGAACTTATTTACAAAACAGACTCTCGTATGGCTCTCAGACACTGGCTGTTAACCTTTGAAGTGGAACTCTGTCAAGTGTTTTCTGAAATTCCAAGATCACTGCTGCTCCTTTTATTGAAGCTGTCGGCGCTATCCTCAGAGGTGTTTGCTGCGTGCTCTGTGAGAATGGCGGGCCATGCCCAAAAGCAGGATGCCTGTGCCTAATCAAGATGTGCTCGACCAGTTATCAAATAAGGGCCCTTGGTTTTCAGTGATTACATGGCTATTGGATTGTGAGTCTGCAGCGAAATCCTGGGAAGACGCGGGAATTAATAATGAGAATTACCACCCAAGAGCAGAGCGAACATGGGCTTTTAAGATTCCAGAAGTGCCTCGTTCCTCATGGCACTTAGACACATGCTAAGATGACAAGATCCTAATAAATAATATTCTGTGCACATTGCCAGCGAGGCCAGTAAAGCAAACAATTACTGAATAATATGTGTAAGCCCTAATATTGTTGTCATTGTCACCATATCACAATCAGAACAACGTCCACGGTTGGCTCCTGACTGTGTCACAGTCACGGTGCTAAGAACTTTACACACACTATCTCATGAAATTGCCTCTGCAGATATTTTTTGAGCATCTGCTATATTCCAGGTAAGCACTGGGGATATTAGGCTTGATAACCTCCAGGAATTTATAGTTTAGTAGGAGGTCCTTGCAAGAAAATCAGAAGTCCCACTAAAACATGATATGGCTGAGTTGCGTTAGGAACAGGGACTGATTTTCTAGCAGGTTCATTTTCCTTCACCAGACTGTATTTCCATAGAAACATTGTCTCACACAGTGTGGATGAAGCACGATGAAGCTTAATTGTCATCTAGACCCAGTGGGAGGAAAGGGATGGGGAGGACCGGTAGCAAAAGAGGGTTGGTAAGGGCTGGCGTGGCATCGCTCCCGGGGGCCCTCAGCACCAGCTGACGGCTGAAAGTGGGGCAGCTGTCAGGAGAGCTGAGGCCTTTCTTGTCTGGCCAGAGTGGAGGGTGCCTAGGTTGGCAGGGTCTGCTAGTACAGGGCAGTGGCCCACCTGGGAGTGGACCCTGTTGCCTTTGCTGTCCTGGGGAGATGGCCGTCATGCTTTCTCTCTGGAAGGAGTCTGGACCCTTATCTAGATGACAGGCACATTGGGGTTGTCAGGAATACAGGACTGGGACTCACACAGCAGACCTAAAACTCTCATCTCTTTCAGACTTAGAGGTGATAAAAGCCAGACTCCTCTTGCATGTCAAGCCTGGCCTTAGTGCCTGCGTTCAGAGTGCTGTCTGTGTTATCATGTTGTATCAGCCAGCTTTATAGAGAGAGCTTTAATTTAGGTTTAAGAGTCAGTCTGGGGACATCCCTGGTGTTGCAGTGGTTAAGAATCCACCTGCCATTGCAGGGGACACAGGTTTGAGCCCTGGTCCGGAAAGATCCCACGTGCCGCGGAGCAACTAAGCCCATGCACCACAACTACTGAGCCTGCGCTATAGAGCCCGCGAGCCACAACTACTGAAGCCTGTGCGCCTAGAGCCCGTGCTCTGCAACAAGAGAAGCCACCGCAATGAGGAGCCCACACACCGCAACAAAGAGCAGTCCCCGCTCTCTGCAACTAGAGAGGAAGCCCACGCGCAGCAGCCAAGACCCAACGCAGCCAAAAATAAATAAATAAATAAATTAATTAATTAATTAATTAATTAAAAAAAGTCAGTCTGATGAGCAAAGAAAGAATCACTGTTGAGTGCCTGCCGGGATGCAGGCAGGCACCAGTGGGGAGGGGGTTCTGAGTGGCTCCTTCCTAAACTCCCTGACCATAGCGGACAGGCGCTGTGGGAGTGCCGAGCAGGGCAACCTGACCTGTTCTAGAGGACACGGCTCCAGACCTGAAAAATAAACTGGGGGGAGATGGGGAAATGACAGTTGAGGTCAGCACAGCAAAACCTGCTCCAAGAATCAGAAGTATTTCCATTTGACTAGAAGGGGTAGAGAGAGAGGAGATGGTTAGCAAACTGTTGCATTTGCTTTTGTCTCCATGTTGACATTTGCACTTACAGGGCAGAAGCAGTGGTGGGTAGAACTGCTGGCACCTTAGCCTGAATTAAGGCACTGGCTCCAAACTAGTCATTTTATTCATGGCCACAAAGCACCTACAGTTTTTTTAAAAATGCAATTTCCCTTGTTGAAGCAGTGAACATTATTTTTATTAAAATAATGAATATACATGTATTATGCACAGGTATCATCTTCGTATTATGCATGAGGAAATGGGAAGTACAGATAAAGAACTTCTGTCACCTACTGAAGGATGATAGTCGTCTCTAGGAAAAGCACTGGTGCAGTGTGGATTTGCATGCTGGCCTAGCCACTCTAAGGGAACGGCACTTTCACTTTAAAGAATGACATATATATACATGGTTATTCAGATCTGGGTATTTGGCACCTATATTCTAAAGGAAAGCCATGGAGAGCTTTTGTTGCCTATGTTAAAATTCAAGCTTCCAAGCAAAAATTAGGATTTGAGAAAACTTGTGTCTGCTACCAAGTCTTGAAAGTTCCTAATACTTAAGACTTTTCTGATGCTTAGGGATGATATTAATAAATGTGAATTTTGATATATGTAATGAAATGTGTCAACATTTGGAAGAGCTACATAACTCAGTGAACTAATATTTCCCAAATGACCAAAGCATGATGTTACATACATAACTCATGTTATATATATTGTATATATGTATATGTATATCCATAGCTAAAAGATCTATTCAAAGTATTATTTAGATCAGTGGATTTTTTTTCACGTAATTCTATTTTTAATTTTTTGAGGACTCAATATATATACATACATACTGCCAACCATAATGGCTGCACCATTTTACATTCCCGCCAACAGTGCACAAAGGTGCCAGTTTCTCTACATCCTTGTCGAAACATATTTTCTGGTTTTTTGATAATAAAAATCCTAATGGGTGTGAGGTGGTAGCTCATTGTTATTTTGGCTTGCATTTCCCTAATGATTAATGACGTTGGGCATCTTTTCATGTGTTTGTTGGCCATTTGTATGTCTTCTTTGGAGAAATGTCTATTCAAGTCTTTTGCCCATTTTTTCATCAGGTAGTTTGGTTTTTGTTGTTGAGTTATAGGAGTTTTTAGCATATTCTGGATTTTAACCCCTTATCAGATATATGATTTGCTAATATTTTCTCCCATTACCTAGGTTGCCTTTTCACTCTGTTGATTGTGTCCTTTGATGCACAGAAATTTTAAATTTTGATATAATCCAATTTATCTATTTTCACTTTTGTTTCCTGTGCTTTTGGTGTCATGTCCAAAAAATTACTGCCAAATCCAGTGTCATGAAGCTTTTCCCCTATGTTTTCTTCTAAGAATTTTGTAGTTTTCACTCTTATATTTAGGTCCTTAATGCATTTTGATCTAATTTTTGTATATGGTATAATGTAAGGGTCCAACTTCATTCTTTTTAGGTAGATAGCCAGTTGTCCCAACACCATTGGTTGAAAAGACTATAATTTCCCCATTGAATAGACCAATGGATTTTAATGTAACATAGTAAGAAAGGCTCGTTGATGTGATTTCGGATGCCACATTGCAACAAATCTTTAAAAAGTGACCAGTTGTCCAGTTTTGGTGCTGTATCACAAGAGTGTGATAATAGTATTGTGGTTATGTAGGATGAATGTCCCTGTTTGTCTATAAAAGCATTCTAAAGTAGATGGGGGTGAAATGTCACACTTCAAATGGTTTAGCAAAAGAAAAAAAAGTATACATAAAATGAGAGGGCACATGTGGTATAACGTTAATCATTGGTAAATTTAGGTAAAGGGTATGCAGAGAGATATTCGTCGTACTATTTTTTTTTTTTTAACTTTCAAGATGAGAGAAATTTTTATTTATTTATTTATTTATTTATTTATTTATTTATGGCTGTGCTGGGTCTTCATTTCTGTGCGAGGGCTTTCTCCAGTTGCGGCAAGTGGGGGCCACTCTTCATCGCAGTGCGTGGGCCTCTCACTATCGCGGCCTCTCTTGTTGCGGAGCACAGGCTCCAGACGCGCAGGCTCAGTAATTGTGGCTCATGGGCCTAGTTGCTCCGCGGCATGTGGGATCTTCCCGGACCAGGGCTCGAACCCGTGTCCCCTGCATTGGCAGGCAGATTCTCAACCACTGTGCCACCACGGAAGCCCCCATCGTACTATTTTTTAAAACCTTGTTTTAAACATGTTACTATTTTTTAAAACTTCTTATGTAGTTTTGAAGTTTTTTCAAAAATAAAATGTTGAGGAAAAATACAACAGCCAGGACAAAAATAAATCTATCAAAGGTTTGGAAAATAAAAATACCTCCTAGAATGTAAAACAGAAAAATAAAAGTGATGGAAACTAAGGAGGGAAAAAAAAAGGTTCAGTCTAGGAAGTCTAACATTGAATAAGCATGAATCTTAGAAAGCAAACTGGAAGGAAGGGAGTTATCTAAGGAATAATGGAATAAAATGGGATTAAAATATCCCAGAACTGATTAAATGAATCTCCAGATTGAAAATGCTTACTAAGTGCCCAACACAGTGATGGAAGAAAAGAGCCACATCAAGGCATATCATTGTGAAATTCACAACAGTTGACAGTAGTTTTCACTGGGATGGGAAGTTGCTGTTGAAGAGGTGACAGAGCTGAGGTTTCTGTGTTTCATTTTAAGCCTTGCAGAATGACTTGATTTTTTGTTTTTTAGACTCTGTATGTGTGTTTCTTAAACAAAACAGGAGTTTGTGATAAGATTAGTTCAAATTTAAGATTTCCAGGCATAAAGAAGTGATGAGACCTAGAGAATGGCCTTGGGAGTGGTGAATGGAGTGAAAATCTTTACAATTAATGAGGTCAGAGAATTGAAAGGCTAAGGTTCCATCTGGCTGCCAGGTGTGTTGAAGTTGCCCACAATAATAAGGATTTGGGGTGCCAGGCAGACAGCGCCTGGGGTCAAAGTCTTCAGTCTGGAGCCCCATGGTCAGTAGGTAGAGGTGGTAGGACTCAGCTATTTCTGTCTGACCTATGGCTAGACATGTTCAGGGTTCTCCCTTCACATGAATGAAAAATGAATGTTTATTTCTAAATAATTAAAAATAATTTGAATAAACTGTTGTTGCTTTTGGTGGTACGTATTGCTTATTTCCTTGGTCTTAAGTAACTACCAAGAGTGTTTGGTGCAGCTCACGCTTTCTGAGCATATTGTGGGTGCAAGATTTCTAAGGTGTTTAGAAAGATGCTGTTTAAGCCTGTCTGTGATTCTTTAGCCTGCAACACAACCAACTGAGAAGCAACTGTAAGGGAGGATAAAAATCTCAGGTCTTTGGGCATTTGCTCCATCACCTCTGCTGAGTTCTCTTCTCCTTCCTGTTGATGGAGAAAGCAGCTCCCAGCCCTGAAGGAAATCCCACTGGTCACTGTAAGTGCTGCCAAGTCTCTAGTTGCTGGCTGGCTGGCCGGCTGGCTCTGGCCACTGGGAAGGTCAGCACGGAGTCATAAGGTGATGGAGTTTTTTTTGTTGGTAGGTGGGCCTCTGAGTTCAGATGTCACATCATTGTTGTGGCCTGTCACCTCCTGTGAAACCTGTCCTCAAGTTGCCACCTCTCCTCCCCTGAAATCCACAGGGTTAAATGCTGGGATAGTACTTCATGTGCACGTCTTATATAGCAGCTCCTGTTTTGTATTGTTTTTCAGCCTTATTAGGGTAGAGAACGCAGTTTATTGATTTCTATATCATCTGCTTTAACTATAGTACTCAGCATCTCGTGAAAAATACACATTTTTGGGTGGATGGATGGGTGAATATAAATAAGGTAGGCATTCGACTTATATCAAAGTTTTAGAGAAATTTCATTATAAAAGTATTAAATGTGTTATTTTTGTATTTGCTATTTCCAGCTGGTAAGGTTGCCAGATTCCAAGAATCCCAAGTTGGAGGTGGTATGGGGATACTATTAAAAAGGAACTTTAGGTTTTTGGTGTTTTTCTTTCTTTTTCATACATCTAGCTAAGTCGCTTCTTTTCCTTTTTTTAAGAGGAAAAAAAATCCATGTTTCCAAAACTCAGGATCCATGCAAATGCGTACATGTTGGCTTTCCCGTGGGAGAAGAGGTATAATTCTGTGGAGCGTTGAAATCAAAAACCCAGAGTCGAATAGCTGACTAACACCTTAATTCAGTCAGCAGCAGTGTATTCAGTAGAGCCTGTTACGCGCTAGGAGCAGCTCTGGTGGTCACTGTTCGGGGCAAAAAAAGAACAGAAAGAAAAAAACCTAACAGAGAACCAGCTGTAGATGTCACCAAAAAAGAGCAAGGCAGTAAAACCAGCTGGAGGACAGACAGTTTTTTTGAACATTACGTATATGTCCAAAACAAACGGGGGGGCCTGTCTCTGAAGTCCACGAAACAATCCATTCTCTCACATCTCAGCAGGTCCTGAGCAGAACGGATTTTTCAAATTCGACATTGCTTTGCCTTTCATAGGTATTACTGTGCTGTACTTCATTTTTTCACTGAAAAAATTCTCACTATTTCCCCCTGAACTCTTGCCAGGACCAACTTTCAGTAGGTCACAGACACTGAGTCTCTGCTCCTTAAGAAACCCTGCCCTGGACACTGCTTGCCCCTGGCAAACCGGCCCCGGCTCCCCGGGGTGAGGCTCTGTCCTGGGACCCTGACCCACGTGGGTTTAGCTGAGCTCCTGCAGGGGAGTTGGAAGACACGATATATGAGGTGAGGAAGGGGGGGTACGGGTGACGGGCTTTCTGAGGACATCTGGAGCTCCTCCCTGCTGCCTTATGGATCTGCTTTTGGAGGAAAAGGATTCTGAGTTGGAGGGGTTCTGTCACAGTCACGCCGGTGGGAGCTCCACGGCCAGGCTCGTGCAGTAAATGTCTGAGGCTGTTACGGAAAACAGTAAGTCTCACCATCACTCTGTCTTCCATCAGCATCTCTTTTCTTGCAAGTGTCGTGGAGGCTGGAACAGGACGGGGACACACACATTCCAGTGGTCAGTCTGGGCGCTTACTGTGCAGGAGAGGGGAGGCATGAGCCGTGGCTCAGAAATCAAGCTGAGGCCGGTGGCCAGAGGCACCAGAGGTGCTGGGGGTAGAAGACAGGGGTCAGGGTCTTGTCTGCACATGCTGCGTGTGCCCCTTTGGGAGCCCCGGCTCGGAAGGGAGTGGCGAGAGCCTCTGCCTAGACCTGCAGCCCTTCACAAATCTTATGGACCCTAAAACTAGAAAGTGACTGTCCAGGCAGACGCTTGGACTATCAAATGATAGAGAACGCGAACTTCTGCCTCGGGAGACATCCTTATCACTTCCTCGGGAAGTAGAGAACCCGCCTGGATAATGATATCTTTTCTCCTCCAACATGTGGGGTTGAAGTTACAGTTTGTATCACTATGAGTTCATTTTATATCTGCTTTGCATCCCACCTTTTGGGCCCAGGCCATAGTTTTATACCGTAGAGGCAGAAGGAGATCCGGAAAGGAATTAGCCCGTTGGAAGTCCAGGGAGCCGCATACTTCAAGGGCATAGAAGGCAAGGTCAGGCTTAGCAGGGGAAGGCAGGGGCAGGCCCACCAGTCAATTTAGCGCAGTTCCCAGAGCGCGAGAGGCAAAGGCCAGATTGCAGAGAATAAGTTTAAACAGAGCCGGGATTGAAGCAGTGGGTAAACTGTCGTCCCTGAGAGTTTGGCGGTTTGATGATGCAGGGAAGAATGACGGTGACGCTGGTGGTGGTTTTAGGATGGAGGCGGCAATAAATGAGTTCGTGGGTGAGGTTAATAAGCCAGTAGCGTTGGCGGGGACGGGGTCAGCATAGCAAGAGTGGGGTTCGGGGTGAGCATTATTGATAACGGGTAGGAAGATGCCAGCAAAAAGCTTAGCTTTATTTATTTTGGTGGTTTATCTCCTGAGGGAGATATCAATTTTCTGAACAACAAATAGGGGCCCTGTGCAGTGGTAGTTTTTAAGGATTCATTTACAAGGCTTGTCCTAATGTCACTCTGAGTAAAACTTGTAGATCCCAAATTGGGATCCACAGGGATGTATAGTCTTAAATTAATTGGGATGCAGAGCCAGAAAGTCTTGTCTCGCTCTCTGACCCGGGCTCCGGGGCCAGGGAAGCCAGCAGAGATGGGAGTCTGCCACCGTGAGGCATGGAACTTGGGGGTCGGGGGGCGTGGGGTGAGAGGGGCTAGGAGGCAGTGAGCTGAATCTTGTGACTTTGCCAGGTGCCAGGGTGAGTTGGTGTTTGAAAATGATGCTGGTTTTCCCCTGAATTCATTTTTGGATGTTAATGGCACTTACCACTTAGACTGATTGGGTTTGAGAAGTATTTGGAATCTCCACAGATGATAACATGCCTGTGGTCATTGCTTTTGTAGAATATCCTCATCTTTAGTCTCTCTTCCTCTTCCCAGTCCTCCTCCTGAGTGTGTCCAGTGAGATGAATTTTGTCAAACAATTTCTTCTTGGTTTGTTCTCTTGGTAGGAAGAGGATTTAGACCCACATGTCCTAGAAGGAACTGAACTTGGAGTCAGCTGTATAAGGGGTAGCCTTGGAGGGGGCTGGTTGGCATGGCAACCTCTGGAGTTTGGGAGATGGATATTCATCGTTTTTTGTTTTTTTTAAAGTGGAACATTTGAAGTACTGTGCTTGATTAGCAGGAGAGGAGATTGGTTGGAAGGGTAGACTATCAGGGGAGACATTGAGAATGTGTTGAATGCCACACAGAGGGTGTCCTTTCAGATATCTGCTCCCATCTGTGGAGTATCAGGGCGCTGGGCCCAATGCTGGGGATGGATAGGCTAAGACGGGTCTTACCCTCAGGGATTTCACAGCCTGGGGAGAAATGGCCAAGGAGATAAACAGGGCAGCACTGTGTTCTCTCCCCGCTTTGATAGAGGAGCTCATGGATGGAGTTGACTGCATGGGGTTGGTAGTTTACCTGAACATCTTCTTTTTTCTGGTTTTTTTAAAATTAAGAGATGCTGGGGGTCTTATTAACTTGTTTCACTTAAAGCAGTATTTTGGGGCTTCCTTGGTGGCGCAGTGGTTAAGAATCCGCCTGCCAATGCAGGGAATACGGGTTCGAGCCCTGGTCCGGGAAGATCCCACATGCCGCAGAGCAACTAAGCCCATGCGCCACAACTACTGAGCCCGCGCTCTAGAGCCCATGAGCCGCAACTACTGAGCCCGAGTGCCACAACTACTGAAGCCCGCGTGCCTAGAGCCCGTGCTCTGCAACAAGAGAAGCCACCACAATGAGAAGCCCGTGCACCGCGACGGAGAGTAGCCCCCGCTTGCCGCAACTAGAGAAAACTCTCACCCAGCAACGAAGACCCAACACAGCCAAAAATAAATAAGTAAAATAATTTATAAAATAAAGCAGTATTTTGAAAATTTTGGAGTAATTGTCACACACACAGTTGATCAGTAACCTGAGAAGAGGATCTATCAGTAACTAATATCTGCCTTTTGCTTAACTTTAAGATGCTGGCACACCTCATTCATGAATCTCACGCTTGTGACCATCTATGGGACAGTCTCACTTGGTAATAATAGATGATGTCAAGATGGATCTTTATCAGTTTGATTTATTTTAAGACTCAGCAATTGAAATTGTTCTCTTTCTCATCCTCAGAAGTGTATTTGCTCAATAGGAAATAATTCTGTAGTGATAGACTTTAATGTGGCTTGCAGGCTAAACCCTTTTCATGGAGCACCGAGGGTTTCGGGAGAGGGCATTTGGGGCTAGATACCCTCCCACACTGTTGCTGAAGCAAAGCAGCACGCAGAAAAACCAACTGAAGGGAGATGTTGCTGATTGCACTTTGGTGCTGTTTTCACACAATTTTGGGTTTCCTCAAATAGGTGGGCAGAAGGAAACAATACTTGTCTTCTATATTTAAGACTTATTTAGAGCTTTTTAAAAACATTATTAGTTCATGAACCAAGACTAAATGATTTGATCAGAAAGAAAATAAATCAGTGGTTGAAAGTTCACGTTAGGTGTTAACCTATACTACTATTTGATATGAAGTCTACATTTTGGTAGCAGAACACAGGAGTTAAGGAGTGCTTTATTTTCAAAATTAATTGGGTCTTAATAATCAGTCTTAAAATGTAGCCCAGTTTTGCAAATACAATTTCTAATTGAATTCACAGTTGTTTAATTACACCCGTCAGGTCTGGTCACTGTCACCAGTGTGGAATT
The DNA here is from genome assembly GCF_965194805.1 of Balaenoptera borealis. NCBI lineage: Eukaryota > Metazoa > Chordata > Mammalia > Artiodactyla > Balaenopteridae > Balaenoptera > Balaenoptera borealis. The sequence continues at coordinate 44,156,461 of NC_138866.1, read as the reverse complement.
TAGGTACCCAACGTTACTGAGCTTCAGTCAGTAGCTTAAAGCATGCATAGTGTGACTGCAAAGTAACAGCGCTGCAGTGGTTTATAGAAATCATGCAGTTTTATTTTGTACTCACATTGCACGTTGTTATGATTCTGTGGACTATATGTCACATTTGTCCTAATGTTATAGTTTCATTTTTATATGGGAAATACATGTCAGCACTACTCAGGAACTTGCTTAATCTGGCTTATGTTTTGCAAAGATGTCACCTCTAAGCTTCCAAGGTAGCACTGAATTTTGCTTTGCTGTTTAACGGCATTATAGAAAAATTAAAACCAAGCAAACAAGCAAAACCCTTGGATACAGAGGCTGATGCATTTGTGTTTTATGTCCCCGTGAAATAATTGATCTTTTATTTGGTTTGGATTATGTGTGCGGGTGCAATGGGGTGGCTGGGAGCTGTTGAAGGTTTTGGAGTCACTGAACTGCTTTTGTTTGGTTATGGTGTTATTTGTTAAGGTTCTTCTCTGTTCTGCTTTGTTTTCTGCTTTCTGAGCCAGTTGTGGAGTTACCCGTGCTCAATTTTCTCTCCATTCGTTTCCAAGTTTATTTTTTTATTTTATTTTATTTTTTAATTAATTTATTTATTTTTGGCTGCATTGGGTCTTCGTTGCAGTGCGTGGGCTTCTCACTGCGGTGGCTTCTCTTGCTGTGGAGCACAGGCTCTAGGCACGTGGGCTTCAGTAGTTGTGGCACGCAGGCTTCAGTAGTTGTGGTGCACGGGCTTAGTTGCTCCGCGGCATGTGGGATCTTCCCGGACCAGGGCTCGAACCTGTGTCCCCTGCATTGGCAGGCGGATTCTTAACCACTGCGCCACCAGGGAAGTCCCCCAAGTTTATTATAACAGTATATTAAACTACTTGTTCAGCAGAGGGTGAGCTAGCGTAGTCGGATATTCAGGCAAGACTGTTATTTTGTAAAATATACATGTTCATACCCAACAAGGCATATAGGCTGTTTCATGCCACAAAAACATAGTAGCTCCCAAATGCAGATATTTCACATAATTTGTATCATTTTTGTCAAATGTATAATTCTATGTCTTAGTTGCAGTGTCTGAGTTTTCATACATTTGATGATAGTTTTTCAACAAATACTGTTAGGCAGTTGTAAACCAGTTGTAACTGCATTCATTTTCATCTAATTCAGAGGGAAGAAAGGAACAAAACTCTACAGGGAGGGGCCATGTTCAGAGCTCCACTGCTATCAGGATTCACGACATCAGGGCTCAGTTTTCTGGCTCCTCTGAAAAGCTAATTCAGTTTCTTTAGGCATCGACTTACCCAGCAGACTGTTGGCTCTTTGCCATGAGCTGCTGGCAGCTATTGCTTCTCCTGAGGTTGATTAGCATGCAGTGTTACAGTGTCCCGAAGAATCATTTTGCTTACCTATATAATAATTGAAGGTTTAATCATTTCCAAACATGTCCTAAGTTATTCAGTCCTTTGTCAGCTTTTCATTTCGGTTCTAGAAGTTTATTTTTTAAGCATCTGCTGTAGGCGTAGTAACATGTTAATACATTGTTTCCAAATAGGTGCTTGTTTCTAATAACAGAATTCCTTCCATGCTTTTGCTGCTTTATAGTTTCACACACACCTTACTTGATGGTAACAACAGTCTGTGAGGCAGAAATATTAGCAGGTATATCTCCCCTTTTCACAGATGTGGAAACTGAGGTCTGGAGAAGGTAATGGGTTTGCCCAGATCCGCACAGCTTGTAAGTGTTGCAGATCGGCCTGCGACCCAGCTAGTCCTTTTGCGCCAGTGAACTGATCAGATAAGACGAGGGCTGTGTTGTCATGGGAGGGGGAGAACTCCTGGCTTTGGAGGGAGGGCGTCCACCCTGGCCAGGGCTCCACCGGCTGCTGCCGCTTTTTGAGCGACAGCCGAGGCCCAGATCGTTCTTTCCTCTCCCCTCCCACCCCCACTGCCTCAGGAAGCCTTTCACACGTGCCATTTTTGACGTTTGTATTAAAGAAAACACTTGATACACTTTTATTCAGCTCCACGCTGAAAGCTAGACATATATTTCGTTACAGGAAAAACAAAAACAAAACAAAAGGCATATAATAGAAAAAAGGCAATTTATGTATTTTATCATTGCCTAACCTTCGAGACTTGAACATTCTGTCAGCCGTCTCTCTGTTCTCTTCTGTTGTTGCTGGTTTGGTCCGATGTGGTGGCATTTCTCCTTGGTAGGCTTGCCTCTCTCCCTTCGGCGTGCCCTTTTACATCCCCGTCTTGCAGGTCTTTCAGGGAACAGTGTTGTCTTCTCAAGCCCTTGCTCAGCCAGCTAATAAAGAACTCCTGCTTATTAAGGGTCATTTTCCCGGCAAGCACTTTGCTGAGCAGGTCTCACACGCATCTCATATCATTCCTGCCAGCCACCCCATCACTTGGTGTTCTTGGTGTTCAAAGTAGCCCGTCCCTATTTTGTAGGGGCTTCCCTGGTGGCGCAGTGGTTGAGAATCTGCCTGCTAATGCAGGGGACACGGGTTCGCGCCCTGGTCTGGGAAGATCCCACATGCCGCGGAGCAACTAGACCCGTGAGCCACAACTATGAGCCTGCGCGTCTGGAGCCTGTGCTCCGCAACAAGAGAGGCCGCGATAGTGAGAGGCCCACGCACTGCGATGAAGAGTGGCCCCGCTTGCCGCAACTAGAGAAAGCCCTCGCACAGAAACGAAGACCCAACACAGCCAAAAATAAATTAAATAAATAAATTAATTTAAAAAAAAAAATGAGAAGCTCCGAAGCTTAAGCTTAATTCATTCACGGTAAATCCACCTCTGACTGAGGGGCTTCTTGAGTGGCAGATTTATTCTACAAAAATAAAAAAATAAAAAAAAATAGCCCATCCCTATTTTGTAGCTGAAAAAAGTGAGTGTCGTGAAGACACCTGCTCAGCATCACGCAGCTGCTGATAAGTGGCAAAGGTGGGATCCGCCTGTTTTGTCTGCCGCCATAGCCAGTGGTCCGATACATGAACAGCCTGACACTGTCCCTGCCTGTTCAGCAGCTGTGCGCTCTCATTATTTTCTGGGACATCTCCTTTCACAGAATATAATCTGGGATGTTTGTTTGTTTGTTTTAATAGCCAGCTGATTTTGCACTGATTTTTTTAATTTTTCTATTCTGATGGTCAATCATGCAAAATTAGTCTAGTGTTTAAAACATAAGCCAAGAATTTCATTTTCTTCTTATTTATACCTTTATGGTTGTAGAGCAGAGAAGTTTTCCAGGTGGATCTTGTGATAACAAAAACAATTGGTATTGAAACCCACATTGCTACTTCTTTAATTGTTGCACATTTGGACATACTTGAGGACTAGGTAGAAACCTTCTGTTGTATAGAAGTTAATGTTTTGTGCCAAAGTTTGAGGCTAATTTATTGCTGCCTACTCTTGTACCTCCCAGAAGTTTTCCTTTATTTTTCCCCAGAGATGGAAATGTTATTCTGCTTTGTCTTTGTGGGTAATACGTTTAAAAAATCAGAGCCAAGACTGTGCATGTGTGTTGGGAGCTGGGTGGAGAAAGAGAGAGAGGAGGGGGCAGGAAGAGAAAAGAAGAAGGAGAGGGGGAAGGGAGGAAGAAGGGGAGGAAGAAGAAGAAGAGGATGGGAGAGCAGGGAGAGAGGGAGACAGAGAGGACTTGACTTGCCAAGATTACAGACTAAGCTGCAAAAAACTGTTGGTCTGAAGCTGTGTCTGTAGTGTGCAGTATGATTCACACAAAGAAAAATAAATAAATAAAGTTGTTGTTATGGGGAAAAAAAAATTAAATGTGAAGAGAGTTTAGTTCTCAAAGATGATAAATATGAGGAGGGTGGTCCTGTGTGCATATTACAGCAGTGGGCAACATTCTTGTGCTGCTTTTGCCTGGACCTTATAAGACGCCTGGTCCTTACACTTTCTTGGGCATGACCAGGTGGATTGCTCCGTCCTCCCCTTTACCTTCTTTACTAATGGTAAGCAGATTCCTAAGAAGTGAAGGTATCTTTAGACACGAGCCATTTGGGGTATCCTTGTCTCTTAATTCTTCATAGACTTTTTTCATTAATGTTGACTTCGCCTAAAGTTAAAAACTGTTTTCAACTCCAGTTCAACATTCTAGTTGTTTTTAATGTTCGGGCCCCTACTCTTTTACCATTCTTTTCCTCTCTCAGTAACTACAAGATGATTTGTTTTGCCCCGTAGCGCTCAGCTCTTACGGCCGTATGTCACCTTCTGCAGCCACCTCTTCATCAATCTGGAGCAGGTTGGAACAGTCAGGATCAGCAAGGAAGTCACTCAGGGGTCCCTGAGCTGCCAGATGCTCACAAGGGGCTCCTTAGCCCTGCTCCCAGGGCTCATTTGTGGTTTCTAGATTATTCTTAACTGACTGATTACTCCGTTTCCATTTCTGTTGCCAGTTTAAAAGCAGAAAGTTAGATGGGGAAAATTATACTTCGGTTGGTAAACCAAAAAGTGACATCATATACCTTCATTTTATTCAGCTAGATTCATTTGTTTATTTCTACGTGCTCGTACCCTGCCCCCTTCCACAACAGATGGGAGGCTGCTGATGTCCTTACAGAAAGTGTCCCTTGCTGTGTTTTTAAGGGATACAAGCTCCTTAAAGAAGCTCAGGTTGAAAAGACTCCTGCCGCACAACAGATAACTTAAGTGTTCTGCTAACACTTTCTTTCTTTCTTTTTTTTTGAATTTTTGAATTTTATTTTATTTAATTTTTATACAGCAGGTTCTTATTAGTCATCTGTTTTATACATATTAGTGTATACATGTCAATCCCAATCTCCCAATTCATCACACCACCACCACCACCCCCCCCACTGCTTTCCCCTCTTGGTGTCCATACGTTTGTTCTCTGCATCTGTGTGTCTATTTCTGCCCTGCAAACCGGTTCATCTGTGCCATTTTTCTAGGTTGCACATATATGCGTTAGTATGCGATATTTGTTTCTCTTTCTGACTTACTTCACTCTGTATGACGGTCTCTAGATCCATCCACGTCTCTACAAATGACCCAATTTCGTTCCTTTCTATGGCTGAGTAATATTCCACTGTATATATGTACCACACCTTCTTGATCCATTCGTCTGTCGATGGGCATTTAGGTTGCTTCCACGACCTGGCTATTGTAAATAGTGCTGCAGTGAACACTGGGGTTCTGCTGACACTTTCTGTTGCTCCATTAATGCCTGCCATGGGAATCCTATCGCAAGCAGTCCAGGTAAACAGTGAGCCAACACAGACACTGAGAACTTTCCTATTTCACCAAACACGTTTCTTGTCTGCAGGCTGCAGACATCCAGTGGTCGCGTGTTCCTTGTATCCGCTCTCTTCTTAAGGCACCGGACAAGGGGCGCCCCACAGACGTGTCCCCGATGCTGGCTCCCTGTCTTGGAGCACAGTCACCATCACCAGGGTGCTGGCAGTGGGCCGCATCACGGCAATGATGGTTTCACTCTCTGCAGCTTGAAAATCAGATTAATTGCATTTGTGCACCAACACACGGGCAGGAGAGTGTTTTACTGTTTGATGCACAGATGACAGTCTGGCTGGAAGCTAGCAGTTGGGGGAAAAACAGCTGAAAACAAAATGATAGTTTTGAAGCAACGTAGTTATAAGACACAGCATGTATCTATAGTTTTCTTCTGAAAAACAGTCAAAATTTTCACCATGGAAGAAACACCCAGAAACCAAGCAGTGCCCTCCCTGTGTTTTGGCATTTGTATAACAGTTTGTATTGAAGGACAATACCGTATAAAGTGATTCCAATATGGCTCGTTAATTGTGCCAAAACCATGAGAGGAAACAATTGGTATGTTTGCTCTTTTGGTTTGAAAATTTTAAGAGTATCTCAGTGTAAAGTAGGGAGGGAGGGCGAAACCTGCCCTGTGATTGAAGGGGACAGTCATAGCTTGGTGAGGGCGTAACTTGAAAATCCAGCTCTCTGCATGAATCCTTGGTAGAGACCCACCTCCAAGGTGAGGAGGAGCTAATGGAGGGGCATGATGTGGGGAATAGGAGGGTGGAAACATCCCCAAATAGTGCCAACCTCGGTGACTGAGACCCAGAATCCTATAAGGATTTCTGGAAAATACAACTGCATCGTTGAACTTATGCAGATATTACACTTATTCACACTTTTTTAGAAACACACGCTCCTGTCCCTGTAAGAGTGCTGTGAAGGTAATGAGGCACACGTCACCTAGTGTGTGAGATAGACGGACAGTCAGGCCCCTGCGGTTCTGTGACATGGACAACAGAGCAGACCCAGACAGAGACCGCCCTCGCCACTGGCTGTGCTTTCCGGGAGCTGAGCAGCATTTCGTAGACTACACCTGAGAATGGTAATCTCCACCCCTAAAGTGAACACACAGCATGAGGGAGACTTCATTTAGGCAGCTGAGGAGGAGAGGAAAGCCTCCCCAGGAGGAATCTGGGCCCGGGAATCTCAGCCCCTGAGATTCTGAAAGGAGCAGCTCAAGTGACCAGGTTAAGGAGTGCCGGAGCAGGTTGGGACGAGCAAACATCAGAACAAGCACACTTTCCTTCAATATCCCAGTCTCCCCCTACCCACGGTGCTCAGGAAGAATCATTTCATTTTATAAAACAAACTGCAGAAACCTCCTGTTTGCCGGATCCTAAACTGGGATTGGTGCCTTCTCTAAAATGTCTCTCGCTGCCAGAATAGCAAGTTTGTACAGCCTTTGGTGACACTGAAATACAAATCCAGGGGTGCCAGAGATACTGGCATCGAGAGTTCTCCCTCCTTTTTCTTTTGTGTAGATGAGCAAAGGAAAATGTTCCTCGGGGACACCTTCGGTTATTGAAACATGAGTGATGAGTGATTCTGTATAGATGAGTTTTATAAGTAGTTGGTGGTGTAAGCGTTCGCATTTTATTTTAATCTTCTTTTGGGTGGGGATGTTCTCCCTCAAGACGTGGTTCTTATTTCCCTTTTTGTGAAAGAAGGGTGCCAGCGCTCAGCAAGTAGAATTGTGACGACACCCTGATAGTGCGTGTCTGCCAACTCCGAGAAGTTCAGCTCCCTGCCTCATCCCTCCCACAAACAGAACACGGATGGAGAAGTCATTGACTGCGGTAACAGTGATTTGTGTTAGGGTATATTCCCTCTAGGCTTAATGGCCCTCGGCTGCTATCCTTTTTTAGATGCTCACTGCTTTTGAATTTTTCTGCCTCCTTTCCTTAACTTTGTAAAAAGGTTAACTGAGCTCCTGCTGTATTATGCTAGGAGCTTTTATCTATATCACCTCATTTAATTTTCACATCAAGATGTCCTTTTCATCGGTTTTCCTATGTGTGGCTTAAAATTAAATGCATTTTGCAGCTGTGATACGTTTTTTCCAATTCCAGCAGTCATTTTGCCTGATATGGCTCGGAGGCAGCGAAGACTTCGTTCTCTCAATTCATCTAAGGTAGACCTCTCTCACATCACTATTAAAAGTATTGGAAATGCTTGGTGAAGCCAGCATTGAATGGCACTTTAAAAGGTAAGAGTAACAACATCTCATATATTTATTTGGAGCTTACCATGTGCCAAGCACTGTTCAAAACCCTTTATTTATTCATTTATTCCCATTAAAACAGCTCTATTTGACTTCAAGAGGGACTGTCCACGGGAAAAGAAATACTAACGTAATATTATGCCTTAAAATGAAAAATACTTTTAAAGAGAATTCGAAAAGAATTTGTTTTGAGGAAAGAATGGTCTTTTTAGTTCAGAATGGTGACATAAAGGGGCAGGGAACGGAGCTAGCCTTAGCCCTACAAAGGAGAAAATGATGCCCTCTCTGGGCAGATACGGCCCCTGGGCCACAAGGCTTGGTGAATGGATGGTGCTTCTGTGCAAAATAGAAAAAGGCCTCCCTTTCTCTGGTGGACACAGTCCATCACCAGGGTGTGCGGGCAGGGAACCGAGTGCAGGCTGGCTTTCGGCCCCTTGTGTGTTATACAGCTTGGCCTAACTCTACAGGGCAGCCCAGGAGGTGGGGAGGCAGCAAAGATGTTGATGGAGAAAAGGGCAGAGAGTGAATGTAGGAGAGGAGAACAGGTACAGGGCAAAATGATACATTGTTTACTTGTTTACTGGTTCCCAGTCAGAGGACTTATTTCAGAATGGGGCAGGGAAGAATGGCTGAGCCCACCTCTGCTCGAGGCATGTGAGGCAGTTTGGTCCTTGAAGTGACCCTTGATGCTGTGGCCTCATTCGTCTCTGGAGCCTGTGGCCAAAACCCACAGGAGGGCTCTGCAAATCCCAAGTCAGGCCGCTCTTCCCAACCTCTGCCACCAGGACAATTTTTCTTTCTGTAGCCTTAACCTCCTTTCCTGGTCTTAATTTCTGTAACTGCAGAGCTTAAACACAGAGCTTAGTCTTAGGGAGCTGAGCATCCTTAAGGGGAGGGCTTATGCTTAAGGGGTGGGACCTATTCCTAGGCTCCCAAGGCTTTTGGGGCGGCACGGAATTAGAGACACTGGAGCGGTGGTATGAAATGTGGTGGCCCTTTGCCTTCTCCCCCTTGGTCGTAGGTGGGGTTCTCTAGAACCAACTGATTCCCTGCTACTGAGTTTTCCTCAGCCCAGAGGTAGTGAGAGCTGGTTCTTGGTCTTTGAAGAACAGCCTGGTCTCTCCCCCCATATTATTCTGTTCCCCTGTGGATCGCACATGTTCAGAGAAAGGCCAAAATTGTGGGTTGGATGCTGTGCTGATAGTAGGAAAGCAAAATATGGAAGCAGATATGGATTGGATGTGGAGAAGGGAAAATCTCGTTGTAAAAGAGCCTATTTATAAGAGGATACACATCTTGATTATTTCTTTTCATACTAGAAAATATTTGATCACTCATTATCAGCTTCACTGAGGGCCGGATGCAGATTTCAGTACCACATGTAGTAACTTTCTAAAGTTGCAGGAGGATGCAAGAAATCACAGTAAGGTTTTTATTCCTTTTTCATGTTCAAAAATCGTTCACTCAAATTTCACAAGAATTAATGCTGTTTGCTACAGTTCTAGAAGAAGATTAATTTGTGTTTGTATCATGTAATACCTGTTTTCCTCCTCCCATCCCCCATTTTGGCAAAGGGAAATGAATGAGGATGGTGAGATCAATGTACTTTACGGTGTATTTCTGAGAAAAAAAATGACTTCATAGTCTGCGAAATAATGGGGCAATATAAATTGGTCTTATGTGGGAATATGGATGAACATGACTTTTAAAAGGAGAAAAGAAAGAGGACTGAAGAATGTGTGTCTGCACTTTAAAAGTTCTGGTTTAGAACTCATGACAGGTTCAGAAGTATCCAGAACAATAGCTGGATGGTTTAGGTGTTCATTTGAATGGACTGGTCTCAAGCACAGGTCTCCATGTCCATGTTCAGTCATAGGAATAGTACTCGCTTTGGTAAAGTAAGTGATTTAATATTGCTCTCAAATGTGGAGACTTGTGATTTAGACTCAGGGAAAAGCACATTCTCTGCTCTGGCATCCATTTACTTAGTCTGTCCCAAATCTCATATCCCACCAAGGGGTGGCTATGGCTTGGTGTGCTCTGCAGTATTTGTTAAGTTGGGATTTCCTAACTTGGAAAGTCCACTGCTATCTTGCCCTCTAGTGGCTTTTTAAAACCTCCTTAATAGTTCACTCTGAAACTGAGCTGGTAAAATGGATGCTCTTGAGAAAAGGGTCATCTGTTCAAAAGTTCAGTAAGGATAGAATTCCTACAGCATAATATAATGTGTTTTGTGTCTTTCCTCTTGGAAACTGAGCTCACAGACAAGTTCCACCCACTCTCGTTTGTCAGAATTTTGTTTTCATTATTAACCCTCAAAGGCAACTCACAATTTCCGTAATATTTTTTATGTGTAATAGAGGTTTTGCTACATTTGTGCAGGGCTTGTTGTATTGTATTTTAAGAAGGTAATCTTTTCTTCATTGGACTTGGGAGACTCATGAAAATGTCAGTACGTAAAGAAGGTATAGTTCAATCAAAACGTAAAGATCTGGTCCCGCATGCACTCCACTGTCTGCCTCCGCTGCCTTCTCTGGGTCCCCTCGCGCTCTGTACACAATCCTGTCCCATCAGTAGCCGCCCTGCCGATCTGCCAGTTGGTTTCTCCCTTGGGGCTCTGCCTAATTTGGAGGTCTCGGGAGGTGCAGATATCTGTGTGTCTTCGGTGTATGTGCCCCCAGAGCCTGCCATAATGCAGGATGCTTAGTACATGGCAAGTGAATAAATACATGTATCTGTTTGGTAAAGATGACCAAGAGAACAGAGTCTGACCCTGGGACACAGGGAAAGGATAAAGCCCGTCCAAGGATTCCGAGCAGCTGGGTGAACTTGGGCTCTGGAGATCCAGGCTGAGTTGGGCATCGGGCCGCTGTTAGGAGAACAGTTTTGAAGCAAGGCAGAGGGGCTGGCTTCTCCAGAAATCCGGGTGTCTGAGAGCTTCAAACTAAGCACAGTGTGGAAGGAGGTAAAATGACCAGAAGTGACAGTGACCCCAAGGCTCCAAGGGCTAGAGGAGCAGCTGGAGATTAGAAGGAGCCCCTGCACGTGCTGAGCCCTTCCTGGAACTCCCTGAGTGGTGGGGGAAGGACCCATCATTGGCCTGAACTGGGCGTGCTTTCCGGTGGAGGCCTGTGCTGGTGTGTGACACGCGCGCGCGCGGAGGCCTGGGCTGTGCCCCTGCGAACGCGCAGGGGAGCTGCCGTGAAGGAGGAGGGGAGGGGCCGTGGGCCCGGCCGGCAGTATTCCCTTCGCAGGCTGCTTTGGGGCTTCTGCATTCTACCTGTCTTGTCCTAGAGCAGCAGAAGCTAGCAAGGAGGGGCACTGGGGGAAAGCCGGCTAGAGAAGCCTTCTGACTTGAGGCAGCCCCCAAAACCGCTTCGTCACAGCTGCCCTTCCACGGTCCCCCACTTCCCCAGGGTGAGGCGGGGGCTCCTTGCTCTGCCGGTCTCCCCCCCATCCCCCCCATTCCGGTGTCTAGCATCCATGTGTCATGTGGAGGTGATGAACCTTGCCCAAGGTCATTCAGCTAATATGGCGCGCAGCCTGGATTTGAACTCAGTCTGGCTTCGGGGTCTGTGCTCTTCACGCCAGCCTTCACTCCCTTTGCCAGTGCAGGAGCCGACTGCCCCAGTCAGGGCTGCAGGAGCACTCAGCACACAGGTTAAAAAAGCTGCCTCTGCTGAAAACGTAAGGTCAGGGGAGCAGAACTAACTCCTGAGGTACTCCAGTCGCCCGCAGTCCCTCTGCTGGTCTGGTGTCGATTTGGCCGCCTGTCTCTTCTTCCCTTGCCTCTCTCCCGGCACCTTCCTGCCCCACGAGGACTGACGGCTTCTTTTCCGTTCCGTCTTTCCTTCCCATCCTCGCTCGCTCACTGCGTGCCAGCCTGGCCTGCAGCCCAGGATTACTGCCCTCCACCTGCCCGATGGGTCCCTGCCATCCACCAGCCTCCCAGATTCCAGGATCACCAGGGGCAAAGAGGCGCTCCGTTCTTTCCTGATTGTGCCTTTTTTCTAACCCACTTGGATGGATTTCAGACCAAATTTCTAAATAAGTAGACAGATAATTAAATATCCCTACAATTCCATTGATTGCGTATGCTTGCACCAAAGTTACTTGAATTCCTAGTTTAATTTCCCCCTTCCAGACTTAGATGCATTGACACTCGGCTCAAGACGACAGCTATTTGTGAGCTATTAAAAACTTCCTGAATGGGCCCTTTAATTCATTTTACTGGGGAAAAAAATTACGCTCTGGGGCTTCTATGATACAGTGGAATGGTGTTCTGCTTTGCTTGCTTAGGCATAAGTTGTGAAATTCTAGGGTACATTGACTAGTATTTAGTGAACTTTGTATCTTTAAGTACCAGCACTTGAAACGACCATGTTTGGTGAAAATCAACTTTTGCAGAACAGACACATGAGGAGGGATTATTCACACTACAAAATGACTTTTTGCTATTAGTTGTTGTGAAATAACGCGCCACAGTGTTAAGTAAAAGGCCCCCAGGGCTCTAAAATGTGTTCCCTGTATAAAAACTTAAATGTCTGTGGAAGTTTCAGGACAATTATATAAAATGAAAATGTACCACCTGTCATTAGCTATATTTTATTTGTTAATTTTACCTGCAGAGATTTCAGAGATGTACCAGTCTGGTATTTTTCGTATACCATTCATCTTTTATGTTGAGATTATTACCAAGTTCTTCCTCTTCCACTTCCGCAGCAGTTCAGCGCAGAAGCCACTAGGTGGGACCAAACAAGGTAGCTGTCCGTGCGGGGATGGAGGTGGGCATGGACCATGGTGGTCCAGCTGGGGTGAGGAGGGTGTCAGGAGGACAGCCCTGCACAGCTGTCGGAGCCCAAGGAGGGCAGCCACGTGGGCGGAGGGGGAGCACGACTGTGGCCTAGTTTGGGATGAGGAGGGCAGCCTGGTGTTGGGTGTCAGATCCTGAGGGGTGAGATGGGACCTGGGCGGTGTGGGATGTGGCAGTATTAGCCTGACTCACAGTATTCAAGCCCGAGTAGAATGAGGAGGGTACTCCACTGGGATCAGTGTCAGCAGTGAGAGGTTACATACATGTAAGGAGATTGACCAAGTACATGAGTATGTCAAGGAAAATGGGAACCAGATTTCTCACTTCCAAGAAGGGAATTACAGTTACGCAAAGGGAGAAAACTAGAATGAATGCTGCGGTGTCAGGTTGAAATTGGAGATATCAGCATGAATTCATGGATTTCTATAAACTTAGACATACAGAAACACATATGGCTATACCTCTCTACTTAGGTGTGGTCCCCTGCTATGTTCACTGACAGCCTGAGGGCAGCAACACTCCAATGGCAGTGAGCACACCTAGGATGCAGATCCTAGTTGCTAAATACCATTCTTCTCTGAAAGGAGCCAGGGCCCTTTGGAGAAATAATCCAAGTCCGGGGCGGGGGGAGGGGAGGTACAAGCCTGAACATTGTGTTGTGTGAAAAAATAAGGAAGTGCCCAAAAATGATGGAGACATGTCAGAGGAACTCAGAAGCCAGGTTGGCAAATCTGGACAGTATGAGCATCAAGTTAAGTAAGTTCCCCCAAAGAACTGCAGGTCCAGACTGTGAAGTGAATCTGTGCCATGGCTAGGAATGTAACTAAAGACTGGGGTGTTGCGTCACACTGCTTCTAGGGGTCCAAAATAATTGGTCACTCCTAATAGCCATAGTGCAGCGCTTTAATAATTTGACCTGAATTTGAAGCACTCCCTCATCCTGTAAAACTCTTTCACTTCAAGAAATGATAGAGAAAACAATAGTTGTGTGTAAAATACATTTTTATTTAAAATCGGTATCTAAATATTACCAGTTCTTGACAGGGACATTGTTTTATGCTTGTCAGTCACAGTGACTGATCTCACCGTGGTCTGTGCTCTCCCTGCTTCGCGTCACGTAGCCATTTGTTAATGCCGCTCTCGGAATTGATGAGGAGATTCACACGTGGGAAGGGAGAAGACTAATTTAAAGAAACTGAAAAGGTAGACTTCTATTCTGTATGTCTAAAAAAAAATCCACATTTTTTTCCAAGCCTGCCTAACTATAATATCCCTTTACTCATTTTTACTTCGTTCACAGTTAATCCTGCTTTTTTAATGGACTAAAACACTGAATAACTTTATAAAATGTAGGAAAATACAGAATTATAAACTTAAGTTTTGAAAAACTGGATTTAAAAAAAATTAGTTTGCTAAGTGTACATTGAGTTTAGATTTAGAAGGTAAAACCTGGTCAGGCCTGGGAGTGTGCTTTCCTCCACCAGGGAAGCTGGAAGGGGCAGTGAGGAAGGCACTGGGCAGTGGGGCTGCTTTGGGGTGTGCAGAGCGTGTGAACTGAGCGGGGGTCCATCTGGGGGGCCTGGTTGTGGAGTGTTTGCGGGGGTCTTTCATTGCCTGGATTGGACAGCAGGGACTAGGGAGGGTGATTTTCCCAACAGAGATTAGAAGTATGTGTTTTCCTTCCCATCACTTTACTTCCTTTCCTGAGGGTGACTTGTTGTTTCCCATCTAAGAAAGTTAGGCAAGGCTTAGAAAAATACAGCAGAATAAAGGGATAGGCTCTACCTCAATGTTGGGTAGTTAATATTCTTTTCGTATCACCTCTTGACAGAAAGCTGATGTTGTAGTGAATGAGTTGTTACCTGCTCCAGAAGCAGTTAGTAAGACCAAGACCTTAAGAAAAGATACTAATATGATAAATATAGTATCAGAATATATCTCTCAAATATTTGGGTACTTTCACAGAAATCCTTAAAAACGCATATTATTCTTAGAGGGAGAGAGAAACCTTATTGTGATCTATCAGTGTACATGGTCAGCTCTCCTCAGTGGTGCTGTGGTAACTTTGACAAGGCTTTACTGCTTTAGGATTTGTTACACAGTCGTCTTCTGTGTTCTAAGGGGCCTTTTCCCAAAATAAACCATCCTTTCTTAGCTGAAAGATAACATGAATATTTGCTTTTGTTCCCCAGCAGTTGATCATTTCCTATATTCCCTGAATGAAATATTAGAGGGTTCTTGCAAGTGTTGATTCTGACCCTTCTCTCTCCTTCCTTGAACAGAATCCTCTGTACAGCAGCAGTATATCAGTTGATGATCTTGGCCTTTGTGATGGCCAATGTGACAGGTCAAGATTCCAGGGATAGTTGCTGTGTTGTGGTTGGGATTCTTTTGATGCCAGAAGAAACGCCCTAGAGCTGGGTCAGGTGGGGTTGACCGGGGACAAGGAGCTGTAAAGTCACCACTGAGAGTTCTGGGGAGAGTTCAGGGGCAGTTGGGCCTCTCTCTCGTTCTTGCTGATTGTCTTTGTGGATCTGCTGTGGTCTCGTTTCTGCCTCTGTCTCTCTGCTTTGTAGGTTCTCCACTCTTGGGCCTTCAGCCTATGGGTGGCCCATCTAATCTTCTGAAACCCTGGTTTACCTTGCCAGCTTTCATCTTCTCTACGTTGAGGGGTGGTATGTCTGTGTGTCACTTAGGTGCCTTTTTAGAGCCAGGCCTAGAGTCACTGGCTAGCCTGTGGACTTAATGCCCTAGACTACGACTGCCAGCCCTGCCGTGATCACCCGTGCACAGGGCCTGGCCCTGCCAGAGTCGTGCAGCCTGAGCCTCACTGCCTGGGGAGCAGGCAGCAGGACCTGTTCGTGGAACATCCTGTACATGGCAGATCTAAATCTTGCAGTTTTACGAAAGGGTGGAAGATGAATGTTTTCATTGCATTACGGCATTTCTATTGCATGAGCATCTCCCCTGTGGACGAGAGCTGTCTGCCCAGTTTTTCTGTTGGCTCATCCCAAGTCTGCTTTTAAACCAAGGAGGAGACACTGAAGGGAGAGGCATTTCTGCATACTTTAGGTGCAAAGGCACATCCTGTTTCTGGATGCTGGCTTAGGTCTCGTGTGTGTGTGTGTGTGTGTGTGTGTGTGTCTGTGTGTGTGTGTGTGTGGTGGTTTTAATTCAGTTGCATTAGCTTTTTTTTTTTTTAACATCTTTATTGGAGTATAATTGCTTTACAATGGTGTGTTAGTTTCTGATTTATAACAAAGTGAATCAGTTATACAAATACATATGTTCCCATATCTCTTCCCTCTTGCATCTCCCTCCCTCCCACCCTCCCTATCCCACCCCTCTAGGTGGTCACAAAGCACAGAGCTGATCTCCCTGTGCTATGCGGTTGCTTCCCACTAGCTATCTATTTTACGTTTGGTAGTGTATATATGTCCATGCCACTCTATCACTTTGTCCCAGCTTACCCTTCCCCCTCCCCATATCCTCAAGTCCATTCTCTAGTAGGTCTGTGTCTTTATTGCCGTCTTGCCACTAGGTTCTTCATGACCTTTTTTTTTTCTCCCCTTATATTCCATATATATGTGTTAGCATACTGTATTTGTTTTTCTCTTTCTGACTTACTTCACTCTGTATGACAGACTCTAACTCCATCCACCTCACTACAAATAACTCCATTTCGTTTCTTTTTATGGCTGAGTAATATTCCATTGTATATATGTGCCACATCTTCTTTATCCATTCATCTGATAATGGACACTTAGGTTGCTTCCATGCCCTGGCTATTGTAAATAGAGCTGCAATGAACATTTTGGTACATGCCTCTTTTTGAATTATGGTTTTCTCAGGGTATATGCCCAGCAATGGGATTGCTGGGTCGTATGGTAGTTCTATTTTTAGTTTTTTAAGGAACCTCCATACTGTTCTCCATAGTGGCTGTATCAATTTACATTCCCACCAACAGTGCAAGAGGGTTCCCTTTTCTCCACACCCTCTCCAGCATTTATTGTTTGTAGATTTTTTGATGATGGCCATTCTGACCGGTGTGAGATGATATCTCATTGTAGTTTTGATTTGCATTTCTCTAATGATTAATGATGTTGAGCATTCTTTCATGTGTTTGTTGGCAATCTGTATATCTTCTTTGGAGAAATGTCTATATAGGTCTTCTGCCCATTTTTGGATTGGGTTGTTTGTTTTTTTGTATTGCGTTGCATGAGCTGCTTGTAAATCTTGGAGATTAATCCTTTGTCAGTTGCTTCATTTGCAAATATTTTCTCCCATTCTGAGGGTTGTCTTTTGGTCTTGTTTATGGTTTCCTTTGCTGTGCAAAAGCTTTTAAGTTTCATTAGGTCCCATTTGTTTATTTTTGTTTTTATTTCCATTTCTCTAGGAGCTGGGTCGAAAAGGATCTTGCTGTGATTTATGTCATAGAGTGTTCTGCCTATGTTTTCCTCTAAGAGTTTTATAGTGTCTGGCCTTACATTTAGGTCTTTAATCCATTTTGAGTTTATTTTTGTGTATGATGTTAGGGAGTGTTCTAATTTCATTCTTTTACATGTAGCTGTCCAGTTTTCCCAGCACCACTTATTGAAGAAGCTGTCTTTTCTCCACTGTATATTCTTGCCTCCTTTATCAAAGATAAGGTGACCATATGTGTGTGGGTTTATCTCTGGGCTTTCTATCCTGGTCCATTGATCCATGTTTCTGTTTTTGTGCCAGTACCATACTGTCTTGATTACTGTAGCTTTGTAGTATAGTCTGAAGTCAGGGAGCCTGATTCCTCCAGCTCCATTTTTTGTTCTCAAGATTGGCTATTCAGGGTCTTTTGTGTTTCCATACAAATTGTGAAATTTTTTGTTCTAGTTCTGTGAAAAATGCCCTTGGTAGTTTGATAGGGATTGCATTGAATCTGTAGATTGCTTTGGGTAGCAGAGTCATTTTCACAATGTTGATTCTTCCAATCCAAGAACATGGTATATCTCTCCATCTCTTTGTATCATCTTTCATTTCTTTCATCAGTGTCTTATAATTTTCTGCATACAGGTCTTTTGTCTCCTTAGGTAGGTTTATTCCTAGATATTTTATTCTTTATGTTGCAGTGGTAAATGGGAGTGTTTTCTTAATTTCACTTTCAGATTTTTCATCATTAATATATAGGAATGCAAGAGATTTCTGTGCATTAATTTTGTATCCTGCTACTTTAGCAAATTAATTGATTAGTTCTAGTATTTTTCTGGTAGCATCTTTAGGATTCTCTTCGTATAGTATCATGTCATCTGCAAACAGTGACAGCTTTACTTCTTCTTTTCCGATTTGGATTCCTTTTATTTCTTTTTCTTCTCTGATTGCTGTGGCTAAAACTTCCAAAACTATGTTGAGTAATAGTGGTGAGAGTGGGCAACCTTGTCTTTTTCCTGATCTTAGTGGAAATGGTTTCAGTTTTTCACCATTGAGGACAATGTTGGCTGTGGGTTTGTCATATATGGCCTTTATTATGTTGAGGAAAGTTCCCTCTATGCCTACTTTCTGCAGGGCTTTTATCATAAATGGGTGTTGAATTTTGTCGACAGCTTTCTCTGCATCTATTGAGATGATCATATGGTTTTTCTCCTTCAATTTGTTAATATGGTGTATCACATTGATTCATTTGCGTAGATTGAAGAATCCTTGCATTCCTGGAATAAACCCCACTTGATCATGGTGTATGATCCTTTTAATGTGCTGTTGGATTCTGTTTGCTAGTGTTTTGTTGAGGATTTTTGCATCTATGTTCATCAGTGATATTGGCCTGTAGTTTTCTTTCTTTGTAACATCTTTGTCTGGTTTTGGTGTCAGGGTGATGGTGGCCTCGTAGAATGAGTTTGGGAGTGTTCCTCCCTCTGCTATATTTCGGAAGAGTTTGAGAAGGATAGGTGTTAGCTCTTCTCTAAATGTTTGATAGAATTCACCTGTGAAGCCATCTGGTTCTGGACTTTTGTTTGTTGGAAGATTTTTAATCATAGTTTCAATTTCAGTGCTTGTGATTGGTCTGTTCATATTTTCTATTTCCTCCTGGTTCAGTCTCGGCAGGTTGTGTATTTCTAAGAATTTGTCCGTTTCTTCCAGGTTGTCCATTTTATTGCCATAGAGTTGCTTGTAGTAATCTCTCATGATTGTTTGTATTTCTGCAGTGTCAGTTGTTACTTCTCCTTTTTCATTTCTAATTCTATTGATTTGAGTCTTCTCCCTTTTTTTCTTGATGAGTCTGGCTAATGGTTTATCAATTTTGTTTACCTTCTCAAAGAACCAGCTTTTAGTTTTATTGATCTTTGCTATTGTTTCCTTCATTTCTTTTTCATTTATTTCTGATCTGACCTTTAAGATTTCTTTCCTTCTGCTAACTTTGGGGTTTTTTTGTTCTTCTTTCTCTAATTGCTTTAGGTGCAAGGTTAGGTTGTTTATTCGAGATGTTTCCTGTTTCTTGAGGTAAGCTTGTATTGCTATAAACTTCCCTCTTAGAACTGCTTTTGCTGCATCCCATAGGTTTTGGGTCGTCGTGTTGCATTAGCTTTATGATTACAGGAATCCTTGGAATTTGCTTTTGCTTCTGTTTTGGTGCTAGTGGGATTCCACCCCCTCACACCTCTTTTTCTGCATTTATCTAGATATTTGGTGGGATATTTTAAGAGGTTGCATTAGGAGCTGTAGCTGCATAACCTTCTTCTAAACTCGATTGAACATTTTGACAGATTTAAAACTCTAGTTTAACATTTGTTCTCAGGTGTACTGCATCAAACAGTCTAATAAACCTACTTCTATTCATCCCTCTGATTCATCACCATCAGCTTTTGAGGGTTAGTATTGTTTGGACCATGGCAAACCTTTCCAGAGAAGGAAACATATGAGGCAACCCCAGGGTCCTGAACTTCTAGCAGCATCACATATCTTTTTTGAAGTCATTGAAACCAGTGGAATGAGAATGCTGCTGTCCTTGGATGAGTTTGCCTGACACGTGTTATGTAAATACACATTAGCGCTAAAGTGTGGAGCTAAGGAAAGAGCATTGGGTGATGTACAGTCCACTCTAAATTTTGGTTAGCCTCTCCATTTTGTAGTGAAATTTCTCAATGTTTAATTTTGTTTTGGTCCCACGTTCAGTTAGCTGAAGACTCTGACTTGGAACCCATACCAGTAGGACCATTTCCCACTTTTTCCTCGATTGCTTTTAGCAATGAAAGTGGCAAGTGGGTTTAGAGTGAGGATTACAGTTTCCAAGTGGCAATATCTGCTGCAGAATTCAGGTATCACTCTAACACGTTTTGTGTTTGTTGTAATTTTTTTTTTAGTCAACTCTTTTTGTGAGTTTGATAGAATTAAATTTTTAGAGTTTATAAATATGACCACTTTTACCTATGCTAGTATGTTTCAAAATAAGCATACTTGGTGTTGATTTAAAACACATGTACATAGGCACGTATAGATAAGAATTTACATAGCCTTGTTCTAACTATAGCTCTTTGTACAGAAATAAGCTGTAGTCTAATGAATACCAGGAAGAGACTTATCTCAGGTTTTAATTATGCTTTATGTATTAACTTTTACAGCAGCTCTGATAGTAAGATGCTTTTGAAGTATGAATGAGATTTCAGCATATGCAGAATCCTAGCCAGCTTTGAGTATCCTGTGTGTGATGCATGCTTATACATGTTTTCTGTCTCAATTCTGTTTTTTGATAAATGCAGTAGTTAAAGCTTTTATAATTCTGATTCTCGCTGTGCTGGCTCTTACTCATGGTGCCTTGCTTTTGTGTGTGTAGGGGGGTTGTTTGTTTGTTTTGTTTTGTTTTTAGTTTTTACTATGAGTTCATATTTCTTAGATTTTATCTGTGGGAATTTTCTGCCACCAGAGTTGAGGGTGGATTTCCCTAGAGAGAAATTGCCTTTCCTTCTCTCAGATAAATGGAGTCACTCCCAACCCCCAGAACCACTGGAAACTCAGCTCTCAACTTGAGGTTTTTTTGGATCTCAAGTTATTTCTGGCCACAAACTTGTATAAGGCCTGGCTTGTGGTTCTGAATTCTTGGAGGTTCAGGAATCTCCCCCTTTCACTTAGCACCAAGATTTGAGGCAGGCAATTGTCTTTGTAGTCCTGAAGTGTCAGTCTCCCAAACACTGAGGGTGTCGTCCCCTGGTATGTCCTAATAGATGCTCCTCTTTGGGAGTTTTTTTTTTCTTTTCTTTTTTTCCCTGCCTATATCACCACTATGAAGCTGTGAAAACAACAGCTAAAGTCCACCCAGACCAGCAAATGCCCCCAAGACTGAAACCACTTTTAGTCTGTTGCTTACGTCTTTCAATTTCCTGCTTTCAGTTAATCTTTGGCTTCCAATATTCCTTACTAACCAGCCAGGTCATATCCAACTATCTATTTTTAATGCTTTACCCAACATTTTTAGGTTTCAGTGTGAGGATCAGTCAGAGTACCAACTTGGACAAAACTCCAGAAACTGATAGAAGTCCTCAGTTAATTCTTAATACTGCTTTGAACCTTTCTCGATTTTGCCTGTGCACCTGCCACTGCAGGACCTGGCATCTGTTTTATAGAATTCATGTCAGACAGGCATCCAGACCCCACTGTAATATGCAGTGCTCACTACTTGTTCAGAATCCCATTCCATTCAGACAACTCTGATTTTTAGATTCTTTTTTCTTCCACGGAACTAAATTCTAGCTCTCTTTAATTTCTCCCGTTGTTTAATATTCTGCTCCTTGAAGCAACACAAGATAAATCTCCCTTTTCCATGTGGCATGATTTGAGATCTCCATCCCCAAACATCAGGATTATAGATGATTCCCCTCTACTTGGAATCTAGTTTGTCAGCCACTCAGGCATTGCATATTCAGAACCGCATCAAATATTCCCAGTATGGCCTGACCATGTCATAGTGTGTGGACACCCTAGACACTTCTGTCAGTGCTCTCTGTGGCTTTCTGTAGTAGCTCTGTCACCAGGTTCATTCCAATTCACTGAGCTAATAATCAGTTCTTCTCTCCCCACTCTCTACTCCTCCTACCCCCCCCCCCGATCTTTTTCATGTAAACTGTTGTAAACCAGATCTTATTCATCCTGAAATTATGATTAATATATATTTTAAAAGGTAAATGATGGGCTGATGTCTGATTCCTTTTGGAATGGGCACATTAAACCCTGATATGCTTTTATTTATCTTAAGAGTAATTTCCTTGAATGTAAAATAATCTAGGATCTCAAAAACTCCTCAATTGTTGGTTTAAAAACCTAGCACTTTGACTTGATATGTTGCCAGTCAGTTCTGTCTGCAGAAGTTATTCATTTATAATTAATAACTAAATCTGTTGAATTAATAATATGCCTCTTGCAATTATAGTGACTCTTAAAAGATATTTTACAGAGGTGTTTCATTTACTATCTTTAATTTAAGGGAAGAGATTAAAGTTCTTAAAATTTCATTTTATCCAACATTTGATGTCAATTGCTGTTTTATAGTGACTGCATTAATTAGATTTCCTGCTGATTTCAGTCTTCTGGTACATAATATATCAAAAAAACTATTAGTTATAATTTAGATTCTTGTCATAAATATTTTTAGAAGGCTGTTCCAGCAGTGGCAGTAGCCGTTAAAGGTATTCAAGGGTTCTTAATCCATCTCCACAATTATTTCGCTCTTCTCAAAATAAAACCTTGGTCCCTCTTTTTCTTGTTGTGATTACTCAACTTCTGACTATGGGGCTCACCAGTTTTGTGTAGATTTACTGTGGTTAAATTTCTGACAAGATATATTCTAAATTTCAGACAATGAATTTGGTGTCTAATTAATCAATTATTAAGATGATTCATGAAACTAATTGTACAGGGATGTAAAGCATGTGTCTAAAAACCAGTGAGTGGCAGTTTCAGTGCCTGTGAATATGTTTGACAAAGATGTTAACCAGGAGAATTTGTGGGTTAAAGTTATTTTAAGGTTCACATGAAAGGGTTTGCTTAGTGAACTAGGAAGAAAAAATTCTTGCCTAGAGATGACAGTAGAAAAGTAACTAGTTAGGAAGGTAGCTGAAAACTTCCTTGAGGTGATTAAAGCAACTCAAGCAGTAAATTAAGCAAGATTTATTGTTAATGGTGGAAAATGTTTTTTCATTGATTTTTGATTGGAAGCATGAATTAACTCTAAATCTTATCACCTATTTTTCGAAGGAGACTTTTTATGCTAATATTTGTTAGTGACCTGAAGATATTATCTTAAAGTATAATTCATCTTAATAACAGGGCTATAATAATGGAAACATCAGTTATTAAACCACAAATGATAGTTATGGCTCACCTTGGTCTATATGGGTTCAAAGTTGCAAAACAGTTGCCTTAATCAGTTTTAGATAATCTAGAAAGATAAAGAATATTTGTGTTCTTTCCTTGGAATTGAGAACAGGGAAATAATCTTCAAGAAGAGAATATCTTAGAATATCTGCTTTTTTAGATTTCTTGATCGACTTTACAGGAGGAGGCCTGACTTAACCTCTAACTCCTTTGAGTTTGGTAGTCTTACCTGACAGATAAGAACTGACTTCATAAAGAGTAAACGGGAATGCTGTAATGCCCTCTTTGGTTGAGTGTGCTCTAGACTTTTACTTTTAAACCTTTCTTTGTCAGTACTAATAACATATCTGTAGAGTCCTTTCCTGTTTCTCTTCTCACTTGATTTCCACAAGAGCTCTGAGAGGCAGAATAAGCATTATGTTTATCCTACGTACGTATGTACACACACACAACACGCACGCGCACGGCAGTATTGCAGCTCCATTTAACAAATGAAGAAACCAAGACTCAGCCAAGTGAAAGACTTGAATAATTCTACACAGTTAGTAGACTAGAGCCCAGGTCGTCTAATTCTGAGTTCAGTGCTCTGTAGATGCCACCCTCCGCCCAACTCTGTGTACCTGTGGAGAGAAACTACCCTGCTCAGCACCTGTGATTTGGGAAGCGCTCTAGAAAAGCAATTGAAGCACAGAGCTCAGGGTGAGTCATGCTGGGCCCCTGAGCAACTGGGTGTGACCTTCAGCGAGTTCCCCAACTCCGTCTATCATCAACTCTTGGTCCCATTTCTTAATAGAAATGACAAGGAGGATGGATCATGTAGAATAGACAATAAAAGAAATAATCCACCAGTAGTAGAAAGAGGTGGGGTTTAGAGATGAGGACCTGGATTCAGGCTCTGCCCCCAGGGCTGGTGAATCGGCAATGGCAGCAAGTCTCCTGACCCTCTGAACGACCAGTTTCTTATTCTGTAAGAACTTTGGGCCAGATTGTGAAGGCCTTATAAGTTATATTCAGGATTTGGAAAGTAATTTCGAGGGCAGTGAGATGCCACAGAAGTAGTTTAAGCAGGGATGTGACATGATCAGATCTGTGTTTTAGGAACATCATTCTGGGTACCATGCGGAGGGCAGGACTTGAGTTTGGGAGATCTGTTCGAGTAACCCAGCAGTGAAATGATGGAGAAAAGTGGATGGATTCCAGAGGTGTGAAGGAGGGGAAATTGACCAGCTCTGTAAATGACCAGATGTGGGGGGTAGGGGAGAGGTTAGAGACAAGGATGATGCTGAAAGTGTGGACAAGCTTGTTAGTGATGTTGGCAAGAACAGTTTCATTGGAATTATGGGAGTGGATGCCACATTTTAGAGAACTGATGAGCGAGGGGTTAATGAAGTGGAGAGAGTGCAAGAAGACTACTCTTTATGGTTGGCTTTCAAGATGTTAGACAGTGTAGGGTGACAGGTGGAGGGAGATGAGAGTCAAGAGGAAGTTTTTAAGAGAGGCAAGTCCTAAGCGTGTTTGAATGCCAACCTAAGAAGGCAGTAAAGGAAAAAGGGAAAAGCTACGGAAGAGGGAATTAGTGGGTAAAGAGATTGTGATACTTAGGAAGGGAAGGGTCCAAAGCTCAAGCGGAATGGCTGGCCTTGGATGGACTTGCATCTCTGAGGCAGCGTACTTATGGGTAGATGCCAAGTTCTAAAGTCTGGCAACAGTAAGACACTTATTATTATTACTGTTATTAATAATAATGATTATTTCTTATTCTTCTCTGTATTCTATTACCCACAGTTTTTTTTTTATACAGAAGGTTCTTATTAGTTATACATTTTATACATATTAGTGTATATATGTCAATCCCAATCTCCCAATTCATCACATCACCACCACCACCACCCGCCACTTTCCCCCCTTGGTGTCCATATGTTTGTTCTCTGCATCTGTGTCACTGTTTCTGCCCTGCAAACCGGTTCATCTGTACCATTTTTCTAGGTTCCACATATATGCGTTAATATACGATATTTGTTTTTCTCTTTCTGACTTACTTCACTCTGTATGACAGTCTCTAGATCCATCCACATCTCTACAAATGACCCAATTTCATTCCTTTTTATGGCTGAGTAATATTCCATTGTATATACGTACCACATCTTCTTTATCCATTCATCTGTCGATGGGCATTTAGGTTGCTTCCATGTCCTGGCTATTGTAAATAGTGCTGCAATGATCACTGGGGTGCATGTGTCTTTTTGAATTATGGTTTTCTCTGGGTATATGCACAGTAGTGGGATTGCTGGGTCATATGGTAATTCTATTTTTCTTTTTTTAAGGAACCTCCATACTGTTCTCCATGTGCCTGTATCAATTTACATTCTCACCAACAGTGCAAGAGGGTTCCCTTTTCTCCACACCCTCTCCAGCATTTGTTGTTTGTAGATTTTCTGACGATGCCCATTCTAACTGGTGTGAGGTGATACCTCATTGTAGTTTTGATTTGCATTTCTCTAATAATTAGTGATGTTGAGCAGCTTTTCATGTGCTTCTTGGCCATCTGTGTGTCTTCTTTGGAGAAATGTCTATTTAGGTCTTCTGCCCATTTTTGGATTGGGTTGTTTATTTTTTTAATATTGAGCTGCATGAGCTGTTTATCTATTTTGAAGATTAATCCTTTGTCCTTTGATTCATTTGCAAATATTTTCTCCCATTCTGAGGGTTGTCTTTTCGTCTTGTTTGTAGTTTCCTTTGCCGTGCAAAAACTTTTAAGTTTCATTAGGTCCCATTTGTTTATTTTTGTTTTTATTTCCATTACTCTGGGAGGTGGATCAAAAAAGATCTGCTGTGATTTATGTCAAAGAGTGTTCTTCCTGTGTTTTCCTCCAAGAGTTTTATAGTGTCTGGCCTTACATTTAGGTCTTGAATCCATTTTGAGTTTATTTTTGTGTATGGTGTTAGGGAGTGTTCTAATTTCATTCTTTTACATGTAGCTGTCCAGTTTTCCCAGCACCACTTATTGAAGAGACTGTCTTTTCTCCATTGTATATCTTTGCCTCCTTTGTCATAGATTAGTTGACCATAGGTGTATGGGTTTATCTCTGGGCTTTCTGTCCTGTTCCATTGATCTATAACTATCTTTAACTCAATACATATTTCTTAAAAATAACAAGAAAGCAGAAACCAGTGGGGATTTTTTCAAAACCACTGCTAATTTAAATAAATATTTTTCTAATAACCAATCTATATTGTGGCGTGCCATGCACGTTTTCGTCATTGACCTTTGTGGTTAGGAACTGTGCCCTCTTAGGGCTTCCTGTGGATGACCTGTCTCAACATGTATAGTAACATCATTTGTACTGTGCAGCTGCCCTATGAAATACTCCTCAAGATTGTAACATATTCTACTTATTAGATGGCTTTGTAGTTCTTTTTTTTTTTTTAAGTCCTCTTTATTTATTTTTTGGCCATGCCATATGGCTTGCGGGATCTTAGTTCCCGGACCAGGGATCGAACCTGGGACCCTTGCAGTGGAAGCGTGGAGTCCTAACCACTGTACCACCAGGGAATTCCCTGTAGTTCTCTTTCTTAAAGCCATATATTTATACTTTAAAAAAAATTTTAAAGTAATGCAGAACATATGCATATTCTGTACCAGGAGGAAAAATCTCTATAGCAGGACAGAGTGGGGAGGCAAGAAATCTTCCATCCCACGGCAGAGTGAGCCATTTCCAGGCATGTGATTTGGGCTATGGTATATGTACATCCAGGTGTCTCAGAGTGTCAGGTGAGGCTGAGTGGGAGGAAATACTGATTATTTGGAGTTGAAAGGTTGCTGGAGAAGGGTTGCTTGTAGAGAGTCCAGAGGCCTCTTGGGAAAGGAGGGACTAAGTCCATCCCTTGCCCCTTGACACTCAAAGTCACAGAAGTATGTCAGGGTGTGATAGTGACCATGGCCCGTTCATTGTCAGGGTACGCTTGGGTAGTGACCAAAGCCCCTAGTCATTATGGGGGGGAATAAATCTGGCTTGAGGGCAGGCCCATGTTCTCTTTCAGGAGTGTTTGCTGAGAGCAGAAAAATGGTACCTTATTGAAAATCGGGGATCAAGTGAACGCCCACGTGCTGAATAGTGAGCTCTTTCACTATCTTCCTTCTCTTGTTCCCCTGAAACACTGGAAGTGAGACCAATAACATCAGCCAGGAGATCTGAGGATTCTTCTCTGAGGTAACCAACCAGACCTGGAGAAGAAATCCTTACAGATGCCAAGTTTTGGAATTCTGTCCCCTTCAATGAAACAGATGGGACTCTTGACTACTCAGAGCTAGGCATGCAAGAAAGAAAGAACTAAAAGCTAAATATTTGGTAACCAGAGGTTAAAGCAGCTTTCAGTGATATGAAGATGAAGGTGAAAGAAATTTCCCAGAAGGGAGAACAATGAGCAGGGGAAAAGAATATTTGGGAATCGATCAACTCATGAGTCCAACCCCTAACTAATGTGAGTTCCAGAAAAAGTAGTGGGGAGAAAAATTATAAAGCAGTAGTTCAGGAAAATGCATGTGCCTCCAGATTAAACGGGCCCAGCAAGTACAGACAAACCTTGTTCTTTCATTCTAGCTAGATTTATTGAGCACCTGCTCTATGACGGGCACTGTTAAATGCCTTGGAGGTACAGGAGTGTGGGAGAGGCAAACGAAAACCTGTGCCATCGTAGAGTTTACCTTCTGTTGGAATTACACTAAAAATTATAAATTTATTCACACCAAGGCACGTCATTGTGAAATTTCAGAACACCGGGGATAAAGGGAAGATGGTAAACATTTCCAGAGAGGAGGAAACCAGGTTATATTGAAAAGATCAGGACTCAAGTAGCAATGAACTTCTCAACAACAAGGCAACGTGCTACTTAAGAGGGGAAATGAGTTCCAGCCTGTGGTTCTGCACCCAGCCAAACCATCCAGTGGGAGAGCAGAGCCAAGACATTTTTAGATATGCGAGGACTAAAAAATTGACCTGCGCGGGATGTACTCCACAGAAATGAGGAAGGAAAATGAAGAGGAAGACACGTGATCCAGGAAACAAGAGCTCCAACACAAGAAGAAAGGTAAGGAAATTGGCAGGATGGTGAGAAGGGAACACAGCTGTGTCCTCCAGGTCAGCCAACCCTGATGCGTGGAGGCCTCTGGAAGGAACCCCTCTGTGTGGGGGGAGTGGGGTCAGGAGGAAGGGCCCAGAGATTCCCTGATGGGATTCTGTAGGGAGGAGTTTAATAGTCGTGTCAGAAGGTTTGGGGACAAGTTAGTGATGGGAAAATAGAAAATGAAGCGAACATAAACAAAGTAATTAATTCCAGGAGAGACAAAGTTATTAAGAAAAGAAAGATACTCATGGTTTGCTATAGACTCAGCTGTGAACATTATGTAGATAGTCATAACCATGACAACAGTGAATATCTATTTAATAAAAAATTAGGTTAGCAAGATGAGGGAGGGGAGTCTGCCTGAGAAAGTTAAAGGCTCACCTTGCAAAATAGGAAGTCAACACTAACTTGTAACTGAAAACCAAGAGAGAGTAACGTGGTAGGTAGGTCATGTCACACTAAACCAACTTGCCAAGGAAGTCTGTGTAACTTCCACCCTGCTGTGACTTAAGACAGGACAGAAAGCGATCTTTCAACCCTTTGGCTGATGACTCCTATAAACAGATTCCATCTCTGAGGGAGGTGGATGGCTTTATCGCAGTGAGGTTCCTGAAGGAGCTATGCAGGCTTCTTGGGGCAAGCTTGTTTAACATACCCTTTCTAAGGAAAATCGTTGGGTTACAAGGACTGCATCAGTGCATTTATTTTACCTAATAAGCCCTGATTTCTCCTAGTATGTTTTTCTCCTATTTGAGAAGGAACATAGTATGGGAAGAATACAGGCTCTCGAGCCAGACTGCCTGGTCCCAAATCCTGGTTCTTTGTGACCTTGGGCAAGTGAAGTCACACCTCTGTTTCCCCACCTGTAAAATACGGATAATAATACTACCTCTTTCCTAAGGTGGTTGTAAAGAGTAAATCAGTTAATATATGTAAAATCTTTCAACTAGTGCATGGCACATAGTAAGCATACAGTTGTACACTATAATTTTTTATTTCGCTAACTTTTTCATTTTTTTGCTATTACACTTGTGTTGTTTTCTTTATTCAGTTCACAAAAATGGATCAGTAATTCAGAAATGGTTCACTGACATGTAAAAGGACTGACAAAAATAGGAACATAATACCACAGTTCAGAATAACAGCATAAACATCAATAGCGAACACAAACCCAGAGTAATTATAGAATGTGAATCTTTTTTTTTTAAACATCTTTATTGGAGTATAATTGCTTTACAATGTTGTGTTAGTTTCTGCTGTATAACAAAATGAATCGGCTATACGTATACGTATGTCCCCATATCTCCTCCCTCTTGCGTCTCCCTCCCACCCTCCCTATCCCACCCCTCTAGCTGGTAACAAAGCACCGAGCTGATCTCCCTGAGCTATGCGGCTGCTTCCCACTAGCTATCTATTTTACCTTTGGTAGTATATATATGTCAATGCTACTCTCTCACTTCGTCCCAGCTTACCCTTCCCCCCGCCCCCGTGCCCTCAAGTCCATTCTCTACTTCTGTGTCTTTATTCCTGTCCTGTCCCTAGGTTCATCAGAACCATTTTTTTTTTTTTTTTTTTAGATTCCATATATATATGTGTTAGCATACTGTATTTGTTTTTCTCTTTCTGACTTACTTCACTCTGTATGACAGACTCTGGGTCAACCCACCTCACTACAAATAACTCAATTTCGTTTCTTTTTATGGCTGAGTAGTATTCCGTTGTATATATGTGCCACATCTTCTTTATCCGTTCATCTGTCGATGAACACTTAAGTTGCATCCATGTCCTGGCTATTGTAAATAGTGCTGCAATGAACATTGCGGTACATGACTCTTTTTGAATGATGGTTTTCTCAGGGTATATGCCCAGTAGTGGGATTGCTGGGTCATATGGTAGTTCTATTTGTAGTTTTTTAAGGAATCTCCATACTGTTATCCATAGTGGCTGTATCAATTTACATTCCCACCAACAGTGTAAGAGGGTTCCCTTTTCTCCACACCCTCTCCAGCATTTATTGTTTGTAGATTTTTTGATGATGGCCATTCTGACCAGTGTGAGATGAAATCTCATTGTAGTTTTGATTTGTATTTCTCTAATGATTAGTGATGTTGAGCATCCTTTCATGTGTTTGTTGGCAATCTGTATATCTTCTTCGGAGAAATGTCTATTTAGGTCTTCTGCCCATTTTTGGATTGGGTTGTTTGTTTTTTTGATATTGAGCTGCATGAGCTGCTTGCATATTTTGGAGATTACTCCTTTGTCAGTTGCTTCATTTGCAAATATTTCCTCCCATTCTGAGGGTTGTCTTTGCGTCTTGTTTATGGTTTCCTTTGCTGTGCAAAGGCTTTTAAGTTTCATTAGGTCCCATTTGTTTGTTTTTATTTCCATTTCCATAGGAGGTTGGTCAAAAAGGATCTTGCTGTGATTTATGTCATAGAGTGTTCTGCCTATGTTTTCCTCTAAGAGTTTTATAGTGTCTGGCCTTACATTTAGGTCTTTAATCCATTTTGAATTTATTTTTGTGTATGGTGTTAAGGAGTGTTCTAATATCATTCTTTTACAGGTAGCTGTCCAGATTTCCCAGCACCACTTATTGAAGAGGCTGTCTTTTCTCCACTGTATACTCTTGCCTCCTTTATCAGATAAGGTGACCATATGTGCATGGGTTTATCTCTGGGCTTTCTATCCTGTTCCATTGATCTATATGTCTGTTTTTGTGCCAATACCATACTGTCTTGATTACTTTGTAGTATAGTCTGAAGTCCAGAAGCCTGATTCCTTCAGCTCCATTTTTCTTTCTCAGGATTGCTTTGCCTATTCGGGGTCTTTTGTGTTTCCATAAATTTTGAAATTTTTTGTTCTAGTTCTGTGAAAAATGCCCTTGGTAGTTTGATAGGGATTGCATTGAATCTGTAGATTGCTTTGGGTAGTATAGTCGTTTGCACAATGTTGATTCTTCCAATCCAAGAACATGGTATATCACTCCATCTGTTTGTATCATCTTTAATTTCTTTCATCAGCGTCTTACAGTTTTCTGCATACAGGTCTTTTGTCTCCTTAGGTAGGTTTATTCCTAGGTATTTTATTCTTTTTGTTGCAGTGGTAAATGGGAGTGTTTCCTTAATTTCTCTTTCAGATTTTTCATCATTAGTGTATAGGAATGCAAGAGATTTCTGTGCATTAATTTTGTATCCTGCTACTCTACCAAATTCATTGATTAGCTCAAGTAGTTTTCTGGTAGCATCTTTAGGATTCTCTATGTATAGTATCATGTCATCTGCAAACAGTGACAACTTTCCTTTTTTTTTCCAATTTGGATTCCTTTTATTTCTTTTTCTTCTCTGATTGCTGTGGCTATAACTTCCAAAACTATGTTGAATAATAGTGGTGAGAGTGGACAACCTTGTCTTGTTCCTGATCTTAGAGGAAATGGTTTCAGTTTTTCACCGTTGAGAACGATGTTGGCTGTGGGTTTGTCATACATGGCCTTTATTATGTTGAGGTAGGTTCCCTCTATGCCTACTTTCTGAAGAGTTTTGATCATAAATCAGTGTTGAATTTTGTTGAAAGCTTTTTCTGCATCTATTGAGATTATCATATGGTTTTTATCCTTCAGTTTGTTAATATGGTGTATCACATTGATTGATTTGCATATATTGAAGAATCCTTGCATTCCTGGGATAAACCCCACTTGCTCATGGAGTATGATCCTTTTAATGTGCTGTTGGATTCTGTTTGCTAGTATTTTGTTGAGGAGTTTTGCATCTATGTTCATCAGAGATATTGGCCTGTAGTTTTCTTTCTTTGTGACATCTTTGTCTGGTTTTGGTATCAGGGTGATGGTGGCCTCGTAGAATGAGTTTGGGAGTCTTCCTCCCTCTGCTATATTTTGGAGGAGTTTGAGAAGGATAGGTGTTAGCTCTTCTCTAAATGTTTGATACAATTCCCCTGTGAAGCCATCTGGTCCTAGGCTTTTTTTTGTTGGAAGATTTTTAATCACAGTTTCAATTTCAGTGCTTGTGTTTGATCTGTTTATATTTCCTATTTCTTCCTGGATCAGTTTCAGAAGGCTGTGCTTTTCTAAGAATCTGTCCATTTCTTCCAGGTTGTCCACTTTATTGGCATATAGTTGCTTGTAGCAATCTCTCATGATCCTTTGTATTTCTGGAGTGTCATTTGTTACTTCTCCTTTTTCATTTCTAATTCTATTGATTTGAGTCTTCTCCCTTTTTTTCTTGATGAGTCTGGCTAATGGTTTATCAATTTTGTTTATCTTCTCAAGAAATAAGCTTTTAGTTTTATTGATCTTTGCTATTGTTTCCTTCATTTCTTTTTCATTTATTTCTGATCCGATCTTTATGATTTCTTTCCTTCTGCTAACTTTGTTTTTTTTTGTTCTTCTTTCTCTCATTGCTTTAGGTGTAAGGTTAGGTTGCTTATTTGAGATGTTTCTTGTTTCTTGAGGTAGGATTGTATTGCTATAAACTTCCCTCTTAGAACTGCTTTTGCTGCATCCAGTAGGTTTTGGGTCATTGTGTTTTCATTATCATTTGTTTCTAGGTATTTTTTGATTTCCTCTTTGATTTCTTCAGTGATCTCTTGGTTATTTAGTAGTGTATTGTTTAGCCTCCATGTGTTTGTATTTTTTACAGTTTTTTTTTCCCTGTAATTGATATCTTCTCTCATAGCATTGTGGTCAGAAAAGATACTTGATATGGTTTCAATTTTCTTAAATTTACCAAGGCTTGATTTGTGGCCCAAGTTATGGTCTATCCTGGAGAATGTTCCATGAGCACTTGAGAAGAAAGTGTATTCTGTTGTTTTTGGATGGAATGTCCTATAAATATCAATTAAGTCTATCTTGTTTAATGTGTCATTTAAAGCTTGTGTTTCCTTATTTATTTTCATTTTGGATGATCTGTCCATTGGTGAAAGTGGGGTGTTAAAGTCCCCTACTATTATTGTGTTACTGTCGATTTCCGTTTTTATGGCTGTTATTAGCATTTGCTTTATGTATTGAGGTACTTCTACGTTGGGTGCATAAGTATTTACAATTGTTATATCTTCTTCTTGGATTGTTCCCTTGATCATTATGTAGTGTCCTTCTTTGTCTCTTGTAATAGTCTTTATTTTAAAGTCTATTTTATCTGATATGAGTATTGCTACTCTGGCTTTCTTTTGATATCCATATGCATGGAATACCTTTTTCTATCCCCTCACTTTCAGTCTGTATGTGTCCTTAGGTCTTAAGTGGGTCTCTTGTAGACAGCATATATAGTTCCTGCAGTATGGATACTGTTTTTGTATCCATTCAGTCAGTCTGTGTCTTTCAGTTGGAGCATTTACTCCATTTACATTTAAGGTAATTATCAATATATATGTTCCTATTATCATTTTCTTAATTGTTTCAGGTTTGTTATTTTAGGTCTTTTCCTTCTCTTGTGCTTCCTGCCTAGAGAAGTTCCTTAAGCATTTGTTGTAAAGCTGGTTTGGTGGTGCTGAATTCTCTTAACTTTTGCTTGTCTGTAAAGGTTTTAATTTCTCCATTGAGTCTGAATGAGATCCTTGCTGATTAGAGTAATCTTGGTTGTAGGTTTTTCCCTTTCATCACTTTAAATATGTCCTGCCACTCCCTTCTGGCTTGCAGAGTTTCTGCTAAAAGATCAGCTCTTAACCTTATGGGGATTCCCTTGTATGTTATTTGTTGTTTTTCCCTTGCTGCTTTTAATATTTTTTCTTTGTATTTAATTTTTGTCAATTTGATTACCATCTGTCTCGGCATGTTTCTCTTTGGGTTTATCCTGTATGGTACTCTCTGTGCTTCCTGGACTTGATTGACTATTTCCTTTCCCATGTTAGGGAAGTTTTCAACTATAATCTCTTCAAATATTTTCTCAGACCCTTTCTTTTTCTCTTCTTCTGGGACCCCTATAATTCGAACGTTGGTGCATTTAATGTTGTCCCAGTGGTCTCTGAGACTGTCCTCAATTCTTTTCATTCCTTTTTCTTTATTCTGCTCTGCCTTAGTTATTTACACCATTTTATCTTCCAGCTCACTTATCTGTTCTTCTGCCTCAGTTATTCTGCTATTGATTCCTTCTAGAGTATTTTTAATTTCAGTAATTGTGTTGTTCATCACTGTTTACTCTTTAGTTCTTCTAGATCCCTGTTAAGTGTTTCTTGTATTTTCTCCATTCTGTTTCCCGATATTTTGGATCATCTTTACTATCATTAGTCTGAATTCTTTTTCAGGTAGGTTGCCTATTTCTTCTTCATTTATTTGGTCTTGTAGGTTTTTACCTTGCTCCTTTGTCTGTAACATATTTTTTTGTCATTTCATCTTTTTCCTTTTTGATGGGTGGTGCTGTATTCCTGTCTTACTGGTTGTTTGGCCTCAGACGTCCATCACTGGAGTTTGCAGGCAGTTGGATAGAGATGGGTCTTGGTGCTGAGATGAGGACCTCTGGGAGGCCTCACTCCAATTAATATTCCCTGGGGTCTGAGGTTCTCTGTTAGTCCAGCAGTTTGGACTTGGAGCTCCCACCACAGGAACTTGGGCCCGACCTCTGGCCTGGGAACCACAATCCCACAAACTTGGTGATGTGGTAAAAAAAAAAAAAAAGAAAAAAAGGGCAGTACAATATCAAAGAACAAAAAACAAAATAAAATTAGAAAGATAAAAAATATATTAGGAAAAATAAAACTATAATTGAAACAACTGCAACAAGGTAAAATAAAACCACAACAGAAAAAGAAAGAAAAAAAAAAAAGTGGGTAGGGAACAAGCCAAAAGGAGAGAACAATAACAACGTCTAAAGAATAAAATAAAATTAGAAATATAAACAATTTATTAGGAAAAATAAAAATATAAAAGAATCAACAACAATGAATCAACAAGGTAAAACTGAACCCCAATCTAAAAGGGGAAAAAAAAAAAAAGCCTTGGCTATGGGGGCAGAGTTTAGGTGGGGGTGGAACTCAGGCAGGGGTGGGGTTTGTGGGTGCACCTAGGCGGCTGGGGGGGTGATGTTTGAGCATGGGGTGGGGCCTAGGCATGGTGACGTTTGAGTGGGGGCGGGGCCTCTGCTTGGACCTGTGGGGGAGGGTAGAGGCAGCACGTGGAAAGGAGGGCCTCTGGCCTGTGGAGTTCCGAAGTTTGGAGATAGGGCCCTGAGTGAGGGTGTGTGGGTGGGGTTTAGGCCCCGCACGTTGGAGGGAGTCTCAGAGGGGGTCTCCAAGTGTAGAGGTGGGGCCCTAGGTGGGGGTGTAGGGGCGGGGCTTGGGCTCTGCGTGGCAACAGGGAGGCTCCGAGGGCAGAGGATTAGGCCTGGGAGCCCAACAGCATCCCCGGTGCCTAAGTGGACAGGGAAAGCGCTGGCCCCGTTCCCTTCCATTCCTCCGCGCCCCTCCCCCACCGTCTCCCCCAGAGCCTCCCCCGTCCTACTGGACCCCTAACCATGGGTGGGTCCCGCTGGCTGTAGGAACTCCTCCCCTCCCCCAGCCGCCCCTCAGGGGTGCTCGTCCCGTTGGTCTGGCCTTTACTTTTGCTTCCCCTTCCCTCCCTCCCACTCCCTCAGGACCCGTGTGGCTGGAAGGGTCCTCGGTGGGCAGAGGATCAGGCCCAGGATCTCAGCAGGCTCCCAGGGTCCCAAGTGGGCAGGGAAACCTGGCCACGCTCCCTTTTGATCCTCTGCCCTCCCGATGGTCCCCCAGTTTCCCACTTCTGGTATGGGATCCCTTCCCCTCCCCCAGCCGCCCCTCAGGGGCGCCAGTCCCGCCCTGCCTCCACTTCTCCTCCCCCCTCATTCCCCCCCACGTCATACCCAGTTGCTGGGTATCTTCCCATCCCCTTTGGTGTCCGTGGTCCCCCAGCAGTGCCTGGTAGCTGCCCTAGTTGTGGGGAGACGCGAATTCTTCATCCTCCTAGTCCGCCATCTTGACTCCGCCTCTAGAATGTGAATCTTGAGGTCCAGAAACCAGAGAATCTGCCGGGTTGATAGTTTCACTCAAGTGACAGAAAAAGAAAAATTGTAAACAGAAAGTACCATCATGACTGTCTGAGAATTGGATTTTCCTTGGCAGGTGATTTATTTGTCCCGAGTCTCCCGTGCTTTCCCTGTTACGAAACTTTGTCATGAGTGGCATGAAACCCTCAACACTTCTGAGTCATTTTCAGGCAAAGTACAAGTGGCCTTTCTAGTGAACCAGTTGTGCCTTCCCAGATCAAGTACAAAATAATGTTTTCCAGGGTGAAATTGATGAATGTTGTTGCTGAGGGCCCAGAATAGAACAGAACCTCAGAGGCATGGTTCAGAATTCCATCCGTCATAGCAAAGGCAGGTTTGCTGAGAAGTTTGTAACATCAGCCTCAAAGCTGATGGCAAACATACTCAAAGGGAAAGAGGAACAAGCTTTTGGCGAAATCCCTTTATCAAATGCTGCTGTTGCCTGTCACATAGTATCAGTGGTATGCAGTGTGGGAGAGCAGTCACGTGCGTGGGAATGAATATTTTACTTTATAGTTTGTTGAAATCACTAATGTGCAGGGTATGAGTCATAATAACACATATCAGGGAGAAGGGTCCAGTGACTCTTCATTGAAAACCTTTGCTTCAAACGGAGAGATTTTTTTTTTTGCTTTTTATTTACTTATTTATTTATTTAACATCTTTATTGGAGTATAATTGCTTTACAATGGTGTGTTAGTTTCTGCTGCATAAGAAAGTGAATCAGCTATACATCTACATATATCCCCTCCCTCTTGCGTCTCCCTCCCACCCTCCCTATCCCACCCCTCTAGGTGGTCACAAAGCTCCGAGCCTGATCTCCCTGTGCTATGCGGCTGCTTCCCACTAGCTATCTGTTTTACATTTGGTAGTGTATATATGTCCATGCCACTCTCTCACTTCGCCCCAGCTTACCCTTCCCCCTCCCCGTGTCCTCAAGTCCATTTTTTGGATGCTTATTTTGTGAGCTCTGATGTCAGTCAGAAGGTTCCCTGACATTCCTAATGGCAGAGCGCAAACTGAGTAAGCAGCCGGGAAAATGTCACTCTTTGGATGCTTGTCCTCACTCCACTTTTCCACCAAGGGGTAAGGAAAGCTCTCTCATTGAATGTATATTCCCCACTGAGCCCTATGAAGAAATATTCAGCAATATCTCAGCTTTTCTATGTTGAATTTTGCTAGCTGTCTAGGAGATCTTTTATGAATAAGGTATGAAATAAAGTATTTGCTCATGATCCTGTTGTGAGTAAAAACCATTTTTATAACGTCATTTGGATGAGGTGGCATATCATATAAGTAGGTTTTCTTTTCTAATTTAATCTGTCTCTTTCTGATCAATGACAGAAATAAGATACAGAAATTTTTAAAATTTGGATTATGGTGCTGACAACTTGATCGCTAGGAATTTGACTCTTTGCCAGCATATGTTGATTTTCATCAAAAAAGCAAGGAAATCTTGGGCATATGTAAAAATCTGTGGCAAGTGCACTCAAAAAATGAGTGAAGAATCCAGTCGCCACTTCTCCCAGGTTGAAACATTCCATCTTCCAGCTTTTAAGGATGACTTAGGTTCTAGCAGATGCCGAGAGAAACTTTGAATGAGAAGTTTCTCCATAATACCTGGGTTCATCCTTAATGCAAATGTCTGTCCTGCCTGTTAGAACAAGACATTGCAGCCATTCCCAGCTGTCCATGTAGCTCGAGTTATGACTTTTCTAACTTATTTAAACAAAAATATATTAATCAGCTTAAAATTGGATCCAGACTATTGCTCAAGCTAAATACATCATTGAACCCAGATATAAGAATGTGCTTATATGGAATACTTATTATTAAAAATATTATGCTTTACTAATAATCAAAAGTTATAATGAACAAATAAAATTTTTTGATTATAATTCATCATCTGCATGTGTACCATATGCCCAACTGAGTGAACTCATAGTTGGCGAAGTTTGAAATGTATTGCCTTGCAGGCTGGAGAGTTATTATCCTGGTCTGGTGTTCGATCTGTATTAGTTGACCTGTACAGGTAAATTTTCTTTCTTTGGGAACTATTTCTTCATCTATAAAAATGAGAATAGCCAGACAATTTCGCTTGTTATATTAGTACTTACTGAACTTTTTAAACTGAATAGCGCCTTTGAATGTCATAGATCCTATCAATCTTAAAGTAACAGGAGATTTTAAGACTATATCTAGTCCATCCTTCCTCAATAGGCACAAATCTCCTTTGCGGCACACCTGACACATTCTGTGAACTTTCCCCTGTGGGGCGAGCAGAGGACGTGAAGCTTGTTATGACCTGGGAAGGGTGGCAGGCCCAGTGCTATACAACTCGGTTCCATTTTCAATAGCTGTAACTCTTGCAAGGTTTATCTTTTTGTACCTGAATCTGATTCCTCTCTCCTATAACTTTATATATTGGTTTTGGTTCTGTCCATCAGAGCCAAACAGAAAAAGTCAAATTTTTCTTTTAAATGTATAGCCCATTAATTATTTAAAGTCAGCTATTACTCCTCCACTTAAGACATCACTTCTAGGGCAAGTTGCTCCAGTACTTTGAACCCTTCTTGCTGTCTGTTTCCCATTTCGTTCTCTGCTTTAGCCCTTCTGTGTCTTTGCATTTGAGTGCTCTTTAGGACAGTTGTGGTCTACCTGCATTGGTTAGAATGGTTTCTGTGTTATGCAGTGTTTACTGAGGCAGGCCAACTGTGTGCCGGAAGTGTGGGCTTGGCATGGTCCTGTGTTATTTAACCCATATAACTTTGCAAGTAGGCTTGATTATCAACAGTACACTGATAAGAAACTTAAGACTCAGATGTTACGTAAATTGCTCAAGGTAACTTACCCAGGAAGTAGCAGAGCTGTGTCTCCAGTTCCCTTTTATTATTTCATTGCACCATTGACTCATATTACACAACCTTTCTCATACTTAGTGCCTCAGCCACATGCCTTTTTTTCAAATTAAAGAAGTATTACATGCTTTCTGAAAACCTTTAAACTATACACAAATGTATGAAGGAAATCTTCTCCCACCCCAGGAATTCTGCTGGTAGTGTGACATGTGATTGCCTTTTTACATTCTTGCTCTACCACTTAACTTCTGTACCTAAATAAAATAGAGATATGACTCTGTACATGTTTCATTATAAGGATTGAACAACAGAATATATATGTAAAGGACATATAGAATGGTGTCTGGAGCATAGTTAGAGCTCAAGTATTAGTTGATCTTAAATATACAAAGACACAAACTCATGCAAACTCTTGTATATGAAAATAAACATATATACAGTCAACTCATGTTTGACAGGGGAGCCAAGAATACTTAATGGGAAAAAGATAGTCTTTTAAATAAAAGGTGTTGGGAAAACTGGATAGCCACATGCCAAAAAAAAAAGAAAAGAAACTGGACTCAATCATAACCACTCACAAAAATTAACTCAAAATGGATTAAAGACTTAAATATATAAGACCTGAAACCATTAAACTCCTAGAAGAAAACATAAGGGAAAAGCTCATTAACATTGTCATGGCAACAATTTTTTTTTAATATGACACCAAAAGCACAAGCAACAAGAGCAAACAGGTGGGACTACATCAAACTAAAAAGCTTGTGCACAGCAAGAGAAACAATCAGCAGAATGAAAAGGTAACCTACAGAATGGGGGGGAGGGGAATATTTGCCAACCATACATCAGAGAAGGGGTTAATCTCCAAAATATATAAGGAATTCATACAACCCAAAAGCAAAAAGACTAATAATCCAGTTAAAAAATAGGCAGAGAACCTGAATAGACATTTTTCCAAAGAAGACATACAAATGGCTAACAAGTACATGAAAAGATGCTCAACATCACTAATCATCAGCAGGTCAAAACCACAAAGAGATATCACCTCAAACCTGTTTAAATGGCTGTCATCAAGAAGACAAGAGATAACAACTGTGGGTGAGGATGTGGAGAAAAGAACCCTTGTGCACTGTTGGTGGGAATGTAAATTGGTGCAGCCACTATGGAGAACAGTATGGAAGATCCTCAAAAAATTAAAAATAGAACTACCATATGACTTAGCAATCCCAGCTTCTGGGTATTTATCCAAAGGTAATGAAATCACTTTCCTGAAGAGAAATCTGCACCCCCATGTTCACTGCAGCATAGTTTACAATAACTAAGACATGGAAACAGCCTAGGTGTCCATCGATGGAAGAATGGGTAAAGAAAATATGGTATATATATGTAAGGGAATATTTATTCAGCCATAAAAAAGAAGTATGAAACAACATGGATGGATCTTGAGGGTGTTATGCAGTGAAATAAATAAGAGAAAGACAAATGCTACATGATACCACTTATATATGCAATCTTAATAAAAAAAAAAAAGAAAGCTGGGAATTTCCTGGTGGTCCAGAGGTTAGGATTCAGTGTTTTCACTGCCGGGGCCAGATTCAGTCCCTGGTCGGGTGGTCAGGGAACTAAGATCGCGCAAGCCGAGTGGTGCAGCCAAAAAAAAAAAAAAAAAAAAGCCAAACTCATAGAAGCAGTACAATGGTGGTTTCTTGGAGGTGGGGGAAATCAGAAGTTGTTGGTCAAAGGGTACAGATTTCCAGTTATAAGATGAATCAGTTCTGAGGATCTAATATAGAGCATGTGACTGTAGTTAAAAATACTGTATTATACTTGATAGTTGCTTAAGAGAGTAGATCTCACTAAAAAAAAAAATAGTAGTTAGGTGATGGATATGTTAACTAACCTTATTGTGGTAAGCATTTCACAATATATTGTATACGTGTATCAGATCAACACATTGTATACCGTAAACTCACACAATGTTATATGTCAGTTATATCTCAGTTAAACTGAGGGGAAAGAGGAAGGTCTTCCCCACATTAGACTAATAAAATTTTTCCTTTTTTTTTTTTTTTTTTTAAAGCCCACAAAACTCAATGGATGAGCTTAACAATAGTTTAGAGACAGGTGAGAGAGAATCAGTATGATGAAATATAGGCAAAATAAAATATCCAGAATAAAAGGAAATCATAGGTTAATTTTAAAAACTGCTTAATCCAAAATAAAGCTTCAAAAGCTACTTAAAACAGGAATATACCACAGGTTAGGACAAATGGAAAGCAAGGAGTAAGAAGATAAATAAAACACAGCTATATATAAGTAACTATAATGAGTTAAGTGCTATGGTCTAGATGTTCCAAATTAAAAAAAGAAAAGAAAAAACATATGTGGAATTCTTTAAAAACAAAACAAACAAGAATGGGGAGAGTCTGTGTATAATACCCTCAACCTGCTTTTATCACCCCAAATTTATCAGACAATCTTCCATATAATTATATTTCAGCCTCCTGTAGTTTTTTTTCTTTTTATAGCTGCAAAGTATACTGTATTCAGTTAATATATTTAGCTATTCCCTCGTTGATAGATATTTATGTTGTCTTCTTGCTATTACAAATAATGGTGTCGGGAGCAGTTGGTACACATATCCTTATTCATAAGACTTGATTGTCTTAACCTACACATAAGAAATTTACATTTGTCTCTTTCAGAATATTTTATCTTGCTAGATTTGGCCTGTTTTTATAATGTCTTGTCATTGGATAGATTTTGATCCTGTCTTCCAGTGGATTCACTGACTGGTTTTATTTCATTTCTGTTCATTGTGATCAAGTGCCTCTCCTTGACATCTTGAAAATCTTGGATTAAAAAAGATTGAATTCAGCAGAGTTTAGGGCAGAATTCTGTAGTTGCCACCAGAGGTCTCCTGTTAGGTTGAAACTGACCTTTTAGGTATAATCATTCACCCAGGTATATTTTCTAACTTATTTCTTCGTTGTATGTACAAAAATATCATTACAGACCTTGTCAGATGCCTTTATGGAATCCTGTTAAGAAAGTAGTCATTTAGGGAGTAGTCTTTGCTACCCAGTCTGGAAGGATGATACTTTACTCTCTATTTGGGGAAACTTGAAATATAAACAACAGATGTCTGTAGTTTGGGAAATGTCTGAAAAATGGCTAAAAATGCCCACAGTTTTATTGCACACACACAGAAAGTATGAATGCTGTTTTGATTCGGTTAGGCGAGCTGCCACATAACTGACATCAGTGTTGATGCCGCATTTGGAAATTTTTTAGCAAGATCAAATTTAATATAATCAGTTAAGATGTATTTTCAGAATATTGGGTTGATTTAGACCATTAAAATTGGTTGCAGGAATGTGAAATAGAGTACAGAAATAACTTTCAGTCTCTTCTATGCTAACTATTAGTATGCAGCAAACGTCATACAAGCCAACTAAAAATGAAGCTGCACTGAACATAGTAAACAATGAAAACATGAAGTTCTGTGCACATTTTTTATTCATTCATCAGCTCTTTAAGATTTTAGAGATTAGAACCACATACAGCACCCCATTTGAATCTTTCAAAGACTCTGAAGTGACAGAATACAGATCATTGTTCCTATTTTTTTAGAGGAAGGAATTGAAGCACAAAGAAATAAAATCACTGCCTTGGAGACGGAGCGGTTCATTCTGATCATCAGGAGAGACGTGGAAACCTTCACACAAGAGATGGCCTTTAACCAGGGCTTAACACTTTATTCAGGAGTGACTGTGAAAAGGGGCGTCCAGGCTGAGCAGCGGGCCAAGGTGGGGAGGCATGGAAGAGTCAGGAGGGTCTGGAAGGTAGAGGGAAGGCAGGTGGCTGGCACCTACCGGGAGGTTGGCCCGAAAGGGTGATGTGAGGCCCAATCCTAGACAGTCCTGAATGCCAGGCTCAGGAATTTAGAAGTGCATCCCTCACAGTGGGAAGCTGATGAAAGGATGAGAGGCTGGACACAGAGTGGAGACCTGAGAGGGCTGTTGCTGCCACTTACTGTTCCGAGGCTTAGTTGTTTGAAACTCACAACTGTTCGTTAGGTGCCCACGGGAGGGCCAGTCACTGCTGGTTGTCTGTGTTCACTGAACCACTTTGCAAGAGGGTTTTCCTCTGAGCGAATACCTCCTAAGCGTGGCTAATTGCCAATTCAAAAACGAAATGCTCAGTTTTCTCTCCCAGTTGTTGCCTTGACTTCGGTGTTATGCTTTATTGGACCGTTCACAGGAAGGTTTGAGTACTTTTTCATCAGTTCATCCCTGTGGTAGTTCTGTGACTTGGCCATGGGAGATGGATTATTTGGTGCTCAAAAGTGTTTATTAGTTTCAGAAGATTGATATGGGTGTCTTACTTCCCAAAAATTCACATATGAGAGTTCTACGCTTAAGGCATTAACATCTAGTAAAATTCAAGCAATACTGAGCTTTACTCTGTCCCAGGCACCCAAGGGTTGTGGGAAGAAAGAGAAGTAAGGCCAGGACCCCTGGGCAGTTAATTGTTTCCATTTGTTTGGTGTCATTTACTTGGGCTATTATACATTTGTCTATCGCAGTGGTTGGTTTTTCTTATTTTCAAGTCTTGTCTCAATCACTGTGCGCGCCATCCCCTCTCCAACATACCTTTTTCCCTCGTTCTGTCTAAATCCTGCTACCTCAGCATCCAAGTCAGGGACCACTTCCTCCTAGAATCCTTATCCAACTCTTCCCAGCCACGGTCAGTTTAATTCAACAAGTCCTTCTGGAGCAATCTATGATGCGCAAGGTCCGGTGTGGTTAACCTGGGGGCAAGAACTGTGCCTGACTCAGTCTTTATAACCTCAGTACTGAGCATGGTGCTAGACACATAGCCGGGGCTCCAAGGATGTCTCACAAGGAAGTAAGGGACTCACGTTCCCTTGAGGAGGCAACACGTAGACACACACCAAAAACACACAGCAGCACTTGGGGCAGCACACGTGGCCTGCAGCCTCAGTTCTGTGGGAATTCAGAGGGTGGAGACTGGAAACAGCGGCAGAGAGCGTGTCTCCACTGCTCTACCCATTAGAGTGTGTGCAGTGACTCATTCAGGCACAGGTTGCTGAGTGCCTCCTGTGGTCAACAGCTGTTCTGGGCCCTGTGGATATGCGAACCTTGATGTCATTCAGATGCTTCTGAGGTGGGGAAAGCATTTCTGGGAGATGTATTTGACTTCCGTGAACAGTCTGGATTAGAGGGATGTCTCACACAGGGGCTGGGGTAGGTCTCTCTCATATTTTCCAAGAGACAGAAGTCCCCTTCACCTGTAGGTTTTGGAACATCCTGTCTTCCTTTCTGAGGGTCCTCTAAGCAGGGGTGTATCCCATCCCAGCTGTAATACCACGTGCTCTGCCCAGACTTTGGCTTCTGGCTTGTTTCCAGTAGCCACCAGCTTTGGCTGGACTTGGGGAGTGCTGTCCTGATGTGCTGTAGGCCCTAAGGAAAGCCTGGGCCTTCCTGGAAACTCTGCTGAAACACTGCCAGGCAACTCAATACTGGAAGATATTAGTGGTTTCTTAGATTTGGTTCTTTAAATGCAAAGCCTGGGTAAGTGGTTTACTGAGGAACTGCTGTCAGAAGAAAACAGTAAGGAATTGAGGGGAGCAGGAGAGAGCCAGAGAAGAAGCTGAGAAAACGTTAGCCGAAGTCTAGCCTCAGGTTGGTCCCCTGGGGAGCACTGAAGCGTGGAACCACGTAGTTGCCTCACTTTTTTTTCTTTTTATTTATTTTCTTTTAATTTTTAATTTTTATCGGGGTATAGTTGA
The DNA here is from genome assembly GCF_965194805.1 of Balaenoptera borealis. NCBI lineage: Eukaryota > Metazoa > Chordata > Mammalia > Artiodactyla > Balaenopteridae > Balaenoptera > Balaenoptera borealis. Next base: position 44,111,940 of record NC_138866.1, on the reverse strand, counting down.
TTTACAACATCGTGTTGGTTTCAGGTGTACAGCAAAGTGAATCAGTTATACATATACATATATCCATTCTATTTTAGATTCTTTTCCCATATAGGTCATTACAGAGTATTGAGTAGAGTTCCCTGTGCTATACAGTAGGTCCTTATTAGTTATCTATTTTATATAGAGTAGTGTGTCTATGTCAGTCCCAATATCTTCCAATTTATCCCTCCCCCACCCCCTTACCCCCAGTAACCATAAGTTTATTTTATACATCTGTAACTCTATTTCTGTTTTGTAGATAAGTTCACTTGCACCCTTTTTTTAGATTCCACATATAAGCAATATCATATGATATTTGTCTTTCTCTGTCTGACTTACTTCACTCAGTATGACAATCTCTAGATCCCACCAGGCTGCTCCTGGGGGAAGAGCATCCTCTCCCAGGCATTTCTGAACTGGGTAGTCAAAGGGACCTTCCCCAGAAAAGGGTTCAGTCGTGAACCATTAGTGACCCGTGCTCAGCTGCCCTCAGTCCCCACGGTGGGGGGACGGGGAGGTAGGCACACTGGTCCTGTGAAGTCACCAACAAGCCCTCTTCATAAACAGAGGTTGACATTTGTACTTCTTAACCTTAGTGTACCTCTTTCCGTCACACATGGAATTACCCCCCCTAGGAAGATAGTGGCATAACGTTTGTGTAGAGCTTTAAACTTAAAAAATCAAGTTTATTTTCTTGCTTCGCTTTATCCCTGTAAGGTAAGTAGGGTAGTTATTGATGCTTTACAGTTGAGAGTACTGTAATCTGTTAGTAACTTAAGGGCAAGTAGTGGTGTTTCCTCGGGGCACTCTGTTTCACCCTTGTAACAGTTCTCTGAGGTAGCTCTTGTTGCCCCCCCCCCACCAGTTTCCAGGCAGGGAGGTTGTGTGACATGCCTGTGTTCTCAGAGCTGGCGTGCAGTGGACTCTCATATTTAAACCACCTGTTGGACTTCACGCCCCACTTCAGTCCCACCACACCCTGTAGCCTCTGCAATTTAGGCAAAACCAAGTCCAAGACTCAAGTTTTTGACACCTACAGTTCTTGGAAAGAGGCCTCTAAGTGTAAATGATGGGGACTATTAGATGTGAAATTTTAAATGTTAGTTGTTGAAAGCTAACGTAGAATATCAGGACGAGCTGTCGGAGCTCTGGGGTTGCCACATCAAGAGTAGCCACGTACGTTGATACTTCAGCTGTTCAGTTTATATTCATCTTGTGTTCCTGTCTAGATTGACACAATGGCCTGAGGCTCCACGCATTGTGTACCGTAATCCTCTTGGTTTTGTTCGTAGTGAGGCATTAATGGATGATGAGGTAGAACTTTCAGAATTTTTCATTAACTTAATTTGAGACTAACACAGGGTAATAATGTTTCGAGCATCTAGAATGCTTGAGAGGATAGGGTACTCTGGCTCAAGAATTTACTCATTTGGCAAACACTGAGTACTCTCTGTGCCAGACATCATGCAGCTAGACAGTAAGGAGCTGACAATTTATAGACAAGTAACTCGTCACCATAGCACAGGCGAAGTCAAGTAGCCTGACTTGAAAAAAACAATGTTTAGGCCTTTAGAATTAGTTTCATAGTTAATAGTCACATAGCCCTGTCTTAAAGTAAGATTTCTCAAAGGGAAAATGTTCCTACACTGTGTTCATTAACACGGCCGAGTCTTTATTGGACCTAAAGTACTGTAACCCAGTCCCATCACTTGCCAAGTCAACAAGCTTTGAAAGAAGTCTTAGAAAACATGATGGTAACATTATTCCTGTGAAAACACATCTAACATGTCACATGTTATGTGTATGGGTTGTCATGGCGGAGTCAGTTTGGGTTAGGCAAGACAAAAAACATCATTCACTACAGAATGAAAATTAATCAGAAATGTCAGAAGCCAGGTGTGATTCTGGAGAAAGGGGGTATCCAGAAAACATTTACTGAGATCTGATTGAAAAAATATATAAACGTCAATTTGTCCCTGTATCTTTTAAGCAAAGATTTTATGTTGAGGCTGACTCCTTTTTTTGTTTGTTTAACACAAATTGTAGTTAGAAAGCACAACACTTCAGAACTTCTTGTGAAGTAACTAATATATAGAATAAATAAAATCACTAGTTAACCTAGCCTTTAAGTTCTTAAATAACAAAAGATTTTATCTCAGGCAGATTTCAGATAGGTCTCCCCTCCTTCATCTCATATGCTCTGATTAATCTAGTTCATACCTTTTAAAGTGCACGTTTTGAGTATATGTAACCTTCATCTTCAGATTCATATTAGTGTATGCTGCTAGAAGGTGCCAGATGCTTGAATATTTCCATAGGATGCTCTGCATTCTTACGTATTGTTTACTTTGACAAACATTAAGGTATATAGTGTTGCTTTTCCTTTCAAAATATGAATTTGAGCATTTCTTTTTAAATATTTGCCTGGATATACATAGAGCCCTATTTTAATAATATATGGTGAACATCAAGGGCAAATAGGATGTGATTTAACCAAAATTAGCTTTATAACAAATATGTGTTTTCTTCTATAACAGAGATACCTACCAAGTTAAAGAATAGATGCACACATTGTCTTGTAAAGTAGTTGTGTACTGTGTGTGCCACGAATACACACAGTACACAACTACTTTATAAGACAGTGTGTACTTATAAAGTATTTATGTACGTTGGGTACTAGAGATAAATCAATGAACAGCATAGGAAAAGTTCTTACCCTTTTAGAAATTACTTTGTAATGTGAGCTAGGAGGAAGACAGTATACAAATAAAATAAACAAATATCAGCTATTAAGTGTTCAGGAAAAAAAATAAGATTAGCAAGAAGTGGACTGGAATACTACTAATATTTAATGTTACTAGGAGTGTTATAATTCAAGAAATTGAATTAAGTTTAAAATTGTCATCACTTCAAGTGTACTAGACTCTACCCCCACCCCCTAGATTTTCTGAATGTATGCAAAACAGAGTTCTGTGCCTACCCATCAAAAATTATCTCCTACAGAAACGTTCTCTCTCCCCTTGCTGTACACAATGAAACACTGGACAAAATATATTAAATAACTGTTTGGCCTGAAGGCAGTTTCCAGGCCCAAGCAGATGGTGAACAACACAACCCTGTGTTGAAGGGCCAGAGATTACAGTTAAGGCAGCTAGAATTTGTGAAGGACAGTAGCAGAGATGGGAGCTTCATAGGGAGAAAGAGCTCCTGACAGCTGCAGAGGACAATGTCCCTGAGCCCTTGGGTAAGCACTGCTTTGCTCATGTGTGGGGTAAAACTCCACATTGTGGGCAAAGAACCACTGGAAAGCAGTGGGTTGAACCATTTCTGCAGCTCACAAAGGGCTGGGGCTTAGTCCATGTTCCCACTTGCAGAGTAGAAAGACTTCCTAATACAAGAGAAATAGGATAGAGTCTATAGAAGAGAAATAGATAACGATGCTAAATTATCCCTAGGTCAAAGTCTGCCCTGGACTTGCCCTAACAAAGCTTACAAGCAAGCCTTGAGAGAGAAAACTGATCCAAAGTAGCATAACTGCCTGCCAGAACAAGTTCAACACCTTTAACAAAATCCAGCACCCTGAAATATAAAAATCACAGTGTCCAGCATCCAATCCGAAATTACCAGAAAGGCAGAAAAGCAGTAAAATTATGACCTATACTGAGGCAAGGGTGGTGAGAATCAACCAATAGAAACAAACCCAGAAATTACAGATGGAATTAATAGACAAGAAGGGTAAAACAACTGCAATAGGTGTATTCCCTGTGATCAAGAGTGTAGAGGAAAACATGAACATGTTGAGGAGAGGAATGGAAGTACAAGAAGGACCCAACTGAAACTTCCAAAGTGAAAAATGAAGTGTCTAAAGTGAAAAACACACTGGTTGAGGGAACAGCATTTTAGAAACTGAAGAAGAAAAGATCAGTGAACTGGAAAACATAGCAATATAAAGTATTCAGTATAAGGCAGAGAGAGGAAAATGGCTGAAAAAAAGTGAAGAGAGCCACAGTAAAATGTAGAAAAATATCACATGGACTCAAACATGTATAATTGGTGTTTTAGAAAAATGGGAGTAGGAAAAGAAAGAAAAGAATGGCCATATACACTACTCTATATAAAAGATAACTAGGGCTTCCCTGGTGGCACAGTAGTTGAGAATCTGCCTGCTAATGCAGGGGACACGGGTTCGATCCCTGGTCTGGGAAGATCCCACATGCCGCGGAGCAACTAGGTCCGTGAACCACAACTACTGAGCCTGCGCGTCTGGAGCCTGTGCTCCGCAACAAGAGAGGCCACGACAGTGAGAGGCCCGCGCACCGCGATGAGGAGTGGCCCCCGCTTGCCGCAACGAGAGAAAGCCCTCGCACAGAAACGAAGACCCAACACAGCCAAAAATAAATTAAAATAAACAAATGTGGGGTTTAAAAAAAAAAAGATAACTAATAAGGACCTACTGTATAGCACAGGGAACTCTACTCAATACTCTGTAATGGCCTATATGGGAAAAGAATCTAAAATAGAGTGGATATATGTATATGTATAACTGATTCACTTTGCTGTACACCTGAAACTAACACAACATTGTAAATCAACTATACGCCAATAAAAAATTTTTTAAAAGGCCAGATTTTTTCCAAATTCGATGAAAATGATAAATCCAAGATCTAAAATGCTCAGTGAACCCCAAAGAGAAGAAACATAAGGAATACTACAGGTAAGACCTATCACAATCAAATTGCTGAAAACTGTTAATAAAATCTTGAAGGCACCCAGAGAAAGAAGAGGCAGTTCCCCTGAACAAAAATAAGAATGAAAAAACAAACCAAAAACAATTTACCAGAAATGCTGCAAAACCAAAAGACAATGGATTGATATCTTTAAAGTACTGGAAGGGAGGAAGAAGGAGAAAGAGAAAAAGGGAGACTCTCAATCTAGAATTCTGTATCTAGCAAAAATATCTTTCAGAAATGAAAGGAAAGACCTATTTCAAACAAACAAAACTGAAAATAGTTATCAATGGCAAACGGCACAACAAGAAATGTTAGGTTTTTTGGCAGAAGAAAAAAGATACCAGAGGGAAATTTGGATTTACACAGAGTACTCTGGACATGGTAAAAATAAGGATAAATATAAAAGACATTTAAAAAATCTCTTTAAAAGATAATTAACTGGTTAAAGCAAAATTAATAATAATTACAGGGTTTATAATATATATAGAAGTCAAATATATGAGAGTAACATCAAGGGCAGGAAGGAGGAATTGTAAGATTTTTGCATTGTTTATCCCAGGAAGTTAGGGTTGGTTCATTATTCAAAAATCAGTTGATATATTTCTCCATGTCTCCTGCCATATCCATGGATTGGAAGGTGTGATATTATTGAGATGTCAGTTTTCCCAAAACTTGATCTATAGATTCAGCAGTTTCAGTCAAAATCCCAGATTGCTTTTTCTTTGTAGAAAAAATTATATATGATTATGAAAGTTTGTATAAATGCTCTCTCCCAGAGTTGGAAATTGTTTTGTAAAAAAGCAATGAATTGTAATGAAGAGAGTTTTCAGTGCAGTGTAGACTTACCCATTCACTAAGGAAATGACTTACCCTCTCCAAGTCAGTTTCCTTATTTTACAAAACGGGGATAATTATATCCACATTGTAGTGGTTGTGTGTGCCAGATGATCAAGTAAAATAATATACATGAGAATGCTCTACCTTGAAAAAGCACTATATATGCAGAAATCATTACTGCATTAAAGTGCAGATGTTTATCTTATTTTATAAATCTGTTTTGAGTTTCTTATTTTTAGAATGGTATCCAAGTGGAGGATTTTATGGGTTTAGATTGCTAACGTAATTAAATTTAATATATAAATATATGGCTGAAGGGTGCTGACTTTCCTAGTACCATAAATGAGACGCACTTGCTCTGGTCACACAGGTTTATTCTTGAAAAGTTGCTTTGATAGGTGGCATCTATAGGGTTTCCCATTCAGCATAGGCTTCATCCACTAGATAGCAACACATTTGTTTGTTGAATGTATTTATATTGTCTCTTCCCCAAAACCATTAGAGGCAGGGCTGGTTTATTTTAAGCAGCAGTCTTCAGGCAGAGTTCTAAGGCAGATCTGTCCCTTCATTTGTCTTCCTTTAGCTAGACAGCAAGTATAATAACAGAGCATTGACCCTGGTCATTTTTAGCTGCAGTTCTCAGAGTTTTGTTCCTCAGCATCACCTAAGGAATACACATTGTGTTATCTACTTCATGGATAGATCTTTTCATCAATAGTAATAATCTTACTGACTTAATAACCATGTCAGATCTGAATTCCCCGTGTACTCAATATCAAGCCATTTTACTCTCTCATTGATTTTTTGATTATGTGTAAATGGATTATCTACAGATTTTTCATGTCAGACTTCTTGCTGAGATATCCCTTACCCCCTATTCTTGTCCTTCAGCCCTTAATTTCTCAAGGAATGTAAACAATTTTAATAATAGCTGAGGTTGGGTAGTGGGTGATAATGATAATTCTTCTCCCTACGTAGAATGTATTCTTACAGTGAAAAGTGGCATTTGAAATCTGTGCCACTGCTTTCCTCTTTTACCAGATTTGTAAGGTTTTAGTAACACACAGAAGGACTTGGTCAGTTGGTCTTGGGGCTGAGCCTCAAGCTAATAAGTGTCTTGCTCCTGACCTGACATTCTTCCCATTGTCACATTATGTCCCAGTGCTGTGATTGTCCCCACTTGATTCTTGTGTTGTATAATATCCCTGATTTCTTTGGATGATATTCTCACCAAATATAGCCAGATTGTAAAAGTCTTAAGATAGAATATGCACAGAGGAAAATATTTTTGTGTGCAAGACCTTTCATCCATTTTTGTTAGTGACTCATTTCATCTGGCGGTTGTTCAAAAGATTATTGCACTATGCTAGATGCTTAGATTTTTTTGCCCAAGGACTTCATAATCTAGTGACCCAAGATTTCTTTTACTTACTCCAAATTTCTTTTACACATACAGCTAACAGACAAATATTGATAAACATGCAAGCATGTAGAATTTTTATGATCCTTTACTGAAGAAATTACCAGAAGACAAATTTCAGCCAAATAGGAGGTGAATGGAGAATTGTTGGCAAAGAGACTGGCATCTAGATGTTGAATTAAGCACTCTCTGTAGGACTAAAATCAAAGTAAAAGTGATTGTCGCAAAATAGAATATAAATGTTTTAAATTCTGCAATGTAGAAATAACAAATAATGAAATAAAAGGTCAGGGAGAGGAGAAAAGGTAAAAAGTGCTGTATGCATGCTAATATCCTCAGATTTTATAGCTGGGAGATAAAAACTATCATTTAAAACAGAAAGATATAAGTATCTTTAATGGTTTTTTAAAAAGCAAACAGTAGTAAACATTGTAAAATCAATTAAAAGTGTGTGTGGGAGGATGGTAGAGAGGAAATGAAAATATTCTCCTTTATCATTGCCCTTATTAGAGAGTTAATGAGTGTAACCATATTTATATAGTTGTATACATAAAAGTAACCACAAAAATAGAAATATAAGCCTTCTATGTAATCATATAAAATACAGAACATAAGGCAAAGAAAGCACAGACCATAATGTGAAAGATTTTTTAAAAGGATACTACAGAAGCTCAGAAATTAATTTTTAAAAAAATACCACTTAACAGTAGCATCAAAAATGTGAAATACGATCTTCATTATTTTCAGATGCCATATTTGCACATTCACCTACTCACTAAAATTTATTGGTATCCCCAAAACCGATACTTACGGCACATTCACAGCCATTTGTGGGGATGAGCAGCATATGGTGAAAAACTTGAGTTGCCACCTGAGGTTGAACAAAATGACACTCTGCCTGTTTGACAATTAATTATTTGTAAGAAGTGTGTATTAAACAAGGTGTCTTTAAACAGAGACACATATAAAACAAGGTTATGTATTGATCAGCTGACAAAAATGTTGTGACCCACGACTCACAGAAACCTTACCCTGTATTTCTCCAAGGTATTCATGAATTCACTGTTTGTGGCAACTTTATAGAACATAACTATGGTGAATAACAAGAATCAACTGTACTTAAGGATGAAGCTAACAAAAGATGTGCAAGACTTGCACGCTAAACACTACAAAACATTGCTGAGAGTTGTACCACATCTCCAGATACATGAAGAGATAGTCCGTGTTCGTAGATCAGGAAACTCAGTATTGGTGTCAATTCTTCCCAAATTGATTTGTAAGTTCAACACACTCCCTATCAAAATTCCAGCAGGCTTCTTAAAAAAGAAATTAATGTTTACTTGAAAATGCAAAAACCTAAAAAAGCCAAAACAGTTTTGAAAAAGAAGAACAGAATTGGAATACTCACACTAACTGACTTCGAGACTTTTTTTAAGCTACAATAATTAAGACAATGTGGTACTGATGTAAAGATATACAAATAGATCAATAGCATAGGGTCCAAAAATAGGCCTGCACATACACGGACAACTGATTTTCAACAAAGGTGCAAAGGCAACTTAGTTGAAAAGTTTAAGCCTTTTAAACCGGTGGTGCTGGACCATTTGGGTAGCCATATGCAGAAATATGAACTTTGATCCATTCCTTTTACTGTGTACAAAAATTAGCTTAGGATGGATCATAGACCTAAATATAAAACTTCTAAAAGGAAACATAGGGAAAAAAATCTTTGTGATTTTGGATTAGACAAAAGATTTCTTAGATACAAAAGCAAACTTGATTTGTAAAAGAACAAATTGACAAACATAAAAAATAAGAACTTCTGCTCTTTGAAAGAAATTGTTCAGAGAATGAAAAGCTACTCCAGACTGTGAGAAAAAATTGCAAGTCATATATATGATAAAGGATTTGTATTCAGAATATATAAAGAGTTCTCAGAACTCAATAATAAGAAAATAACCTAATTTTTTTTAATAGGCAAAGATTTGAACAGACATTTCACCAAAGAAGATATATAGACGGCAAATTAGCACATGAAGAGATTCTCAATGTCATTACTCATTAGAGAAATACAAATTAAAACCACAGTGAGATACCACTACATACTCATAAGGGTGGCTGAAATGAAAAGATGACAATACCAAGGGCTGGCAGGATGTGGAGCAACTGGAACTCACGTTCATGGCTGATGGGAATAGCAAATGGTACAACCAATTTGGAACACAATCTGGCAGTTTCTTAAAAAGTTTAACGTACACCTACCATATGTCCAGCTATTCCACTTCTAGGTATTTGATCAAGAGAAATGAAAGCATATGTTTATACGAACACTTGGACATAAATGTTCATAACAGCTTTATTTGCAGTAGCCAAAAACGAGTAACCTGATATCCATCAACAGATGAATTGATAAACAAATTTTAGTTTATTCCTACAAGGGTATACTGCCCAGCATAAAAGTAATGAACTATTGATACGTGCAACTAAATGGATCAATCTAAAAATAATGATACTAAATAAAAGAAGCCAGAATTATAAAATAGTACATAGTGTAAGATTTCATTCCTATAAAATGACAGAAAGTGCAATCTAATATCTATAGTGATAGAAAACAAATCATTGGCTGCCTGGACATGAAGAAGCAGCTGGAAGGGAAGGATGAATTACAAAGGGGCATGGTGAGGAAACTTCTGTGAGTTATAGATATGTGCGTAATTTTATTATGATGATGGTTTTATAGGTACATAAACATGTTGAAACTTATCAAATTGTACATTTTAAAGAGATGCAGTTTATTGTGTCTCACTTAGACCTTAGTAAAGTTGTTTCTATAATAAAAGGCAGTAATAGCAATACAGGCAGAGAGTATAGATATATCTTGTACCTATCAATAAATGTGAATGTTCTAAACTTACATATTAAAAGAATTGGATCATGTAGAGAAATACAATTATAGGCTGTATATAAAACACAGCTAAAACAAAATGATCTAGATTGGGGGTGAAATTATGGAGCATACCAAAGAAATGCAAACAAACAAAAAGAGTCAAAGTTACAGTCTTAACATTAAGGAAGATTGAATTCATGGTTAAAAAAAAAGGTATTAAGTCAAAGAAAGTTTCTTTATAATGAAAAGGGATACAACCCAATGAAGACCTAAGAGTTGTGGTCATTATGTATCAAATAACAGCATCACTTTCTCTAAGCAAAATGTATAGGAAATACAAGGAAAAAGAGAAGCTAGTGTGTACAAACATACAAGCGTTGTATGCTTGTAATACGACTTTTATATGCTGAAAATAGAAACTTATCTTTATACGCACTCACGACTGTTCAGATAAGTGTGCAAGTAATATTTTTAAACATAAAAGGTAAAATCATAAATGTACTAAAGAATGGAAAATTGTTCACTTTATTTGGGATTGAGGAAAGCCTTTCTAATTATGAGGTAAAATCTGGAAATGAGAAAAAAAACACTGATGTTTCACTATATAAACTTCTAAAAATAATCTGTATGGAAAAAACACATTAAATAAAGTCAAAAGCCAAATGAGTGGTGGGAATTTGCAACTCATATCAGAGACAATGGGGGTAATATATAAAGAGTACCTACAAATCAGTATGAAAAAGACCAAAAGAGTAATGGACAGAGATATAAACAGTTCACAGTAAAGAAAAGAGATGACTTTTAAGCATTTTAAAACACATTCAGCTTCAGTAATGATAATAGAAATGCTTAAAGCACAGTGATGTCATTTTCACATATCATATGATACAGACCAGAACACTTAATAACTCTCTATGTTGGTGAGGGTAGGGGAAACACCCTTTCATATACATCTGGTGAGAATCTAAATTGGTATCACTTCTGTGAAAAGTAGTTCGACAATAACTGTCAATATTAAAAGTGCACATATCATTTGATCCAGCAATTGTATCTCTAGGAATTTATCCTATAGATATATTCCCCTGTATGTAAATTGAATACATGGATATTCGTTGCAACATTGCTTGTAAAATAGAAAATTTATTTCTTAATTTTTTTGTTAAATAAGTTTAAAAGATTGAAAAATCAAGCTATATCTACACATCAAAAAGAATAAGGAGGCACAAATAGCCAGGTGATGCAGACCATTGTACAAGTTGTATTGTTAAGTGAGAGAAGCAGGGGACAGAACTCTGTGGACAGTGTGCTCTCATTTCTGCCACCTGTGCTATGTTAGCACAGACCCTGATATTCCCTGAAAGGATATACATGGAACTAGTACTAGAGGCGCTCTCTGTGGCCGAGGGCTGCATTGGAAGAAGCATACTATTCACTGGTAATGTTTGGTACTCTGTGCACATATTACCCAATCAACAATATTCTCTGCCTTCCAAATCAATCAAGAATCTGGAGCCCTCTGTAAAATTAAGTATTAAATTATCTGATAGAGATTATGAATGTTTTAGTCATAAACATAGCTGGCTGTAATAGTAATTATTATGTGTTGGGCACTGGACTCTGGGTCCTTTACAAACATCATCTGAGTTTTTTCAACAGCTCTTCAAGGCAAGTGTTTTACTTTACAGGTTAAGAAACAGTTTCAGAATACGACCCAAGGACACAGATAACGAGGGCCCTTTTAAGAAGTTCAGTTGAATGAGGCTTGAGGAGGAACATTCAAATGTATATCCAAACTTCTTCCAAAAGCGTGTATGAATGCTTGGGGGAGTGGGGGCAGGCACACATGTTAGGTACATATATGTTTCCTTGTACTTCAGCCATTGTCTTACTCAAAGTCTTGTATATTAGGATTGGAACCTGCATGATTCTAGCCGGCCTAACATCTTGAAAATGCCAACTGCCAAGATAAATGTTGTCTTTTGAGAGTAAATATCTCCATGTCTCTACATAACTACGACGTGGCGTTATCCAACTGGTTTTACTCCGTAACGAAAATGAGATCCTGCAGCAGACGGGCAAGTTTTAAATCAAGGCCAAGCCTTAAAAATAAAAATCCAAGTAAAATGAGGGGAAAAATTGAGCCTCCCCCCTTCCCGTTTTTTTTTGTCTTTCTAACGTCTTTTAAATGAGAGCTTTTGCTTTTTTCGCTATAGGTAATCAATAGGGTTTTGTATTTCGTTTTATTTTGAACCAGGGTAAGTTTTAGTCTTTTTATTCTTCAGTACTCAAGGGATCGTTTTGACAGCTGATAAACTGGCCCACATATTAAAATAATTATATGGCGGGTCTTTGGATATCTTGGTATAAAATCGATTTATGTCATTCAGTTTATAGTATCTGGAAGTTTGCCTGCTCATGGCAACAAATTAAGGCTTGCATTTACTGTTGGCTCACTGTAACACATAGTTTATGGTAGATACCTATGTATTTTCTCTCCAGTGCTCTTTAGAAACAAAATATACTTTTTTTTACCCAGTAAATGCATGATTTATATAAAGTATATTGTTTATAAAAGTATATAAATGGAATTACTGAACTGATTTTACTTTTTCAACTAAGTCATTTTGCAAGATACTTCATTTTCATTTATAATTCATATTTATTAGGGTTCATTCTTTCAGTTGGCTTTGTCTCTTGTGGCAAGTAGATCATATGTATGCAGATACTTAAATATTCAGATAAGTAAATGTTAGATGTTGCAGCACAGATTCACACCCATCCCTTAAAGCATTGTCCATTGACTGACTAAATATCTCCTCTTAAAGTTTACCAACTCCTGTTACAGGAGACCACGGTTAGGTTTCTCTCTCTCTCTCTCTCTTCCCTAGTCTTGTTTGTGTACAGCAAAGAGGTAATCTCATCATTGTTTTAATTTTCACTGAAATACTTAGCATTTCACAAATACATTGCATTTTCTTCCTTTCTTCCTATGCCCCTTCTTGCTCACATCTAGAACCATAAAATGTTCCGAAGCAAATGCACTGCTGTTTTGATGAATGAATTTGTTGGAGGTCAGTTTCTTTATCTCCTACCAGACGAGCGTGACCCCGCATCCTTCCCCAGGTGACCACGGTGGTCCTTGCCACAGGGTTAGACCCCAAGGTAGTCGGCACTTCGGACATTGGACGTCTGTGTGGGCACTGAGATGGATGGAGTGCCAGAGCGCTAGCTTGCACTAACAGGGCTGTACCCCTTCCTTGTCCTCTCCTGCTTTGGGGGAGCTGCAGTCACTGTGGGGAGATGTCTTTGTAAAGGGCACACTTTCAGAGTCACCATTTGAAATAGACCGTCATTGAGAGTGACCAGTGCACACATGTGATTGGTAACGTAACCTGTTTGTGTGTCTAGATGTGTGTCCTAGTCACAGCATTGCTCTGTGGGAAAACTGCACATCATCCCTATTTTCCAAAAGACAGGAGACAAAATAACGGAAAGAGGAGATTGCACGTTAGGTTAGCTTAATAGGTTTAAAAAGTACAGTGACATAATCTATTACAGACTTGGATCTGAACCTGTCACTTGTTCAGCACTTTGTGATAAACTGGGTGGATACAGAAGTAGCTAAAGCATCTTTGTCCTCAGACAGCACTGACCTTCCTGGACCCAGGACCAGCACTTGTAAGATGACAAAACTGAGGCACAGAGCATTGAAGTAACTTGCCCAGAGTCCCGCAGCTGGTCATCCGTGGAGTGGGAATCCGGCCTGATCTGTACTCTTAGCCATGCAATATACTGCCTGAATCGAAGGCAGGTTTAAAAAGACAGGAGTTGCTGCCCTCAAGGAGCTTTTCATTCCATCAGTGTAAAGTGGTAAGAATTCCTGGGGGACAGATCTCTGCAAGGCCCATGGACGTGTTCCTGCCCAACTCTCCAGCCACAAGCCTTCGGTGTGTCTTATTCTCCGAACTATATAGGTCATCTCTTGTGACTGGTACCACCGACCAAATCCAGCTTCAGTGTAATTAAGAGGGACTCCAAGTTAGGAACACGTTCTCCTCAAACATTCTCACCCTCTCTGGCATCTGTGTTTGCTGGATTGATTGACCGCGGCTGCCCCAGCACTACGCATGCACTAGGTTCTCTGCCAACGGTTGTCGAATAGCTCAGTGAGGCGATCCCAGACGGGCATGGGAGTGGCCCACTGCCAAGTTCAAAGCCATTGCTTCTAACAAATAGGCTTATCACTTTGATTTATTTATTGTACGAAACACCGTTGATTTTGATGAAATCCAAGTTAGCATTTTTCTAACCATTTTTCTAACGGTTCAGGCACCCATTTGAAATATGGCTCCTTGAAAGGAGAGAGTATTTTAAAGAGTAGGTTTATGCAAAATAAATTATGAATTCCTTTAGCCACCTCCTGTCTTTAGAAATAGCACTCATACGTATTTTATACATAAATTGACAAGGATGGCAGAGATCTCATCTTCCTTGTAGCAATTTGAACCAGACTGGTTGAGGATTTATTGCTTAATTTTTTTTTTTAATTTATTTATTTATGGCTGTGTTGGGTCTTCGTTTCTGTGAGAGGGCTTTCTCTAGTTGCGGCAAGTGGGGGGCCACTCTTCATCGCGGTGCGCGGGCCTCTCACCATCGCGGCCTCTCTTGTTGCGGAGCACAGGCTCCAGACACACAGGCTCAGTAGCTGTGGCTCACGGGCCCAGCTGCTCCGCGGCATGTGGGATCTTCCCAGACCAGGGCTCGAACCCGTGTCCCCTGCATTGGCAGGCAGACTCCCAACCACTGCGCCACCAGGGAAACCCCTATTGCTTAATTATACTTGACATAAAAGTCATATACTTAATTATACCTGACATAAAAGTCATTAGTTCTGGAAAAACATGTTTTTCATACCAGGATTATCTTTAATTAATACACTCAATATCTAACATATATTTAAAGCTAAACAGAATAGTAATCTCTAAAGCCTGTGGTACGGACCACAAGGAAGTGATGGTAACCCCTTGGGTCAGGAAGCAGTGCTTTAAGTGTAGGTTTGTATTTGAGGCGAGACAGTGCCATGTTATACGTTGTTCCCTCTGCTTTGCATACAATGAAATCAGTGCTACCGACATTGAGTCCTTCTGTTGATAAATTATAAAGGTGATAACCAAAGACTCCGGTGAAATGGTTACAGTGGGTGAGTGACTGAACTAGGATCCAAACCCAGGGTCCAGTGTGTGGTTTTTCTCAACATCAGAATCCACTGGCCGTTGATCTCTGCGATGTCCACACATGGTCTTATTCTCCTTTGCTAAAGTACCTGTAAACTTGAAGCTCAGCAGGATAAACTGGGTAGTCGTATTGATAAACCATCTGTCATGAATATTCCCTTTTGCCCCGTGTCCAGGCATGTGCTGGATTGTCAGTGGATATTGCAGCAAGGCGAAGCAACACCAGAGACCTCACAGGGCAGCTGCCAAGCGCCCGTATGTGCTGATACCCTCTAGTTCCCAGCCCCGCCCACACTGCCCCAGCATCACAGTGGACACGGGGCTCTGGGTAGTAAAATTATTCATCAGGTATTTCCAATAGGCTACAGAATTCACAGCAAACCCGTTTATCTGCTCATAAGTGCGCACATTTCTGCTCTAAACATAAATACCAGAAGGTGTTTTTAAACGAAGAAGGTTCCGTTCCTTGGCCTTTTTCAGTCCTATCCCAAAACAGATTCCGTTATTAAGTTTTTCCATACCAGTTAACAATGTTGTCCCTATAGCAATCCACCCTGTCATAGAAGGCTTGTATTTATAACCAGAATGGCTGCCAGAGATCAATGTAGTTGTTTTCCAGTTTATCAGGTCCTTTCTGCGGTAATAGTTTTGCATAGTTATTTATTTAAGTTGTACGATGGGCTGAAATATTAACTTACAAATTAGAATTAACAGTTAAAGTGGCTGAAAATAAACTTGCCTAAAACATGCAGAATAATTGGCTGGGGAACCTGTACTTAATCTACCGTGCCTTATTAAAGAGTGCCGAGTTATGGACATCGTTTAGAAGGCTATTGAGAACACAAGCTCATATTATGTTTCTTGGTGGAACCCAAACAACAAAGGGGTCTCTGGCTCCATGAGTAGAGTGTACAGGACTTTTCCTAGGATTGTCCCTATCTGATGGGCTGTTAGAGCATCTCTGACTTCTTCCTGAGATGTTTCCTTGGAAACTGAAAGATGGGGTGCGTTGAGCAGCATCAGAGAATGCCACCATATTCAGACACATGATGCAAAACTCTTCAGAGCAGCTCTGTGAAAACTTGAGATTTATCCGGAAAAGTTTCCTTGAACATGTAAGCCACACCAGATGTCTGGCGCTCTTCTTTTGAGAGGCAAAAAGAACGTTAATTCTATCTACTCCCAAGGAGAGAAACTACAGAGGGTGCTGCTGTTTTCAAAAACACATTCATTAGATTTAGTCCAATGCTATGTGGCACAGGAACAGTAACTGTGGTTCTGTAACAGTCAGCATCCTGGACATCTAGACAAGGGCGACTGTCAAACTCTTGAGTAATTTGGTTCTAAGATATAGTAATAGAAATATGGTGTGGATTTGGAGAAAAGGAATTTCATTTCATTGGAAACTCAGATTCACACACGCACACACATATTACATCCCCTTAAATGAGGCTGGCTCTCGTTTAGTAAGGCATGCCCCATTAATGTACATGCTGTGTGTGGTTTGTCAAAGTTGTACATCATAGCTTCCAACACATCTGGTTTTCTTCTCCTGTCTTCCTAGTGTCTCTTCTATTCCTGCTCCAAATGTGTAAGGACTAAAAATTGTCCATGTGACATGCTTTGTCACATTTTTGCCTTCTCTGAAAAGGCTTTGAATGCTTTACAGATGCCTTTTATATGTTGATCTATAAATATTAACTTTAAATACTAATACAAAATTTTCTTCTTAGTCATCCGACAACTGAAGATTATCATAGTAAAAATATATATTTGTTCTAACCACAGACAGCCTCTTAATATGCATTCAGGACCTCATGAAAGTGCCATCAGAAACACAACCCCTGCTCTCTGTAAAGGCACCATGCTACCTATACCTGTACCATGCCCTGGGGCATAGGTAAGGTGAACACACAAATCACCGTGATGACTTACGTGATAAGTCACGTAAGACAGAAAAGATGCTCTGGCACCGATAGGCCTTGAAAACTGATTGGTCCAGTTGTCTTTAGTTGTGTAGCTAACTACTGTAATGCTTAGTGGCTTAGCAAAAACCATTTGATTTTGTTGATAATTTTGTGGGTCAGGAATCTGGGAAGAGCTCCCACGGCAGTGTCTCTGATCCACGTGGCAAATGCTGGGGCAACTGGCACTGGATGGTCCATTTCCAAAGTGGCTCCTTCACTCACGTGTCTGGGTCTTGCTTCTCCGTGGCCTCCCTCTCCCCACATGGCATTTCAGTCTCCAAGGCCCTCCTCGTAGCTTGGGCTTCTTGTAGTGTGGTGGCCTCCACGTAGTTAGGTGTCTTATATGGCCGCTCAGAACTCCTAGAGCAAGTGTTTGAGGGCAGCAAGGGGAAGCTGCAAGCCTCCAAATCCCGTCTGTCACTTCTGCTGCATTCTGTTGGTCAAGCAAGTTACTAAGGGCAGCCCAGGGTCAAGGGAAGATGAATTAAATTACACCTAATAATCTCCAAAGTAGAAAGTTATGTGCTATAAAGGAGCTGGTTGTAAAACTCCTTTGGGGAATAAATCAGTTTTGTAATTACTGGTTGCCCAACAACTACTTTGTATTTGAGGAGAAAAAGTGAAATGTTGCGCATTGTTTATTCTCCTTTGTATTTGATTTGTGCCTTAATGCAGTAAAATCAGTGAGCTTGGCTTTGACTCACGATTAGATTTTAAGTATGACGGTAATAATTAACTGTATCTGGACAACGGTGGCAAGAGAGGGCTGAGAGATGACACGGAGGTTTTGAGTATGAGTGATTGGAATACGGTTACACTATTGACTGAAATAGGAAACCCAGGAGGAGAAAAAGTTTGGACTGAACAATGTAATGATGCTTTACACTGCAGGTAGCAACATACCCAACCAAAAGCACCCTAAAACCCCTCATTTTTCTCACAGAAGTCGTCAGGGGCAGATAGTTTCCGATTTGGTTCAACTCAAAGATGTTGGGGCCCAGTTTGCTTCTCTGAGAGTCTTTTGACCTTCCTTTCCTGTTGCCTGATGGCCACCTCAGCTCCAGATATCCCTTAATCATCATTCGTTTCTTCTATTAACAGAGAAAGGAAAGGATCTTTCTTGATGTCTCCCATTCCAGGAGCTCCACACCAGATTTCTCCTAAGTCCCACCGGTCAGGATTGGGTCACCTTTCCACATGCTAGCTTCAGAGGAGGCTGGGAGAGCTGGTCTTTTCATTGTCAGGCTTTGTCATGGGCAGCCAGCTCAGCTAGCAGGGTGAAGGGCATTAGGTAGGTAACCAACGATGTCTGCCTTGGTGATGAATTCCATTTTCTCTCCCTACACAGTTGATGAAGGCTCACTTAGCAGCCTTATGGAGCTTGAATTAAATGAGCTAACTCATAACTGTAATAAGTTAGTATTTTCTAGAAGCCAGTTAGTTTCTCATCGGGCCTTCTCCCTTTTTTACTTTGTGATTGAACACTAACCCCACAGCTTCTTAATAGAAGATTATTTTACTTATACTTTAAAAAATTGATTAAAAGCTCTTTGACTTCCATGAATACATGTACCTATCTCATTATGCATCTTGCAGGATTGCCTTTCTGGTATCATTACATATTATATATCTTTTTTAAGTGCCTTATGTATGTACATAGGGGTTTATAAGAGGAAGAAAATTCTGTAGACCTTGTGAACCATGTTTGTTTTAAAGTCTGGAGGCTTGGAGGACTCTTGTCAGTTAGTTGAAGTTGAACAAGGACAACCAGCTCTAGCTGTTCCCCTGAATGACAGAGAATGGCTCAGCTGAGCCACGCCGGTGGCACAAGGAGAGTAACCCTAAGAAAGCATCTTCAACTGGGAAGAAAGTGTCCTGGCTCAGAAAGGGCCTTGGTTTGGGCACCTGGGTGGGGCAGTGGCTTAACTTCCTAAACCGGATAATGCTGGAGTCTTTCCTTCTCTGGATCTGTAAGTGTCTAATTTGTAATTATCCAGTCGTGATATTTTTAACCCCATAAAATTCACACGTAATAAATTTGAGCTGAGGGTGTCAGTGTTGGTACCGTTGCTGGTGAAAGGTAAGGGACAGGTTGAGAAGACCCGAGGAAAGAAGCTCCAAGTCTCATCTTGAATCCGACGCAGTCCATTCACTCATCTGACTTTTCCTTGAATGCCTGCTGCACCCTCACTGCTGGGGGTGGAGACCACCGAAGACCAGACTTGCCTTTGAACACTGGTAGCGATATAAGAGGGAGTCAGCAACCCTGGCTTCTCATCACGGTAGAAAAGCAAATATGACCAATCAGTATTGTCTGCTAGGCAAGTTAGTTGGGCTGGCTCTCCTTACCATTTTAAGGCGCTCAGTCCCCGTATTTGAACTAGTGTAGTGAAATCACACTATGTTACAGTAGTTGTGTTTGTACTGAATTCTAGTGAGTGCCAAGAGAAGGCCTTACCTACTCTCCTTTCTGATATTTCAGAAATAGATTTCAAAGCAACTTGGTGGCTTGGGGAGATGTTTATTTCCAAAATAACCTGAAATGATCGACTCAAGTCAGTGAATCTGTAATTTACTAGAAGCTGTATTTCCAAGAGCCATATATTAAATATTAAAATTATTGCTGAAAAATTGATACTTCTAACCCAAAAGAAGCTTAATGCCTCATATACTTGCCAGATGGAAAGCAAAAATTGAGGTCAAGCTTAAACTCTCCTCTTACCTTCCTCCAAATCCCCCAAATCTGGCCCCACTGTAGACTTTAATGCACAAACAAGATCACGTGAGCCCTAATTCATGGCATCAAAGGGAAGTGGGCGCCTCTCCATTTATTTCTGAGGAGCCCAGTGGCGGCCGGAGGTGGCCTGGGTTTCGACTGCCCCCTTTTGCTCCAAACCCCAGTCCTGGCTTAAAGCCCAGTCTTCTGGGGCCAGCTCATCTCCATGCTTCTCCCCCTGTGGGTGCAGACTGTTGGCCTCTTTGCAGGAGGGCCTCCCCTCCCAGCTTAGCACTCACAGAGGGAGACCACCGCCGGACTGGAAGTGACGTAGGTGGGTCACATCGATTCTGAAGTTCCCCAGCCGTCCTGCCACAGGGGAGTTCATCACCTGCTGCTCAGAGCCCCCTCCACCTTCTGGGACTTGTTTCTCCCTATAGGATCTCTGTTCTCACTTCTCCATCTTCCCCAAATCCAGAGGTTTCTAAAATGTAGTGCATGGTTAAGATGTTCCTATTCAAAAAGTCTCAGAAAATGTGTTTTCTTATCCTTCAAAGTGTTCACCTTTCCTAACTCTGGTGGTTCACGTTTACACCATGTTTCAAAAACTGGCGGAAGTTTGAAATTGTAATTTGTCTTTAAATGGGCTCAACATTCAAGGTCACCTGGTTCCGGCATTCAAGGCCTCGGGGTCCCCACGCTTTTTTCCCTGTTGAGGGTGGCCGGGCAGGGGCTGGCCAAGATCTTTGTGCTCCCTTGGCTCTGGGTGGTGCCCAGGTATGGCACTGGGCTCGCTCTCCCTATAAATAGTCTTATTCATGCTTATGATAGTCTGGGCCACAAGAGTAGTTTTAGAATAAAACACTCTAGAAGAATTGGGCAACTTAGGGCCCGTAAAATGCATATTTCCGGGGCTTCCCAGAGTGGCATGGAAGCTGCACTAGGTCGTGGGGTGAGCACAGCAGGTCTTCCTGGGGCGTTGATTTCCCAGCAAACTTGTTTAAACATTTAAAATGTTTAAATGTTAAAACTACAGGCATGTTAAGGAGTAGAATACAAAATTTAGACTAATTTCAAGGTAAGATGTTTCAAGCGTGAGAAGCTTCACTTCTAGATTGCTCTCCCAGACATCTCCAGGGGCTCACATAACTCTCTTCCAGTTAAGGCAACCTTGGTGGAAGTTTGAGAAGCACTGTACTTAAGAGGGTACCATCATACAAAAATGTCTAACTTTTTTAAAGGTGTTCTGTTCTGACACTTGTTAACTCCTCCTTTTGCAGATAATTGGCAAACTACAGACATTCTTATTTTGTGTAGTGTGTGTACCAAGAAAATTGTGTTTGAGTTGGTGCACTTGTAAATGGAAAACTTTTAAGTGCAACAGATACTTTTTAAGGAACTGTAAAATAAGTTATTGTACAAATAATCACCCCCCTAGTTATCAGTTTTGTAAGTTTGAGTTTAATAAAATTATTTTTAAGTGGGTTTTTTCACTTAACTATAAAGATAAACAAGCATCCACTTAACTTAAACTGGAAATAATTCTTCATTAATTTGACTTTCAAAAAATGTCACTTCTATCAGTACCACTGAATTTATGTGACTCAGACCAATGAAAATTTAAGATTGTATTTGTTACTGGAGTTGAGTAGTCTAAGAAGTATTTTTTTTAGCTTCCTTATCATATTAAATGTATAATTATTGTTTCTAATACTTGCATTATCTTAATGAAGCATGTACAATAAAACATCATTTCAACCATGAAGTTCCTGTGGGCAGATGATTGAAGAACCATGAGATTAACCAGGCTAACTTCAAAGTTGATTTGGAATGTTGTACTATTTATTACTCTAAGCAATTATATTAGTCAAATATAAATGTTCAGAGTACATTTTCATTTAGGTGCTATATGTATGTCCAGCTACTTCCAAATGCTGTCTTAGTCTTTCTTGGTCTTCATACAGTGTGATCATTCAATAAATGTTTAATAGATCGGCTTATTAAAGTTTTATTTATTATACTTAATGTAAAAGAATGGAAATGAAGATAGGTTAAAGTTGAATGGACAGGGTAATTGAAATAATTTGGAGTATAATTTAAATAAACTTCTTTGTTAATTTGGAAATTTTAAAGTATGTGACCACAACTTAAAATGGGTTGAAATATATCATTATGGAGGAAATAAGAACAACATCATATTATTGGTTTCTGGGTTCTTTGAAAAAGACTATTAGCTTTAGTCTAGTCTAAAAGTAGAGGCGATAAAACTAACTTAGTTACCTTATTTATTAACTCAATAAATATCTGGGTTAAGCAAGTGCTTATACAAGTTTTAAATAAGATGTAGAACAGAGCATAAGTATGATTATCATTGGCTAAAATAGTACATTATTATATGGAAGTTTTTATAGAATTTTACTTTTTTTCAATGATTCTTTTACTCTCATAATCTCCATCATGTAGGAAAAATACTATTACAAAATGTTCCTGACTTATCTGTTTCAGTGTGAAATAAATTAAGAAATTTTAAATCATATTAGTCTGAAAATTCTGTCACTGAGTTAAGGTAACATGGAGAAAGTATATGTTTTTCTAGGACTGTGATTAAATCAGGTCTTGGAAACTAGTGAATTAACTTTGATTTGGCTTAAGTAAAATATTGTTTATATTAAGGATGAATATTTGGTAAACCCAGTATTATGACTGCTGGCTCCTCTGTAATTCAGGGCACAGCAGGGACAGGCTCTGACCATTAGGAAAATGCTGGCTTGTGTTGGGTTTTGCTGGTAGAGTGATGTCTCTTAACTACAAACAGAATTGTGGTAAGTTGTTGAAATGAAATTCTAACAAATTTTTATATTTTTTATTTCATTATTAGGCTATCAGCTGCAAAGGTCAACACAGCATATCGTACACTCTGTCAAGGAATCAGACTGTGGTGGTCGAGTACACACATGATAAAGATACGGATATGTTTCAGGTAACATCTTTCTGTTTTCCATGGAAATTTTTAGCACATTTTTCCTTCGATTCTCTATTTTGATATGTAGTCAGAACTTCTAGCACAGTAGTGTTTGGTGATGTCCAAGGGGAAAAAGGTGA
Source organism: Balaenoptera borealis (assembly GCF_965194805.1). Taxonomy (NCBI): domain Eukaryota; kingdom Metazoa; phylum Chordata; class Mammalia; order Artiodactyla; family Balaenopteridae; genus Balaenoptera; species Balaenoptera borealis. Next base: position 44,089,026 of record NC_138866.1, on the reverse strand, counting down.
GGATAATATTTAAATTGTTCCTATTTGGTTTTCAAAAGACTAAGAAAACACTTAATTCTAAAAATGCAGAAAGAAATTATAAAGACTACATTCTCAGATCTCAGTGCAATAAAAAAGAGACTCTAAAAACAAGAACAAACATTTTTAGAGCCAGCTACTTTTAAAAGTTAACATGTTCAAAATAACTTCCTAAATAACACTTGAACCAAAGAGGACATCAAAACTACAATTATAGGCCTTTTAAAAAATAACTGTGGAAACATTTAATAGCATAACTCATGAGATGTGACTGATGTTGTACTCGGAAGAAAATGTTTAAGTGCTTAAACATGTAAAATGTAAAAGCACTTAAAACTTAAAAGCACTTAAAACTTTTAAGTGTTTTTATTATTTGGAAGGAAGGAAGGAACTCAAGGAATTAAACATTGATCAGAAAAAGTTCCTTTTAAAAAATGACAGTAAGAAAGTAGAGGACAGTTTGAGAAGGATAGGTGTTAACTCTTCTCTAAATGTTTGATAGATTTCGCCTGTGAAGCCATCTGGTCCTGGACTTCTGTTTGTTGGGAGTTTTTTTTTTTTTTTTTTTTTTTTTTTTTTTTTTTTTTTTTTTTTTTTTTTTATGTGTATGCAGTTCTGCTTTTATTTTTTCTACAGTGTTATTTGTTGTTGTTGTTTTTTAATTTTTATTTATTTATTTATTTATGGCTGTGTTGGGTCTTCGTTTCTGTGCGAGGGCTTTCTCTAGTTGCAGCAAGTGGGGGCCACTCTTCATCGCGGTGCGCGGGCCTCTCACTATCGCGGCCTCTCTTGTTGCGGAGCAAAGGCTCCAGACGCGCAGGCTCAGTAGCTGTGGCTCACGGGCCTAGTTGCTCCGTGGCATGTGGGATCTTCCCAGACCACGGCTCGAACCCGTGTCCCCTGCATTGGCAGGCAGATGCTCAACCACTGCGCCACCGGGGAAGCCCCGGGAGTTTTTTAATCAGTTTCAATTTCAGTACTTGTGATTAGTCTGTTCATATTTTCTGTTTCTTCCTGGATCAGTCTTGGAAGGTTGTACTTTTCTAAGAATTTGTCCATTTCTTCCAGGTTGTCCATTTTATTGGCATAGAGTTGCTTGTAGTAGTCTTTTACAATCCTCTGTATTTCTGTGGTGTCCGTTTTAACTTTTTTATTTCTAATTTTACTGATTTGAGCCCTCTCCCTTTTTTTCTTGATGAGTCTGACTAAAGGCTTATCAATTTTGTTTATCTTCTCAAAGAACCACCTTTTAGTTTCATTGGTCTTTGCTATTGTTTTCTTTGTTTCTATTTCATTTATTTCTGCTCTGATCTTTATTTCTTTCCTTCTACTAACTTTAGGTTTTGTTTGTTCTTCTTTCTCTAGTTGCTTTAGGTGTAAGGTCAGGTTGTTTATTTGAGATTTTTCTTGTTTCCTGAGGTAAGATAGTATTGCTGTAAACTTCCCTCTTAGAACTGCTTTTGCTGCATCCCATAGGTTTTAGATTGTTGTGTTTTCGTTGTCATTTGTGTTTAGGTATTTTTTGATTTCCTCTTTGATTTCTTCATTTACCCATTGGCTGTTTAGTAACATGTTGTTTAGCCTCCATGTGTTAGTGTTTTTTACAGTTTTTTTCCTGTAACTGATTTCTAATCTCATAGTGTTGTGATTAGAAAAGATGCCTGATATGATTTCAATTTTCTTAAATTTACTGAGGCTTGATTTGTGACCCAAGATGTGATCTATCCTGGAGAATGTTCCATGTGCACTTGAGAAGAAAGTGTATTCTGCTGCTTTCAGATGGAATGTCCTATAGAAATAAACTATACTCTAATAAAAATTTTAAAAAAAGAAAGGACAGGCTCAAGAATAGTTTTAGTGGTATATAATTGAAAGTCCAGAAACACTTCAAAAGAAAGCAGAAGGAAGGAAATATTAAAGGAAAAAATTATCAATTAATTTAAAAAGAAGGGAATTAATAATATATCCAAGATTTGGTACTTTTTTTTTTAATTGAAGTATAGTTGATTTACAGTGTTGTGTTAGGTTCAGGTATACAGCAAAATGATTCAGTTATACATGTATATACACACAGAAATATATTCTTTTTTCAGATTCTTTTCCATTATAAGTTATTACAAGTTATATGCAGTAGGTCTTTGCTGGTTATCTGTTTTATATATAGTAGTGTGTATATGTTAATCCCAAACTACTATTTTATCCCTCCCCCTGCTTTCCCCTTTGGTAACCACAAGTTTGTTTTCTATGTCTGTGAGTCCGTTCAAGATTTGGTACTTTAAAACAACAGGAAATTAAAATTAAGGCTAATGGAAAAAGCAAACACAGATTCAACCAGGAGGCTTTGCATTTCTATATGGAGAGTTAAATTATTAAATAAATGATGTTGAAACAAATGTCAAAAAAGTATCATAGATACATCAAAAAGGGGAAATAGGGAACTCCCTGGCGATCCGGTGGTTAGGACTTGGCACTTTCACTGCTGGGGCCCAGGTTCAATCCCTGGTCGGGGAAATAAGATCACGCCAGCCACGTGGTGGGGGCAGAAAAAGGAGGGGGGGGATAAATAGTTCTGAAAAATAAGAAAACCTGCTCAGCCTCGCTTATAAAACAGAAATGTGAATTCAGATCACACAGAGGTACCATTTTTCACTTTCCAGATTGGCAGAAATCCAAAAGGTTTTGTCAGAGGTGTGGGGAAGCAGATGCTCTCCTACATCCTATAAATTAGTCTGACCTCTATGGGGCAGTGACTTGGAAACATCTATGAAAAAGACACAGTGCTTGCACTCTGTGACTCGGCTTTTCTCTTTCTAAAGCTCTCCTCTTTCTAGAGATTTACCCGAGAGTTCCCTGCATACATGCAAAATGACATTTTTACAAACTTACTGCTTGTGGCGTGGTTTAATAGTATAAGATTGCAAACAACCTAAATGTCCTTTAGTAGAGGAGCAGTTAAGTAAGCTCAGGTACAGCCATGTAGCGGAGGCCTCCAAGGCCGTACAGCAGAACTAGGAAAAGCTCACACAGCCTCATACAGTCACAAAAAGAGCTCCAAACATATTTAATGAATTAAAATTAATATGATTAAATATATTGAGGCTCTGATAGTATTATATTCAATTAAGGTTACTTAATGTTGATAAATTAATGTTATTAAACATATTAAATAGCATATTAATTACTAGATAGCAAATTAGTACAGTTAAATGATTTAAATATGCTTATATGCTTGAAAAGTCTCCAAAAGGATAAACAGGACATTACTAATAGAGCAGTGGTTTTTGTGGGGAAGAGAACTGGGCAGGGTGGTATCCAGGGAGGTTATTCCATGCTTTTTTATCTTTGAGCCTTGTGAATGTGTTAGCTATTTAAAAAACCTGAACAATCCTATATAGATACATAGATGGATACAAAGATGGTACGGTGAGTCACAGTCAGAGATACAGGCATAGTTACTTAAGTGCCAGTACATCAAAAGTAACATGTATGATATTTAGACACATTATTAACAGTGGTTTTACTCTTCATGCCATTCCATTTTATAATATTCTAAATGTTTTTTCCTTCTCATTCTCCCAAAGAAAAAGCTCTCCCTAAATAAACATCTGCATATGCTTCCTTGTTGATATTTTTATGGAACTCTGTAACAATTTCTTTCTTTAATACTCTCCAGAGTTATACATCTTGAATATATAAGATTTTTTACTAATGTGTTACATAGGTAGAAGATTCTCAGTACTAAAAACATAAATCCAGAAAATTTTACAGTTGTTGGTAGGACATTTTTTTACCACTTAAAATCAACAGGTTACTGTGGTTGCACATGTTTGTTTCATTACTATTCTTCAGTGACAGAAATGGTGTGTTCTTCACTATTGTACAGTCACATTCTACTCAAATTGTTCACTCTCTTCCTTCTCACCCAATGCAGAATGAATTAAAGATTTAGCTGGATTTTTTCAGCTTCCTGTTAGTTTTTTTTTTCCCACTTATTGTGGTAAGAACACTTAACATGAGATCTATCCTCTTGACAGATTTTTAAGTGCATGATACAGTATTTAACTATTTTAACTGTTGTACAGCACATCTCTAGAATTTACCCGAATATCTTGTGTAACTGAAACTTTATACCTATTGAACAACATCTCCCATTTCCCTCTCCCCGCAGCCCCTGGCAACCACCATTCTACACTCTGTTTCTGTGAGTTTGACTATTTTAGATACCTCATGTACTTGGATTTGTCCTTCTGTGACTGGTTTATTTCACCTAGCATAGTGTCCTCTAAGTTCATCCATATTATCGCATGTGACAGGATTTCCTTCTTTTTAAGGCTGAATAGTATTCCATTGTATGTATATGCTGCTTTCTCTTTCTCCACTCACCCGTTAATAGACACCTCAGTTGTTTCCATATCTTGGCTATTGTGAATAATGCTGCAATGAACATGGGCAGCAGATACTGCTCCGAGATCTTGATTTCAGTTCTTGTGGATAAATACCCCGAAGTAGGTTTGCTGGGTCACATGGTAGTTTTATTTTATTTTTTTTTGAGGAACCTCCATACTGATTTGAACTTCTAAATGCTTTATGCATACCTCCCATTTCATCACACAGAATATTAAAAGACTCAAGATTTAATAAAATTAATAATTTTTTACTGCTTCATCAAAGCATACATATCCCTCCCCCACCCTTACCCCCTGTGAAATCAGCATTTTTTAACTGCAAGTGCACAGCAGTGAGGTACACGGTGACCATCAGTATAGTTTGGTGCCACTGCTTTGATTCCCGCTAAAGCACATCATTGTTTTATCACCATCAGAGCAAATGTCAGCATCTTCATATTTATTATGAAACCATAATATTATGGTTCATATTATGAAACCATGGCTTCATGGACCTGGCCCCTTAAAAAGGCCTCAAGGACCCTCAGAGTTTCATGGACCACAATGAGAAATACCAGTTTTTACTATACTAACCTCTTAATTTTATAACTGAGAAATCTGTGTCTTTGAAAGAAAAGGTAACTTAACCTAAGGGCAAAGATGTCATTAGTGGCAGAACTAAAGGTTTAGGTCTCCTGAGTTCTCCATTCTCTACATAGTACCTACTCAGTCTCTTTAAATAAGGCACGATAATTCAACAGGAATTTATAGACGTATGAAGAAAACATAACCCATTTGTTATTTTTACTAAAATAATCTGATTCCTTTTGCAGACTAACTGGACATATTGGAGGATTAATGTCAGATCACTCTTAAGCAGAGTAGAATTAAGCAACTTAGAAGGCCCTGAAAAATCAAGCTTGTTTTAATTTTTTCCTCCTTTTAACAAGTTTACATGTCTAAAACCTACCACTGACAAAAATCACTGAGCAAAAGCACTGCAGCATTCATATTTCTCAGGTATGGACCTTGGTGTTGAGGGCTGTTCATTTTAGCCATTACCCATTAAAACTATTTGTAGGTTAATTGAGCATTTAAAAGCAGAACATCAGAATGAACCAAAAAAAGGGCCTTGTGCTGCATTTCCCACAGTGGAATCAGATAATAGGCTCAGAACTCGGAAGTACCATTGCCTGAGAAAGTCAAACCTAGATCTAAATTTAGGAGATGGGTTAAGACTAACAAAATCTGAGTTAATATAGCCAGAATAAGATCTTAGTAATTATTTTCTAGAATAGGGGTAAATAAAGGAAAGGGAAAAGACCATAGGTGTTGAGAAAGTAAAATATAAAGAAGAATATAGTTTAGAAAAGGAATCAAAGGCAAAGACGATTCTGATCTTGGGGGTTTAAGGAAACTGACGAGGTCCTGAAACCAGAGTTAGTGGTCATTTCCCCCTCTGGTTTCTCAGTTTCATATGCTTCAGACCTAAATGCTGCAATGCCTTATGTTTTGGTTTTTTTGGTTTGGGTTTTTTTTTGGTTTTGTTTTTTTTTTTTTTTAGTTTATAGTAGTTCTAGATGGTAACATTTCATTAGCATCTATTTAGTTGAGAAAAATGTTAAACAATATTTTAATAATTATTTCCTAAAACATTGTACTTGTGTGTGTTTGTGTGTCTCACAGGCTCACAGGGTTCAAGCTCACTGTCATAATCCTCCATTCATCAGTTTCATTTCTTGAGCACCTACTGTGTCAGATGCTCATCTAGTCACTGGAGATAGACAGCTAAGTCTCCCCTCTCATGGAGCATATATTCTAGAGGAGGCAAAGAGACCACAGATAAGCCAGCACTGCAGCAGTGCCAAGGCCCCAAGGCGGGAGCAGAGCGAAGGAAGAGGGAAGTGACGTGAGATGAACTCGGAGAGGTAGGCAGAGGCCGGGAGAGTAAGGGGCCTTTAGGCCAAGTAAAGACTTTGGGTTTTATTCTAGGAGTTTGGGGGAAACTGTTGGAGGAATTTAAGCAAGGGAGAGAGAAAATCCAATTTATATTTTGTTACGATATCTCCAACTACTGTCTAGAGAAAAATGTAGGAGGCAAGTGTGAAAGCAGGGAGACCAGTTTGGAGTCTAAGGCAGTGAAATCCAAGTAAGAGCTGAGGGCAGCTAGAACTAAGGTGGGGAAACGCGCAAGGACTGAAGATGCATTTTGGAGGAAGAGTTGATAGAATTTACACGAGGTTAAATGTGGGTGTGGAGAAAAAATCCAGGGTGATTCCTGGATATTGATTTTTTAGCTTGAGCAAATTGGATGCCACTCACTGACATAGGGAACCTAGGGGTTGAAGAGGATCCAGTGTAACATTTGAAACATGTTACATGTGAGATGCTTATTAGACATCCACGTGGAGATTGGGTGTGCTAGTGTGAAGCTGAGGGAGAGATCAGGGCTTTGGGTCTAAAATGGGATTTGGTGAGGTTACCTGGGGGAGAGAACAGAAGGAGAAGGGAAAGGGGCTGTTGGCCAGCTAGCCTGGAAGGGTTTCATTAACTTAATACCAGGTACGGATATACCAGGACATGTAAGCCCTGGAAACGTCAGCAGGCGGGGTTTCAGTAGAGCCGTGCTGAGAGTTGGAGTGGCTTCAGAGTGGGTCACAGGGATGAGTAAGGAAACAGAGGGTAGTACCTGGTGGCAGGTTTTTCCAGAAGTATTGCCATTAAATGAATCAGAGAAATGGGGCTATAGTTCGAGAGGTGCTCGTTGAGAGACGAGTCTAGAACGGTGCTATTCAAACTGCTCAGCCAAGCAGTGAAACGTCTGTTAACGGTGCAGGATGAGACAAGTAAGGAAATCGAGAAGGAATGCGTTTGGAAACTTGTAATAGCAGTTTGGCATTCCTGAAGCATCCACGCGGATGATCATTTTTCTAATACTCATTTTTGTTATATTTTTAAAAGCTATTAAGTGACAAGTTGAAATTTTAAAAACTAAAAAAAAGATGTGTGATAGCTGACAGTGTGATCCAGTAAGAGAGAGAAATTGATCATTCAGGAGAGAGAGAGGGGCCGACTTCAGGAGTAAAATCCTTGGAAAGGGGAGAAGAGTGGGACGCCAAGCACCCAGGGAGAGGTTGGTCATGGACAGGAGCAGCAACAACTCACCCTTGTCATAGGAGGGAGGTGAGCAAATAAGGTTACAGATGCAGGGACAGGGCAGGATTGGTCCAGGAAAGGTGACGGAGGACCTTTTGGGTGCTTTCACACCGTTTTACCTGTGCTGACTTTGACTGACAACCAGGTAAACCCCAACTTTTCTCATATATACACGCAACTGAAAGTGCCAAATGATGCTGTATATGTGCATATCAGTCAGCAGCAGGGAGTAAAATTCTCTCCATGGCTACTATGTGAATATCAGATGAAATTCAGATACATCATGGCTGGTCCACATGACTACCCTTAAAATAACGTAGAGTTGATCCAATAGTCAAAAGAAAGGACAGGCTCCAAGTCTTCCACATTGGGTGAGTTTTCATTAGGAAAGTGGCTTAGATTTTTTTTTCCTGGCAAAAGCAGCATGAGGTTTGTGTCCTGAAGTATAGAAATATGCTAACACTCTACAGGTTAGATTTAAGTGAAAGTGAATTGATAAATATTAAATGACCAGTCAGGTAAATATCATGTCTTGAAATAATTGATCTTAGCAGTATGTTCCAGTTGGAATAAAATGTCATGTTTTACAGGCAATTTCACTTGATTCATCAAGACATTAATACATTGGGATGAAATCAGAATGGCCTTTCTTGAAGAGAGTAATCCCTATAGACAAGGAGTGGTTGTGTGACATTCTGCTGGAGCATGGTTTCAGCTTTGAGCTTTTAACAGAGTTTGAAAAGTCTTTGCCCTCCTCCATGGAGGTGACAGAAATTAAATCATAGCCTGTGTCTTTGTGAGAGCTCTGGGTTTTGCGTGGTGACCAGGCAATTTTAGAGCTTCTCACATTTTACTCCTAAGCTTCATAGGAATCGAGGTCCAGGACAGATTTGTTCCTGAGTTTGGAGTAGTCTCCTGTATACTTTCCTATATTTGTGAAATATTTTGCAGAGTATCTTACTTTTCTAATTTAAAAAAAAAAAAAAAACCCAAAGTGAAATAAATCAAACAGAAAAAGACAGATGTGTAATATCACTCACATGTAGAATCTAAAAAAAAAAATCAAAATCATAAAAACAGAGAGTAGAATGGTAGTTACCAGGGGCTGGAGGGGGTGGGGGGGGGGGCGCATGGAATTGGGGAGATATTGGTCAAACAGTACAAACTTCTGGCTGTAAGATGAGTAAGTTCTGGGATGTAATATACAGCATGGTGATTGCAGTTAATAATACTGTATTATATACTTGAAAAAGAGAGTAGCTTTAAAAAAAGGCTTAAAAACATTCAGCAGTCTGAATCAGTAGAGCTTCTGGGTTACACATCCAGCTTTTAAATGAATCTAGCCGAGGGAAGATTCTGCAACTTTAAATATTTATTTATTTTTGCTGTGTTGGATCTTCGTTTCTGTGCGAGGGCTTTCTCCAGTTGTGGCAAGCGGGGGCCACTCCTCATCGCGGGGCGCGGGCCTCTCACTATCACGGCCCTCTCACTATCACGGCCTCTCCTATTGCGGAGCACAGGCTCCAGATGCACAGGCTCAGTAGCTGTGGCTCACAGACCCAGTTGCTCCGCGGCATATGGGATCCTCCCAGACCAGGGCTCGAACCCGTGTCCCCTGCATTGGCAGGCAGATTCTCAACCACTGTGCTACCAGGCAACTTTAGAAAGATGAATCGTATGATATGATTTTATAATCTCTCTAATTCAGGTTTTATGTTGCATTTTTTAACAAGTTACATGTTTTCTAAACCTGTATGTTCAGGCAATATGCATCTATTCAAGGTGGTAAGTTTCAGTGAACCCTGTGGTTTAGTTTATTCCAGGCACATTTCAATAGGACAAGAAATTAAGGGTTGTAAAAAACAAGAGAAATAGATGTCTGTTGTCTGTTGGTTTAACAGAGATAGTCTATGCATGAAAATGTATATGTGAGATTTACAAAAGAAATTTAATATTGTTCCAAAGCAAGCAGACCTAAGTGATGCAAGATATATACATTTTGTTATATTTATTTCACCTTTATTCATTTGGACAAAAAGAGTATTACATTGCTTATGTTTTAGATAGAATTTTGAGATCAGGATAAAGATACCTGGGAAATTGACTTTGGAGGCCTTATATGTACACACTGGGGGTTCTGCGTGTTCCTTCCATTGACAATTTCAGAATCAAAGTCACTGTCATTAGGAGAGAACATTAATATCATATTTAACAAGAAATGATTTGTTTACATATAAATTATTTTAGTTTAAGATGTATCTTTGGCATATATAACATTTATCACTGTTTCCTGGTTAGAGATTCATAGACCATCATTACATAGACGGTTTAATGTTTTGTCGTGAGGATTTCCTTACCTGTAAACAAATACTTCCCAGTTCACAGGACACAGCAATACCTGTCTTATTTGGATTTAGTGAATATGAAAAGCTTTGTTAGAACTCTAAAACCATGCTAATGAAATATATTCTTTCTGGCAGCATTTAAACTTACCAAAGAAAGTAAGCCAATAAAATATTATTGGCTACTTTTTAGACTTTCCCAGGAGAGTTTTTTAAAAATCCAAAATTGAAGTGTTAGGATCAGCTTTTTAAATCTTTCATATGACTGCATCTCAAACTTTGAGCTGACCTGTATAGCCCTTTACATCACTCTCATTTATGCTGAGTGACAGAAATAGGCATTGGGGTCTCATGTCTGAGGTAGGGCTTGTTCTCCCTCTGTGCCATGAGTCACTGGTGGATTCACTTAGTATGGAAGACCAGTCCCTGGAGCTGGGCAAGAGTGGGGGAAATAGGGCTTTTGTTTGCTGGCTTCCTTTAAAATCTTGGGTTTTTTCCCACCTGGAAATACAAGAAAAAAAAAAAAACACGAATAATTTTCTATGAAAGTAGTAAGTAATGTTTCTACCTGATCAGAAACCTGTTTGGAGTGAGATCTATTTTCCTCTAGAATAGAAAATTGAGTTTTTCTTAACATTTACAATCTTATGGTTGGTTACCATAACATCTCCCTTAAACAAGAAAAGGAGTAGACTAAAGATTTTTTCATTAAATTTTGACCTTCATAGTAGATAGAGATAATGAATGTTAAAGGATCCTGAACGCTCATTTCATGTGATGAATATGGTGACATCATATTTTTCAAGTAGATCATGAGTATAATTTGATTTATTTAGGTGGGCAGATCAACAGAAAGCCCTATTGACTTCGTCGTTACAGACACAATTTCTGGCAGTCAGAACAATGACGAAGCGCAAATTACACAAAGCACCATATCCAGGTTTGCCTGCAGGATAGTCTGTGACAGGAATGAACCTTACACAGCACGAATATTCGCAGCCGGATTCGACTCTTCCAAAAACATATTTCTTGGCGTAAGTACTATTAATCAGTACATTGTTTCTAGAAAAACACCCATTATTATCATATATAACATTTAATTGTGGCCAAAAAAATTTGTCTTGCACAATGCTTCTGGTGAGATTTTGAGATTTTAGTTTTCACACAGCCAGTTTGAAAAGCTATTATTAAAAATCTGAAAATAATTGTCATTACTTGTTTTTTTGTTATATTTGCTATATTAACTATAATATGTACAGTAATTACTTTTTAAAAGTATGTATATTAACATACATAATGTATTTATTTCAGAAGGAAAATAGTCAGATCTAGATAATTGGGGTGCAAAAGAAAATGTTATTCCTTTATTCATTCAAAAAATTGTTATGTAGTATTTGCTTTGTTCCATATTGGGTGTTACAGATGTGATATCACAAAGAACAAAACAGACTAAAAATATCTCCCTTCATAGAATGTCCATGTAAATAAAACCCCACAGTTTTAGTGAATATCCAGTTTTAATATAGTGCCCTTTTTGAATCAGGATATTTTTGCAGGGGGAAAAAAAAAAACTCACTTTAAAATGGCCTAAATGGTAATAAAAATGTATCATGTTACAAGAAGTGCCCAGGAAGGCCAGCCGCAGGCTTGGTTGATGCAGTGGTTCTGTGACATCTGGAGAGCCAGGTTCATTCCGTCTTGCCCTCTGGGCACATCAGCTTCCTTAGGCGAGGTCCTGGGGAGGGTCTCTCCCCACCCCCCCCCACCCCCCCGCAGCATGACAGCTTCCCGCTGAAGAAGGGCAGCAAAGGCACTGTTTCTTCCTCATCTCTTTTAAAGAGCAAAGAAACCTTTCCAGGAAGCTTTCCAGAAGGACTCACTCAGGCCTCACTGGCCAGAACTCAGTCACATGCCCACCCCTAAACCAGTCGTAACTGGCTTATCCTAATCAGATTTACCCAAGTCATGTGAGCAATATCTGGCTCTGTCCCCAGGAAAGAAAAAAAGAAATCACTGTGGCCAGGCGTCCAAGAGCATCTGTCCTGCCGTTACATCCAGCCGCTTGTGCCTTCCACCCTTGATGATATAACACTGATTCGTATGAAAACAGAACGTAGTGGCCACAACTTGTTGGCTTAATATATTTTGAAATTTTGTTTGTTTAATAAAAAATTTTTTCTCTTCCTTCTAGTACTTCCCTGATAATGAGTTCATATAAAGCATTTTTAGATAACAGGATGAAAGCACTGCACAGATAGAGTTGAAGAATATATACTGGATTCCTGGAATCACCTGGGGGCGGGGGGTGATTTGAAAAAGAATCTGTAAGGGAGAGGTCCAGGCATCAGGTTTTGTTTAAGTGCCCAAGGTAAATTTGTCTCCAGCGATAAATCATTCATCTGTTTTTGCACTTCTTTCATTTTGTTGGACTAACTGCATTTTTTATCCTTCTGATTATTAGCTTTAAGTAGACAATGAAAATTCCTCACTTTCCTCCCCTCTGCCCTTACCCAATATTTTAAAGAGATTCTAGAATCTTTTTGTGTTGAACATAATCTTTTCTGTGGTATGCTCTCCAGGAAAAGGCAGCAAAGTGGAAAAACCCCGATGGCCACATGGATGGGCTCACGACCAATGGTGTCCTGGTGATGCATCCGAGAGGGGGGTTCACTGAGGAGTCCCAGCCTGGGGTCTGGCGCGAGATCTCTGTCTGTGGAGACGTGTACACCTTGCGAGAGACCAGGTCTGCGCAGCAAAGGGGAAAGCTGGTGAGTGGACTTCATGCAAATAATGCATGAAACTACAAACACCTAACTTGAAAACTATCATTTTCCTCCCCTGAAAGTCAGAATCTTTGTACAGGTCTTAGGGCTGTGTACCATTGATCCAGGAGAACAAGAATTTTCTGAGCCTCCAAAAGTAAGAGGGAAATAGCCTTCTTCCCTTTCACGATTAAGCTTTTCCAATAGTGGAAGAAAATTATCTTCTGCTCCTAACTACCTTAAGAGCATAATCTTATTAATATATTTCACCACAGGTTTCTGCTTAAATTCACTTTAAGAAGAATAAACTTATTTTTAGTGTAAAACTTTACTAATTTGGAAAACTGAGCAGTCTAAGACTAATTAGTAAAAATTGTGAATTACAGAATTATTTACTAGACTTTCTGGGACTAAAAGATAATTAAGTTAGCTTTTTTTTTTTTCTTGAGTTAATAGTAAGAAATTAATATATAATTCCCTATATGACTCACCAAAGTCATAGTTACAGCTTTTTACTTGAAATAGTTTGTATAGTACATTGACTTGGCATGTTTATATTTTTTCTATAAATATTACTACTTATCCCAAATGCACTAAAGCTGTTGCGTTTTTAACCCTTTCTTCAATGGAGAATAATTTTAATAACTTCAACGGAGAATAATTTTAATAACTTAAATAGGAGGCTTTGCAACCTATGTGTCCATCGACAGATGAATGGATAAAGATGTGGCACATATATACAATGGAATATTACTCAGCCATAAAAAGAAATGAAATTGAGTTATTTGTAGTGAGGTGGATGGACCTAGAGTCTGTCATACAGAGTGAAGTAAGGCAGAAAGAGAAAAACAAATACCGTATGCTAACACAGATATATGGAATCTAAAAAAAAATGGTTCTGACGAACCTAGGGACAGGACAGGAATAAAGACACAGAAGGAGAGAATGGACTTGAGGATATGGGGAGGGGGAAGGGGTAAGCTGGGATGAAGTGAGAGAGTAGCATTGACATATATACACTACCAAATGTAAAATAGCTAGCTAGTGGGAAGCAGGTGCATTGAACAGGGAGATCAGCTCAGTGCTTTGTGACCCCCTAGAGGGGTGGGATAGGGAGGGAGACGCAAGAGGGAGGAGATATGGGGATATAAGTATAGGTATAGCTGATTCACTTTGTTATACAGCAGAAACTAATACAATATTGTAAAGCAATTATACTCCAATAAAGATTTAACAGAAAGAAAAACAGGAGGCTTTGGGTTTCTGATCTTGCCATAGGCATGGGGCACAGCACAAAAAGGTTCTTAATTAAAAGTACTGGAGTGGAAATTTTATTAATTGTCAGGCAGAAGCTAGAACAAGAGAGAACAAATATTTTCTTCCAAACCACCAGAGAAAAAATATAGGGAATAGAATATGTGATCTAGCATTTGTTCAGAGAGCTGGATGATAACCGAATATTCCTAAGATGGAAAAAGAAGGTGGGGGACTACTTTACTAACCTGGTTTGCTGTTCTCTACTGGATGTTTGTTTTTCAGGAATTGTTATTTTTATTCCTAGTTTACACCATTATTCAGCTGCAGGTATAGCTTCTGCCTTTTATGATAAAGCCCAATCTTGAGCATCATGGCTGAGTAAATATGAAAAGCATTTTGTAAGAAAGCCAAACAAATTCAATAAACTTTGTTTAAACAAACACTTTCCAAGAGACTGTAAATAGGGAAGAGAATGTGAAGGCTGTTTTTCCAAATAACTTTGTGTTTCTGATCATAGGATAATTTTATACAAAGCTGGGCTAGGTTGCCCTAAGTAGGGCATCATTGTAACAGCAATAGTAAGAAGTCGGTGTATGTTTGCTGAGCACAGACACTGCGTTAACATTTCAGAGACATTAGCTCATTTAATCTGCACATCAGCCTTGTCAGAGAAGTGGAATTATCCCCATCTTATGGATGAGGAAGGCGTAGCATAGAGAGGTTAAATAATGCCCACTCACAGAGCTAGAAGGGAGCAGCAGATGGGATTGAAACACAGGTCCTCCTGCTTTAAAGCCTGAACTCCTGGCTTCTACTCGGTACCATCGTGTGGGGAGTCACACCTGGCTCTCACCATCACCAGAGCATTGCCTCCCTGGGCAGATAGAAAGCATACACTGGGTCCAGGATGGCACATCACAGGATGAGTTTCTTGTCAACTCTGGTTCATGTATTTTGTTCACAGATAGAAAGAGCACATAAAAATAACAGCTAAGAGGGAAAACAAGCTACTGTTTGCGCAGCCACTGTGTATTTATTAGTGATTCTAAAGTCAGGCCATAGGTCCAAGTCCTGGTCTACCACTTAGTAGATCTGCAGTCTTGAGTCAGTGACTTGACCTCTCTATACCTGGCCTCACATCCAGGTAACTGGAATAATGCTAGTATATATCCTTTAGGATTACTGTGAGAACAAGTAAGATTGGAGCAGTGCTGTACCCAGGAACAGTCCATAATTGGTTGCCATGATTAAGCAGGAGCTAGGAACTGGAAATCTGGCAGTGACCAGGATGTCCAGGGCTCTGCCCTCGAATTGTGGAGTCTGGAAAAGGTTACAGGCAAGACCTCAAATCATTAGGATATTGTGTGATAAGAGAAAGTACCAAAAGGCACAGGAGTCCCTCAGAGGGACACCTATCCTAGACATGGGAGTCAAGAGTATGTGGAATATAGAAGACCATAGACTCAAAATTTATAAGATGTTGTTTACCAAGAACTGCCCTACAGGAAGGAAAAGGAAGGTTGTTTAACAACATGGCCCAGGGGGCAGAGATAAGATGGCAGAGTAGAAGAATGTGAGCTCACCTCTTCTTATGAAAACACAAAAATCACAACTAACTGTTGAACAACCATCAACAAAAAAAACACTGGAACCTACCAAAAAAGATATCCTACATCCAAAGACAAAGAAGAAGCCACAATGGGATGGTAGGAGGGGAGCAATAACGATAAAATCAAATCCCGTATCCACCATATGGATGACCCACAAACTAGAAAATAATTACATTGCAGAGGTTCTCCCATGGGAGTGAAAGTTCTGAGCCCCAGCCTGGGGGTCTGGAAACGGGAGGAGGAGCCCCCAGAGCATCTGGTTTAGAAGGGGTTTGATTTCAGGACTTCCAAAGGACTGGGGGAAACAGAAACTTCACTCTTGGAGGGCACATACAAGGTCTCACGCACACCACAAGCCAGGGGAAAAAGCAGTGACCTCACAAGAGCCTGACCAGACCTACCTGCTGGTATTGGAGGATTTCCTGTGTAGGCAGGGGCGGCTGTGTCTCACTGCAGTGACAGACACGGGCAGTGGTAGTTCTGAGGAGTACTCATTAGCGTGAGTCCTCCTGGAGGCCACCATTTTCTCACCAAGACCTGGCCCCACTCAACAGCCTTGTAAGCTCCAGTGCTGGGATGCCTCAGGCCAAACAACCAATAGAGCAGAAACACAGCCCCAGCCATCAGCAAACAGGCTGCTGAAAGTCTTCCTGAGCACACAGCTGCGTGCTAAACACACCCCCTGACACAGCCCTGCCCACCAGACGTACAAGACCCAGCTCCATCCATCAGTGGGCAGGAACCAGTCCCTACCACCAGGAAGCCTGCACAAGCCTCTTACACCAGCCTCATCCACCAGGAGGCAGACAGCAGAAGAAGAATTAAAACCCTGCAGCCTGCAGAATGGAAACCACAATCACAAAAAAATTACACAGAATGAGATGCCAGAGGAATATGTCCCAGACAAAGGAACAAGAAGAAACCCAAGAAGAACAACTAAATGAAGAAGAGATAGGCAATCTACCCAAAATAGAATTCAGAGTAATGATAGTAAAGATGATCCAAGATCTCAGAAAAAGAATGGAGGCACACACCGAGAAGATACAAGAAATGTTCAACAAAGAAAGACCTAGAAGAACTAAAGAACAAACAAAAAGAGGTGAGCAATACAATAACAGAACTGAAAAATATACTAGACGGAATCAATAGCAGAATAAATGAGGCAGAAGAACGGATAAGTGACCTGGAAGATAAAATAGTGGAAATAGCTACTGCAGAGCACAATAAAGAAAAAAGAATGAAAAGAACTGAGGACAGTCTCAGAGACCTCTGGGACAACATTAAATGCACCAACATTCGAATTATAGGGGTCCCAGAAGAAGAAGAGAAAAAGAAAGGGACTGAGAAAATATTTGAAGAGATTATAGTTGATAACTTCCCTAATATGGGAAAGGAAATAGTTAATCAAGTCCTGGAAGCACAGAGAGTGCCATACAGGATAAATCCAAGGAGAAACACGCCAAGACACATATTAATCAAACTATCAAAAATTAAATATAAAGAAAACATATTAAAAGCAGCAAGGGAAAAACAACAAATAACACACAAGGGAATCCCCATAAGGTTAACAGCTGATCTTTCAGCAGAAACTCTGCAAGCCAGAAGGGAGTGGCAGAACATATTTAAAGTGATGAAGGAGAAAAACCGACAACCAAAACTACTCTACTCAGCAAGGATCTCATTCAGATTTGATGGAGAAATTAAAACCTTTACAGACAAGCAAAAGCTGAGAGAGTTCAGCACCACCAAACCAGCTTTACAACAAATGCTAAAGGAACTCCTCTAGGCAAGAAACACAAGAGAAGGAAAACACCTACAATAACAAACCGAAAACATTTAAGAAAATGGGAATAGGAACATACATATCAATAATTACCGTAAATGTAAATGGATTAAATGCTCCCACCAAAAGACACAGACTGGCTGAATGGATACAAAAGCAAGACCCATATATATGCTGTCTACAAGAGACCCACTTCAGACCTAGGGACACATACAGACTGAAAGTGAGGGGATGGGAAAAGATATTTCATGCAAATGGAAATCAAAAGAACGCTGGAGTAGCAATTCTCATATCAGACAAAATAGACGTTAGAATAAAGACTATTACAAGAGACAAAGAAGGACACTATATAATGATCAAGGGATCGATCCAAGAAGAAGGTATAACAATTGTAAATATTTATGCACCCAACATAGGAGCACCTCAATACATAAGGCAGATACTAACAGCCATAAAAGGGGAAATCGACAGTAACACAATAATAGTAGGGGACTTTAACACCCCACTTTCACCAATGGACGGATCATCCAAATTGAAAATAAATAAGGAATCACAAGCTTTAAATGATACACTAAACCAGATGGACTTAATTGATATTTATAGGACATTCCACCCAAAAACAACAGAATACACATTTTTGTCAAGTGCTCATGGAACATTCTCCAGGATAGATCATATCTTGGGTCACAAATCAAGCCTTGGTAAATTTAAGAAAATTGAAATCGTATCAAGTATCTTTTCCGACCACAACGCTATGAGACTAGATATCAATTACAGGAAAAGATCTGTAAAAAATACAAACACATAGAGGCTACACAATACACTACTTAATAACGAAGTGATCACTCAATAAATCAAAGGGGAAATCAACAAATACCTAGAAACAAATGACAGTGGAGACACGACGACCCAAAACCTATGGGATGCAGCAAAAGCAGTTCTAAGAGGGAAGTTTATAGCAATACAAGCCTACCTCAAGAAACAGGAAACATCTCGAATAAACAACCTAACCTTACACCTAAAGCAATTAGAGAAAAAAGAACAAAAAAACCCCAAAGTTAGCAGAAGGAAAGAAATCATAAAGATCAGATCAGAAATGAATGAAAAAGAAATGAAGGAAACAATAACAAAGATCAACAAAACTAAAAGCTGGTTCTTTGAGAAGATAAACAAAATTGATAAACCATTAGCCAGACTTATCAAGAAAAAAAGGGAGAAGACTCAAATCAATAGAATTAGAAATGAAAAAGGAGAAGTAACAACTGACACTGCAGAAATACAAATGATCATGAGAGATTACTACAAGCAACTCTATGCCAATAAAATGGACAACCTGGAAGAAATGGACAAATTCTTAGAAATGCACAACTGCCGAGACTGAACCAGGAAGAAATAGAAAATATGAACAGACCAATCACGAACACTGAAATTGAAACTGTGATTAAAAATCTTCCAACAAACAAAAGCCCAGGACCAGATGGCTTCACAGGCGAATTCTATCAAACATTTAGAGAAGAGCTAACACCTATCCTTCTCAAACTCTTCCAAAATATTGCAGAGGGAGGAACACTCCCCAACTCATTCTACGAGGCCACCATCACCCTGATACCAAAACCAGACAAAGATGTCACAAAGAAAGAAAACTACAGGCCAATATCACTGATGAACATAGATGCCAAACTCCTCAAAAAAATACTAGTAAACAGAATCTAACAGCACATTAAAAGGATCATACACCATGATCAAGTGGGGTTTATTCCAGGAATGCAAGGATTCTTCAATATACGCAAATCAATCAACATGATACACCATATTAACAAACTGAAGGAGAAAAACCATATGATCCTCTCAATAGATGCAGAGCAAGCTTTGGACAAAATTCAACACCCATTTATGATAAAAGCCCTGCAGAAAGTAGGCATAGAGGGAACTTTTCTCAACATAATAAAGGCCATATATGACAAACCCACAGCCAACATTGTCCTCAATGGTGAAAAACTGAAACCATTTCCACTAAGATCAGGAACAAGACAAGGTTGCCCACTCTCACCACTATTATTCAACATAGTTTTGGAAGTGTTAGCCACAGCAATCAGAGAAGAAAAAGAAATAAAAGGAATCCAAATCAGAAAAGAAGAAGTAAAGCTGTCACTATTTGCAGATGACATGATACTATACATAGAGAATCCTAAAGATGCCACCAGAAAACTACTAGAGCTAATCAATGAATTTGGTTAAGTAGCAGGATACAAAATTAATGCACAGAAATCTCTTGCATTCCTATACACTAATGATGAAAAATCTGAAAGTGAAATTAAGAAAACACTCCCGTTTACCATTGCAACAGAAAGAATAAAATATCTAGGAATAAACCTACCTAAGGAGACAAAAGACCTGTATGCAGAAAATTATAAGACACTGATGAAAGAAATTAAAGATGATACAAATAGATGGAGAGATATACCATTTTCTTGGATTGGAAGAATCAACATTGTGAAAATCACTCTACTACCCAAAGCAATCTACAGATTCAATGCAATCCCTATCAAACTACCACTGGCATTTTTCACAGAACTAGAACAAAAAATTTCACAATTTGTATGGAAACACAAAAGACCCCGAATAGCCAAAGCAATCTTGAGAATGAAAAATGGAGCTGGAGGAATCAGGCTCCCTGACTTCAGACTATACTACAGAGCTACAGTAATCAAGACAGTATGGTACTGGCACGAAAAGAGAAACATAGATCAATGGAACAGGATACAAAGCCCAGAGATAAACCCACGCACATATGGTCACCTTATCTTTGATAAAGGAGGCAAGCATATACAGTGGAGAAAAGACAGCCTCTTTAATAAGTGGTGCTGGGAAAACTGGACAGGTACATGTAACAGTATGAAATTAGAACACTCCCTAACACCATACACAAAAATAAACTCAAAATGGATTAAAGACCTAAATATAAGGCCAGACACTATCAAACTCTTAGAGGAAAACATAGGCAGAACACTGAATGACATAAATCACAGCAAGATCCTTTTTGACCCACCTCCTAGAGAAATGGAAATAAAAACACAAATAAACAAATGGGACCTAATGAAACTTAAAAGCTTTTGCACAGCAAAGGAATCCATAAACAAGACCAAAAGACAACCCTCAGAATGGGAGAAAATATTTGCAAATGAAGCAACTGACAAAGGATTAATCTCCAAGATTTACAAGCAGCTCATGCAGCTCAATAACAAAAAAACAAACAACCCAATCCAAAAATGGGCAGAAGACCTAAATAGACATTTCTCCAAAGAAGATATACAGATTGCCAACAAGCACATGAAAGAATGCTCAACATCATTAATCATTAGAGAAATGCAAATCAAAACTACAATGAGATATCATTGTATCATCACCGGTCAGAATAGCCATCATCAAAAAATCTACAAACAATAAATGCTGGAGAGGGTGTGGAGAAAATGGAACACTCTTGCACTGTTGCTGGGAATGTAAATTGATACAGCCACTATGGAGAACAGTATGGAGGTTCCTTAAAAAACTAAAAATAGAACTACCATATGACCCAGCAATCCCATTACTGGGCATATACCCTGAACAAACCATAATTCAAAAAGAGGCATGTACCAAAATGTTCATTGCAGCTCTATTTACAATAGAGCTAGGACATGGAAGCAACCTAAGTGTCCATCAACAGATGAATGGATAAAGAAGATGTGGCACATACATACAATGGAATATTACTCAGCCATAAAAAGAAACGAAATGGAGTTATTTGTAGTGAGGTGGATGGACCTAGAGTCTGTCATACAGAGTGAAGTAAGTCAGAAAGAGAAAAACAAATACCGTATGCTAACACATATATATGGAATCTAAGGGAAAAAAAAAAAGTCATGAAGAACCTAGTGGCAAGATGGGAATAAAGACACAGACCTACTAGAGAATGGACTTGAGGATATGGGGAGGGGGAAGGGTAAGATGTGACAAAGTGAGAGAGTGGCATGGACATATATACACTACCAAACATAAAATAGATAGCTAGTGGGAAGCAACCGCATAGCACAGGGAGATCAGCTCTGTGCTTTGTGACCACCTAGAGGGGTGGGATAGGGAGGGTGGGAGGGAGGGAGATGCAAGAGGGAAGAGATATGGGAACATATGTATATGTATAACTGATTCACTTTGTTATAAAGCAGAAACTAACACACCATTGTAAAGCAATTATACTCCAATAAAGATGTTAAAAAAAAGAAAAAAGAATAAATGAGGCAGAAGAACAGATAGTGAACTGGAAGAGACAGCATGGCGGAAATCACTGCCATGGAATAGAATGAAAAGAAACGAGCACAGTCTAAGAGGCCTCTGGGATGAAATTAAACACACCAACATTCACATTGTAAGGGTCCCAGATGGAGAAGAGAGAAAAAGGACCTGAGAAAATATTTGAAGAGATAATAGCTGAAAACTTCCCTAACATGGGAAAGGAAACAGACACCCAAGTCCAGGAAGTGCAGAGAGTCCCAGGCAGGATAAAGCCAAGGAGGAACACGCCAAGACACATAGTAATCAAACTGACAAAAGTTAAAGACAAAGCAAAAGTATTGAAAGCAACAAGGGAAAAGCAACAAATAACATACAAGGGATTTGCCATAAGGTTATCATCTGATTTTTCAGCAGAAACTCTACAGGCCAGAAGGGAGTGGCATGATATATTTAAACTGGTGAAAGGGAAGAACCTACAACCAAGAATACTCTACCCAGCAAAGCTCTCATTAAGATTAAATGGAGAAATCAGAAGATTTACAGACAAGCAGAAGCTAAGAGAATTGAGCATCACCAGACCAGCTTTGCAACAAATGCTAAAGGAACTTCTCTAGGCAGAAAAAAATAAAAGGGCACAACTAGAAACAAGAAAATTATGAATGGAAAAGCTCACCGGTAAAGGTAGGAGATCATCTGCACAAAAATATGATATCAAAACCAGCAATCGTGAGGAGTGTACAAATGCAGGACACTGGAAATGCATTTGAAATTAAAAGAATCTTCTCTATATATAAGCTGTATTTGAAATTAAAAACACTCTTGTTTATAGACTGCCATCATGGTAACCACAAACTAAAAATCTACAATAAATACACAAAAAAGAAAAAGGAATCCAAACACAGCACTAAAGTTACTCATCAAATCACAAGAGGAGTACAAAAGAGGAAGAGGAGAAAAAAGACCTACAAAAACAAATCCAAAGCAATTAACAAAATGGCAGTAGGAACATACATATCAATAATTACCTTAAACATGAACAGATTAAATGCTTCAACCAAAAGACATAGACTGGCTGAATGGATACAAAAAACAAGACCCATATGTATGCTGTCTACAAGAGACCCACTTCCGATCTAGGGACACATACAGACTGAAAGGGGACGGAAAAAGGTATTCCATGCAAACGGAAATCAAAAGAAAGCTGGAGTGGCAACACTCATATCAGACAAAATAGACTTTAAAATAAAGACTGTTACAAGAGGCAAAGAAGGACACTACATAATGATCAAGGAATCAATCCAAGATGAAGATATAACAACTGTAAATATATATGCACCCAACATAGGAACACATCAGTATATAAGGCAAACACTAATAGCTATAAAAGGAGAAATCGACAGTAACACAATAATAGTGGGGGACTTTAACACCCCACTTTCACCACTGGACAGATCATCCAGACAGAAAATCAATAAGGAAACACAGGCCTTAAATGACACATTAGACCAGATGGACTAAATTGATATTTATAGAGCATTCCATCCAAAAGCAGCAGAATACACATTCTTTTCAAGTGCACATGGAACGTTCTCCAGGATTGACACATGCTGGACCACAAAGTGAGCCTCAGTAAATTTAAGAAAATTGAAATCTTATCAAGCATCTTTTCTGACCATGACACTATGAGATTAGAAATCATCTAAAAGAAAAAAAAACCTGTAAGAAAAAAAAAACACACACAAACACGTGGAGGTTAAACAATATGCTACTAAACAGACAATGGATCACTGAAGAAATCAAAGAGGAAATCAGAGAAGGAAAACACCTACAATAACAAACCCAAAACATTTAAGAAAATGGGAATAGGAACATACATATCGATAATTACCTTGAATGTAAATGGATTAAATGCTCCCACCAAAAGACACAGGCTGGCTGAATGGATACAAAAACAAGACCCATATATATGCTGTCTACAAGAGACCCACTTCAGACCTAGAGACACATACAGACTGAAAGTGAGGGGATGGAAAAAGATATTCCATGCAAATGGAAATCAAAAGAAAGCTGGAGTAGCAATTCTCATATCAGACAAAATAGACTTTAAAATAAAGACTATTACAAGAGACAAAGAAGGACACTATATAATGATCAAGGGATCGATCCAAGAGGAAGGTATAACAATTGTAAATATTTATGCACCCAACATAGGAGCACCGAAATACATAAGGCAAGTACTAACAGCCATAAAAGGGGAAATCGACAGCAACACAATCATAGTAGGGGACTTTAACACCCCACTTTCACCAATGGACAGATCATCCAAAATGAAAATAAATAAGGAAACACAAGCTTTAAATGATACATTAAACAAGATGGACTTAATTGATATTTATAGGACATTCCACCCAAAAACAACAGAATACACATTTTTCTCAAGTGCTCATGGAACATTCTCCAGGATAGATCATATCTTGGGTCACAAATCAAACCTTGGTAAATTTAAGAAAATTGAAATCGTATCAAGTATCTTTTCCGACCACAACGCTATGAGACTAGATATCAATTACAGGAAAAGATCTGTAAAAAATACAAACACATGGAGGCTACACAATACATTACTTAATAATGAAGTGATTACTGAAGAAATCAAAGGGGAAATCAAAAAATACCTAGAAATAAATGACAATGGAGATACGACGACCCAAAACCTATGGGACGCAGCAAAAGCAGTGCTAAGAGGGAAGTTTATAGCAATACAAGCCTACCTCAAGAAACAGGAAACATCTCGAATAAACAACCTAACCTTGCACCTAAAGCAATTAGAGAAAGAAGAACAAAAAAACCCCAAAGCCAGCAGAAGGAAAGAAATTATAAAGATCAGGTCAGAAATAAATGAAAAAGAAATGAAGGAAACAATAGCAAAAATCAATGAAACTAAAAGCTGGTTCTTTGAGAAGATAAACAAAATTGATAAACCATTAGCCAGACTCATCAAGAGAAAAAGGGAGAAGACTCAGATCAATAGAATTAGAAATGAAAAAGGAGAAATAACCACTGACACTGCAGAAATACAAAAGATCATGAGAGATTACTACAAGCAACTCTATGCCAATAAAATGGACAACCTGGAAGAAATGGACAGATTCTTAGAAATGCACAAACTGCCGAGACTGAACCAGGAAGAAATAGAAAATATGAACAGACCAATCACAAGCACTGAAATTGAGACTGTGATTAAAAACCTTCCAACAAACAAAAGCCCAGGACCAGATGGCTTCACAGGTGAATTCTATCAAACATTTAGAGAAGAGCTAACACCTATCCTTCTCAAACTCTTCCAAAATATTGCAGAGGGAGGAACACTCCCAAACTCATTCTACGAGGCCACCATCACCCTGATACCAAAACCAGACAAAGATGTCACAAAGAAAGAAAACTACAGGCCAATATCACTGATGAACATAGATGCAAAAATCCTCAACAAAATACTCGCAAACAGAATCCAACAGCACATTAAAAGGATCATACACCATGATCAAGTGGGGTTTATCCCAGGAATGCAAGGATTCTTCAATATACGCAAATCAATCAATGTGATACACCATATTAACAAATTGAAGGAGAAAAACCATATGATCCTCTCAATAGATGCAGAGCAAGCTTTGGACAAAATTCAACACCCATTTATGATAAAAGCCCTGCAGAAAGTAGGCATAGAGGGAACTTTCCTCAACATAATAAAGGCCATATATGACAAACCCACAGCCAACATTGTCCTCAATGGTGAAAAACTGAAACCATTTCCACTAAGATCAGGAACAAGACAAGGTTGCCCACTCTCACCACTATTATTCAACATAGTTTTGGAAGTGTTAGCCACAGCAATCAGAGAAGACAAAGAAATAAAAGGAATCCAAATCGGAAAAGAAGAAGTAAAGCTGTCACTATTTGCAGATGACATGATACTATACATAGAGAATCCTAAAGAGGCTACCAGAAAACTCCTAGAGCTAATCAATGAATTTGGTAAAGTAGCAGGATACAAAATTAATGCACAGAAATCGCTTGCATTTCTATACACTAATGACGAAAAATCTGAAAGTGAAATTAAGAAAACACTCCCGTTTACCATTGCAACAAAAAGAATAAGATATCTAGGAATAAACCTACCTAAGGAGACAAAAGACCTGTATGCAGAAAATTATAAGACACTGATGAAAGAAATTAAAGATGATACAAATAGATGGAGAGATATACCATGTTCCTGGATTGGAAGAATCAACATTGTGAAAATGACTCTACTACCCAAAGCAATCTACAGATTCAATGCAATCCCTATCAAACTACCACTGGCATTTTTCACAGAACTAGAACAAAAAATTTCACAATTTGTATGGAAACACAAAAGACCCCGAATAGCCAAAGCAATCTTGAGAACGAAAAATGGAGCTGGGGGAATCAGGCTCCCTGACTTCAGACTATACTACAAAGCTTCAGTAATCAAGACAGTTTGGTATTGGCACAAAAACAGAAATATAGATCAATGGAACAGGATAGAAAGCCCAGAGATAAACCCACATACATATGGTCACCTTATCTTTGATAAAGGAGGCAAGCATATACAGTGGAGAAAAGACAGCCTCTTCAATAAGTGGTGCTGGGAAAATTGGACAGGTACATGTAAAAGTATGAAATTAGAACACTCCCTGACACCATGCACAAAAATAAACTCCAAATGGATTAAAGACCTAAGTGTAAGGCCAGACACTATCAAACTCTTAGAGGAAAACATAGGCAGAACACTCTATGACATACATCACAGCAAGATTCTTTTTGACCCAGCTCCCAGAGAAATGGAAATAAGAACACAAATAAACAAATGGGACCTAATGAAACTTAAAAGCTTTTGCACAGCAAAGGAAACCATAAACAAGACCAAAAGACAACCCTTAGAATGGGAGAAAATATTTGCAAATGAAGCAACTGACAAAGGATTAATCTCCAAGATTTACAAGCAGCTCATGCAGCTCAATAACAAAAAAACGAACAACCCAATCCAAAAATGGGCAGAAGACCTAAATAGACATTTCTCCAAAGAAGATATACAGATGGCCTACAGACACATGAAAGAATGCTCAACATCATTAATCATTAGAGAAATGCAAATCAAAACTACAATGAGATATCATCTCACACCGGTCAGAATGGCCATCATCCAAAAATCTAGAAACAATAAATGCTGGAGAGGGTGTGGAGGAAAGGGAACACTCTTGCACTGTTGGTGGGAATGTAAATTGATACAGCCACTATGGAGAACAGTATGGAGGTTCCTTAAAAAACTACAAATAGAACTACCATACGATCCAGCAATCCCACTACTGGGCATATACCCTGAGAAAACCATAGGTCAAAAAGTGTCATGTACCACAATGTTCATTGCAGCTCTATTTACAATAGCCAGGACCTGGAAGCAACCTAAATGTCCATCGACAGATGAATGGATAAAGAAGATGTGGCACATATATACAATGGAATATTACTCAGCCATAAAAAGAAATGAAATGGAGGTATTTGTAATGAGGTGGATGGAGTTAGAGTCTGTCATACAGAGTGAAGTAAGTCAGAAAGAGAAAAACAAATACAGTATGCTAACACATATATACGGAATCTAAGGAAAAAAAAAAAGACCATGAAGAACCTAGTGGCAAGACGGGAATAAAGACACAGACCTACTAGAGAATGGACTTGAGGATATGGGGAGGGCGTGGGGTGAGATGTGACAGGGTAAGAGAGTGTCATGGACATATATACACTACCAAATGTAAAATAGATAGCTGGTGGGAAGCAGCCGCATAGCACAGGGAGATCAGCTCGGTGCTTTGTGACCACCTAGAGGGGTGGGATGGGGAGGGTGGGAGGGAGGGAGATGCAAGAGGGAAGAGAAATGGGAACATATTGTATATGTATAACTGATTCACTTTGTTATAAAGCAGAAGCTAACACACTATTGTAAGGCAATTATACTTCAATAAAGATGTTTAAAAAAAAAAAAAAAAAAAAAAAGAGGAAATCAAAAAATACCTGGAGACAAATGAAAATGAAAGCACCATGACCCAAAACCTATGGGATGCAGCAAAAGCAGTTCTAAGAGGGAAGTTTATAGCGATACACTCTTGCCTCAGGAACAAGAAAAGTCTCAAATAACCGAACCTCACACCTAGAGCTAGTAGAGAAAGAAAAACAAACAAAACCCAAAGTTAGTAGAATGAAAGAAATAAAGATCAGAGCAAAAATAAATGAAATAGAGATGACGTAAACAACAGAAAAGAGCAATGAAACTAAAAGCTGGTTCTTGGAGAAGATAAACAAAATTGATAAACTTTTTTAGCCAAACTCATCAAGAAAAAAAGGAAGAGGGCCCAAATCAATAAAATTAGAAATGAAACGGAGAAGTTACAGCCAACACCACAGAAACACAAGGATCATAAGAGACTACAAGCAACTCTACGCCAACCAAATGGACAACCTAGAAGAAATGGACAAATTCTTAGAAAGGTATACTCTCCCAAGACTGAACCAGGAAGAAACAGAAAATATGAACAGACCAATCACCAGTGCTGAAATTGAATGAGTCATTTAGAAACTTACAACAAGCAAACTTCCAGGACCAGATGGCTTCACAGGTGAATTCTACCAAACAATTTAGGGAAGAGTTAACACCTATCCTTCTGAAACTATTCCAAAAAATTGCAGAGGAAGGAACACTCCCAAAGTCATTCTCTGAGGCCACCATCACCCTGATACAGACAAAGATATCACACAAAAAGAAAGAAAATTATAGGCCAATATCACTCATCAACTTAGATGCAAAATTCCTCAACAAAATACTAGCAGACCCACTCCAACAATATATTAAAAGGATCATACAACAATGATCAAGTGGGATTTATCCCAGGGGTGCAAGGATTTTTCAATATCTGCAAATCAATCAGTGTGATATACACCACATCAACAAATTGGAGAATAAAAACCACATGATGATATCAATATATGCAGAAAAAACTTTTGATAAAATTCTACATCCATTTCGGATAAAAACTCTTTAGAGAGTGGGCACAGAAGGAACATACCTCAACAAAATAAAGGTGATATGTGACAAACCTACAGCTAACATACTCAATGGTGAAAGCTGAAAGCATTTCCCTCTAAGATCATGAACAAGACAGGGATGTCCACGATGTCCACTCTTGCCACTTTTATTCAACATAGTTTTGGCATTCATAGCCACGGCAATCAGAGAAGAAGAAAAAAAAGTAGAAGGAATCCAAATTGGAAAAGAAGAAGTAAAACTGTCACTGTTTGTAAATGACATGATGCTGTACATGGAAAATCCTAAAGATGCTACCAGAAAACTACTAGAAGTCATCAATGAATTTGGTAAAGTTGCAGGATACAAAATTAGAACACAGAAATCTTGTATTTCTATACACTAATGATGAAAGATCAGAAAGAGAAATTACAGAAACAATCCCATGTACCATCACAACAAAAAATAAAATACCTAGGAAGCAAAAGACCTTTACTCAGAAAACTATAAGACTCTGATGAAAGAAAACAAAGATGACACGAACAGATGGAAAAATATACCGTGTTCTTGGATTGGAAGAATCAATATTGTGACAATGACTATACTACCCAAGGCAATCTACAGATTCAGTGCAATCCCTAGCAAATTACCAATGGCATTTTTCACAGAACTAGAACAAAAAATTTTTAATTGTGTGGAGACACAAAAGACCCCGAAAACCAAAGCAATCTTGAGAAAGAAAAATGGAGCTCAAGGATTCAGGCTCCCTGACTTCAGACTATACTACAAAGCTATAGTCCTCAGAACTGTGTGGTACTGGCACAAAAACAAATATAGATCAATGGAAGAGGATAGAAAGCACAGAAATAATCCCACACACCTATGGTCAATTTATGACAAAGAAGACAAAACTATACAATGGAGGAAAGACAGTCTCTTCAATAAATGGTGTTGGGAAAACTGGAGAGCTGCATGTAAAATAATGAAATTAGAACATTCTTTAACACCATACACAAAAATAAACTCAAAATGGATTAAAGACCTAAATGTAAGGCCTGATAGTATAAAACTCTTAGAGGAAAACATAGGTAGAACACTCTTTGACATAAATCGCAGCAATATCTTTTTTGACCCATCTCCTAGAGAAATGAAAATAAAAACAAAAATAAACAAACAGGACCTAATTAAACTCAAAAGCTTTTGCACAGCAAAGGAAACCATAAACAAAATGAAAAGACAACCACAGAATGGGAAAAAATATTTGCAAACGATGTGACCCTCACAAGGGATTAATCTCCAAAAGTTAAAAACAGCTCATGTCCTTTGACAGATGAATGGATGTGGTACATATATACAATGGAATAGTACTCAGCCATTAAAAAGAATGAAATAATGCCATTTGCAGCAACATGGATGGACCTGGAGATTATCACACTGAGTGAAGTAAGTCAGACAGAGAAAGACAAATATCATATGATATCACTTATATGAGGAATCTAAAAAAATAAAACAAATGAACGTATTTCCAAAACAGAAACAGACTCACAGACTTAGAAAACAAACTTATGGTCACCAAAGGGGAAAGGTGAGAGAGAGGGAAAAATTGGGAGTTTGGGACTGACATATACACACTATTGTATTTAAAATAGATAACCAACAAGGACCTACTGTATAGCATAGGGAACTCTGCTCAATATTTTGTAATAACCTAAATGGGAAAAGAATTTGAAAAAGAATATATACATATATATGTATAACTGAATCACTCTGCTCTACACCTGAAACTAACACAACATTGTTAATCAACTATACTCCAATAGAAAATAAAAATAAATTTCAGAAGATTGAAATCATATGAACTATATTCTCAAACCATGATATAATCAATCTAGAAATCATGAATAAGATAAAAAGAGCATGTGTATATTTTAATAAAATATTTTCATAAAGAAAAAGCAATGAATAAAAATAATCATAAGGAAAACAAAGAAAAACGTAGCCCGAACTCCAGCTTATTACCACAGCAGCGTTCTTCTTCTTACAAAGTTTATGCAGAGATGAGACCTCCCCTGAGAATTACCTGTGGTCGGGAAGAGAAGGGAGGCTCCTGACACCCAGCGAGAAGGGAGGAGACTAGGTGTTCAGGGTGGGCGTGGGGCGAGGAGAGAGCTTCAACGACTTAAAAAGCTACTCAAAAAGCAGTCACCATATTTTTCCTGTAAAGTATTGAGGTTTATCATTTTGTTGGGATTTTAAGCTTTTTCTAACTACCAGTATTGGATACTTTTTTGGGGAAGGACCGCTGTTGTCATTAAAGGACAACTTGCAGGCAAAGTGCCATCCAAGTGAGCCGTGAATGATGAGTGGGAGTTTGCCAGGCCCAGGGGTAGACTAGGGGTGGGGTGAGCCGGGAGAGAGAATTCTGGGCAGAGGTCACTCATGGCACATGCCAGAGGGCAGTGCACCTGAGTGCATCCATGGAGCGCAGGTGGCCCACGGAGACAGGGGTCAGGCTCCTGCGGACCACGTCTAACTGTGCTGCTTGTCAGCTGTTAATCAGTCCTGTGAGCACTTGGTGCGTAGCACAGCCAGTCTCTAGGGGCAGGACAGAAATAAAGACGCAGACGTAGAGAATAGACTTGAGGACATGGGGAAGGGGAAGGGTAAGCTGGGATTAAATGATGTTCCAAAGCTCACAGTGAGCGCTTCTGCTCCAGACCTTAGAAATGCAGGATAAATGATAGATTGTGTGAAGCCGAGGGTCACCGGAGTCGTTGGCACCACTATTGTATTTACTGCACGGCCCCCCAGGGGTCTTCTGGATTGGCTCTGGTCGACATGAGCATGAGTCTTCACCAGATGGGCTGGCTGGACATCTCCTGTCCCTTAAGAGACCAAGGAGGAGTTGTGTTGTTGACTTGAGGAGGAAACCTAAAAATATAAGGAGATTTGTGAAGTTTGTTAAAATAACCACTACATTAATTGAACGTGTAAAGTAAATGCATCCGCGGTTAGGGCTTTGTGTGTTTCACATACATGATTTACACCCAGTGTTCAGATGAGGAAAGGGAAGCTCAGGGAGGGTGAGTTACCCCCCTAGTCCTGTTTTGCAGGGAGGCCGTGGGATAAACTGCCCCCCCGTGTTGACTACGGAGATGATCTTTAAGAGGACAAAAACGTTAGCGTGGTTTGTCAAATTTTGCTTTTAAAAGGCATGTCTGTCAAACTTGTAGGTGGAAAGCGAGACCAACGTCCTGCAGGACGGCTCCCTCATCGACCTGTGCGGGGCCACCCTGCTCTGGAGGACGGCAGATGGCCTCTTTCACACCCCAACCCAGAAGCACATTGAAGCCCTGCGGCAGGAGATCAACGCTGCCCGGCCACAGTGTCCCGTGGGGCTCAACACCTTGGCCTTCCCCAGCATCAACAGGAAAGAGGTGGTGGAGGAGAAGCAGCCCTGGGCGTACCTCAGCTGTGGCCACGTGCACGGCTACCACAACTGGGGCCATCGGAGCGACACGGAGGCCAACGAGAGGGAGTGTCCCATGTGCAGGACTGTGGGCCCCTACGTGCCGCTCTGGCTCGGCTGCGAGGCGGGCTTTTATGTAGACGCGGGACCACCCACTCATGCTTTCACCCCTTGTGGACACGTGTGCTCGGAGAAGTCTGCGAAATATTGGTCTCAGATCCCGCTGCCTCACGGGACTCACGCATTTCATGCCGCCTGCCCTTTCTGTGCCACGCAGCTGCTTGGGGAACAGAACTGCATCAAATTGATCTTCCAAGGTCCAGTTGACTGATGCCCT
This sequence comes from Balaenoptera borealis, assembly GCF_965194805.1. Classification (NCBI taxonomy): domain Eukaryota; kingdom Metazoa; phylum Chordata; class Mammalia; order Artiodactyla; family Balaenopteridae; genus Balaenoptera; species Balaenoptera borealis. The sequence continues at coordinate 44,056,545 of NC_138866.1, read as the reverse complement.
TTACAGCCATCGACGACGACTTTATTAACACGTTACTGTGAAGATTTTGCCACTAACTCCAGATTTTACCTTTTTATAATACCGTTCATTAAGGGGAAGGGGCGGTCCTGAGGCTGGGAAGAAAGAAGGGCGTGGTGATGAAACATGCCGGGCATTGACGATAACGGTGGCGTGTTGCATGCTCAAAATAGCAGCATCGGCATTGAAGTCTGCTTAATTAAACCATAATATCTTTGTAACAATTGGATTTAAAATGCCATGCTTTTATTTTAACCTTGGGGTTTTTAAAACAAGTTTTCTTTGTTAAATTTGGACAGGACTTTAAATCCCATTTTAAAACAACTGTAGAAGAAAATTAATTCAAAAGTTGTTGGCTCTTAACTGCAAACTTCGGTGCTGTGTGGTATAGGTGTTAGACATGCCGTATCTGGAAATACTTGATACAGGTTAGAATCTGACCAGATACCAAAGGGGCAGCTCTATAAGATGATGTTGGGGGACAGGAGACCTTAGGCACAGGTGATTGTTTTGATCTGGGGCTTTTCTCTGATTTTTCTTTTGAGGGGACGGAATATTCATACGTTGTCATGTTTTTTTTTTTTTTTAAACTTCGGTGGAATTTAATTACTTTATACACACATTCATCAAATACCTTGGCATTTCAAACAAAGAGTTTTCCATAACTTTTTAGCCTGCCTTTTGTTATTTTTGGTCTGACATGGTCTATCCCTGATTCTCATCTTGCATGGCCAGAACTGTTTGGTTGATTAAAATGTAGCTACTCTTAAAAATTCATTAACTAACTGAGAGTGATTATTGCAGCAGAAAACATGGCCCAGGTAATATAATATCAAGTTTACTTGCTTACTGAATAATTTAAGAGTGATTAAAAATAAGATTTTACTTTTTAAAACTACTCGTTGGAATTTCCTAAGTTTTTCTTAAGAAAGCCAAAATTCCGTGAACTTAAAAAGCAACATATTACAACGATAGTCAGTTTTGTTCACCCCCTTTCTGCCATCTGTCACCTTCCCTTGCAGCTTACAGAGCCCTATAAGTTTTGAAAATGTTTGCAAATCAAACTAAATTTAAATGTGATCATTAGATGACATACACAACACCAAGTGGTACATCTGCAGAGAGCGTTTGAAATTACTGATTTCAGGAGAGCAAATGAGTGTTTACTGAGGAATAATTAAATCAGAATTTCATATGAGCTCCACCAGCCCTCTTTGTTAGTTTCATTTCATTTTGAATAATATTCTTGGATGTTCATTCTCTGTGCTCAGTACCAGTGTATGACTGTTCCTGTGATGTAAAGATCCTTTAGGACATGCGACTACCAGAGTTGGCTGGGATGAAATAGATTCCTGCCACATGGAGCAAGTATGTTTAAATTAACATCCTCTTAAATTGACCATTGCAGATTCATGCTGCATTTTTTTAACCTTTGTAAAGATATATGATTTATATGATTCTAATATACTGCATTCCTATTTGAATTGGTTTTTCCATGGTTTGCCTACTAGCAAATATTTTGCCTATTTTCAATTGTCCTAACCCATTTTGAAAGCCCTTTTCCTTAATGTGATAAGGTCTATTAGTCTTGATTGCTGCTGCTTAAGTTGACTTAATATATAAAAATTTCAGCCTCTCAGTTTTCAGATAGCTTTACTTTTCAGTGGAGATTATTGTTTATGAGGTGTTTTTGTTTTGGTGATTTTTAAGTGCTGTGAAAATCCAACCACAGTGCTCTCATTGATAGCTTACTCAATTCTGTATAGCTTGCTTGACCTGCAGACAGAGAATGAAAGAAAACAATGAAATTGCCCAGAATATATCCAATGCCTTTTGTTGTAGCCAGAGTCTCCCATGATTAGCTTTTACTGATTATGGAATATGTCTTTTCAGTCTGTGCTGCTTTAGGCTCCACAAAATGATACAGGAAGCACACGGTCCTTTTTCTTGCAATGTGGTTTGAAGGTGGTTTGAGGAGTCTTGATAACCCTAAAAAGCATCTTGTAAGGTAAATAAATAGTCTTGCATCTAGAAAGGCTGGATTTTACCTATCAGAAACTTTTTTTTTTTTTCCAGGAAGTTACCATCTGATACAACTGTCCATTTCAAGGACTATAGTAGTTCAAGGTCTGGTAGTTCCACATGCAACATATACCCCAAAATAGTTATCTTCCAACCTGAGAAGTTTGACTTTTTAGTAAATTTGGGTAGAAATTCCAAGCTCTTGGAAGGGGCAACAGTGACCCCCGCACCTCTGTTAGCACCACATCTTTTCCTTTGACTTCCAAGTGAAGTCCCCTCTCCCCTGCCTAGAGAACCACAGCGAGGTGGCCCGTTTGCAGAAGGAAGCCAGGCTCATCTTGGCCACTGCTAGTAAGATCTGCTAACTTTGGTTAATGAGACATTTCTTTTCTCTGGAAAAAATAAAGTGAGAATAAAGAACTTTAGCTCAGAGTACAGTAATACAGTTCAGAAAAGGTAAATTCTCAGAGGTTATGTCTGTTTTTATGTCTTGCTTGACATCACATTCAAGGGCAAATTCCACTCCCCAGATGTACACATAGGAAATTGCAGACCAGTTATCCTGATCGCAGCCTGACCGAAATGCCTTTTGTGACTAGGTTTCCAGAAGAGCTCCAATGATGTATTCCCATAGGTTTTTTTTCCAGTTTTTTTCCAGTTGTTTATGCCAGTTTATTACAAAAAAAAAAAAAAAAGATTCAGAGTGAATGGGATACAACTCTGAATATTTTTCTAGTCTGGAATTTTTTTTATTATTACTAATCGGTGCTGCCAGGTCATGCATGCTGCAACTCAACATTTCCCTTATTTGGTTTCGCTTTTTGCAAGAAGGGCTACAGTTCACACTGCAGAGTAAGTATTAAGCTTTCTGGGGTTTTTTCCCTAACTGTAGCCCAAAAGAATTAAAATCTTTTAATATAAATAGCATATTTATCATTCCTCGATAGTTAATTATAGAGTTTGGTACCTTTGTGCCTCAGGGAAGCCACGTGACACAACTGGTTATAGAATTTCAGGGTTAGGGTTTAAAGAAAGGAGAAAGCCATTGGGAAAATGATGGGCTCCTTTAAGGAGACGAATGAATCTGGATGCAGAAATATGCCAGGAACTGGCATACACATGATTGTAGTAGAATTTATTTCCAGTAGCAGTAGGGAAATTATTTTAAGTTATTACATCTACTATATTAGCAAAGTTGAGGAGAACTCTTTTCTTCATAAAGCTTCAATGCTTTATTTTTGCTTACATAAAATAAAAAAATTAAAAAAAAAAATTCAAACCCCTGTCATTTGGGAGCTCAGTATTGTTATTTGGGCACTTTTTGAGAGTTTAAAAAGGAGCGTGTTTTCTCTTTCTTAATTTAAGCGTCACGTAGATTATAGAATTGTTACCTGCAGTTCTATGATTTTGATCAACTTTTCTTTTTAAAGCCATTCTGTTCTTTGGATTTGCATGAAAGGATATATGATCACAACATTGTCAATGCTGGCTAAAAAACTTATCTTCATGCAATCCTGCCTTGTAACAGTGGAATTTCTAATAGACAAAGCACAGAACCTTGATTTTAAGCTGGATCTAGCGCTGTTCTTTTGGCTGTAGCTCTTACATCCCCAGAGTTTAACCTTCATAGGCTGAGGGTATGAAGTTCCTCCTTTAATGCTAGAAGGAGAGCACAGCTCTGTTATCATTTCTTTATGACCCAGTCAAAGACCAATGAGACAACTCCAGGATCTTTTTAAAAGAATGTAAGCATTACTGAATCAGTAAAACAGAAGAAGGTTCAGTATTTCTTCTTAATAAAACTAATATCCTCTCAAGTTTTCACCCTCATGCAGAATCCCTAGAGGAAGACAGGGAAAAGCAAGTATTTTTCCAGTTCTACTTAACTGTTTCTAAACAAAAATAAACTCGATGAAAGGGAAGTTGTTTCTTTTTAGCTGAGATGACATATTGTTTCTCTGTTTTAAATAGTCTAGAAGCTAAGAGGTTGGTCATATTTACCATGTATAGTGTTATGAGCAGTTAAATTTTATGGATATATTTGTAAAACTGTTCTTTTATATTTCATGTCAAATTGAAAAGTTTATTTCTTCACTGTTATATCTGTGGAAATACAAGCCATTTTACAGGAAAAATCTTCAGAAACTATTAAACGGATCTCAGTATGTTTGTGAGTCGTTGTCTTCATCAGGACATTAGATAGGAAGTAGATATAAAAGTAGACTTGACTTTTGCATTTTTCAAACTTACAATTTGATCGCAGACAGTTGAGCTGATCATTGTTTTATATTCTGCACAATACCTATTTAAACCTAGATTCTGAAAAATCTCAATTTTTTTATCTGAAAAATTCCACTGGTGTTTATATTTGTGACATTACATCACTGTCAAATAAATCTCACTTCCAGGAGAATTTAACCTGGCTTGTAGAATTAATGGATTTTCTGCATGGCCATTATACTCATATTGCTACCTTTGTGACAATCTTCATTCACTTTTAACAACATAAGCATTATGTGTAAGCCTCCAAGCCTTAAACTAGTATGTCTTTCATAAGAAAAGGTATTTATGACAGTTTTTTTCTCATCACATTGATACTTAAGGAGTCATAGTATTGTTGAGGGAAATGGATTTTTCATCCCCCCCCTCCCAAAATATACATTTATATAGGTTTTTATTTCAGGATTAAGTATTCTGACACTTTAACAAATCTAAGATGCCATGATTTGTAAGATGCGTTATTACAGAAAAACATAGCCAGTTACAATTGTGGGATGCATTCTGTTTTACAAGGGTGCCCGAACTATGCAATGGGGAAAGAAGAGTATTTAACAAAGGGAGCTGGGATAACTAGATATCCACATGCAAAAGAATGAAGTTAGACCCCTACCTGACACAATATACAAAAATTAACTCAAAATGGACAGCAAAAACTATAGAACAGAGTAAACCTTTGTGACCTTGGATTAGTCAATGATTTCTTAAACACCAAAAAACACAAACATAAGAAAAGATAAACTGGACTTCAAAATTAAAATATTTTGTGCATCAAAAGATACTCTCAAAAGTAAAAAGACAACCCATACAATGGGAGAAGATATTTGGAGATCATATAACTAATAAGGCAATTGTATCCAGAATACATGGAGAACTCATAACTCATCAAGAAAAGGACAGATAACCCAGTTAAAAAATGGTCAAAAGATTTGAATACTTTTCCAAAGAAGATACACAAATGACCAATAAGCACATAAAGATTCCCAACATCATTAGGCATCAGAGAAATGCAAGTTAAAAACCACAAAATACCACTTTATACCCACTGTGATAGCTAAAATCGAAAAGACAGTAACAAGTGTTGAGAATGTGTTGAAAAACTGGAACCCTCATACACGGTTGGTAGACTTTGTAAAATGGTGCAACCACTTTGGAGCAACAGTTTACAACTCCTCAAAATGTAAAATATACAGTTACCACATGAGCCAGCATTTTCACTCCCAGCTATATACCAAAGAGGATTGTGAAACCGAGCTTCTAGTTTGTAGCAAATAGGCTTCATTCAGCCTGCCCTGAGTTCCAAAGGGCAGATTCAAACAGTTGCAAATCAGGAAAGGGAGAGAATGCAGAAACAAAGGAGAAGCAGTCAAGAAACAAAAGTGTAGGGCTTCCCTGGTGGCGCAGTGGTTGAGAGTCTGCCTGCCAATGCAGGGGACATGGGTTCGAGCCCTGGTCTGGGAAGATCCCACATGCCGCGGAGCAACTGGGCCCATGGGCCACAATTACTGAGGCTGCGCGTCTGGAGCCAGTGCTCCTCAACAAGAGAGGCCGTGATAGTGAGAGGCCCGCGCACCGCGATGAAGAGTGGCCCCCGCTTGCCACAACTGGAGAAAGCCCTCGCACAGAAACGAAGAGCCAACACAGCCGTAAAAAAAAAAAAAAAAAAAAAAAAAGAAACAAAAGTGTAGCAACGGCAGGATCCTGGTTCCTCCTCAAGGAATATAACAATATATCTTTGAGTTCTGCAGGAACTAAGGCCCCACCCAGATGGAGGGTGGTAATTTCAGGCTGAGCGCAAGATTCCTGGAGCACCACCCTGTTACCTCACCACCAACCAATCAGAAGAAAGTCACACACCCTGCAGCCCTCATCCCAACTTTTGCCTATAAAAACATGTCCCTGAAAACCATCAGGAAGTTCAGGTTTTTCTGAGCATGAGCCACCGTTCTCCTTGCATGGCCCTGCAATAAACCTTTCTCTGCTCCAAACTCCAACACTTCGGTTTGTTTGGGCTCACTGTGCATCGGGCACACGAACCTGCGGTAACAGTAGTAATGGTCGCACAACTCTGAATGTGCTAAAAGCAACTGAGTTTTATACTTTGAAGGGGTGACTTTTATGGTATGTGAATTATATGTCAAAACTAATTTTTAAAAGATACATACTAAATTCAGAGATGTTAGATTATGAGAAATGTGATTCCTAGAATTGAACTACAGTACCATACAGCAAAGGAAACCGTAAACAAAACGTAAAGACAACCTACAGACTAGGAGAAAATATTTACAAATGATGCGACTGAAAAGTGATTAATTTCCAAAATATACAAACAGCTCATACAACTCAACAACGAAAAACAAACAACCTAACTGAAAAATGGGCAGAAGACCTAAATAGACATTTCTCCAAAGAAGACATACAGATGGCCAACAGGCACATGAAAAGATGTTCAACATCACTAATTATCAGAGAACTACAAATAAAAACTATGATGAAATGCCACCTCACACGTGTCAAAATGGCCATAATTTTTAAATCTACGAATAAATGCTGGAGAGGGTGTAGAGAAAAGGGAACCCTCCTACACTGTTGGTGGGAATGTAGATTGGTGCAGCCACTATGGAGACCAGTATAGAGGTTCCTCAAGAAAACTAAAAATGGAGTTGCCATATGACCCAGCAGTCCCACTCTTGGGCATATACCCAGACCAAACCCTAATTCAAAAAGATACATGCACCCCTATGTTCCTAGCAGCACTATTCACAACAGCCAAGACATGGAAACAACATAAATAAATGTCCATTGACAGATGAATGGATAAAGAAGATATGGTACATATATACAATGGAATACGACTCAGCCGTATTTAAAAAAAAAGAATTAACGCCATTTGCAGCAACATGGATGGACCTAGAGATTATCATACTAAGTGAAGTAAGTCAGAAAGAGAAAGACAAATATATGATATCACTCATATGTAGAATCTAAAATATGACACAAGTGAACTTATCTACAAAACAAAACAGACTCACAGACATAGAGAACAGACTTGTGGTTGTCAAGGGGGAGGGGATGGGGGAGGGATGGATTGGGAGTTTGAGATTAGCAGATGCAAACTATTATATATAGAATGGATAAACAAGAAGGTCCTACTGTATAGCACAGGGAACATATTCAATATCCTGTGATAAACCATAATGGAAAAGAATATGAAAAAGAATGTGTGTGTGTGTATGTATGTATGTGTGTGTATGTATATATATATATATATATATAATCTCTGAATCACTTTGCTGTACAGCAGTAATTAACACAACATTGTAAGTCAACTATACCTCACTAAAATAAAAAATACAGTACTATACATTTTCTTAGTCACTGAGATAAAAATCAGGATCCTCAAATTTTTGCCTACCTTGAGATGTTTTCCAGAGTCTTACAACATAGGTCATTTCTTTCAATCACACTTCCCCTTGTCATTAGATAAAGAGAACATACACATAAGCATACTAACAAGATTACAAGACAGCGTCATATTCTTAAGGATTGTCTACTTTTGCTATGAGGATGAAAAAATAGAATACACTTTCTGAAAGAATAGTATGCTATTTTAAAGAATAGAATGCTATTATAAGACCTCAAAATCTACTTTCTTTAAAAAGTATTTTTGAAAACAAAAATTTTTATAGCCAAAATGAAAGCCAGTAGAAGTCCATTGTAAAAAAAATTAAAACCTGGTTAAGTATGAAATTCATAATCCCACCACCCAGAGAGAAACACTTAACATTTGGAGATTTATCTTTTCTAAACTTAAATGAATTTTTAACCGTGACTTCAATTTCATTCTGATCTTTCTTTTAGTTATTTAATTACAAGGACTTTTTAATGTAAATTAGGAAATGTGGCTTTGGGAACAGAGGGAAAAATGACGACTTGTATATCTGTAGTGGGTTTCTCAGTAAACAGCTGCAGAAGAAAGTTCTCTCTCCCAGAGACACAAAATGTGCCCAAGGCTGGCAAAATGAGACCACAGTGGTTATGGCTGCCAAAGCTGTAAGCTTAAGAAAATTATGTTCAACCTGTTGTGGCCCCTTGAATGCCCATTGCCAATTGTGGGACATGTGTTGGAGTGCCCAAAGGGACTGTTCTTAAGCATTGCTTCCTTCTTTCATCTTCTAAACAGGCTCTAGTTGAATATCAAGGCTATTCTTATTAAAGAGGTATAATGGACATTTTTGCCTAATTCCAGGTTCAAACTTGAGCTAACATCAGAGTGCCCTGAGGTGTTTGTTTATAATGCAGATTCCTTAGTCACATCAACAGAGGCTGATGTTCTAGTTCTAGGTCTCTCCAGGAATTTACACTTGATGGACAACCTAGATGACTCTGCAGGTGATCCATGTTCCATGCTTTGAGAAATCCTTCAACTAAATGATTGTACTGATTGTATGCCTCTGTGGTACAAGTAACTAATTCCACATTGTGCTCACTGGTTTTGGTTCTCCCAACATGGTTCCCTTGGAACTTGAGGTATATGGCCCCACATGGAGATGGGAATGGATGGCCTAACCAGTCAAGTGTTCTTCCTGCCCTGTGATTCTAGCTTCCATCTTCTCTTACGTGACTAGACCTGACTCGACTTCACTGTGTCTTTTCTAAACTTCCATTCCCTATCCTTTAGGATTGATTTCTTTAGTACGTACCTTTAACCATTTCCACCTTACAGGGAAAAAAATCTCCAAAAATTCTCAAATTAGTTTGAGGGAGTTCAGGGTTAAAGATGAGATTTATACATAATTCTTGGAACTTGCTGAGTTCTCAAAATTGTTATTTAACATGATAGAAACTTGTTATGGATCAGTAAACTGGGTATCATCACAGCACAGTTCACAGATTTTGGGTTCCTATTATCTAGTTATATATTTCTGAGAAAACTTGGAAGGGAACATTTTTTAATCCCAGGGTTTGATTTCTGCATACATTCTGGAAATGTTCTGCTATTTAGATCCATTGGGTTAAATGGATGGGCAAGTATTTCCTTATCTTTAAAACAGAGTGGTAATAATGCTTCAATTCCTTAGAGATGTGAAGGTAACATAATATAGGAACTATGGTACATAATTGCTCAATAAACAATAGTGGTTTATAGTGTTCCCATGCAAGTGAAACTGAGCAGGACGCTGTGGGGCCCTCCCAGGTACAAATACTTTCCATGTCCTCTCTTTCTTTTTTGTAGGAAATAGGCTTCATTCAGCCTCCTTGACCTTCCCTGAGTTCCAAAAGGCAGATTCAAACAGTTGCTAATCAGGGAAGTGAGAGAATGCAGAATCAAAGGAGTGACAATCAAGAAACAATAATACATGGATGCAACTAGAGATTATCATAGTAAGTCAAGTAAGTCAGAAAGAGAAAGACAAATACCATATGATATCACTTATATGTGGAATCTAAAATGACACAAATGAACTTATCTATGAAACAAAACAGATTCACAGAGAACAGACTTGTGGTTGCCAAATGGCAGGGTGGTAGGAAAGGGATGGATTGGGAGTTTGCGATTAGCAGATGCAAACTATTGCAAACAGAATGGAAAAACAACAAGGTCCTACTGTTAGGATATAGCACAGGGAACTATATTCAATATCCTGTGATAAACCATAATGGAAAAGAATATGAAACAGAATTTATATAATATATATATGTATAACTGAATCACTTTGCTGTACAGCAGAAATTAACACAACATGCTATATCAACTATACGTCAATAAAATAAAATAAATTTTTTGGCTGTGCCCCATGGCAGGCATGTGGGATCTTAGTTCCCCAACCAGGGATCAAACCCACATGCCCGGCATTGGAAGCACAGAGTCTTAACAACTGGACTGCCAGGGAAGTCCTAAATAAAAAAAATTTTTAAAACAAGGAACAATAGGGCTTCCCTGGTGGCGCAGTGGTTGAGAGTCTGCCTGCCAATGCAGGGGACACGTGTTCAAGCCCTGGTCTGGGAAGATCCCACATGCCGCGGAGCAACTAGGCCCGTGAGCCACAACTACTGAGCCTGCACGTCTGGAGCTTGTGCTCCGCAACAAGAGAGGCCGCGACAGTGAGAGGCCCGCGCACCGCGATGAAGAGTGGCCCCCACTCGCCGCAACTAGAGAAAGCCCTCTCACAGAAACGAAGACCCAACACAGCCAAAAATAAATTAATTAAGGAAAAAAAAAGGAACAATAGTGCAGCGATGGGGCACCGTCCTGGTTCCTCCTCAAAAGCTATACATAACAATATCTTTGAGTTCTCCTGTAGGAGGTAAGGCCCCCCACCCAGGTAGAGGATGATAACTTCAGGCTGAGCACAAGATTCCTTGGACACCGCCCTGTTACCTCACCACCAACCAATCAGAAGAAAGTCTGCACACAGTGGAAGATAACAAAGACTCTGCTCCCCTCCCCAAATGGTTATTGGCAATTAACTTCCCTTTTCTCCTTGTAAGACTTTCATGGTCAAACAGAATCTTTGGAGCTGGTTTTTGGACACAAGTCCACCTTCTCCCCAGGTTGCCAACCTACTGAATAAAGCAACCTTTCCTTTCCAACCGACACTTGTTTCTCAAGTATTGGCTTTCCAGCAGTGAGCAGCCAAACCTGAGTTTGGTAATATAAGATACTTCCCAATGTGTCATCTTTAGAACTGAAGTCTCAGAAAATGTTCGGCAAAAGAAGGCCTTATAACCTTATAACCTTGAGAAATAATCTAGTACATCCCATATTTATTTGACAACAGAGCCCCTTTTTTTCTCATATAGTGTATTTTAAATTCTTGAGGAGAGTTTTAATTGTTAGGCTTTAGCCATTACGGACCTATTGCCCCACATTCTCAAGATTACTTATTTTAAATGAAACAAATGAGCATAAGCCCAATATTGGCCATTGTTATTCATGTAGTTCTAAACCCTAATCTTTAAATAAATACACTGTTTTTGCTTATGCACAGCTCTGACTTAAAACATTTTAATAGGTTTTATGCTGGTGACCATTTAATGATATTATTTTATGAAAAGAATACCAAATATACTTGACTATATATTTGAGAATATGACTACTGACAATTATGCACCACTCTTTCAGTTGGTAGATGTTTCTTAATATTAAATGCATTTATTTTTGATAGTCTCAAAGTCCCATTCTGTTTATTAGAATTAGTTTATTCACTTGGAACATTGAACCTCATGGATTTGATGGACAGCAAGCTGGATTACCACCCTGTGTTGCATTAGGATCTTTGACTGTTTCTCCTGTTAGTTTCTTGTAGAGTCAGAGTAAAAATTCATTTAAAACACTACAACCTATACTATTAAATCCAATAAACTATCCAAATTTCAAGTCCCTGCAGCCCATCAACATTTCCATTGAATGAGAACTCCTTATTTATCTGAACCAATTGATTGTAGTTAGATTTTTTTTTATGATAGTCTGCTTATATTTCTAAATCTTTAGGATGAAATCTGCTTTAGAAAATAAAGGTTTCAATGATGAATTGAGTCTGAATCAACATGACTGAAATTAAAAAACAAAGCCAGTGTGGTCAGTGGGAAGAGCACTGAGTTAGGTGTTACTTTCTGGTAATTGTGTGACCTCTAATTAATTGTGTGAACTCAGGCAGGTGGCTTCATCTCTCTGCCTGTTTTTCCCATGGGAGATGATGAAATTAGATTAAAAATTGATCATATGTCATATCACAAAACAAGTCTCAAGAAATTTAAGAGATTGATATTATGCTAAGTATCTTTTCCTACCATAATGAAATAAAACTAGGAAATAACAACATAAGGGAAACTGGAAATTTCACCAAAAAAATGTGGAGCTTCAATAGCACACTCTTGAGCAACCACTGGGTCAAAGGGGAAATTAAAAAGGAAATTAGACAATACCTCAGGGCAAATAAAAATGAAATTACATTATCAAAATTCATACACTAAGAAATTCATAACATTAAGTGCATACATTAAGAAAAAGAAAGATCTCAAACAACCTAATTTTACACCTCAAAGAGTTAGAAAGAGAACAAATTGAGCTGCTCAAAATTAGAAGGAAGGAAGTAAAGAGCAGAAACAAAATAGAAAATTTTTTAAAATAGGAAACAAACGAGTTATTTTGAAAAGATGAAAAAATTTACAAACTCTTAAGCTGAACTAAGAAAAAAATAAAATTCAAATAAAATCAGAAATGAAAAAAGAGACATTATAACTGATGACACAGAAATAAAAAGGATCACAAGAGACTACTATGAACAATTATCCACCAGCAAACTGGATAACCTAGAAGAAGTGAATAAATTCCTAGTAATATAGGACCTAGCAAAACTAAATCATGAAGAAATAGAAAGCCTAAACAGACCCATAACTACTACGGAGACTGACTCAGTAATAGAAAATCTCCCAAAGAAAGCCCAGGATCAGACGGCTTCCCTGGTAAATTCTACCAAACATGTGAAGAAGAATTAGTGCCAATCATCTCAAACTCCTCCCAAATATTGGAAAGGGGGGAACCCTTCCAAATTCATCTTATGAGGTCAGCATTACTCTAATAACAAAGCTAGATGAAGACTTTATAAGAAATGAAAACTATATATATATATATATAGAGAGAGAGAGAGAGAGAGAGAGAGAGATATCTCTGGTGAATATAGATGCAAAAATCCTCAACAAAATACTAGCAAACTTAATCCAACAGCACATTAAAAGGATCTTACACCATAACCAAGTGGGATTTATCCCTGAGTTGCAAGGATGATTCAATATATGAAGATCAATTAATGTGATATATCACATCACAAGAATAAAGGATAAAAATTGCATGATTGGGAGTGGCCAAGATGGCAGAGTAGAAGGACCCTAAGCTCACCTCCTCTCATGAGCACACCAAAATAACAATCTGCACAACAACCATCATTGAAAAAGACTGAAACCTACCAGAAAAGATCCTCTACAACTAAACACATAAAGACAGAACCATAACGAGACTGGTAGGAGAGGCAGACTTGTGATATAATCAAATCCCATACCCCCCAGGGTGGGCAAACCACAAACTGGAAAATAGTTTTATTATAGAGGTTTTCCCACAGGAGTGAGAGTTCTGAGCCCCACGTCAGGTGCCCTAGCCCAGGGGCCCTGCAGAGCATTTGGCTTTGAAGGCCAGTGGGGCTTAATTGCAGGAGGTCACATGATTAGGGGAAATAGGGGCTTGACTGCAGGAGGTCACATGATTAGGGGAAATAGAGGCTTCACTCTTAAAGGGAGCACAAAAAATTTTTTACCACAAAATCTCATGCACACTGACCAAGGACAAAAGCAGTAATTTGATAGGCAGCTGGGCCAGACCTACCTGCTGGTCTTGGAGTGTCTCCTGGGGAGGCGAAGAGCAGGTGTGCCCACTCTGGGGACATAGACACTGGTGGCAGATATATCATTGAGCATTCATCTACATAGTCTGTCCTGGAGGCTGACATTTTGGCACCAAGACCTGGTCCCACCCAACAGCCTGTAGACTGCGGTGCTGGGATGCCTCAGGCCAAACAACAAACTGAGCAGGGACAGAGACCCACCCATCAGCAGACAGTCTGCCTAAAGATTTCCTGAGCTCACAGCCACCACTAGACATGCCCCTAGACATGGCCCTGCACACCAGAGAACCGAGATTCAGCTCTACCCACCAGGAGGGCAGGCACCAGCCCCTCCCATCAGGAAGCCTGCACAAACCTCTAGACAAGCCTCACCCACCAGGGGGCAGGCACCAGAAGCAAGAAAACTACAGTGCCTCAGCCTGCAGATCAAGTCTGCAAATGCAAGCCAGACACCACCCAGGGACCAGCTGGCCCCTGGTCCTTGGGTGACAAGAGGGGAGTGCACTGCTGGGACACATAGGACATCTCCTACAGAGGGCCACTTCTCCAAGGTCAGGAAACGTAACCAATCTACCACATACATAAAAATACAAATAGCAATTTACACAAAATGAGGCGACAGAGGACTATGTATCATATGAAGGAACAAGATGAAACCCCAGAAGAACTAAGTGACATAGAGACAGGCAATCTACCTGAGAAAGACTTCAGAGTAATGACTGTAAAGATGATCAAAGAACACAGGAGGAAAATGGATGCACAGAGGTAGAAATGAGAACTTTTTAAACAAAGAATTAAAAAATATAAAGAACAACCAAACAATTAAAGAATACAATAACTGAAATGAAAATTACACTAGAAGGAATCAAGAGTAGACTAAGTGAGGCAGAAGAAAGGATCATTAACTGGAAGACAGAGTAGTGGACATCACTGCTGCCAGAAAAAGAAAGGAATGAAAATAAATGAGGAGAGTTTAAGAGACTACTGGGACAACATCAAGTATGCCAATATTTGCATTATAGGGGTCCCAGAAGAAGAGAGAGAGAAAGGGCCTGAGAAAATATTTGAAGAGATAATAGCAGAAAAATAGCTGAAAAATTCCCTAACCTGGGGAAGGAAATAGTCACCCAAGTCCAGGAAGCACAGAGAGTTCAATGCAGAATTAAGCCACAGAAGAATACACCACAACACATTGTAATCAAAATGTCAAAAGTTAAAGATAAAGGGTGTGGAGCAAAGGGAACCCTCCTACATTGTTGGTGGTAATAATAAATTAGTGCAACTACTATGGAGAACAGTATGGAGATTCCTTAAGAAACTAAAAATAGAGTTACCACATGATCCAACAATCCCACTCCTAGGCATATATCCAGAAAAGATGAAAACAAATTAGAAAAAGATACATGAGTCCCAATGTTTATTATAGCACTATTTACAATAGCCAAAACATGGAAGCACCCTAAATGTCCATCGACAGAGGAATGGATAAAGAAGATGTGGTATATATATACAATGGAGTACTACTCAGCCATAAAAAAGAACAAAATAATGCCATTTGCTGCAACATGGGTGGACATGGAGATTATCATACTAAGTGAAATAAGTCAGAGAAAGACAAATATCATAAGATATCACTTATATGTGGAATCTAATAAAAAATGATACAGATGAACTTATTTACAAAAGAGAAACAGACTCAGATCTCAAAATTAAACTTATGGTTACCATAGGAGAAGCGTGGGGAAGTGATAAATTAGGAGTTTGGGATTAACATATACACAGTACTATATATAAAATAGATAAATAATAAGGCCCTACTGTACAGAACAGGGAACTCTACTCAATATTCTGTAATAACCTATATGGGAAAAGAATCTGAAAAAGAATGG
The DNA here is from genome assembly GCF_965194805.1 of Balaenoptera borealis. NCBI lineage: Eukaryota > Metazoa > Chordata > Mammalia > Artiodactyla > Balaenopteridae > Balaenoptera > Balaenoptera borealis. The sequence continues at coordinate 44,040,938 of NC_138866.1, read as the reverse complement.
AGATTATATATATGTATATATATATATGTACACACACACACAAACACACAAACACACACACCTGATTCACTTTGCTGTACACCTGAAACTAACACATTATAAGTCAACTATACTCCAATAAAATTTTTTTTTAAAGATAAAGAGAATATTAAAAGCAACAAGGGAAAAGCAACAAATAATATTCCTTAGGGAATTTCCCTAAGGCTATCAGCTGATTTTTCAGCAGAAACTCTGCAGGCCAGAAGGGAATGGCATGACATACTTAAAATGATGAAAGAGAAAAACCTACAACCAAGAATACTCTATCCAGCAAGGCTCTCATTCAGATTTGATGGAGAAATCAAAAGCTTTACAAACAAGCAAAAGCTAAAAGATTTCAGCACCACCAAACCAGCTTTACAACAAATGCTAAAAGAACTTCTCTAGGTGGAAAAGGAAAGGCCACAACTGGAAACAAAATTACAAAATGGAAAAGCTCACTTTTGGTATGGTAAAGGCAAACGTACAATAAAGGTGGGAAATCAGCCATGCACAGCTAATAGGGAGGTTAAAAGACAAAGGTAGTAACATCATTTGTATCCACAATCAGCAGTTAAGGGATACATAAAACAATTAGATGTAAAATGTAATATCAAAAACAGTAATCGTGGGGGCTTCCCTGGTGGTGCAGTGGTTAAGAATCTGCCTGCCAATGCAGGGGACACGGGTTCGAGCCCTGGTCTGGGAAGATCCCACATGCCACGGAGCAACTAAGCCTGTGAGCCACAATTACTGAGCCTGCGCATCAGGAGCCTGTGCTCCGCAACAAGAGAGGCCGCGATAGTGAGATGCCCGCGCACCGCGATGAAGAGTGGCCCCCGCTCGCCGCAACTGGAGAAAGCCCTCGCACAGAAACGAAGACCCAACACAGCCATAAATAAATAAATAAATATAAGTAAATTAATTAAAAAAAAAAACAGTAATCGTGAAAAACAAATTCAGAGAGGATTAACCAAGATGGCGGAGTAGAAGGACGTGCTCTCACTCCCTCTTGCGAGAGCACCAGAATCACAACTAGCTGCTGGACAATCATTGACAGGAAGACCCTGGACTTCACCAAGGAGGATACCCCACGTCCAAGGACAGAGGAGAAGCCACAGTGAGATGGTAGGAGGGGCGCAATCAGAGTAAAATCTAATCCCATAACTGCTGGGTGGGTGACTCACAGACTGGCGAACACTTATACCACAGAAGTCCACCCACTGGAGTGAAGGTTCTGAGCCCCACATCAGGCTTCCCAACCTGGGGGTCCGGCAACGGGAGGAGGAATTCCTAGAGAATCAGACTTTGAAGCCTAGTGGGAATTGATTGCAGGACTTCGACAGGACTGGGGGAAACAGAGACCCCACTCTTGGAGGGCACACACAAAGTAGTGTGCGCATCGGGACCCAGGGGAAGGAGCAGTGACCCTGGGGGAGACTGAACCAGACCTACCTGCTGGTGTTGGGGGGTCTCCTGCAGAGGTGGGGGGTGGCTCTGTTTCACTGTGGGGACAAGGACTCTGGCAGCGGAGGTTCTGGGAAGTGCTCCTTGGCGTGAGCCCTCCCAGAGTCTGCCATTAACCCCACCAAAGAGCCCAGGTAGGCTCCAGTGTTGGGTTGCCTCAGGCAAAACAACCAACAGGGAGGGAACCCAGGCCCACCCATCAACAGTCAAGTGGATTAAAGTTTTACTGAGCTCTGACCGCCACAGCAACAGTCAGCTCTACCCACCACCAGAGCCTCCCATCAAGCCTCTTAGATAGCCTCAACCACCAGAGGGCAGACAGCAGAAGCAAGAAAAACTACAATCCTGCAGCCAGTGGACCAAAAACCACAGTTACAGAAAGATAGACAAGATGAAAAGGCAGAGGGCTATGTAGCAGATGAAGGAACAAGAAAAAACTCCAGAAAAATAACTAAATGAAGTGGAGATAGGCAACCTTCCAGAAAAAGAATTCAGAATAATGATAGTGAAGATCGAGAAGATGCAAGAAATGATTAACAAAGACCTAGAAGAATTAAAGAACAAACAAACAGAGATGACCAATACAATAACTGAAATGAAAACTACACTAGAAGGAATCAATAGCAGAATAACTGAGGCAGAAGAACGGATAAGTGACCTGGAAGACAGAATGGTGGAATTCACTGCTGCGGAACAGACTAAAGAAAAAAGAATGAAAAGAAATGAAGACAGCCTAAGAGACCTCTGGGACAACATTAAATGCAACAACATTCGCATTATAGGGGTCCCAGAAGGTGGAGAGAGAGAGAAAGGACCAGAGAAAATATTTGAAGAGATTATAGTCGAAAACTTCCCTAACATGGGAAAGGAAATAGCCACCCAAGTCCAGGAAGCACAGAGAGTCCCAAACAGGATAAACCCAAGGAGAAACATGCCGAGACACATAGTAATCAAAGTGGCAAAAATTAAAGACAAAGAAAAATTATTGAAAGCAGCAAGGGAAAAACGACAAATAACATACAAGGGAACTCCCATAAGGTTAACAGCTGATTTCTCAGCAGAAACTCTGCAAGCCAGAAGGGAGAGGCAAGATATACTTAAAGTGATGAAAGGGAAGAACCTACAACCAAGATTACTCTACCCAGCAAGGATCTCATTCAGATTCGATGGAGAAATCAAAGGCTTTACAGACAAGCAAAAGCTAAGAGAATTCAGCACCACCAAACCAGCTCTACAACAAATGCTAAAGGAACTTCTCTAAGTGGGAAACACAAGAGAAGAAAAGGACCTACAAAAACCAACCCAAAACAACTAAGAAAATGGTCATAGGAACATACATATCGATAATTCCCTTAAACGTGAATGGATTAAATGCTCCAACCAAAAGACACAGGCTTGCTGAATGGATACAAAAACAAGACCCATATATATGCTGTCTACAAGAGACCCACTTTAGACCTAGGGACACATACAGACTGAAAGTGAGGGGATGGAAAAAGATATTCCATGCAAATGGAAATCAAAAGAAAGCTGGAGTAGCTATACTCATATCAGATAAAATAGACTTTAAAATAAAGAATGTTACAAGAGACAAGGAAGGACACTACATAATGATCAAGGGATCAATCCAAGAAGAAGATATAACAATTATAAATATATATACACCCAACATAGGAGCACCTCAATACATAAGGCAACTGCTAACAGCTATAAAAGAGGAAATTGACAGTAACACAATCATAGTGGGGGACTTTAACACCTCACTTACACCAATGGACAGATCATCCAAAATGAAAATAAATAAGGAAACAGAAGCTTTAAATGACAGAATAGACCAGATAGATTTAATTGATATATATAGGACATTTCATCCAAAAACAGCAGATTACACGTTCTTCTCAAGTGCGCACGGAACATTCTCCAGGATAGATCACATCTTGGGTCACAAATCAAGCCTCAGTAAATTTAAGAAAATTGAAATCATATCAAGCATGTTTTCTGACCACAACGCTATGAGATTAGAAATGAATTACAGGGAAAAAAACGTAAAAAAGACAAACACATGGAGGCTAAACAATATGTTACTAAATAACCAAGAGATCACTGAAGAAATCAAAGAGGAAATCAAAAAATACCTAGAGACAAATGACAATGAAAACACGACGACCCAAAACCTACGGGATGCAGCGAAAGCAGTTCTAAGAGGGAAGTTTATAGCTATACAAGCCTACCTAAAGAAACAAGAAAAATCTCAAGTAAACAATCTAACCTTACACCTAAAGAAACTAGAGAAAGAAGAACAAACAAAACCCAAAGTTAGCAGAAGGAAAGAAATCATAAACATCAGAGCAGAAATAATTGAAATAGAAACAAAAGAAAACAATAGCAAAGATCAATAAAACTAAAAGTTGGTTCTTTGAGAAGGTAAACAAAATTGATAAGCCATTAGCCAGACTCATCAAGAAAAAGAGGGAGAGGACTCAAATCAATAAAATCAGAAATGAAAAACGAGAAGTTACAACAGACACCACAGAAATACAAAGCATCCTAAGAGACTACTACAAGCAACTTTATGCCAATAAAATGGACAACCTGGAAGAAATGGACAAATTTTTAGAAAGGTATAACCTCCCAAGACTGAACCAGGAAGAAACAGAAAATATGAACAGACCAATCACAAGTAATGAAATTGAAACTGTGATTAAAAATCTTCCAACAAACAAAAGTCCAGGACCAGATGGCTTCACAGGTGAATTCTATCAAACATTTAGAGAAGAGCTAACACCCATCCTTCTCAAACTCTTCCAAAAAAGTGCAGAGGAAGGAACACTCCCAAACTCATTCTATGAGGCCACCATCACCCTGATACCAAAACCAGACAAAGATACTACAAAAAAAGAAAATTACAGACCAATATCACTGATGAATATAGATGCAAAAATCCTCAACAAAATACTAGCAAACAGAATCCAACAACACATTAAAAGGATCATAGACCATAATCAAGTGGGATTTATCCCAGGGATGCAAGGATTCTTCAATATACGCAAATCAATCAATGTGATACACCATATTAACAAACTGAAGAATAAAAACCATATGATCATCTCAATAGATGCAGAAAAAGCTTTTGACAAAATTGAAAACCCATTTATGATAAAAACTCTCCAGAAGGTGGGCATAGAGGGAACCTACCTCAACATAATAAAGGCCATATATGACAAACCCACAGCAAACATCATTCTCAACGGTGAAAAACTGAAAGCATTTCCTCTAAGATCAGGAACAAGACAAGGATGTCCACTCTCACCACTATTATTCAACATAGTTCTGGAAGTCCTAGCCACGGCAATCAGAGAAGAAAAAGAAATAAAAGGAATACAAATTGGAAAAGAAGAAGTAAAACTGTCACTGTTTGTGGATGACATGATACTATACATAGAGAATCCTAAAACTGCCACCAGAAAACTGCTAGAGCTAATTAATGAATATGGTAAAGTTGCAGGATACAAAATTAATGCACAGAAATCTCTTGCATTCCTATACACTAATGATGAAAAATCTGAAAGAGAAATTATGGAAACACTCCCATTTACCATTGCAACAAAAAGAATAAAATACCTAGGAATAAACCTACCTAGGGAGACAAAAGACCTGTATGCAGAAAACTATAAGACACTGATGAAAGAAATTAAAGATGATACCAACAGATGGAGAGATATACCATGTTCTTGGACTGGAAGAATCAACATTGTGAAAATGACTATACTACCCAAAGCGATCTACAGATTCAATGCAATCCCTATCAAATTACCAACGGCATTTTTTACGGAACTAGAACAGATCATCTTAAAATTTGTATGGAGACACAAAAGACCCTGAATAGCCAAAGCAGTCTTGAGGCAAAAAAATGGAGCTGGAGGAATCAGACTCCCTGACTTCAGACTATACTACACAGCTACAGTAATCAAGACAATATGGTACTGGCACAAAAACAGAAACATAGATCAATGGAACAAGATAGAAAGCCCAGAGATTAACCCACGCACCTATGGTCAACTAATCTATGACAAAGGAGACAAAGATATACAATGGAGAAAAGACAGTCTCTTCAATAAGTGGTGCTGGGAAAACTGGACAGCTACATGTAAAAGAATGAAATTAGAATACTCCCTAACACCATACACAAAAATAAACTCAAAATGGATTAGAGACCATTGGACACTATAAAACTCTTAGAGGAAAACATAGGAAGAACACTCTTTGACATAAATCACAGCAAGATCTTTTTTGATCCACCTCCTAGAGTAATGGAAATAAAAACAAAAATAAACAAATGGGACCTAATGAAACTTCAAAGCTTTTGCACAGCAAAGGAAACCATAAACAAGACAAAAAGACAACCCTCAGAATGGGAGAAAATATTTGCCAATGAATCAACGGACAAAGGATTAATCTCCAAAATATATAAACAGCTCATTCAGCTCAATATTAAAGAAACAAACACCCCAATCCAAAAATGGGCAGAAGACCTAAATAGACATTTCTCCAAAGAAGACATACAGACGGCCAAGAAGCACATGAAAACATGCTCAACATCACTAATTATTAGAGAAATGCAAATCAAAACTACAATGAGGTATCACATCACTCCTGTTAGAATGGGCATCATCAGAAAATCTACAAACAACAAATGCTGGAGAGGGTGTGGAGAAAAGGGAACCCTCTTGCACTGTTGGTGGGAATATAAAGTGATACAGCCACTATGGAGAACAATATGGAGGTTCCTTAGAAAACTAAAAATAGAATTACCATATGACCCAGCAATCCCACTACTGGGCATATACCCAGAGAAAACTGTAATTCAAAAAGACACATGCACCCGAGTGTTCATTGCAGCACTATTTACAATAGCCAGGTCATGGAAGCAACCTAAATGCCCATCAACAGACGAATGGATAAAGAAGTTGTGGTACATATATACAATGGAATATTACTGAGCCATATAAAGGAACGAAATTGAGTCATTTGTTGAGACGTGGATGTATCTAGAGACTGTCATACAGAGTGGAGTAAGTCAGAAAGAGAAAAACAAGTATCATATATTAACGCATGTATGTGGAACCTAGAAAAATGGTACAGATGAGCTGGTTTGCAGGGCAGAAGTTGAGACACAGATGTAGAGAACAGACATATGGATACCAAGGGGGGAAAAACTGCGGTGGGGTGGGGATGGTGGTGTGCTGAATTGGGCGATTGGGATTGACATATGTACACTGATGTGTATAAAATTGATGACTAATAAAAACCTGCAGTATAAAAAACAAACAAAAAACAAACAAACAAAAAAACAAAACAGTAATCATGATGGGAGGAGAGTACAAATGCAGAGTATATAAAATATACTTGAAATTAAGAGAAAAGCAACTGAAAACAAGCATGTATAAATACAGACTCCTAAACAAAAACCTCATGGTAACTGCAAAATGAAAATCTATAATAGATATACACACTAAAAAGAAAAAGAATCCAAACATAACACTAAAGATAGTCATTAAATCACAAGAGAGATAGAACAAAAGAAGAAAGACGAAAAAGAGACCGACAAAAACAAATTCAAAGCAAAGAAGGTGGAGACAAGATGATGGATTAGATGGACGTGAGCTCACCTCTTCTCACAAAAACAACAAAATCACAACGAACTGCTGAAAAACAAACAAACAAAAAAAAACCCACTGGAACCTACCCAAAAAGATAGCCTACATCCAAAGACAAAGAAGAAGCCACAGTGAGACAGGAGGGGTACAATGGTTATAAAAACAAATCCCATACCTGCCAGGTTGGCAACCCACAAACTGGAAATAATTATATCACAGAGGTTCTCCCACAGGAGTGAAAGTTTTGAGCCCCACGTCAGGCTCCCCAGCCTGGAGGTCTGGCAATGGGAGGAGGAGCCCCCAGAGCATCTGGTTTTGAAGAGCTGCAGGCTTTGTTCTCAGGAATTCCACAGGACTGAGGGAAACAGTAATTCCACTCTTGGAGGGTGCATACAAGGTCTTGTGCACACCAGGACCCAGGGTAAAGAGCAGTGACCTCACAGGAAACAGGGCCAGACTTAGTTGTTGGTATTGGAGAGTCTCCTGTGGAGGCGCAGGGTGGCTGTGGCTCACTGCGGGGACAAAGACACTGGCGGTGGTAGTTCTGAGGAGTAGCATTGGTGTGAACCCTCCTGGAGGCTGCCATTTTCTCACCAAGACCTGGCCCCACCCAACAGCCTGTAGGCTCCACTGCTGGGATGCCTCAGGCCAAATAACCAACAGGGCAGGAACACAGCCCAACCCATCAGCAGACAGGATGCCTAAAGTCTTCCTGAGCCCACAGCTTCCCACTAAACCCACCTCTTGACACAGTCCTGCCAACCAGAGGGACAAGACCCAGCTCCACACACCAGTGGGCAGGAACCAGTCCCTACCACCAGGAAGCCTGCACAAGCCTCTTAGGCCAGCCTCATCCACCAGGAGGCAGACAGCAGAAGCAAGAAGAATTACAACCCTGCAGCCTGCAGGATGGAAACTGCAATCACAAAAAATTTACACAGAATGAGATGCTAGAGGAATACGTCCCAGACAAAGGAACAAGAAGAAATCCAAGAAGAACAACTAAATGAAGTGGAGATAGGCAATCTACCCAAAATAGAATTCAGAGTAATGATAGTAAAGATGATCCAAGATCTCAGAAAAAGAATGGAGGCACACACCGAGAAGATACAAGAAATGTTTAACGAAGACCTAGACAAACTAAAGATCAAACAGAAAGAGGTGAGCAATACAATAACAGAACTGAAAAATATACTAGACGGAATGAATAGCAGAATAAATTTGGCAGAAGACCAGGTAAGTGAACTGGAAGACAGCATGGTGGAAATCACTGCCATGGAATAGAATGAAAAGAAATGAGGACAGTCTAAGAGGCCTCTGGGACGAAATTAAACACACCAACATTCACATTGTAAGGGTCCCAGATGGAGAAGAGAGAAAAAGGACCTGAGAAAATATTTGAAGAGATAATAGCTGAAAACTTCCCTAACATGGGAAAGGAAACAGACACCCAAGTCCAGGAAGTGCAGAGAGTCCCAGGCAGGATAAAGCCAAGGAGGAACACACCAAGACACATAGTAATCAAACTGACAAAAGTTAAAGACAAAGCAAAAGTATTGAAAGCAACAAGGGAAAAGCAACAAATAACATACAAGGGATTTGCCATAAGGTTATCATCTGATTTTTCAGCAGAAACTCTACAGGCCAGAAGGGAGTAGCATGATATATTTAAACTGATGAAAGGGAAGAACCTACAACCAAGAATACTCTACCCAGCAAAGCTCTCATTAAGATGAAATGGAGAAATCAGAAGCTTTACAGACAAGCAGAAGCTAAGAGAATTGAGCATCACCAGACCAGCTTTGCAACAAATGCTAAAGGAACTTCTCTAGGCAGAAAAAAATAAAAGGCCACAACTAGAAACAAGAAAATTATGAATGGAAAAGCTCACCAGTAAAGGCAGGAAATCATCCGCACACAAATATGATATCAAAACCAGCAATCATGAGAAGAGGAGAGTACAAATGCAGGATATTGGAAATGCATTTCAAATTAAAAGACCAGCAACTTAAAATAGTCTTGTTTATATATAGACTGCCATATCAAAACCTCATAGTAACCACAAATCAAAAACCTACAATAGATACACACACACAAAATAAAAAGGAATCCAAACACAACACTAAAAGTAGTTATCAAACGACAAGAGAAGAGAACAAAAGAAGAAGGGGAGAAAAAAGACCTACAAAAACAAATACAAAACAATTAACAAAATGGAAATAAGAACATACATATCAATAATTACCTTAAACGTAAACGGATTAAATGCTTCAACCAAAATACATACACTGCCTAAATGGAATCAAAAAATAAGACCCGTGTATATACTGGCTGTAAGAGACCCACTTCAGATCTAGAGACACATACAGACTGAAAGTGAGGGGGTGGAAAAAGGTATTCCATGTAAACAGAAATCAAAAGAAAGCTGGAGTAGCAATATTCATATCAGACAAAATAGACTTTAAAATAAAGATGGTTATAGAGACACAGAAGGACACTACATAATGATTAAGGGGTCAATCCAAGATGAACATATAACAATTGTAAATATATATACACCCACCATAGAAGCACCTCAATATATATGTCAAAAACTAACATCCATAAAATGAGAAATCCACAGTAAACACAATAATAGTGGGGGACTTTAACACCCCACTTTTACCAATGGATAGATCATCCAGACAGAAAATCAATAAGGAAACACTGGCCTTAAATGACATATTAGACCAGATGGACTAAATAGACATTTATAGAGCATTCCATCCAAAAGCAGCAGAATACACATTGAAGTACACACGGAACACTTTCCAGGATTGATCACATGCTGGGCCATAAAGTGAGGCTTGGTAAATTTAAGAAAATTGAAATCATATCAAGCATCTTTTCAGACCATCTTTTCTATGAGATTAGAAATTAACCACAAGAAAAAAACTGTAAAAAAAAAACACGTGGAGGCTAAACAAGATGCTTCTAAACAGCCAATGGATCACTGAAGAAAGCAAAGAGAATATTAAAAAATACCTAGAGACAAATGAAAATGAAAGCGTGATGATCCAAAACCTATGAGATGCAACAAAAGCAGTTCTAAGAGGGAAGTTTATAGCAATACAATCTTACCTCAGGAAACAAGAAAAATCTCAAATAAACAACCTGACCTTATACCTAAAGCAACTAGAGAAAGAAGAACAAACAAAACCCAAAGTTAGTAGAATGAAAGAAATCATAAAGATCAGAGCAAAAATAAATGAAATAGAGACAAAGAAAACAACAGCAAAGATCAATGAAACTAAAAGCTGGTTCTTTGAGAAAATAAACAGAATTGATAAACCTTTAGCCAAACTCATCAAGAAAAAAAGGGAGAGGGCCCAAATCAATAAAATTATAAATGAAAATGGAGAAGTTACAGCCAACACCACAGAAACACAAAGGATCATAAGAGACTACTACAAGTAACTATACGCCAACAAAATGGACAACCTAGAAGAAATGGACAAATTCTTAGAATGGTACAATCTCCAAAGACTAAACCAAGAAGAAATAGAAAATATGAACACAAAAATTACCAGGGCTTAAATTGAATTAGTAATTTAAAAACTTACAAGAAGCAGAAGTCCAGGACTAGATGGCTTCATAGGTGAATTCTATCAAACAATTAGGGAAGAGTTAACACATATCCTTCTGAAACTACTCCAAAAAATTGCAGAGGAAGGAACACCTCTGAACTCATTCTCTGATGCCACCATCACCCTGATACAGAACCAGACAAAGATATCACACACAAAAAAAGAACATTACAGGCCAATATCACTCATGAACATAGATGCAAAAATCCTCAACAAAACACTAGCAAACCTACTCTAACAATACATTAAAAGGATCATACACTATGATCAAGTGGGATTTATCCCAGGGATGCAAGGATTTTTCAGTATCTTCAAATCAATCAGTGTGATATACCACATTAACAAATTGAAGGATAAAAGCCTTATGATCATCTCAAAAGATGCAGAGAAAGCTTTTGATAAAATTCAGCATCCATTTTGGATAAACACTCTTCAGAAAGTGGGCATAGAAGGAACCTACCTCAATATAATAAAGGTGATATATGACAAACCCATAGCTAACATCACACTCAACAGCAAAAAGCTGAAAGCATTTCCTCTAAGATCATGAACAAGACAGGGATGTCCACTCTTGCCACTTTCATTCAGCATAGTTTTGGCAGTCCTAGCCATGGCAATCAGAGAAGAAAAAGGAAAGAAATCCAAATTGGAAAAGAAGAAAAACTGTCACTACCAGAGATGCTACCAGAAAACTACTAGAACTCATCAATGAATTTAGTAACATTATAGGATACAAAATTAATACACAGAAATCTGTTGCATTTCTATACACTAACAATGAAAGAAGAGAAATTAAAGAAACAATCCCATTTACCATCACATCAAAAAGAATAAAATACCTAGGAATAAACTTACCTAAGGAGGCAAAAACCTGTACTCCAAAAACTACAAGATACTGATGAAAGAAATTGAAGATGACACAAATATATGGAATGATATACCATGTTGTTGGATTGGAAGAATCAATATTGTTAAAATGACCATACTACCCAAGGCAATCTACAGATTCAATGCAATCCCTATCAAATTGCCAATGGCATTTTTCACAGAACTAGAACAAAAAATTTTATATTTGTATGAAAATACAAAAGACCCTGAACAGCTAAAACAATCTTAAGAAGAACGGAGCTGGAGGAATAATGCTCCTTGACTTCAGACTACATTACAAAGATACAGTAAGTAAAACAGTGTGGTACTGGCACAAAAACAGACACATAGATCAGTGGCACAGAAGAGAGAGCCCAGAAATAAACCCACCCACTTATGGTCAATTAATCTATGACAAGGAGGCAAGAATATACAATGGAGAAAAGACAGTCTCTTCAATAAGTGGTGCTGGGAAAACTGGACAGCTACATGTAAAAGAATGAAATTAGACCGTTCTCTAACACCATACACACACACACACACACACACACACACACACACACACACACGCAAACTCAAAATGGATTAAAGACCTAAATATAAGGCCAGACACTATAAAACTCCTAGAGGAAAACATAGGTAGAACACTCTTTGACATAAATTGCCCTAATATTTTTTTGGGTCTGTCTCCTAGAGTAACGGAAATAAAAACAAAAGGAACCTAATTAAGCTCAAAAGCTTTTGCACAGCAAAGAACACCATAAACAAAATGAAAAGACAACCCACAGAGTGGGAGAAAATATTTACAAACAATGCTACCAACAGAGGATCAATTTCCAAAATATACGAACAGCTCATACAGCTTAATATCAAAAAACAAACAAGCAACCCAATCAAAAAATGTTTTTTTTAGGGCAGAAGAACTAAATAGACATTTCTCTAAAGAAGACATACATATAGCCAGCAGGCACATGTTAGGATGCTCAACATTGCTAATTATTAGATAAAAGCAAATCAAAACTACAATGAGGTATTACCTCACGCTGGTCAGAATGGCCATCATTTAAAAGTCTACAAACAATAAATGTTGAAGAGGGTGTGGAGAAAAAGGAACCCTCCTATGCTGTTGGTAGGAACATAAATTGATGCAGCCACTATGGAGAACAGTATGGAGGTTCCTTAAAAGCTAAAAATAGAGTTGCCTTATGATCCGGCAATTCCACTCCTGGGCATATATCCATACAAAACTATAGTTCAAAAAGGTACATGCACCCCAATGTTCATAGCAGCACTATTTACTATAGCTAAGACACAGAAGCAACACAAATGTCCATCGACAGATGAATGGATAAAGACGTGGTACATATATACAATGGAATATTACTCAGGCATAAAAAAGTATGAAATAATGCCATTTGCAGCAACATGGATAGACCTAGAGATTATCATATTAAGTGAAGTAAGTCAGAGAGAGAAAGACAGATATATGATATCACTTATATGTGGAATCTAAAAAAATGATACAAATGAATTATTTACAAAGCAGAAAGGGACTCACAAAAATAGAAAACAAACTTATTGTCACCAAAGGGGATGGGGGGTAGATAAATTGAGTTTAAGATTAACATACACATTCTACTGTAATAAAATAGGTAAACCACAAGGACCTACTATATAGCACAGAGAACTATGTTCTATATCTTGTAAAAACTTATAATGGAAAAGAATTGGAAAAAGAATATATATATGTCATATATATAACTGAATCACTTTGCTGTACACTTGAAACCAACACTGAATTGCTTTGCTGTACTCTTGAAACACAACATTGTAAATTAAGTATGCTTCAATTTAAGAATTTTTTCAAAATTGCATGATTGTCTAAATAGATGCAAAAAAAACCCCATTTAATCAAATTCAACATTCATTCATGATAAAAACGTTCAATAAACTAAGAATAGAAGGTAAATACCTCAATATTATAAAGACCATAAATGAAAAGCACACACCTAACATGCTCAATTGTGAATAACTACAAGTTTTTTTCTCTAAAAATCAGAACAAGGCAAGGATGTCCACTCTCATCACTTCTACTTAACATGGTACTGGAAGTACTAGCCAGAGTAATTAGACAAGATATAAAAAGCATCCAAATGGGAAAGGAAGAAGTAAAATTATCCCTGTTTACACACAATATGGTCTTGTATGTAGAAAACTCCAAGATTCCATTAAAAATAATTATAATGAATGAATTCAGTAAAGTTTCAGGATACAAAAGTCAACATACAAAAATCAGTTGCATATCTATTTACTAACACTGAACTATCTGAAAAGGAAATTAGGAAAACAACCCCATTTACAATAGTACCAAAAAAAAAGAAAATACTTAGGGATAAACTAAGGAGGTAAAATATTTATATACTGAAAACTAAAATATTGATGACAGAAATTTAGAAATAAACAAATGGAAAAACATCCCATTTTCATGAATTGGAAGACTTAATATTGTTAAAATGTTCATACTACCCAAAGCAATCTACAGATTCTATGCAATCCCTATCAAAATTCAAAGACTTTTTTTTTTTTTTACAGAAATAGAAAAAGCAATTCTACAATTCATATGAAACCACAAAAGAAGACCACAAATATCCAAATCAATTCTAAGAAAGAACAAAACTAGGAGGTATCACACTTTAATTTCAAGACATCTTACAAAGATACAGTAATCAACACAGTATGGTACAATCAACAATACTGCAATTTTAAAAAGTGTGGTACTGGCATAAAAAGACATATAAACCAAATGGAACAGAATAGGGAGCCTACAAATAAATCCATGCATACATGGTCAACCAATTTTCAGCAAGGGTACAAAGAATACACAATAGGGAAAGGATAGTCTCTTCAACTACTTGGTGTCGGGAAAACTGGATAGCCACATATAACAGAATGAAGTTGGACCTGTATCTTACACCATACATAAAAATCAACTCTAAGTGGGTTAAAGACTTAAACAAAAAACCTGAAAATGTAAAAGTCCTAGAAGAAAACATAGAGGAAAATCTTTATGACCTTGGTATTGGTAATGATTTCATGGATATGACACCAAAAGCACATGGAACAAAAACAAAAATAAATAACTGGGACTGCATCACACTAAAAAGCTTCTGCACAGCAAAAGAAACAATCTACAGAGGGAAAAGGCAACCTACAGAATGAGAGAAAATACTTCTAAACCGTATATCTGATGAGGTGTTAATCTCCAAAGCATGTAAATAACTCATACAACTCAATAAACAAAAAACCTAATAACCCAATTTTAAAAATGGAGACGGATTGGTTCAAGATGGCAGAGTAGAAGGACGTGCTCTCATTCCCTCTTGCAAGAGCACCGGAATCACAACTACTCAACAGTCATCGACAGGAAGACACTAGAACTCATAAGAAAATAATCCCCACACCCAAAGACAAAGAAGAAGCCATAATGAGACGGTGGAGCGGGGTGGTGCGCAATCACAATAAAATCAAATCCCATAGCTGCTGGGTGGATGACTCACAAACAGGAGAACACTTATACCACAGAAGTCCATCCACTGGAGTGAAGGTTCTGAGCCCCACATCAGGCATCCCAACCTGGGGGTCTGGCAAGGGGAGGAGGAACTCCTAGAGAATCAGACTTTGAAGGCTAGCAGGATTTGATTGCAGGACTTCAACAGGACTAGGGGAAGCAGAGACTCCACTCTTGGAGGGCACACACAAAGTAGTGCGTGCATCGGGACCCAGGGGAAGGAGCAGTGACCCCATAGGACACTGAACCAGACCCACCTGCTAGTGTGGAGGGTCTCCTGTAGAGGTGGGGGGTGGCTGTAGCTCACCATGAGGACAAGGACAATGGCAGCAGAAGTTCTAGGAAGTACTCCTTGGCGTGAGCCCTCCCAGAGTCCGCCATTAGCCCCACCAAAGAGCCCAGGTAGGCTCCAGTGTTGGGTCGCCTAAGGCCAAACAACCAACAGGGAGGGAACCCAGCCCCACCCATCAGCAGACAACCAGATTAAAGTTTTACTGAGCTCTGCCCATCAGAGCAACACCCAGCTCTACCCACCACCAGTCCCTCCCATCAAGAAACTTGCATAAGCCTCTTAGATAGCCTCATCCACCAGAGGGCAGACAGCAGAAGCAAGAAGAACTACAATCCTGCAGCCTGTGGAACAAAAACCACATTTACAGAAAGATAGACAAGATGAAAAGGCAGAGGGCTATATACCAGATGAAGGAACAAGAAAAAACCCCAGAAAAAAACCAAGTAAATGAAGTGGAGATAGGCAACCTTCCAGAAAAAGAATTCAGAATAATGATAGTGAAGATGATCCAGGACCTCGGAAAAAGAATGGAGGTAAAGATCGAGAAGATGCAAGAAATGTTTAACAAAGACCTAGAAGAATTAAAGAACAAACAAACAGAGATGAACAATACAATAACTGAAATGAAAACTACACTAGAAGGAATCAATAGCAGAATAACTGAGGCAGAAGAACGGATAAGTGACCTGGAAGACAGAATGGTGGAATTCACTGCTGCGGAACAGACTAAAGAAAAAAGAATGAAAAGAAATGAAGACAGCCTAAGAGACCTCCGGGACAACATTAAACCCAACAACATTCTCATGATAGGGGTCCCAGAAGGAGAAGAGAGAGAGAAAGGACCCGAGAAAATATTTGAAGAGATTATAGTCGAAAACTTCCCTAACATGGGAAAGGAAATAGCCACCAAGTCCAGGAAGCACAGAGAGTCCCATACAGGATAAACCCAAGGAGAAACACGCCGAGACACATAGTAATCAAAGTGGCAAAAATTAAAGACAAAGAAAAATTATTGAAAGCAGCAAGGGAAAAACGACAAATAACATACACGGGAACTCCCATAAGGTTAACAGCTCTACTCCCATAAGGAGTACAGCTGCTTTCTCAGCAGAAACTCTACAAAAACTCTTCTGGCAAAATTCAAGCCAGAAGGGAGAGGCAAGATATACTTACAGTGATGAAAGGGAAGAACCTACAACCAAGATTACTCTACCCAGCAAGGATCTCATTCAGATTCGATGGAGAAATCAAAAGCTTTACAGACAAGCAAAAGCTAAGAGAATTCAGCACCACCAAACCAGCTCTACAACAAATGCTAAAGGAACTTCTCTAAGTGGGAAACACAAGAGAAGAAAAGGACCTACAAAAACCAACCCAAAACAACTAAGAAAATGGTCATAGGAACATACATATCGATAATTCCGTTAAACGTGAATGGATTAAATGCTCCAACCAAAAGACACAGGCTTGCTGAATGGATACAAAAACAAGACCCATATATATGCTGTCTACAAGAGACCCACTTTAGACCTAGGGACACATACAGACTGAAAGTGAAGGGATGGAAAAAGATATTCCATGCAAATGGAAATCAAAAGAAAGCTGGAGTAGCTATACTCATATCAGATAAAATAGACTTTAAAATAAAGAATGTTACAATAGACAAAGAAGGACACTACATAATGATCAAGGGATCAATCCAAGAAGAAAATATAACAATTATAAATATATATGCACCCAACATAGGAGCACCTCAATACATAAGGCAACTGCTAACAGCTATAAAAGAGGAAATTGACAGTAACACAATCATAGTGGGGGACTTTAACACCTCACTTACACCAATGGACAGATCATCCAAAATGAAAATAAATAAGGAAACAGAAGCTTTAAATGACACAATAGACCAGATAGATTTAATTGATATTTATAGGACATTCCATTCGAAAACAGCAGATTATACGTTCTTCTCAAGTGTGCACGGAACATTCTCCAGGATAGATCACATCGTGGGTCACAAATCAAGCCTCAGTAAATTTAAGAAAATTGAAATCATATCAAGCATGTTTTCTGACCACAACGCTATGAGATTAGAAATGAATTACAGGGAAAAAAACGTAAAAAACACAAACACATGGAGGCTAAACAATACGTTACTAAATAACCAAGAGATCACTGAAGAAATCAAAGAGGAAATCAAAAAATACCTAGAGACAAATGACAATGAAAACACGACGACCCAAAACCTATGGGATGCAGCGAAAGCAGTTCGAAGAGGGAAGTTTATAGCTATACAAGCCTACCTAAAGAAACAAGAAAAATCTCAAGTAAACAATCTAACCTAACCTTACACCTAAAGAAACTACAGAAAGAAGAACAAACAAAACCCAAAGTTAGCAGAAGGAAAGAAATCATAAAGATCAGAGCAGAAATAAATAAAATAGAAACAAAGAAAACAATAGCAAAGATCAATAAAACTAAAAGCTGGTTCTTTGAGAAGATAAACAAAATTCATAAGCCATTAGACAGACTCATCAAGAAAAAGAGGGAGAGGACTCAAACCACTAAAATCAGAAATGAAAAAGGAGAAGTTACTACAGACACCGCAGAAATACAAAGCATCCTAAGAGACTACTACAAGCAACTTTATGCCAATAAAATAGACAACCTGGAAGAAATGGACAAATTCTTAGAAAGGTATAACCTTCCAAGACTGAACCAGGAAGAAACAGAAAATATGAACAGACCAATCACAAGTAATGAAATTGAAACTGTGATTAAAAATCTTCCAACAAACAAAAGTCCAGGACCAGATGGCTTCACAGGTGAATTCTATCAAACATTTAGAGAAGAGCTAACACCCATCCTTCTCAAACTCTTCCAAAAAATTGCAGAGGAAGGAACACCCCAAACTCATTCTATGAGGCCACCATCACCCTGATACCAAAACCAGACAAAGATACTACAAAAAAAGAAAATTACAGACCAATATCACTGATGAATATAGATGCAAAAATCCTCAACAAAATACTAGCAAACAGAATCCAACAACACATTAAAAGGATCATAGACCATAATCAAGTGGGATTTATCCCAGGGATGCAAGGATTCTTCAATATATGCAAATCAATCAATGTGATACACCATATTAACAAACTGAAGAATAAAAACCATATGATCATCTCAATAGATGCAGAAAAAGCTTTTGACAAAATTGAAAACCCATTTATGATAAAAACTCTCCAGAAGGTGGGCATAGAGGGAACCTACCTCAACATAATAAAGGCCATATATGACAAACCCACAGCAAACATCATTCTCAACGGTGAAAAACTGAAAGCATTTCCTCTAAGATCAGGAACAAGACAAGGATGTCCACTCTCACCACTATTATTCAACATAGTTTTGGAAGTCCTAGCCATGGCAATCAGAGAAGAAAAAGAAATAAAAGGAATACAAATTGGAAAAGAAGAAGTAAAACTGTCACTGTTTGCGGATGACATGATACTATACATAGAGAATCCTAAAACTGCCACCAGAAAACTGCTAGAGCTAATTAATGAATATGGTAAAGTTGCAGGATACAAAATTAATGCACAGAAATCTCTTGCATTCCTATACACTAATGATGAAAAATCTGAAAGAGAAATTATGGAAACACTCCCATTTACCATTGCAACAAAAAGAATACAATATCTAGGAATAAACCTACCTAAGGAGACAAAAGACCTGTATGCAGAAAACTGTAAGACACTGATGAAAGAAATTAAAGATGATACCAACAGATGGAGAGATACACCATGTTCTTGGATTGGAAGAATCAACATTGTGAAAATGACTATATTACCCAAAGCGATCTACAGATTCAATGCAATCCCTATCAAATTACCAATGGCATTTTTTACGGAACTAGAACAGATCATCTTAAAATTTGTATGGAGACACAAAAGACCCCGAATAGCCAAAGCAGTCTTGAGGGAAAAAAACGGAGCTGGAGGAATCAGACTCCCTGACTTCAGACTATACTACAAAGCTACAGTAATCAAGACAATATGGTACTGGCACAAAAACAGAAACATAGATCAATAGAACAAGATAGAAAGCCCAGAGATAAACCCACACACCTATGGTCAACTAATCTATGACAAAGGAGGCAAAGATATACAATGGAGAAAAGACAGTCTCTTCAATAAGTGGTGCTGGGAAAACTGGACAGCTACATGTAAAAGAATGAAATTAGAATACTCCCTAACACCATACACAAAAATAAACTCAAAGTGGATTAAAGACCTAAATGTAAGACTGGACACTATAAAACTCTTAGAGGAAAACATAGGAAGAACACTCTGACATAAATCACAGCAAGATCTTTTTTGATCCACCTCCTAGAGTAATGGAAATAAAAGAAAAAATAAACAAATGGGACCTAATGAAACTTCAAAGCTTTTGCACAGCAAAGGAAACCATAAACAAGACGAAAAGACAACCCTCAGAATGGGAGAAAATATTTGCAAATGAATCAACGGACAAGGGATTAATCTCCAAAATATATAAACAGCTCATTCAGCTCAATATTAAAGAAACAAACACCCCAATCCAAAAATGGGCAGAAGACCTAAATAGACATTTCTCCAAAGAAGACATACAGATGGCCAAGAAGCACATGAAAAGCTGCTCAACATCACTAATTATTAGAAAGATGCAAATCAAAACTACAATGAGGTATCACCTCACACCAGTTAGAATGGGCATCATCAGAAAATCTACAAACAACAAATGCTGGAGAGGGTGTGGAGAAAAGGGAACCCTCTTGCACTGTTGGTGAGAATGTAAATTGATACAGGCACATGGAGAACACTATGGAGGTTCCTTAAAAAACTAAAAATAGAATTACCATATGACCCAGCAATCCCACTACTGGGCATATACCCAGAGAAAACCATAATTCGAAAAGACACATGCACCCCAATGTTCACTGCAGCACTATTTACAATAGCCAGGTCATGGAAGCAACCTAAATGCCCATCAACAGACGAATGGCTAAAGAAGATGTGGTACATATATACAATGGAATATTACTCAGCCATAAAAAGGAACGAAATTGGGTCATTTGTAGAGACGTGGATAGATCTAGAGACTGTCATACAGAGTGAAGTAAGTCAGAAAGAGAAAAACAAATATCGTATATTAACGAATATATGTGGAACCTAGAAAAATGGTATAGATGAACCGGTTTGCAGGGCAGAAATTGAGACACAGATGTAGGGGACAAACGTATGGACACCAAGGGGGGAAAGTGGCAGGGGTGGTGGTGGTGTGATGAATTGGGAGATTGGGATTGACATGTATACACTAATATGTATAAAACGGATAAGTAATAAGAACCTGCTGTATAAAAAAATAAAATAAAATTCAAAATCCAAAAAAAAAAAAAAAAGGAATGAGGCCTTAAATAGATGTGTCTGCAAAGAAGATGACCAACAGGTATATGAAAAAATGCTCTTCATCAATTATTAGGGAAATTCAAATCAAAACCAAATGAGATATCACCTCTTACTTGTTAGGATGGCTATTATAAAAAAACAAAGACAAGTGTTCGCATGGATGTGTACAAATAGGGGCACTTGCACACTGTTGGTGGGAATGCAAAATGGTGCAGCCTCTATAGAAAGCAGTATGAAAGTTGCTCAAAAACTTTAAAAATAGAACTATTATATTATCCAGCAATCCCACTTCTGGATATATATCCAAAAGAATTGAAATCAGGATCTTGAAGAGATATTAGCAGTCCCATATTCATTGCAGCACTATTCCCAATAGCTAAGTGCAGAAACAACCCCAATTTCTGTTGACAGATGACTGGATAAAGAAAACGTGGTATATACATACAATGAAATATTATTCAGCCTTAAAACTGAAGGAAATTCTGCAATATGTGACAACATGGATGGACCTTGAGGACATTAGCCTAAGTGAAATAAGCCCAACACAGAAAGACAAGCACTGCATGAGTCCACTTATATGAAGTATTGAAAATAGTTCAAATTCATAAAATCAAAGACTAGAATGGTGGTTTCTAGAGGATGGGGGTGGGGGGGGGAAATGAGGTGTTATTAGTTAACAGGCATGACATTTCAGTTAAATAAGATGATTAAGCTCAAGAGATCTGTAGAACATTGTACCTACAGTCCACAATATTGCACTTACATTTAAGAAGATAGACCAAGTGTCCTTATTATATTGTTTTAACTTAGACAATTTGAAAACTATTTATTTAGTCTATGTGTACAACACTTTCCAAAACAAATCAAAATCTCATGCAGATTCCCAATATGTATGTAGATAAAAGCAGGATTTTTATTTCTTTTCCATTATGGTTTATTAGAGGATATTGAATATAGTCCCCTGTGCTATATACAGTTTGTTTCATATATAGTAGTTAGTATCTGCTAATCCCAAACTTCTCATTTAACCCTCCCCCACCTCCTTTCCCCTTTGGTAACCATAAGTTTGTTTTCTACGTTTGTTTTCTACGTCTGTGAGTCTGTTTCTGTTTTATAAATATGTTCATTTGTGTCATATTTTAGATTCCACATATAAGTGATATCATATGCTGTCTTTCTCTTTCTAACTTACTTCACTTAGTATAATAACCTTTAAGTCCGTCCATGTTGCTGCAAATGGCATTATTTCATCCTTTTTTTAAGGCTGAATGGTATTCCATTGTGTATATATACCATATCTTTTTTATCCATTCATCTGTTGATGGGCATTTAGGTTGCTTCCATGTCCTGGCTATAGTAAATAGTGCTGCTAGGAACACTGGGGTGCATGTATCTTTTCAAATTAGAGTTTTTTTCCGGATATATGCCCAGGAGTGGGATTGCTGGATCATATGGTATCTCTAACTTTCAGTTTTTTAAGGAACCTCCATACTGTTCTCCATAGTGGCTGCACCAATGTATATTCCTACCGACCGTGTAGGAGGGTTCCCTTTTCTCCACACCCTCTCCAGCATTTATCTGTAGACTTTTTAATGATGGCCATTCTGACCACTGTGAGGTGGTACCTCACTGATTTACATTGCTCTAACAATTAGAGGTGTTGAGCATTTTTCATGTGCCTGTTGGCCATGTGTATGTCTTCTTTGGAGAAATGTCTATTTTGATTTTTTGTTGTTGTTGTTGTTACTGAATTGTATGAGCTGTTTGTATATTTTGGAAATTAATCCCTTGTCAGTCGCATCATTTGCAAATATTTTCTCCCAATCTGTAGGTTGTCTTTTCATTTTGCTTATGGTTTCCTTTGCTGTGCAAAAGCTTATAAGTTTGATTAGGTCCCATTTGTTTATTTTTGCTTTTATTTCTATTGCCTTGGGAGACTGACCTAGGAAAACATTGGTATGATTTATGTCAGAGATTTATGCTTTGCCTATGTTCTCTTCTAGGAGTTTTATGGTGTCCTTATATTTAATTATTTAAGCCACTTTGAGGGGTTTTTGTGTGTGTAATATGTGAGGGTGTGTTCTAACTTCATTGATTTACATGAAGCTGTCCAGCTTTCCCAATACCACTTGCTGAAGAGAGTCTCCACAAAAAAGCAATATTTTAGTGGTATACATGTTGTTAGCCTAAATTGATAAAATTATTCCAATAAGAAAAAATTTGAAATCTAGGATTACTGAATATAGTTATAATCTTATATCGGCCTTATCAGTTATTTTGTGTTTGGCTGGGGAAAAAAAGATTCACAGCTCACCTTCAATCTTAATACTCGTCAATACAAACCAGAAGCATGAAAGAGAAA
Organism: Balaenoptera borealis; assembly: GCF_965194805.1. Taxonomy (NCBI): domain Eukaryota; kingdom Metazoa; phylum Chordata; class Mammalia; order Artiodactyla; family Balaenopteridae; genus Balaenoptera; species Balaenoptera borealis. The sequence goes on along the minus strand of NC_138866.1, from coordinate 44,017,637 downwards.
TAGAAAATCTTTTCAAAGTTAAATCACTAACAACATCTAACAATGGTATCCATTCTTATAAATATTCATGTCAGACAAAAATCACTTAATAGAATACAAAAACATTTATAGTATGGTACCTTGCAAAACATAAGTGTAGGCAGACGCCAACTGGATAGCCCTGAGCTGCATTCTTGTTCCAGGCCTGAATTTAAAAGAAAAAAAAAAGCATATTCATGAGAACTAATATTGGTGGCATCCTGTGTACATCAGATTCACAGTATTAGCTCCATTCTTCAGGAGCCTAGAGTCCAAAAGTGGCCTAACCTGCCACACAGTACAGGACAATTTGCAATGCATTAATCTGGAGCTGCTGATAATCCAAACAGGATCAGATTCTGCCTATCAAACCCTTTCTTTTCCTCCTAAACTAGTGAATGAGGATAGCAAAGGGAAACTTTAAACTTCAAAAAGCCTGTTTTGGGCTTCCCTGGTGGCGCAGTGGTTAAGAATCTGCCTGCCAATGCAGGGGACACGGGTTCGAGCCCTGGTCTGGGAAGATCCCACATGCCGCGGAGCAACTAAGCCCGTGAGCCACAGCTACTGAGCCTGCGCGTCTAGAGCCTATGCTCCACAACGAGAGAAGCCACGACAATGAGAAGCCCGTGCACTGCGATGAAAAGTAGCCCCCACTCGCCGCACCTAGAGAAAGCCTGCACACAGAAACGAAGACCCAACACAGCCAAAAATAAATAATTAATTTTTTAAAAAAGCCTGTTTTGAGCACGGTAGAAATATCATTTATGTTAAATATATTAATTAAAAAGGAATTATGACTATAGATATATTACTATATATGCACATGTATTGGTGATATATATATTACATTTTCATTCTTTACAATAAAATTTTAATCAATACCTTAAGGTAGTGTTCCTGGACCAGGTTCGTTTTGCCCCATGCCCGAAGTCAAAATGCCAAAAGGGTTTTAATTTGCGAGGCAGCCAAGCGATAAAACAGAAGAACAAGCTTCTAACCCACCTTCCTGAAAGCGAGGGGCCGGGGGTATTTATGCGATCAAGCAGCAGGGCGGTCTGAGGCGTGTAAGCGGAAGGGGCGTGGGGAAAGGTGATTGGAAAAAGGTGCGGTAATCGTGGTTCTGCGCAGCCGTGACTAACTACAGGCCTCTGTCCGCTCAAACGTGGAAGTGCTTACCATCATCTGGGGGTGGAGTTTTCGGCCCTCTGGAGTCAAAAGGGTCACAGAGAGGACACTTGCGCATGCCCAGTGGAGGGTTTGGTAATCCCATCCAGTCTTAACCGGCTGAGCTCTAACTAGACACAGCTGACGGCCAAGTTCCTGGAAGACAACTCCGGCGAATATCTTATTGTTTAGGCTATAAGCCAGCTTGGAGGACATGCAAGCCTTAAAACCTTGATTAGTGAAGTCAGGTGAAATGGATTTGACTAATGATAACGCACAGCTTCACTAGTTTAACTTGTCTAGTTGTTAAAGTATCACTTATTTAAATTTTCTGGAATACTCCCGCTTTGCTAATGAAAGCTGTTCCTCATCCTGAACAACCCTTTCTGGAGAAGCTCTTATCTGACCTTCTTACAGGATTGACCACAATTCTCCATTCCTTCTATGAAACATATTAATGGATGCCCATGGCATGTTCATGCTCACAGCTGGTGACCTCTTACCGGCTACTAACATTGTCTTTCCAACCCTACGAGACTGTCAAGAGCTCGGCTGGTTTCTCACCTCCAGTAGCAGTTCTCTGTCCAAAGACCAGATTCTCAGGCTCTTACTCTACATCCAGAGTCTGCAAATGTCCCAGGTTAACAGAAGCTGCCGATCAACAGCGCTCCTATCAGTGATTCTACCCTCTTCAAAATATAGACCCGTCTAGTTGTGACGCATGGGCATCAGCAGCCCTCTTAGGCATTTTAACAGAATTTTAAAATTGATTATATTTTCTGTGGCATTTCTAGTCATTCTCAGTGAGAGTATTAGTCTGCTGCACAACATCTTACACAGGGGCGGAAGTCCCATACCTGGATCTGAAACCCCAGGGCAGGAGCTGTGTTCAACCACGTAGCTTTTGTGTATCCAGTTTCCATTTCAGGACTCTTAAAAGCTCTTTTCTTTCTCAGAAAGTTAGTGCTCCTCAAGATTTGACCAACACAGACCCAAATTAATCTTTCTTTCCTTCCTTTTACCTTCAGATAATTTCTTACAAAAATGTTAAAACATAACATTTAATGATTCTGCTTTAAATGTGCCATTCAGCAATGATTTGTTAAATCAACTTTATTTTAATGGGGTGTGTAGATTCACTTGGAGTTGACCAGAATTCATTTTGGTGGGGAGATGCATCCTCTCCCTCTATCTTCTGAAGGAGCCACTCTGAGTAGAAACAGAGAGGTCCAGTCTTTGCAGCTCAGGCTAGGAGAGATGCAGTTTCATTCTGAGGTGCTTCAGCTGGTAACTCTGGCCACTTGTGCATTAAGAGCCAGTGAGCCCAGCTGTGGGGCATGTCAAGATCCCAAACATCTGACTCTGCGGAAGATATCTTATTGTCCTTAGTGAACCTTCTCGGCAATTGGCCTTCCTCTGAGGTCGTGGCAACATGAGGTTAGGCAAAGCCAGGCAGATGTGAAAAATAGCTTTCCCCAAATCAAAGCCCAAATAGAATTGAGGACTTGTAAAGACGTCTGATGGGCTTGCTCCTTGGCTAAAGATCAATTTGATCTAGACCTTGAGGAAACCAGAGTGTATGTTGATTTCCATTAAGAAAAACGAGGAGAAATGCTTACAGAAATGGTACCACCTCCCTCCAGATCCACATCCTGCTCCCTCCCTGCCCTCCATCTCCTCTGTTCACCTAGCAATCATCTGAAAGGAAGATCCTCCTGAGCTGACAGGGTCCTTTAGAGAAAAGAAAATTGTCCTCTCTCCATATATCACCCCTCTATTTGAAAAGCAAAACCCACTGTCACCTCACTGCAGAGTCACGCCACTATTTTTGGTGTGTGTCCTTGTGCTTCTGCATGATGAGTCAGGATTCTCTCTTTAAAAATACTTGGCGGGCTTCCCTGGTGGCGCAGTGGTTGGGAGTCTGCCTGCGAATGCAGGGGACACGGGTTCGAGCCCTGGTCTGGGAAGATCCCACATGCCGCGGAGCAGCCGGGCCAGTGAGCCACAACTGCTGAGCCTGCGCGTCTGGAGCCTGTGCTCCGCAACAAGAGAGGCCGCGATACTGAGAGGCCCGCGCACCGCGATGAAGAGTGGCCCCCGCTTGCCGCAACTAGAGAGGGCCCTGGCACGGAAACGAAGACCCAACATAGCAACCAATCAATCAATTAAATAAATAAATCTTTAAAAAAAAAAAAAAATACTTGGCATTCCTCAGAAAAATATATACACATTTAATGTTGCTACTATTCCAATCCCCAAGTAAAGATTTGCTCCTTTTCTTAGCTGCCCTCAGCCCCACAGAGCTGTTTGGGCTGCACCCCCCAAAACCTCCCATGCTACTGCTCATTTCAAAAGCAACAGCCAAAGCAGATGCAAGGGAGACGCACTGGTGCTCATAAATTCAAGGAGCTAAAATAGCAACAGCTGTGGCAATTGCAGGACTTCAGCAGGTAATCAAGTAACTAAGAGCCGAAAGAGGGATTTGACAATTCTACCAGGGACTGGAACAGAGGGCATCAAGAACTTGAGCTTCAGGGAGAATTCTCCCTAGTTATCAACGAAAATGTAATCCTGTGACTTTACCCACTTAAGCACAGCAGACTTTCCTGCTCTTGATTCCAATCCCTGAGCAGTAGGTATATCTTTTCTCATCTCATAATATTTGACTTTCTTAGATATATTTATCCTATATTATATACTGAGGTTCACCTGTGTATTTTGAGTTAAATTCATCATTGGTTTAATACCATCTTTCAATAGACTTATATACTTATGATAAGATGGGCATTTTCAGGGAGGAGTATTGGGCTGATTTAGACTGAAGCTCAAGAGTAGCATTTCTTCTGAAATATTCTTAAGTCTAAAGGGCAGTGATTCTCAGATTCTCATACAAAGGGTAACTAGGCTTTCTTGCTCACCTTTGAAGGTTAGAATAACACCCAGGGGTCAGGGAGTCGTATAAGGCATTGAAAGGAGAAGGGATACTGTGCCTTGTTCTCTCTTGTTATTAGAAATAACTATGAAAAACTTTCCCAGAGGACAGAACTAGGCTCTAAGTTCAGTGTAGTGGCTAAAAGCACAGACTCGAGCCAGTCTGCCTGGTTCAAATCCCAACTCTACCACTTCTAGGCTCTGTGACCTTTGACAAGTTTCTTAACTATTCAGTGTCCCAGTTTCTGCATTTGTGTAATAATGCTAACAATACCCACCTCAAATGATTTTATGAGAATTAAATGATTCACTACACAGAAAGTGTACACCTAGCACATAGTAAGCTCAGTAAAAGTTATCTTATTATATAAATCATGTACCTCTTCAATATTAAGCACTTGTTCAACAGTTGGAACACTAGAAAATGACACTATCAAGTAAAATATCTCGATATTTTAAAAATATTTTTGTATCTGTGAGCTCTGTTGGTTGCAAGTTCAACTTAAACCAGCCTAAGGGGACAAAAAATTAATTTATTGGCTCTTGTACCTAGGAAGTTTAAGCAGTATATAGGGCATCAGAAATGGTTGGATCCAAGGTCTCTGTCTCTCTCCAGCTCTAGGCTGAGCTCACATGATGTCTTCCACGTGATAGGAAGTTGGCCACCACTAGCCCCTTACTTACACCCTCCTGGCCTATCATCTCCAGCAGAAACAGTCTCGCCTGATGCTCGAGCATTAGTCCCAGGAAGGACTGTGATTGGTTCAGCCTACAGCCAGTCACTATGGAGGCAGGGATGGTGTTATCTGGCCAGAATCAAATGCCTTCCCCTGTAAAGCTAGGGGTGAGGCGTAGGGAGGTTGAGGTTGGGGGACAAGGAAGGCAGGACTGGCAGCAACAGCTCCAACCAAACCTTACCACACCCAAGGAATCGATCCCCTGTGCGAAAGAGTTGTCCTGCTATCAGAGAGAAGTGGCCCCAGGGACTGATATGCAGTCGAGAGTAATAGATGCCCATCTGAAGCTACCTGGGAAATGGGCTGGGATAACAGGAGCCTACCTTGCACATTTCATAAGACAAAGATCCATTATAAAGATCAAATTACATCTTTAATTTTTAATCAATAAATAATAATTTATTGATTACCTTTTAATCAACAACTCTCTAAAAATCAGTTGTAACCATAGATAGAGAAAAGATCTTCATTCTTTTTATATAGTGATGGCAAACACATTAAACAGGTTTTATATCTCATGCAACCTAGGAAAATAGGTTATGAATTCCTAGAATGCTGTGTTGAGAGATTCTGAGGTTGCATCCTTGCTCAGACAAAACAGTACCAGTCATGGGTATGGTTTGGGGAGTGGTGGTCCATATGACAGGTGATAACTGCCTGTATGATGCCAGTCTAAGAACCCTTATCCACAAACTGAGGACATTATAGATGGAGAGATTTTCAGTTAGAGCCATGTGTCAGAGCCGAGCTTCCAAACAATGCTAGAATTAATTCAAATGGCCAGTTAACACCCAGCATGGCAGGTTAGGCACTTAAGTGAGCAGCTTTGCAACACCACAAATGAGTGTTGAAAGGCTGACTCATCTCCGTTAAGAAGGAAGAAAATGCTGATTTACCTCTTTCAAAGCCCCTTAGAGCAGCGTCTCACAACCCTTGTCTTGAGATGCTTTACTATAACACAACAAATAAATAAGGACAAGAAGGTAACTTAACCTTTTCTTCCTCGTTTTAACATTCTTATAGTTGAATACTGCAAATGAGACAGCATATGTAGTATTTCACTAATCACTAGTCATAGTAAGTGTTCATCAATGATAGCTATTTTCATGATTATTTTCACAACTTTTCTTCCTTTTAAAGCATATATTTTATCACTAAATAAAGAGTGAGAGATCTGTGTGGCCAAACTCTTATTTTAAAGATTTTCTCAGAAGATTTCAGAGAAGATCTTCCTGTATTACCATGTTTTTTATTTTCTGTATTTTATGGTGTTTTGACATATTGGGGGCCTTGTGAACCTGGGGAGAGACTGCCCTCCCAGAGTTAGCTAATTCTTAGAGATAACAAACACCTTGTTTGTGAGCACAACTTTCATGTACAAGCCAACAAATCCAAAGTCCATGTCCCCAGCCACCTCCTTTATCAAATGCTCACACACCAAGCCAATATTTTCCCTGCCCTAAATCACCGCTGGGCCAGGGACTGGACAACTAGAGACCACCCTCATAGCCCAGAGCCTGCCCAAATTATTCAAACTGTCCTAAGCTTGCTCAAATTTGCCTACCCTGCCTCGCCCATTCCTTCCTGCAGAAACCACAGTAGAGGCCCTGGGCCATGCTTTTCCATCACTCCTGCTTCCTGAATGACTTGGGTGCTTCCCCATGTGGCCCTGTATGGCACAGCACGCCCCTTCCTCGTGGGAACTGTAAGTAATAAACCCTTCTTTCAAAGTCAGTTGTCTCTGTGTCTGTCATCTTTTTATACCTGATTAAACAAATCCAAGGTACATTTTAGGACACTCCCATAACCACAAACAATAGGGTTGAAGAATAATATGTGAAAGAAAAAAATACTCTCAAATTTGAAGTGGTAGTAAAAATGTGGGAAGAGGAAAACCTTTGAATACCCTATGTAAATATCATTTATTATTCATTTTCTTTCTCTAGTTGCATTTGAAAAGAAGCTACTACATCTAAGTATACACATATTGGAACTATGGAATTGCTATAGAAATAAATATCCATTTGCTGTGGGGGACTTGCCAGAGTTTTAACAAAATTATGGACAGAATTAACTTTAGCAGAAATAATCTCCAATATCATCTTTAGCAATCCAGCAGTTAATTTAATCTCATCCAAACATGCTCAACTTGGACCAAATTTTTTTTTTTTTTTTTTGCATTTTCTTTTATTTTCAAGAAACTTTTAAGTAATTTTCCTTGATTTTACAGACAAATTTTAAAACACCAAGCCCCTGGGTTAGAGGTAACATGCCCATGTGTAAAATTAAACATCAAAGGAAAAGCCAAATTATAATGGCTTTTTGGAATAAAGGATGAAGAGGGCAGATGTGGAAGGAAAAGGTGGACCTGGAAGAAGTTGCAGTGCACACACACACAAGGGAGCAGCATCTGCAGTGACCATTGCAAGGACAAGATGGAAAGCACAGGCACCGGAGTGTACTCTGCACAGAGATGTTGTGTACTGAAAGGAGGGAGAAATGATTTATAGACCAAGAAAGACCTGGAAAGAATTATCTGTTTTTGGAGGAATCATTTGTGCTGAAGCAATGAAGACTTTCTAGAGAACTATTTGAGGCGGCAGATGTTTAGGTAATATGTTGCTGCTTTGCATTTCTAGAACACCTTCCATCTAAGAGCTGCAGAGTGTAACACAAACATTAACTAATAAATTGAGCCTCATGGCGCCTCTGCGTGATCGATAAACATAACAGCTGTTTTTACAGTGTGGGAAAGGCAACACCCTGCTCAAAAGTGCTGAAGTCATTCACCCAAGGGCACGAAGGGGAGAAAATGGCAACCTCTTTCACAGTGAGTGTCAATTCTCCCCACACTCTCCACAAGGCACTTTTTCTCACGTGGCAGGTCAGCAACTTCAAGAGCATGTTTTCTTCTGTGGGACACTTGGTGGCCATGAAGGGGGCACAACATCTACCCCAGTTTCCAGTGATTCGCTTCAGGAGCTATTTCTTTAACTGGGAGATGATTTGAAAATCATACGTCTTGGATCAAAGCCTTAACTTCTTTGTCTCTGGTTTACCCAGGAATTAATTTGTGTGCTAATGCTGGTCTCTTTCCTGGAATGACAGTGGCCTTTAGCTCTGGAGTTACGTGTTCATGTGGCTTAATCCGATTATGCAAAGGACCTAAAATATTACCAGAATATCAAACAACCCCAACACGTCTGTGAAGGCATTCATGTAATTATTTTTACTGTCATTTAATTTCTGCAAAGCCCATAAAATTGTCATTGACCAGAGCGCATGAAATCAGTCCTTCTGATCTTCCAGGGAATTTATGTCTTGTGAGAGCAAAGAAAACGATTTCTTAATCATTTGAGCCCCTGCTTGACTGAAAATGGGCAGGGTGGAATGGTTTTGTGACAACAGAAGAAGACTTGTGGCTATAGATTTAGTTAAGATTCTCACTTGAAACCATCAACAAAATGAAAAGGCAACCTACAGAATGGGAGAATTTATTTGCAAATCATATATCTGATAAGGGGTTAATATTCAAAATACATAGAGAATGCATACAACTCAAAAGCCAAAAACCAATCTGATTTGAAAATGGGCAGAGGACCTGAATAGACATTTTTCCAAAGAAGACATACAGATGGCCAATAGACACATAAAAAGATGCTTAACATCATTAATCATTAGAGAAGTGCAAATCAAAACCACAATGAGATATCGCCTCACGTCTGTTAGAATGGCTATTATCAAAAAGACACTTGGCTCACCAAGTGTTGACGAGAATGTGAAGAAAACATACCCTTGTTCACTATTGGTGGGAATGTAAATTGATGCAGCCACTGTGGAAAACAGTATGAAAATTCCTAAAAAAAATTAAAGTAGAACTACTATATGATCCAGCAATTTCATTTCTGGGTATATATCCAAAATAATCAAAGTCAGGATCTAGAAGCAATACCTGCACTCGCATGTTCATTGCAGCATTATTTACAATAGCCAAGACATGGAAACAACCTAAGTGTCCATCAACAGATGAATGGATAAAGAAGATGTGATATGTCTATATCTTTGTTTATATATATGTATATATATCATATTTATGTATAGGTATATCTATACACACATATACATATATACACATATATACATATATATATATACGTGTGTATATATATATGTATATAATGGAATATTATTCAGCCATGAGAAAGAAAGAAATCCTGCCATTTGTGACATTGATGGACTTTAACAACATTGTGCTAAGTGAAATAAGACATACAGAGAAAGGTAAATACTACATGGTATTGCTTATATGTGGAATCTAAAAAATAAAAAGTCAAACTCATAAAAGCAGAGTAGAAGAGCGGTTGTCAGGGGCTGGGGGCAGGGGGACTAGGGAGAGGTAAAGGGTGCAAACTTTCAGCTGCAAGATGAATAAGGTCTGAGGATCTAATGGGAAACATGGTGACTAGAGTTGATAACACTATTGTATCACTGAAATTTGTTAAGAGATTAGAACCTTCTCACCAAAAAATAGAAAACTACAAAGATAAATATTTGAGGTATGGATGTGTTAATTAACTTGATGGGGGGAAATCCTTTCAAAATGAACATGTATATCATATTCATGATGGATGAACACTTTAACTATCTTACAATTTTATATGTCAATTATACCTCAATAAAGCTGAAATAAAATTAAATTTAAAAAAGATTCTCACTCACTTGGTTAAAAAAATTGAATTCCTATTTGACTTCAACTTCAAGTACTACTTTACAGTATGAGAGAAACGGAATCTTCTCTTTTTGTCTATCACTAAAATTGCAAACTACAGAGATGAGCACAGGGTAACTTAAGCAGAAAAAGAATTTACTAGAAGGATTTTATTGCAGAATTAACAGGAGGGCTGGAGAAACCAGGAAAAGGGGCAGGAACTAAAGGAGGCAAGACACTACCGAGCTGTCCTCATTTGGTTTAGGATGAAGCCCTGGCAGTGCCACCCTGTTGCTCACCGCCCCTCCACTCAACTCCATGGTAGATCTGGCAGAACCTGCATCTTTGGGTCCCTCCCTCAAGATTTAAAGTCCTGGGTGTGAACATTCTACTGGATACTTTCCAGTTGGTCTATTCCCCGACTACCAGAGAGCAGGTGAGGAGAACACCTGCTAGCCTTCAGCTTCCGTCTTGAGATCCCTCCAGAGTAGAGGGGGTTTCAGCTGCTAAGGCCTAACACCACAAGTGCTACCCAACTTATCACATTCTTGTCTGCTTAGGAAATTCCACCACCACACTGTGTAACTCATTCTCTCTCTCTCTATCACACACACACCTATATACATATACATCTTATACAGCATATATATATGTCACTTTTTTAAAAAAGAAAACTTGATAATCTCATTTTTATTGTTGTAAAATATATATAACATGAAGTCTACCATTTTTAATCTCATTTTTATTGTTGTAAGATATCTATAACATGAAGTTTGCCATTTTAGCCATTTTTAAGTGTAAAATTTAGTGGCATTAAGCACATTCACAAAGTTGTATAACCATCACACATTATCAAGCTAATTTCAGTCAAGTGTTTTCCTCTGGTGAATGTGGTCAAGAAGGGACTAGAGTTAGTTCTGTGGGAACCAGGATAGAAAGGGATCCACAAGCAAAGTTGCCCGGGTGTCCTTTTCATGCCACATTGTAGCAGCTGACAAAGGCCATTTATGCAACAGCACAGCTTTCATTACCACTGTCGTTTCTTAGCACGTGACTGCTGGTCTGTGTTGAAAAGTAGACTGTCCCAAACCCCTGGGTTCAAGTGTGGCCAGCTAACTTAGCAGTGAGTCCCTCCCTATCCCCCATGAATTGTTTCATAAATAATGTCCCATTACCAAGTTAAGAAGTTGAATAAATTCCTCTTGTGAATCAACTCCTAATAAATGAAATTGTCTTCAGTGTAAACCCCCCCCCCCAAAAATTGGAATTGTCTTGGTAACTAAGAAATCATTTACTTTATTTGCTAATATGTTACCTGTGACTGCCTTCTAGACACATTCATCACACTTAGCATCATCTAAGAAGAGAACCCTTCTCTGACCCCCACGCTTGTCCCAGTTCTAACATCACTGACTTTGGATGAGCCCCTCCCCCTGTGTCCCCAGGCAGGGGAGAAGTTGCCTTCACTGCAAATAACATAACACGGGACCAGCACTATTGATGACAGCCATGCAACTGATTCCATTGTTGCTAACCTTCTGGAATTTTAAAAGCGAAGTAATTTACATCCCTGCCACTAGTAATGTCCTCCAGGTTATTATGGTTATTGTTTACCTTTCCTGTCCGCATTTGGCAAGTTATCTGCCCAGTAACTAGATCTTATAATCCATCAGTTTTAAGTATTTTAAACGGAGAAATTGGGACTGATGTGGTAGTGGGGAGGGAGACTGTCTCAGAGAACCCCCATTCAGTGAAGGTTGAATAAGGCGAACGAGGAAGTGAAGAATTACACAAAAAGGCTGAAAAGTTTTCATCGATTGTGCCCTGCTTCACAAAATGGGTGGGGGAATGAGAGTCGATGGTCACCCATACGATCTCCAGTATATAATCAGCTACCCTGGAAGGTGGTAAGAACTCAGTGCCTGATAAATTCCAGTCTTGCATGTACTGGAAAGGGAGAGTGTGCCTGCAGGTTGTGAGTTTGGTGCCGTGGCTTCCGCGTTGTTCCAGGTTGGTAATTGGCCCGTAACACTGATTTGAGGGTGGGCTCTAATCCAAGGATTACACAGAATCCTTCCCCTGGGGGAAGCACCTGCCATTCGGAAGCAAAGATTCCACTTTCTCCTTCAAGCTCATTGTTTTATGACACCACCATCTCCCTGCATTCTCTTCCCATTTCCTGCTCTGCTGAGGAAATGGCAATTTGAGAGAGTGGAATAGAGTGGAATTGACAGTTTTAGGGAGCTTTGAAATGAGCTCTTTTATGCCTTCTTACTATCTGTTTTTCCTCCACATGGTGAATGGCTAGCAAGCAAAATTACAGAGGGCTTGAGTCACAGATTAACTTGATTGCTGGTGCTGGTATCTCCCCAATATTGTCTTCTTTCTACGTCTTTGCCCAGGAAGGTACAGAATTACAACTTGCTGAGTTGCCATGCCGACCCCTATACGTTATCTGTTAAAGTTTCCAGACCCACAGAGCCTAATTTGATTGTAGGGATTTTATTTAATGACTTGTATGTTTTGTATAGTAACACATTTTAAAAATTAATGAATTATAAACAGAAAAAGACAGTTAATTAGTTTTGATTAAAAGATAATTTACTTATTTAGATAATGCTCCTTCAATTTATGTTGCTCAAACAACTGGGTCTTATTTCAACCTAAATCTTTACCACGAAAACACTGGTATCCACTTCCATAACAGGCTGCAACGCCAGGGACCTCTGATGGGAAACTCATCATTAGGAAAATCTAGTAGAGTTGGCCTTGCCACACTGGTGTCTGCTTGCTTGTTGTCTAAGGATGCTATCAGTGATTAGTGAATAATGAACTGTATCAAGGAAGAAGAGCATTTGAATTTTAATACGGCTTTTGAGGGAAACATTAGGGATTTTTCTCTTTTCTGTTTGCACTTGATTGCCAAACATTTGCTTATTAAACAAGTTATTACACATAAAGCACTTAAGAGAGCGCCTGGCACTTTGTAAGCACTCAGTGAATTCTCATCATCATTGTTTGCATGTTTATGACGATTCTAGCATAAAAGGCTTGAGCATCTTGGCCTCCTTACCATGTTGGGCTTGTGTGCTCTCACCATACTGTTACGTCTTACCCTTGAATTTCTCTGCTGTGAGCTCTTGATTCAAACGTTCCAGGTGCCCTCTCACCTTTAAGTTTGGACAGTTTTTAAAAGATATTTTTTCAAAGAAATTTAGGAAGCAGAAGAATTTCATAACATTTTGGGTTGCCATCTTATTTGGTGGTTAAGGTGAATATAACTTCGGTCATACAAGTCACTGTTAGAGGAATCTTCACTAACCTGCAGAAACACTAAAGAAGTTGCATCATCATGTGTTTAGCTTCTGGAGTTTTTTTTCCTAGTGACCTCCAGGATGCTGGCATCTGTCCCAAAAATGGTTTGGGATGGTAATAACTGGAGGGTAGCGATGCCTTGCTGGAAGCAGACACAACCAACGACGGCAACTCACTCAGTGTCCTCTTGTGCTACAAATGGGAAGAACCAACTAAACAAAGACCCCCATGACTTGTGTTTTTCTGGGGTAGAGTCCCTCACCCCTCTCCGCTCTCTGGCTTCTAGCATCTCCTCCACCCCGACACCTGCTATGCAGCTTATCCTCTTGCCCCAGAAATCTCCACCCCCTCCTCTGAAAGAGGAGTGGATTCTCAGCCCCTTCCTCTGCCTTGCAACTTGAGTAATGCCTTGGCATCTCAGTGGTCTTTGTCAGTGTTTCCTCTTCTTGGGTGTTGCAAGGTCTGGAGGAAGATAGTGATGGGCCCCAGACATTGATGAATTGGGGCGCTCCAATCTCAGACCAGGCTCTCCACCTAAGGGAGCTGCAGCTAAGGTAAACAGGTACGCAAATTTCTTCTTAAACGGAGCAGCCTAATTTCATCTCAAAGAATGTTTCTGCCATGGCTATGACTGTGGTCTTTCCCTTCTGATAGAACAGGCCCCACCACGTGACCCTCTTTTGCCCCTTAGCTCTGCTGCCTCTTTAGATAAACTACTTAGCTGTCCATGGTTGTCTTCCTTTCCGTTCCCGGGTACGTGGAGCTTGCTCTAATGTACCACTTGAGAGTAAACTGTTGTACCCCCTTGGAGTAGTCATGGTGGAGGGGGCAGTGGAAGGATGCAAGAAGGTGATTGTTAATTCATCCCATCACCAGGGCCAGAAGGAAAAATAACTCTACTGGCCTCCAGTGCTGGGAAGGAGGAAAGGTTTGTGAACAGTGGGACACTCTGGTTAGAGAACTATGCCCACAACCAACAGGTACTTGATGAATCTTCCCTCTTGAAGTTTAACTACCTTCCTGGCATCTGATTGCTTTTTAGCACATCCAGAAAGTGGAATAGGAAAAAATGAAAAGAAGGATAACGTGATTTTCACTGACTTTTGAAAACAGTGGGATGTTTATTTTATCAAAGACTTTTGATGCACATTAATGGTTAAACTGTGGAAATGAACATCATGCATTTTAAATGTTTTCTATTCTTGTGTTCATCTTCATCTTTGACTTGCGTCAGTTGATAGAATGACTGTCACCACCGTTAGGGAACACGAGCCCATAGAAAAGTGACAGAGGTATCACTTCCTCATAGATAAAGACTGGATGCATGAGAAACATCATTTTTTATAACATATGTTCAATCTGTGTTATGATCTATGTCTCAGCAGTTACCAGAAAGTGTTTATTCATCATGTCCGATTTTGGCCCTCGGAAACTTACAAAGAGACACTTACCCCAAACTGCACTATTCTAGGATCTTGCTGACAGTATTGGTGGCTATGTTGTGTCCTGTATGGAGCTAATGCTACCTGCAAATTATGCAGAAGAACAAAGCAAAACAACTGCAAAGGGAGGCTCAAAATGCTACCCCAGCTCTGCCTCTCTGTTCAGCCTCCCACTCTTGTTAATGGATTGCTTCTATAGGCCCCAGCCCAGCCTGGTCCTTGCCCCCAATCTTAGCCACATCCACATGGGGGAAGGCAATCCCGTGTCACCCCTATCCCAAGCCTACGTGTGATGGAGAATTAGCCAGATGAGAAGCTGCAACTCAGCCTGCCGGAATGTCCCCTTCAAGGTCTGCTCCTCGTGGGAACAAACTGGAGCCAGAGACTAGGCATCAGCTTCCTAACTCCGTATCATCTCAGAGCCAAGCAGAAAAAGGCCTGGTAGCCCGACTGAGAGATGGTGTGGCAGATGAGTCATTTTGTCCCTTAATTAACATAACAGCTGCAAGCAATCTCTCCCCATCCCCATAATCTTACCAACAACATTGGCCGGTTCTATGTGTTTGTTGGTCACGTGTACTGTGTGTTTCAAATAATTGATAACATACAGGATTTTTGTGCCCAGACATAGAGCATGCTTTATTCTGCATCTTCATTAAAAAAGAATTTTTAAAACGTTGTATATGTCAGATGTTCTGCAGATGCAGAATCATCTTCTGGTGTTGAACTATATCCAAGAATTTTTATTTGTTTTTATCACATCATGATAATAAAGATTCATGGAAAGTTTGGGGCATGGTGGCTTAAAATTTTTCTGGTTTCTCCTAATTTGTTTACTTTTTAAAAGCAAGCTGTAAATGTTAGTGGTAATGATGTGCTGAGTGGAACTACATTCCGACGTCAACCTCAGAAGGATTATACTAATCCAGAGGCCAGAAACCAGTTGAATTTCTAACTATACTATTCTTGGTTGAAGTTTTGAAGGAAAGGTTTTAAGGGTAGTTTGTGGTTTAAATTGCATATTTTCTCTGAAGTTTTATTCTAAGTATTTGGAAATGCAAAAGTATATATGTGATATGTGTAGCATCATCAGTTATACATAATATATAGAATGCAGATAACTATACAAGACAGTTCACTGAATTGTACCTGGCATGTAATAGGTATTGAATAAATATCTGAAAATGGATAAACTAAGAAAATATGCAGTACCTAACAGGGTCATATCTGATTCCTGCGGCCAAGTGATGCAGGGGTCTGTGAAAAAAAACCACGAAATGTGGCCAGATATGGCCTTGGGAAGCAGACAGCACTGTACAATATGGTGAAAATATGTTTTTTTCACTTGAGAAATTCTTATAAATCAAGTGAAACCAGCCACATAAGTATTTCTTGTATGAGTTTTAGCTTTTCTTCTATAAATTCTAAGTGGGCCAGGACTCAAGTCACTCAGGGCATTGCCGTGATGATCGGGTATAGCCCGAGCGGTTGCCTAGCTGTTGTTGAATTCAATGCAAAGACCCTCTTCAGCATCCTCCTCCAGCCTCAATGTCAGGGAGGCAGAAACAGGCGCACTCAGTTCGGTGCCCAGAAGGCATTCATCCTGCAGCTTGGGGGCCACTGCAGAAGGTACCAGGAAGATGAAAGAGGGGTTTGCGATCTCTGATGGTGGGCTCCAAACATTTAAAGATGAGGGGAGGGGATAGGAGACTGTGGGGCGGTGGGACCCCAAAGTAATCTCCCCTACAAGGAACCATGTAGGGCAATTAAAAGACTATTAATAACAATAATGATCATCCAAAGGACGCTTGCCAAGTGCCAAACACTGGATGACCTCATAATCCTCATAAGAAAGGGAGAAGTAGATACTACTAGTACCTTCATTCTGCCTTCATTTCACACAGAATGAATGATAGAATAACTTGCCTAGGATATACTATTAGTGAGGTTTCAAACCCATGTGGTCGGACACCAAAACTGAGCTATTAATATTTTGGTAAAGTGCCTTTGCTTGAAAGAGGTGATAAGAAACTAGCTCCAAAGATCTTACCATGACTGCGTGACCACAGATCTCTTCATCACGCAGGCACTTCTGAGCTATGCCCTAGCACAGGGTCGGCATAACCTCAAGAAAACCCTGGACCCTCAAAAATCCAGGGCAGTTTCTCCATGGTACCCACTCTCCCTGCATGAACCATTGCATCTTCAGACTGTGTCCCTCTCAGCCCCCTTATGTTTGTCTGCCTCATGCCCTTGCACACGCCATGGCGCCCCTTCCTTCCAGGACTGCCTCTTCCTTGTTCTTTACCCATCAGCTCTCCCCCTCCTTTAAGACCCATGAGGTATTCATTGGCTGGTCCAGTGCCAGGGGTGACTTCTGGTTTTTCATTGCTGTACACATCTGTCCACTCAAGCAACAGATAATTATTGGTATGCTTTCAGCATCAAGTTACAGGAAATCCATCTGAAACTGGATTTAGCAACAATAAAATGGTTGGTTCACATTCCTGAAAGTCCACAGGGAGGGCCAACACTTAAGTTGCTTAGCCCAGAAGCTCTAGCTCTGGTTTTCTGTGAGTCTCTTGATTCTGCCCTGCTCTGTACATTGGCTTCATCCTTATTCCTGCAGAAGGATGGAATAGAGAGAGTCAGTTCTGGAAGTAGGAGGCAGAACTTTTCCAGAAGCTCCTAGAAATCTTCTCATTGATCTGATTTGAGTGAACCACTCACCAGTGGGGAGGATAGAATTATCCTTGATCACAGAAGTTGTGAACAAGGTGGCATATAATGTTGTATCTCCTCTGCTCACGTGCACACTCCACTTTCCACTGTCCCATCAGACTTTACTTACAAATCACAAGTTCAAAGATACAAATATTAAGAATTTCAAGATGGTCATTGCACAGCATGTAACCAAGCATGAAGCCCCCTGAGCGTGAGGCCCCCCGTGACTGCACAGGTCACACATCCATGAAGCGAGCCCTGAGTAGGCAGTTACCCAAACAAAATCAGGGGCAGGGCATGGAGATTGAATTCCCAGTCAACATTGTCCACCACTGGCATTATCTTCATTTTGTGACGAGGAATCGGGCACTCCAAGGTGTCATCCTGTAGTCGTTGCAAAGCTGATATTCAAACCCAGATGCACTTCCTCTCTGGCCCTGCCATTCTCATACTGATAACCTGTATCTGGGGATTGCTTTCTGCCTTCTGATACTTGTGTACCAGTGGCTTGTCACTGACTAGAAACCAATGCTCCTGGATCCTCTGCAGAGAGTAATTGGAATTCTGCATAAACACAGACATTTCCTAATGGTTTCCAGGGAGAATCATTTAGTGTGGGTTTACTTATTCAATTTGTTATCACTGCTCCTATTGCTAGGAGGCATGCATTAAAGGAAGATAGATTTGAATATAACATTAAAGGAAGCCAGTAAAAGCCCCACTAAAGGGGAGCCAGATACCTACTGTTCCAATTGCTTAGTCTCATTTTGGAGACACACTCACTTTTAAAATGCCTGGGCCTTCACTCTGGAGATTCTGTTTCCCCTTCTCTGTGCTCATGTGTTTCATGGGGCACTGCTGCAGGGATCTAGCTCCCAGAATGACACTCAGGTATTAGGAAGTAAATGATGAATGGGCAGACATTATTTGGGCAATGTGGTTTTCAGACAGGGGCTGCAAGAGAATATATTTTCGGGTGCTTCTGTTGATATTTAACTTGGAGACTGTATATACAGTAAATCAGGAAGGCCGATAAAACAGTGCAGAGAAGCGTGTTTTATGCATGGTTCTGACAGCCTACAAAGGCTGCCTCGGTGGGGAGGGGGTGTCGATTTATGGTCCCACACTTGCAGTTGGTGGCAGCTAATATGTAGCATGGCTCTCTGTCTATACCTGGCAGTATTTATTTTTTGGTTCATCCTGAGGAAAAGGAAAAGTGTAAGGCAAACTATGGACTTTTTGACACAAGAAATGCAACCTGGGCAGCAACTGCGGAATTTTCAAAGGCTAGAGAAATTGCTTAGACCCAACACACTTGTCCACAGATCTCTCCAAGGCTCATTTCTTGGTGGCAAGATCACCCAGTGGAGGGAGGTTTCTTGATTCCCCAAGGGCTCATTCATTTTATCTGTAGGTAGAGCTGACTTAACCAAAGAGGGGCAAAGTGTCGGGCGCCCCTAATACTTTTAGGGGCCCCCAGAAATGTTTTAATTTTAATTTCTTTTAAAATATGAAGAAAAATTAATATAATTGTAAGGAATAAAGAATGATGGATCCTGCATAGATTATACTTGTCTTTACCCCATTGAAGTTGTCAAATATTTTTAACGTGGTTTGTTTTTCTTTTTTAATGGAGGAAGGAGCCCACAAAAACCAAAGTGCCAGAGGCCCATGAAAATCATAAAGTGTCCCT
This sequence comes from Balaenoptera borealis, assembly GCF_965194805.1. Lineage (NCBI taxonomy): Eukaryota > Metazoa > Chordata > Mammalia > Artiodactyla > Balaenopteridae > Balaenoptera > Balaenoptera borealis. The sequence goes on along the minus strand of NC_138866.1, from coordinate 43,998,905 downwards.
ATGGTTGAGGTAACACAGGACTTAATTAAAAACTAACTTATAATCCATCTCCACAGGCCGGTACCAAAGATGGCCTGTGGCATTTGGCAAGGGTGAGTTGGCCGTAGCTTAGAACTGTCTCCAAAGAACCTCAGGGAAGGATTGGGGCTGTCTGTGAACCGCGCCGGTAGCCCATCCAGGAAGCAGGCCCACAGCCTTGACTCCACGTGCAACCGCCTGATCTATGAACAGGTTTGGCAGTAGGTTTCAGATGACTCCTTTGTGTATCTCTCCAGCTTAGTAGTTTCCTAGGGCCGCCATAACAAGTACCACAAACTGGGGGACTTACACACAGTCCTGGAGGCTAGAAGTCCAAATCAAGTTGTTGGCAGGGTTGGTTCCTTCTCAGCGCTGTGAGAGGACTTGGTGCCAGGCCTCTCTCCTAGCTTCTGGTGGTTTGCTGGCAATCTTTGGTCCCCGACTTGTAGAAGCCTCACCCTGATCTCTGCCGTCATCTTCGCATGACGTTTTCTCTGTGAGCATATGTCTGTGTCCAAATTTCCCCTTTTCATAAGGACACCAGTCATCGAATTAGGCCACTCCTGTCCGACCTCCTCTTAACTAATTACATCTGTGACGACCCTGTTTCCAAATAAGGTCACATTCTTAGGGACTGGGAGTTAGGACTTCAACACATGAATTTTGAGGGGACACAATTCAGCCCCTAATGGCAGTTCACGCTGACCCTGTGATCTTATTATGGGCCTTGAGTGAGTGAGAATCTCTTACGCCTGAGGTTCCAGAAAGCAGCTCAGTATGAATCATCTGCAAATCTCTCATTTCACCTTCTCCCAGCTTCCATCCCAAGGCTGGTGTGTGTACTCTCACTTCCAGGAGTGTAATCAGGGATTCGTGTGCCCAGTGCCAGCTGGGGATTAAGGGGAAATGAGAGGAGGGGTCTCCATGGTGTTCTTTTGCCACCACAAAGCCTGCTCTTCAGCAAGAAGAAGAAGGTGAAGAGTGGGCTGTGGAGATAAAGGTGAGACAGAAGGTCACCAGACATGAGAAGAGAGGGAGAGGTGATAGGTAGGACCAGAGCCGGCAGGCTTGACCTGATTGTCTCTATGTCAACTATGCATAACTCTTTTCATTAGCAGCGTGGAGGATCTACTGCAGGCCAGGGTCAGGAGCATAGATGCTGAGTCTGAAATGCAGGTGTGGGTGTGGGGAGGTGGAGGGGAATTTGTAGGGCTGGCATTGAGCCTGGGATGTGTAGGAAGCACTGAACAGTTCAGTTAAGCAGCTGTGCGCATTAACCAGTTTACTTAATCAGCAACACCAGGCCCCAGGACTCGTCATCTTTGTGCATACATCGCAATGCACAGGAGTGGGTGCAGTGGGAAAAGAATAGACTTGGGAATTATACAGAACTGAATTTAAATCCCAAATTCTGAGTCCACTGGCTTTAAGCAAATCACTTTATCTTTCTGGCCACAAGTTCCAACATCTGTAAAATGGAACATATAATAATAATAACAACAATAACAACAACACCTATCCCGTAAGATTGTTGGGAACACTAGGTATAGTTATATGAAGTGCCTGATAGAGTCCTGGCATGTAGTAGGCAATGAATAAATGGCAGCTAGTAGTGGTGATGGGAGAGTCTTGGACTAACTAAATGCCATCTTCATTCAGACAGGCTATGTGTGTGAAGTTGAAACTAAGGCTTAGACTTCCAGGAATTTTTCTTTAGTTCTTGGCTTAAAATACACACGCAAAGCCTCAGGTATTACCTCAGGGTTAAAATTCGTGTAAAACAAGTGGATACAAGAAAAAGGGGCCAGGATTGCACTGGATAGTTTGCCTTTTACTATTATTGATGGGGGCGCTGCCCAGTTAGTGGCCTGGGACTTTGATCTCTGCTGTGCTCTCCTTCAAGAGTGGAAAAGTAATGATAATAATGAACACTTATATGATGTTTACCATATGCCCAGTCCTGTTCTTTATATAATCTCCACAACAACCCTAGGGAGTGAGTGCTATCATTATGTCCTCAGTTTTACCGATGAAAATGGTTAAGATCCATGAATGCAAGGGCGAAGTCTGGCTCCAGAGGACTTGCTTGTCTGCCACTACACTCTACTGCCTCGTACACTGTATTCCCTCTGCACCGTGACTCCACTGAAGTGGGGTGCATGTGTGTGTGTTAGGGTGTCAGAGGGCACCCAACGCTCACCTCCCAGCCACTGTGCAGAAGGCGGGGTGAGTTGTTTCCTTTCCACTGTTCTCTCTGCTTTTTGCAGAACTTGCTGTCCCTCGAAGGCTATTAATACAGGAAATGAATAAAGAGGGGTTTCAAAACAAAATTGAGACCAAGACAGCTCTCATCTTCTGCATGTCTGATAAATAAGCCCTCCCAGTAATAAGCTCTTTGGTACGAGACTTCTCTCGCTGGAAGATTAATGGTCCAGCGTGCTATACATAACAGTGGTGTAGCTCATTTCCCAGACTGTGTCGTAGCTATCTGCTCAAATATCTCCCTTCCTTTTCCTGTGTTATAATGACACATCAACCCTCTGGACTATTACATAGCCATTAAAAATGGTAACTTTTTTAAAGGTTAAAGTGTGTAACAATGTGGGAAAATGTTTATAATCATGAGTGAAACAGTTACATACTAGATGCGCATGCATGCGTTTAAAATATGTATGCAGGAAGAAGAGGCCCTCAAGGACTCAGGAAAGAAAAGTCAGTTCCAAAAATTGCAGACCTCTTTTTTAAAATTTTGCAGTTCCTTTTAAAAAATGGAAATAAAGCAAGATGTTTACCTGTGCCATCAGTTACAAACATAATACATACCTATAGACTCACAGTTTTTGGGAGCTGGGAAGGCCTCTAAGATAGATTAAAAAAAAAAAAGCTATTAAAATGACAGAGATTATAGTGGATGTTGGAAAACTTATTATAAGATAAGTAATGTGCTTTCCTTACCCTGTCTGAAATTCCTAAGTGGTTGTAGAACTTGAGGGGAGGGAGAAGATGAAGATGAAAGGAAGATCTTTTCCTTTACAGTGTTATCTCGCACCAGGTAAAGGGAAAAATAGGGCAGCCCAAATCCTTTGAGGAAGAAAGCAGGACATAACTAACAAATAAAATATGGACTAAATGAAATATTCCTTAAGAAATCTCTAGATACATTTTTCAATGAACCTGAAATCTATTAGTTATCGTTTAGTTCTTCATTTTCTTCACTAACTTAAAGTCTTATTTGCCCTTGTTGCTTTGTTCTACCTTTAGTTTACTCACTGAATCATTTGTTGTCAGCTTTGGGCACTTGAGGTTTGCTAGAGTGAAATGAATTTTTTATACTTCAGCTCTGCTTCTTAATACGTATTTTTAAAGGTAGATTTGCACATAAAAAGAGTATTTTTTTTTTAAGTGCAATGCCATTGTGCATCTGTGTTTCATTTGCTCTGTTGGTCTGGGTCAGCTGAGATGCCAATATATCTTTAGCATTGATGCATCAAAGGACTTAGAGAAATTAATCAACTGCATTCCAGACCAGAGCCTTCATTCCAGAGGAAGTACGGGTCATTAATAAAAGCTAATTTTCCCCATTCAAAATGCTATAACATAGAAAGGAAAATGAAAATGAAATGACTTGGAGTAAGTCCAGTCCAAGACTAATTTCCATTCAAGGTAAACTCTTAGGTTAGGTTGGAACTAGACAAATCAATTGTCTTCAGACACTTGGACGTCAAATCCAGACATATTTGTGATCATTCCTGTTGCCAAAGTCCCTGGAACAGTCATATGTTTCTTGATTCTCTTTAAAGACTTTGATACTAGGGAGATCCTTTGAGAAATCAGTGCAAATGATGTGTGATACTGGAATGAAAAAGCAACAAACTTAGAGCAAATAATCTTGCTTAGAAGGTCTGAAAGGACCCATTGTTCTTGAATAAAAAGATTCTAGAAGATTATGACCAAGGAGTAGGTCCCATTGGAGAAGAAGAATAATCAGAGTTTGGAAATGTGTTAAGTTTCCATCAGTACGGCCATCAGTATGGCAGAGACGACATTTGCTGCTAGTTGACATGTGCTGCTGCTCTGGTCCTCAAGGTGTGGCCTTTGGGAGAGTGGCTGTCAGTCTCAGCGCCACCTGGAGGCCCAATACAAATGCAGATAAACCATGAGTGGATTTTTGTCTGTTTGCTCATTTGCATTCCCCTTGTGTCTGTAACTGTGTCCAGCACACATAATTGCTGGATGAATTCATTTCTTCAGTCCAATCTAAAATCATCGAATTAAAATCTCTGGAGGCAGGCCCCAAGAATCTGCATTTTAACAGGATCTCCAAGTGGTTCTTAGGCACAGTTAAGTGTGAGAACCACTGTCCTACTGGGCATGGACGCTGACCAATACACTATTAGGCTTGAATGGTTCCCCTGAACATGCACAAGATCTAGATGCCTAAAGAGGAAGAAACAGCCATACCTTCATTTCTACTGGGGCAACAACGACTGTCCCTTGACACTTCGTAAAACGTTTACATCCATTATCTCTGGGTGTTAGGTTAGGCAATTATCCTTATCCCCATTTTACAGGTAGGGAAACTTGGACATATGCAAGGTCAACTAATCAACAAAAAAGAAATCAAAACCTACTGCACTAGACAGATGTTAGGATATTCTTTTAGTCCCTTAGACAAAAGGTGCTGCATAAATCCCCCATATTATTATTCCCACACTTTGCACAGTATTAGATCACTTTCTTATAATCACTCCATTCTCTTTTATGAGACCTGAGGTTTAATTGGAGGTTCCAATAGGAGATTTTATGTGTTTAATGGATTTTGGTGTAATAATCAGAGTCTGAAATGCTGGTCAGAAGGCCAGCTGACTTCTAATGAAGTTGCACTTGGGGGAGTAGGTTTTTTTGTTGTTGTTGTTGTTTTTAAAGTTTGCATCTTATTTATTTATTTATTTATTTATTTATGGCTGTGTTGGGTCGTTGTTTCTGTGCGAGGGCTTTCTCCAGTTGTGGCAAGCGGGGGCCACTCTTCATCGTGGTGCACGGGCCTCTCACTATCGCGGCCTCTCTTGTTGCAGAGCACAGGCTCCAGATGCGCAGGCTCAGTAGTTGTGGCTCACGGGCTTAGTTGCTCTGCGGCATGTGGGATCCTCCCAGACCAGGGCTCGAACCCGTGTCCCCTGCATTGGCAGGCAGATTCTCAACCACTGCACCACCAGGGAAACCCGGGCAGTAGGTATTTTAAAGACATTACAAGTCTCTAATGTAGAAGAAGACATGGGAATATTTAGGGGAAGAAATATGTAAGGTGTACGGTCACTTCTAAAACCTTGGATACAGACAAGCATGTAGATTCCAACAGCCACTGTTAGAATAGTGTAACTCATGACAGAAATTTAAATTGTGGATCGGCCAGCACAATTTTTAGGAAGGACCCTGTGGGAATAGCAGGAGGATACTTCATCAGTTTCTCCCATTAGCCACTCCTGGGGGCCCTTGGGATGGGCTCGCCTTCCTGACTCCTTACCCACTGCAGAATGGAAGGCAGACTTTCCAGCTTCCCCAACTGTACCCCTTCCTTGCCGTCTCCAAAACATGCACTCATTCACTTCTTTTTAATTACTTAAGGAATTTTTCAACTGGACACCACAAGGAAAAATGGGATTAACAAAAAGAACAAGAAATGAGGAAATTAATATTATGGGAAATCTTATATTTATAGCTGTATCAGAGTAATTTCCCTTCGAAATTTTATGGTATATTGCTGGCTAGGCATTTTCTTCCATTCCCAGCACTCTTGGGAATATTTTAAATACCAGACAAGCACTCTCGCCACAGAGCTATATTAAGTTGAGTATACTTAGAATACTGTATAGACATATCTCAGACTTTAAGTGCATGGTCTACACATGGAAACCAACAATTCATAAGTGACCTCACCCAGAGCAATGACCCTTTGTGCTTCCCAAGGTGGGAATGTGAAACAAGAATCCACTTTGCTACTCCAGCCAGGCCACACAACTTTGGATCCTAGAACTTTTACTAAAATGTAAATGATGCTGACCAGCCTTTTTACACCCATTTTTCTAGATCAGTGGTTCTCAAACTTAAATGTGCATGAGAGACACCCAAAGTACTCATTAAGAATTTAGCTTCTTGGTCCCCAATTCCACAAATCAATTCGGCAGGTCTGGGTGGGGTCCACAAATCTGAATCTGCACTGGTAAAAGCTCCAAGGTGATTCTGAGGACTGCTCTTTGAGCAACGGAACTCTGGATCCTGCCTGGAGAAACACAGTGTCTTGTCCGATGGGACACTTGGACTACAGTTCTTGCCCTGAGAAACATGAATGAGTCTCTGGGTCACTCCTGGGGGCCCCCACTCATTCCATAGCTACTTGAGTTCTCTTGGGTGGAGCTTTGGGCTTGTGGATGAAGAACTCTTCCCCATGTATGATCTCCAAATGTTCCTCTCCACAGGCTGCAGGACATCCTGTATTGATAAGGAACATTAATTAAGCTCCTTCACCTAACCTGGGGGCCTCAATTGTTTCAATAAGCTGTTGATTTTGCCAGCAACATTGGCTCATAAATTCAGACTCTAGGACTCAATTTCTTCTTAGCCCGTTGTACTAGTGGTTCCCAAACTTGGAGAACCACTAAGCAAATATCTAAGCTGAGTCACACTTAGAGCCATGTGGCACCATCAAACCAAACATCCAGTGGCCTTAAAACATCTTATTAAGACAAACATTTCCCGTGAAATGTTGCTTCAAGCCTGAGAGGGCCTTCTGTTCTCAGATCACTGGCAGAGTAGCAGAGGTGGTTGAGAGATGACATTTCTCCAGGATCTTTGTGGTGTCTCTCTCTCATCTGGAGAGCGTCCCTGTCACCTGAAGATTACCTTGGCCATCGGCCATCACGACAAGGGACCCAAGTGGAGTGCTATCCCTCACCCTTTGCTAATTGTATTATTCTGTCCATTTCAGACTGAGCCTAGGTGGTCCTGGATCACTCCCAGGCACTTTCTCAAAGACTGAGCACATCTGCATATTCCATTCCTCCCCCTTCAGTAGAACGCAAAGGCATTATTCGGTAATGTTGATTTTACAGGTATTTCATGGGAAGATGGAGAAAAGATTACACCACACACTGCACAGCAAAGCTTAATCCAAATCTCCACCTTAGTCATCTCCTTCTCTCCTGTGTCCGCCCCGCCCCTCCACCAGCTTTTTCTTAGTCTCTTCCTTCCTATTATTGTATAGAATAATTTAAACCCACCCCCATTAGCATCCTCCCACTTGAATCAATCCAATGCCCCCATCTTCCCTCAGCACCTAAGGTGTTCTTTCTGGGATCCTTCCTCTTTAGCAGGAGGGAATTATAAAAATATATCCCTTCTTCAACCCCCACCTCACCCTGACATAAACTCCAGTAGAGGTTCTCTTTAGAAGAGGATGTTTGCCTTTGGGGAGAGTATGGTTCATCCTTTTGGGAGCTTCTTCCTTCTCTATGCAAGGCTAGCCCAGACACAGGTGTGAGATGGAGAGTTACCTTCTCTTTCTGAGCTCTAGCAGGTTGATCACAGATGGGTTCTTGTGTCACCGTTGCCACTTTGATGCAACAAGGACACCTGGAGCTTTGGGGAGGTAGGGGAGGAGATGCCCTTGGAGATACAATGTGAACACATGGAGCCTTTTCTGGGAGAGTGGTGGGCGGTGCACTTGGAGATATAGTATGGACCCTTGGAGTCTTTTCTGGGGAGGAGGATGTACTTGGAGATGCAATACGGACACCTAGAGCCTTTCTTGACCAAGAGAGGGCAGGGGATGTACTTCAGAGTCCTCAAATGCTTTGAGAAGCTGAGTCCACCCTTAGCTACATCACCCTCAGCTTTGGACTAGCCCCATGAACAGACAACAGATCTTCCCCCCACCACTCCCACCGTGGTTCTTGGGCATGACAGCCTGCCCACAGATGAGTTAACCTGGCAGCCAGCCACAAAGGGTTTAGAGCTTCTTTTGAGTCTCCCACTGCAGCACAGAGTTCCATGACACAGCATGAAGTGACTCAGCAAAGTCAAGGGAGGGCAGAGAAGACAAAGGGAATTACAATATTTGGGTTAGAACAATCAACAAAGGTCATCATTAGAGAACACCCACAAAGCTCAGATTGCCAACGATTGCAGTGCCACCTGCTGGCTGGGGACCCTTTAGTATTATTCTCGCGTTGGCTCCGTTCTAGAAGTTATTCTCTGGGCCAGGATCTCTAAGACCGTCTGGAGACCAAACAAAGGAGGCTGTTCAGGGAGGCTGTCTCCTTGAACTAGACTTCAAAGAGGTTGTTTTGTGAGTCTCTCTCATGCCCTTATGGAACTTCTCTTTATCCTTGAGGAACTTCCATGATCCAAAAGTCAGAAAGGTCTAAAACTATGCAAAGGTGTTGAAGGTGTTGAAAGACAGAAAACCTAGCAGCTAAAATATGTCCCTCTGATGTTTCGCATGTGCTTAAAATTCTTCAAGCCACCGTAAAATGATCACCAATCAAACTATTAATGTGATTGTGTCAATGGCCACTGTCTTTCCCTTGTACCCCTAATTGTTAAAAGTATCCAGCTGCAGTCCAGCTCCTCAGTGGACCAGTATAACTGTGGACTTAGAATTACATCTCCTCTATCCGCTCTGCCCTGAATTTATAGACACAAATGGTCCTTAAATTTGCTAATGAAGATGGATCCATATTTCAGTGAGATTGCCATTGCTGGCTGATTATTTATCAAAGTGTTTCAAGCAGGGATTGATTCCAGGATCATAAAGGAAGAAGAAATACAGACATATGTTTGAAATTTGTCTTTAAATTCTAATACCTGTGGCTAAAGACTTTACTGCTATGTCCATTTCTCTGCTGGATGAGTGAAATACTTTTCTATGGGCACTAAGATTAACTTTCTTCTTTCTCATATCCTGGAAGGGTTAGCCAGCTGGACCTCTGTTTAACAACCTCTATGAAGCATTGTGCTCTGACGGCTTGCTTGATGGATGCAGCTGTCAGCACATCTCAATCCAGAGATGAGGAGGACATGGCTTGTCTATCAACTCTATAAATCAGACAATAAAAAATTAGCAACAAACCAAACCCAGGGATCCTTTCTTATTTTGGTATTCTTTGTAGATCATAATCTTTGGAATGTGCTCCAGGAAAAAAAAAATAACTTTAATGTTGCTTCGCTTTAAAGAATTAGCCTTGATTTGCTCTATGAAAGGACTGCTTATAAGCAAGACATCTGGAAAAATCTGTATCATATGCACAAACCTGTCTTCTGTGGCCTGGAATAATATCTTTAACGGATGTTGGAGGTCTCATCTGAAGTGCAGTGGGGAGATCTAAAAGGAAATATCAGTACCAAAGGGGACCTGTGCAGAGTGGGCAGGGTAGAGAGGAGTGGGCAGGGTAGAGAGGAGAGGGCAAAGTGGGACAACCAAGGGTGCCCAAGAGAATGGAAAGCCTTCCCTGGTCCACAGCTCCCAGGGTATTTCTTTACAAATCTACCTTCTTGTTTCCATGTCAGTTTCCCCCTTATAGACTCTGAACCCCTTGATGGCAGGAACTAAGACTCGTTCATCAGCGTCCCCAGGTTCCCAGCCCTGTGCCCTGTAGCAGGAACTCAGTATAAGATCAATGAATTAATGAATGGGCTCAGGTACCTTAGCAAAATAATTACGGTAATTCCGAATGGGGAAAAAACCTCCCTATCCTGGCAGAAATATGTAGAAAATATTACCAAGATTATGAATATGTAAAAAGGAATTATGGGGAGTAAACTGCACCAATAAACACGGGCTCTCATACTTTATTTTTAGCTGAGAAAACAAAATCCATACATGGCAAACAGATGACGCTGTGAGCGTTATATATCAAGGTCTTCACTGGGGAAGAAAGCATCAATTAGGCTCTGTATTTTTCTAGGTCACCACATTTACCACTTTGTCCTGCCCCAAGTTGGCATCCATTGAATTAGTATGCTTTCCCATTTACCTGATGGCCACTGTCTCTCTCGTGGGACTTGGAGTGGTTGCAAGCCACCCGTGATGCAGCTCTGCCTGACCCTACTCTGTTCACATTACTTAAGGTTCAGGGTCTCAGCTTCTCCATCTGTAAGGTGTAAATGACAAGACTTGTGCTTTGGCTGTAAAGCAAGACTTGGATAAAAAGTAAGATGTTGTCAGGGAGGTCTGGAAAGCGTGTGCATGGCACAGGGGTAAAAATAGCCAAAAAGGCAGATAAATACAGTCAAATATTTTGTCATTTGCTTTGCCTTAAAATTTTCATTACTCTTCATGAAAATGGAAAGATGTCCTTTTGCAGGGTGACAGCTGTTGTTGGTTGCAGGAAGCTGCTGCTTGCTACTGATAAACAAATGACAACTTCCTCTGAATGGGTCCATATATTGTCTGAAGCAGATTTGTGATTAATTTTTTGCTGGCTTTTTTTTTGACCACTGCAAAAGATTTGGCCAGGCTGGGTATATTTCCCTCTTGACCTAATCCTTTTGGTGTTTTGAAAACTTTCCAAGTGAGAAAATGAACCCTTTTACTCAGCTTGAGTCAGATGCTCAAAACACAAAACAAAAAATAGCTTCTTGGGGAGCCGCTGCACTGTTTGCTCTCCCTCCAGGGCGGTTAAGCCCTGAGAGCGCATTCAGCACAATGAGATGAGTTATCTCCCCTGGCTTTTGCTGGAGTTGGTTTTTCTCAGTTTTGATTTGGGCTCTCCTTGCTATGACCCATGCAAAGTCGCTGTGATTATGGAAAGGAAAGTTGGGTGTGATCCAAATGACAAAGTGCTCTTTCCAAACCATCTGCATTGAGGTGCTTTCCTCCTTGAAGGGGTCAATTTTTGGACTTAACTCTCCCTGTTTCTAATAGTAGCGTATGCATTCACTTCTCTCTCCTGGGTGGTTTAGTCAATCTGATTAATCAGTATGTCACTTATAATAACAACAAAAATAACATTTTGATATTAAAAGCTGACATTCAATGAATATATGCCAACTACTTTATATGCATATAGAAACATCATTCCATTTAATCCTCATTTTAAAAATTTATGAAATAGATGCTATTGCTAGTTTCCATTTTACAGATGGGGAAAATGAGGCTCACAGAAGCTATATGACTCATCCCAAATCTCACAACTTGAAAATGGCAGGCAAGAATTTAAACTCAGGGCTGTCTGCCCAGAGTCTAAGCCTTTAGCCAGTGTGCCGTACTGAGCAAGTGGTGTTGGCCGTGGCATCCTCCTGGCCATCGGTATTACAGTTCAGGGTCTCAGTCTCTCCCAATGTAATCCTTTACGTTTTGATTTCAAACAGATTATTCAAGGCTGAGACTTGAATGAATGTGATGCCTTAACTGCAGGTAGCAGGAAGTATGAAGTTCAGGTGGCCAAAAACCCAGCACCCAGGCTTCCTGAAGTGCCAAGACTCCTAACAGCCATTAAGAAGAATGTGGGCTGGGAGTCAGCGTTGCTGGGCTGGCTTTATTTTTATTTGTTTGGAAATTTGCTCCGCATTTTGGATACTCATCCAACATCTCTGGGGCTTAATTTATTTTTCTTGAAGTTGGGGGTTGGGAGTAAGTGAGGGTTAATCAAGCAACCCAGTTGGCAGGAAATTTATAATTTAGTAGAGGGATTAAAGTACCTGAATCCTGTGATAGAACAGAACTTCAGAAGCAACTGAGATGCAGGGGGCTTTTCCTCAGCTATCTCTCAGTCTAATCCCTGCATTACTTCTCTGAACGGACACAGTAATGCCAAAAGGACAAGTCTACCTTTGGAAGATCTAGAAAGACTGGGAATTGGTTACAAGTTAGGCCACCCAAGGTTGAAGGCAAGAGCTGGTTTTACTTAGAGGTAGATGGGTGTACATGTGAAGAGGGCCTTTCCTCCAACTAGGGAAACGAGTAAACCATGGAGCAGGCACAGGTGATTGGTGTGTAAACTGTGGAGGTGACAAGGTGATGTCAGCCTTTGGGGAGTCATCCTTTGAGTCAATGGGACCCCTGAGAAAGGTAGGTGCCTTTCAGAGTCCCAGGAATAAAACTCACACCATTGGGTTTATCTACACTGTCTTATTTAAATTTAAGTTTAAAAGCAAAAATATAAAACCTGTATTTAACTGGTTATCACAGAAATAATAGCATTATAAAATAAATTCACAAGGTACTGAAGGGTACAATATGGGAGTCAGACAACCTTCATTTCATACTCTCTCTGTCTCCGTCAGTCCAAGCTGGCAGTGTTTCTGATGGAATAAAATTCTCCAAAACCTTCAACTCTGGGAAATTTTCTTGTATTATTTTCAAAAATAATTATCCACCTAATTTTCTGTTATATCTTCCTTAAACTCTTATTAGTAGAATGTTGGAGCTCCTAGATTAATCTGCCATGTTTATGGTTTTCTCTCATATTTTAGAATTCTTTGTGTATTTGGAAGGTGATATCCTTCCAAACTTTCTAATAAATTATTTTATTTTAGTAGTAATATGGTTCATTTCTAAAAATATTTCTGCATTGCTCCTTTTTCATAGCAGCATATTCTTGTTTAGTGTCTATTTTCTCCAGAATGGGTCTTCATCTCTTTCCCCTTCCCCTTCCCCTCCTTCTCCATTTCCTTCTCCTTCTCCTCCTTCTTTAATTTTTAATCTTAATATTTCCTCTTAATCCATGCTATTGGTTTTCCTCAAATGCCTGATGACCTTTGAAGGGCCATGTTAGTATGTAGGGATCCTTTGTTTGTCCATTCTCTGGCTTGTCACCCACTGGTTGGGCTGACTATGGGTTCCATGAAAGTGGAGAGGTCATGTCAACAAATCACCTCCATTTAGGGAGCATGGGTAGAGAATGCCTCCACAATTACCAAAATAATGCAGACTTTACACTTGTGTTGGAGGTGTGAGAAGTTCTGTGTATTCCCCTCTAGATAGAGCTGCCATCTATTTCTTCCTCTGTTGTGGAGATCTGGAGTTCCCTCAGGGTCCTTCTGCCTCTTGCCATGACTCTTTCCAAGAAGACCTCCCATTCTGTTTACTGTTTCTTCCTACAGGTCTCTGTTTTGGCCAGATGGGCAGGAGGAGGGGGGCAAATGCCAAGAAGTAGAAGGAACATCTGCTGCCTCAGTTGCCCCAACTTGGAGCCTGGTTCTGCCAAAAACAAACAAAAAACAAAAACAAAACAAAACAGCTCCCTTCTCTGCCAGAAGAATGACTCTCCTCCCTGGCAAGCCTTCTTCTATACATATTCCAGATTTCTTTTCTACTACTCCAGTTTATCCATCCATACAATCCTGTTTACTTTCTCTTCAGGAAATTTATTTTAAAAATCTCTGATCTGCTAATGATACTCTTACTGCTTTCAGTACTACCATAGTTTTTGTTTGGTTGGTTGGTTTTCTGTTCACTTTTGCCATTCCAATCAAATCTTGAGAGAGCAAGAAGGAAATCATATATGATCAATTTACCATCTTGAATTGGGAGATATCACCTGAACTCTTGGTGATCTCAGGGCTTTTTAATCTTGGGAGAGAAAACATGGTTAAAATTCTGATTTTGGAAACTTAGAAACACTTAACCATTTGAGATTTGACAGGATGTGATCTTTCTGCCTTCTTCAATACAGATAAGTAACTATTTTATTTTTCTCTCTCTTCTTTCCTTCATTAGACAAATGGAAGGAAAATATTTCCTCTTATCCTGGAAATGTTTGAAGATTAAACTCTCTCTGCCTGGAAGAAAGGAGGATCACTTTTCATTTGTTTTTTTGGTTGGTTGTTTGCTAATAATTTGGACCTTATTGGTAAAGAATAAGAAAATACATTTTCAGGTGAGGGTATGTTGAGAGATAAAGATAGGGTAAAACTGGGAATTGAGAAAAGCCTGGGGAAGGATGGGGCCAGGAGAGAATGAGACAGCTTTGAGACAGAGCCTTGGACATCTAGGAATTGAGTTGGAAAAGTTGTCTAAGAAAGGAGAGATCCTGCTAGTAGGGAAGAACTGTGAAGTAAGGGGCATTAAATGTTCAGCTGATATCTCAATTTTGATAATGTAATAACGACATAAATATAAACAGCCATATAAATAGTGTGTACTTACTATGTTGCAGACACTGTGCTAAGTGCTTTACCCATACGGTCTCATATAATCCTTATAATAACCCAAGGAGGTCGGTGTCCTGTGCTGGATGTGGTCTATTGCCATTTAGCATATTCAATTTCTTTCTAGGTACCTTCCTCTACTGCTGGTTTGGGAAATCTAAAAACTACATTTCCCAGATTCCCTTGAAGCTAGGATTCTGGATGCAAGAACCTGTGAGAAGCAATGGCCCCAGATTTGGAAGGTGAAAGTGAGGTGGTGACTATTTGTTTGCTATTGTTAGTGTTAGCAAGTAAAGTTGGATGGCTGTGAGTGTTTGCCACAGAGAATTCCACATTTCAGTGTCTGGTCACCAGCTTTGTGGGCGTGAGAAGCAGTGGTGGCCAACAACAGCAGCTTCGTGGACTCCGGAACTCAGCAATGGTGGCACGCTCTGGAAGTCTATGGTCCATTGGTGGCTCCTGTGATTTCCACTGCTCCAGTCCATCCTACAATTTTGTGAGCATGTTCCCTGTATTAGATCCGTTTCTTCTTGAAATACCTGGAGTGTTTTTTCTGCATTAAACTCGTGTACACTGTTTATCATCTTCATTTTATAGGTGAAGCAAACGACACTCAAAGGGGTTAAGTATCACACCAAAGGTCACTCAGCATTAAATGGTGGAGCTGGATTTGAACCTTGGTGTATCAGACTCTAAGACCTCTGCACTCAACCACTACACTTTATTGTTTCTTGTTTTCTTTCTGAAATTGGCTCATACTAATATAGACTGTTCAGTCCTTAATATTCAAGGGTAGTCCTAAGACTGGTCCACCAGCAAAAGAATATATGCTTTCAGGATGAGTGGGTCAGGACTATGCCTATAGGTTCCACTGAGGTCATCTTTTGCCTTGATTTCATTAACCAAGGTGCTCTGAATGAGGTAACCCAAACCACCCAAATCACTCTACCAGATCTGAGTTTTCTATGGATCTTAAAAAGTAAATTCAAGGGCTTCCCTGGTGGCACAGTGGTTGAGAATCTGCCTGCCAATGCAGGGGACACGGGTTCGAGCCCTGGTCTGGGAAGATCCCACATGCCGCGGAGCAACTAGGCCCGTGAGCCACAACTACTGAGCCTGCGCGTCTGGAGCCTGTGCTCCGCAACAAGAGAGGCCGCGATAGTGAGAGGCCCGCGCGCCGCGATGGAGAGTGGCCCCCGCTCGCCGCAACTAGAGAAAGCCCTCGTACAGAAACGAAAACCCAACACAGCCATAAATAAATAAAAAATAAATAAATAAATAAAAAAGTAAATTCAATTAACCTTGTATGATATATGTAGACAGGTAGGTGGGAGCCTACAAATTCTTTTTGAAATCAAAATAACGAGAATACTCTTGAACCTGAAAACAGGATACTTTTGCGATTTTCATATTCCCATAACCTACCCCAACTGATACTTTATTAAAATGTAGGTAAAAGCAGAATATCCTAGAGGCAAGCAAATGATGCAGAAGATATGTTTTGAGAATCCCTGTTTTCCCAGGTCAGAAACAGTTTGTTGCTATAAAGATACTTATTCTTTTAAGAAAAAGAACTTGTGAATGGTGGCTATTGTACATCTGTTTGACTCAAATACTAATAGCAGCTAGATTATTCACCATAACTAAAAGGGATTTTGTGGGGAGGGGGATACATTGGGAATTTGGAATTAACAGATACACACTTCTATACAAAAAATATATAAACAAGGACCTACTATATAGCACAGGGAACTATATTCAATATCTTTTAGTAACCTATAATGGAAAAGAATCTGAAAAAGAATACTTATATATCTATATATAGATATATCTGAATCACTTTGCTGCACACCCAAAACATTGTAAATCAACTATACTTCAATTAAAAATATTTTTTTTTTTGAAAAAGGGATATTGGTCTCATGAAAATCAGCTGAGCTTCCTCCTGTGATATCTCCAGTCTTGTGGAGAGGAAAGAGTACTGTAAGTATGTGCTAATGGGCATATTATTTTAGATGGAAATGCTTTGTTTCTGCAGTAATGCACTCATGATTCTGTGTGCATTTGAGCTGCTGAGCTCAGAAAAGCCTAGGGATTACCTAGCTTGTGCTCTTAAGCCATACATCCATTGCTCTATGCACACGCTAAAATCACAGACACACCACTTCAGATTGCAAGGAGCAAGGTAAGCCCGTTGTAATTGGGATGAGCACTGAAGTCTGATGTAGCAGAAATCACTTGTGTATATTATGGAGAGGACCTGAAGAGTTCTGGTTGTTATTTCCAAGCACTTAAACTATTTATCTAGTCTGGATGAATGGAGGGCATCCAAGATCTAATTGAAAGTGTTTGGGATTGGGGACATTGTGTGGTAGCATACTGGGGACCTGGGTTGATTCATACATTGGAGGAGGGAGAGAGTGAGAGAGTGAGATTCATACAGGGTGAGAGGGCTAGAATAATACACTTCAACCTGGTACTTCATAAAAATAAATTTCACAGGCCTACCCTAACTACATCTGAGCATCAGTCCAACTGGGTCCAGAAAATTCCCTTTACTCAGAAAATCATTCAATAGTATTAAATGTTCATATGACTGCCAGGTATTTGTATGTGAAAGAGTTCTAAATAGAGTCACTGTAAACTTCCATTTGTCAGGGGTCTTGGTGTGTACAATTTACTAAGATCTCAGGAAGATAAATCTGTCCTTGCTTTAAAAGGGTAATTTGCAATCTGAGTTTGGGGTCTCAGCATAATGCTGTTATAGAGGTTCGTTGTGAATTTATGAAAAGCAATACTCATTTTTCCGTGGGAATAAGTCATATTTTTCCTAAAAGGAGTTAATGGAAACCTCCAACTCGAGTACACTCCAAGGATACATTTTTATCTTGCGTTTCTGAGCAATCACTTTTTTGGCAGACTCTTTCACTCATGTGAAACAGAGCTAAGAAATTGATAGGCAACAAAAAAAAGGCCTCTTAGCAGTAAAATAATGTTCACAAAGTCTAGGTACTCAAGGGCATGCACTTTACCTACAGAAGAATCTCTTAGGTGATCAGCAGAGCCTCTTCACTCATATTTTGCCCACAAATCAATGTACTTGATTATCTGTTATAAAACATATTGGAAGCAGCAATTAGAAGGGATTAGAAGGTAGCTACTACAGATACATGTTGAAATATTGGAATAGAAATAAATGCTATTAATGTAGAAATAAGAATTCAAAGAGCCCAGTGGGATGAGGTCATATCACATATTGGAAAACAGCCAGCACTTCAAATTCCTCGAATAAACTCCAAGTGCATATATTATTTCCTAGTATAATCGTGTTCCTAATGACAGCCCTAAGGTACCAAGGAGGTATTTGGAATTCTCTTTTCAAGATGCAGGGAAGAGTGAAGCATATTTTAGAAAGGTTACTGTTTAGAAAGACCAAAACTAAAATTGTTGTTTTAGTTTTTAGACCAAAACTAAATTGGTTTTTTAGAAAGACCAAAACTGAAGAGATAAATTCTTGATTTGTTTGGGCCTCCTCATGTATCCAGATGAATTTATTTCCCATGAGTGTCCCATAGCCAGTGTTTTACTATGTGAGATTTTAGTTGGGAAAGAGAAAAACAAAAAGGTTTGTTATCTATTCACTGCTGCAAGGTATGTGTATATATGAACATATGTTAGTAAATTTTGTCGACATATGTGTGTACATATATAAGGATATAACGTTGTTATACTGTTTAAAGTGAGTACATATGGGTATGTATACGTGCTCAAGCCAAATCTTTCTGTGGCCAGAAGGTTTTTAAAAATATGGGAAGGTTTAGATCTTACAATCCGATTAGACATTCAGTTTTGCCATTGCTTAATGAGTCAGGCTAGGTATTACATCACCTGCGTATCATGGCTTCCCTTTGCCCGTTAAGAAATTGTGTTTTCTTCGTCTGTCGGAGATTCGTCAAATACTCCAGACACAAGCTTTGGAAAATAAAGTATATAGTTTTTGAAGTTCATTTTAATGATGGATTTCCCAGACTTAAGGATCTGGAACTGAGAGGTAGGGCAAAAGTCATAATAATAATACCTAATGTTTAACAACTTGGCCATTTACAAATCACTTTCACCCATATGTTCCATTTGGTTGATACGGTCTTAAGTCATTTTAAATCTATAACAATTAACACTTGGTTTTGTTTTGTTTTTTGCTTTATTTTTTTGTTTTTTTTAAAGAAACTGGGTCATTCACCCTGTGGTGGAATCCCACAATCTAGATTTGGCTGATGAGTCCACATGATATCATTTAACATATTCCTCTATTCCCCATAATTTTGTAAACTGGTATTTACATAAAAAGGCTTGATTAGATTCAGGTTCAATTTTCTTAAAGGATACCTCATAGGTGGGGCTATGAACTTCCCATTGAATAGCCCTGGAAGGCTTATAGTGTCTGGCTGTCTTTCCATTAATGCCTTTAAGATTGATCAGTCAAATCAGGTACCGTCAACTTGATCCATCCATTATAAAACTCCCCATCAAAATTTACCTAATGCTTTGAGCAGTCATTGATCATTGCCTAGAATAGACCCATTTTTTTCACTGGGTGTTCCAAAGGGTAATTTTCTAATTCCACTATTCTTTATGCATTTATTAGCTGGAACTCTATAAAGAAAAACTTGCCCTTGTCAACCAGTTAGAAGCCCTAAAATACATTTAATACAGGAAAGGCAGGATAGCTGTAAAGCCCATGACTTTTACTGCCATGCTATCCTGGAAAGATATTGCTTTCCTATGGGTGTAATCTGATAGGCATCAGAAGGTTCTAGCAGTGGAGGTCCTCATCCTTAGATCCCAAGACAATCTATCCAGATTGATCAGGATTCCTGTTGGGATTCCAGGATTCCTGGAAGATGGAATGAGAAGATTGGGCCAAGCTTTAGGGAGAAAAGACTGGCAAAATTTAAGCAGATTTTCTGGCCCCAACCTGGGAGGCTAATGCAGGCACAGAACTGGAGTACGATGGGGATATAGAACAGAGACCCAGGGATAATGGACCTGACACCTGAAAGAGGGAGGAAGAAGAACATCAATGGGCCTGAGACTGTCTAGGGTCTTGACCCAAGTAAGAAGGAGACTGAGCCCACGTGTGGCTGGGCTTCTTGAAGGGGATGGGGAATGAAGAATGAATGTGGGACT
Source organism: Balaenoptera borealis (assembly GCF_965194805.1). Classification (NCBI taxonomy): domain Eukaryota; kingdom Metazoa; phylum Chordata; class Mammalia; order Artiodactyla; family Balaenopteridae; genus Balaenoptera; species Balaenoptera borealis. Next base: position 43,979,552 of record NC_138866.1, on the reverse strand, counting down.
GACCTGGAGCGAGTGTTCTGAAAGGTGTTTGAAGGGCCTGGGTTTGGGTGGTTGAAGGATTGTGCTGTTCCACCTGGGTCTGGAGATGACTCTGCCTTCGTTGGTTTGGCACCAACCACTCCACATAAACCCTAATTGAAAACTCCATAACCTTCTGTGACAGAACCAAAAGGACCTGATTTCCAAAGGGACATAGCCAAAGGAATTGGAGCCAATACTGGCTTCATATAGCCAATACATTCACCACTAGTTCGAATCGTGGTACACGGTCAGTGAATCCTCCATCACCTTTTTGCCCACATCTGATCCTACTCCCATCACAATCACATAATTCTCAAAATCAGTGGAATTGGGGTACTTGAGATTACAGAACCATGCTCTCTGGGCCAGAGCGACTAAGATGTGTAAATGCAAAGAACCGCTGAGGCCTCTGTGTATCCCCTGGGCATCTGACCCTCTCTCCACTTGGGGGCTTTCAGAGAACCATACCCATTATATTTAGGAATTGACTGCTAAAAACTGAACTACTCACCCAATTAAATTAAAATTTCTTTTCTTCCTGCTGCATTACTTACACACAAGAGCACCAAGAATTATTTTTAGACTTAAAAAATAGCAGTTTGCTGGTGCTTGCCATCCAATTTGTAACAGATTTCCAGAGATTAACACTTGCAAGGTTTTTGGCCACGTTTAATCACAAAAGTAATTCTGTATTCTGTCAATACGCTCAGCTCGGGGGATAAAAATAGCAGTGCAATCTGGTTGGGTGAGTCTTGGCCACAGGGCTTTGCTCCCAGTTGCTGTTTTAATGTTGTTGTGGAATTGCTGTCCTCCTTTAAGGGCATGTGTTTGAAAGCCAACATAGGAGGGTGGTAGAGTATCTGATGCACTGTTATGCTCTGTGAGGCCCTCAGCATGCTGGAAATGAGAACTTTCCACACAGCAAATGAAGGGAGTAATTCTGTCTGATTATCTGGCCAGATTTCCCAACTGAGAAACTATGTAATACATGCTTTAAAAAAAATTACTTTTGATAAAGAGTTATCTCAGTAAGTTAAAACCACTCTGTGACAGCCGTCTAGGACCTGGCTTATCTTTTCTTATGAGTGGCCTCTAATCAACCCCTAAAAAGGGAAAGAAATACCAGTAGGAAGTGCATCAAGCAACACATGTCAACGTCCACCCTGATTTGGTGGTGTTTTCTTGTATAATTCCAGGTCTTTAGATCTGCCAATATGAAGCTGTGATGTCCCACAGGAAATAAATGTCACTACAATCCATTTATGTCAGTCTTCCTGTGAAGGTTTGATTCTGGACCTAGAAATTCCAATGTTCCCAAGTCTCCCTTATTCCTGCAGTAAATTTTCAAAGAATGAAGAAAGGATCCACAGCTGCCCACAGAGAGAACGTATGAGAATTCAAGTCTCTCTCTCTCTCTCTTTTTTTTTTAAAAGAACTTTCAACCTTCTGTGCTGCTTTTGCAGCATCTGAAATGATGCTTATTCATTGCTCACCTGTGGATGAAGGTCTTGGTGGCAAAACTCCAGAGACTATAAGATACAGTCCTCCTTGACCTGACAGCCACTGTCTCAAGAAGACATATAGATCACTGGTGCTTACAACTAGGATTTTTAAAAAAATTGCATATGAGCATTCTGGCCACTCCAAAGGCAAGTGAATTCAACATCTCTGGGAGAATGACTGACTCCTGCCAGGGTCCCCTGTAGCCCTGCCTGCCTACCTTTCCTTCCAAGCCCTCCTCTCTGCCATCTTCATGAAGCCCAACTACCAACTCAGTCAACACCAATCCCTAACTTTTCTGACCTCTCAGGAAATATATTTTCTTAACGGATCAATTATATGATGTCTTACATCGATTGACATGATTTTTCATTAAATCATGGCATTTTAGAGCTAGGGGAAAAAAACAAAACCTTAAAGGACATCTAGTTCAGGATTTACCCAAAGTATAACCTAAGAAACCCTGTTTAGAAGAGAGGTATTATGGAGAAAGGATTATTAGTTTTCTAGGGCTGCTATAACAAAGTACCACCGACTGGGTGCCTTAAACAATAAACATCTATTTTCTTAAAGAGCTAGAGACTAGAAGTTCAAGACTAAGGTGTCAGCAGGGTTGGTTTCTTGTGTCAAGGGGGCCTCTCTCCTCGACTTGCAGATGCCCATCTTCACCCCACGTCTTCACATCATCTTCCCTCTATGTATATGTCTGTGTCCTAATTGCCTCCTCTTTTTCTTCTTCTTTTCTTTTATTTTCTTCCAGTTTTATTGAGATATAATTGACACACAGCACTGTACAAGTTTAATATGTACATAATGATCTGACTTACATATATCATGAAATGATAATCACAATAAATTTAATGAACTTATATCATCTCTTACAGATACAAAATTAAAGAAAAAGAAAATAATGTTTTCCTTGTGATAAGAACTCTTAGGGTTTACTCTCTTAACAACTTTCATGTAGAGCACACAGCAGTGCTAATTATATTCATCACGTTGTACATTACATCCCTAGTTCTTACTTATCTTGTAACTGGAAGTTTGTACCTTTTGCCCACCTTCATCCAATTCCCCCTCCCTCCACCCCCATTTCTGGTAACCACAAATCTTATCTCTTTTTCTGAGTTTATTTGTTTGTTTCTAAAGTATAATTGACCTACAACACTATGTTAGTTCCTGTTACACAACACAGTGACTCGATTTTTCTATGTATTTCAAAATGATCACCACAATACGTCTAGTTACAATCTGTCACCGTATAAAGATATTTCATACATATGGACTGTATTCCCCACACTGTACATTTCATACCCATGACTCATTTATTTTGCAACTGCAAGTTTGTACCTCTTGATCTCCCTCACCTATTTCTTTCCTTCCCCCCAGGCCCCCCACCCTCTGACGACCTGTTTGTTCTCTGTATCTACAACTCTGTTTCTGTTTTATGCTTGCTCATTTGTTTTGTTTTTTAGATTTCACACATAAATGAAATCATACAGAGGAAGACAAGTACTAATTGCCTCTTCTTTTAAAGGTACTAGACAGGGCTTCCCTGGTGGCGCAGCGGTTGGGAATCCGCCTGCCAATGCAGGGCACACGGGTTCGTGCCCCGGTCCGGGAGGATCCCACATGCCGCGGAGCGGCTAGGCCCGTGAACCACAACTACTGAGCCTGCGCGTCTGGAGCCCGTGCTCCACAACAAGAGAGGCCGCGATAATGAGAGGCCCGCGCACTGCGATGAAGAGTGGCCCCCGCTTGCCACGACTAGAGAAAGCCCTTGCACAGAAACGAAGACCCAACACAGCCATAAATAGATAAATAAATAAATACATTTATAAAGGTACTAGACAAATTGGATTAGGACCCACCCTAATGACCTCATTTTAATTTAAACTCTTTAAAGAACTTATCTCAAATACAGTCACATTCTGGGGCTTCCCTGGTGGCTCAGTGGTTAAGAATCTGCCTGCCACTGCAGGGGAAATGGGTTTGATCCCTGGTCCGGGAAGATCCCACATGCCGCAGAGCAACTAAGCCTGTGCACCACAACTACTGAAGTCCGTGCACCTAGAGCCCGTGCTCCGCAACAAGAGAAGCCACCACAATGAGAAGCCCGCGCACCGCAACGAAGAGCAGCCCCCGCTCGCCGCAACTAGAGAAAGCCAGCATGCAGCAAAAATAAATAAATAAATAAATTAATTAATTTTAAAAAAATACAGTCACATTCTGTGGTACTAGGGGTTAGGATTTCAACACATGAATTTGAAGAAAGACAAAATTCAGCTTATAACAACAATCAAACAACTTTGGGGAACATTAATGTGAAATTCCCAAGTCATATTGGCTAAATTTCAAAGGCTCTCAGAAGCCGTTGAGATAATAAGCTGGTCTAAATATGTTTAACCCATTGTTTCCAAAATATGTTTCACTTATGATACTTTTTTTTTTTTAACCAGGGGGACCCCAACTAAGATACTTTTTTTCCTAGATAATTTTTATTAAGTTCCTACAGAACATAATTTAGAAACGCTGATCCTATCTATCCTCCCCATTTTACAGATGATGAAACCAAGGCCCAGAGATGCAAGTGACATGGCTAACATCAGTTCTACCTCTCTGGGCTTTCCCTATTATTTCTGACCCAACATCAAAATGCCAGAAGAACTTGTCTGGCAAAGATAAATGCTCGTCAGGGGCAAGTGTGGAGAGAGGGAAATTGGAATAGCAATGCCAGGCTTCTTTTGGGCAGACTGAGGAAGATGGGAAGGACTGCTTTCAAGGTCATACAGCCTTTCCTCCCTGGCTCCCAGCCTTTCTTCCTTTCTCTGTATGTGTCTCTTAACCCTGTGTGTTGTCAAGACAGCCCTCGGTGCTCATTTTTAACAGATCCCACAGGGATAGAAATATTGGGGGGATTTCCTCTGGCCTCTACCCTTTGAGGAGTGGCCCTGGCTCTCAAATTGCACACCTGGTAATTCCATTCACCTCACAGAACATAATTTAGAAACATTGACCCTATCTATCCTCCCCATTTTACAGATGAGGAAACTGAGGCCCAGAGATGCAAGTGACGTAGCTAACATCAGTTCTTCCTCTCTGGGCTTTCCCTATTATTTCTGATCCAACATCAAAAATGCCAGAAGAACTTGTCTGGCAAAGAATTTTCCTTTGGACTTGTAAGAGGGAGCCCCAGAGCTGTTGTGCTGCTTCTCATGATGTCTGGGTTGATGATTGTGAAGGGCTTTGGAGATAAAGTGCTCTCAAGGAAAGGACTCAGGTTATCAGGATGGTGTACTGCCTGCTCAGGACTGACTGGGGAAATCTGCACATGACTGTATCATGTAAAGATGTCCAAGTGAAACTGTGCACCTCAGATTGGGACTTGAACCCAGATGCCAGGACTTGAACCCAGCCAAAACCCAGACTGGGACTTGAACCCACGCGGCTGGGGCTCGAACCTGGCCAAAACCCACAGTCTTCCAACTGAGACCACACACCTGGTTTCAAGACTTAATGAAGCTCAGGTTCTTAATGTCTCATTGCAGAAAGGATTCAGTGAGAGACAAAGTGATAGGTAAGAAGTGGATTTATTTAGAGAGAAGCACACACCACAGACAGAGTGTGGACCATCCCAGAAGGCAAGAGCAGCCTTGGGAGAAACACTCCACAGACAGAGTGTGTGTCACCTCAGAAGGTGAGAAAGGCACCAGGGTATGGGGTTGTCAGTTTTTATAGGGGTGGGTAATTTCATAGGCTAATGAGTGGGAGGAGTATTCAGCTATTTCAGGAAGGGGTGGGGATTTCCAGGAATTTGACCACTGCCCACTTTTGATCCTTATGGTCAGCCTTAGAACTGTCATGGTGCCTGTGGTTGTGTCATTTAGCTTGCTGATGTGTTACAATGAGCGTATACTGAGGCTCAAGGTCTAGTGGAAGTCTTGTCTGCCATCTTGGACCCATTTGGTTCTAATCAGTTTATATCATGTCCTTGGTCTATGTCATTCTTTCAAAAGTTGTGCCCTGCCCCCTTCCCTCCTGTTTTACAAGGGGATGATTTTGCCACACAAGAATTTCTTCTCTTTTGATTTTTATATGCATTGCTAGATATGAAACATCAGACATACTAAATAAACCTGAAAATATTAAATGAAAGAGAAAAATCTGCCTTTAAGAACCTCAGCATAAAAAAATACCTACAATAGCATGCATTCTTCCCTCCAAAAGAGCCAGTCTTTGTATGATTCTTATCTCCAGCAATTTTTATTGAAGACATTTCTGATTTTTTATTTTAATGGGCTTTCTGAAATCAGATGTGATGCCTATTATTCTTGCATGGTTTTTTTTTTTAATAAATTTATTTATTTTATTTATTTTTGGCTGCATTGGGTCTTCATTGCTGTGTGCGGGCTTTCTCTAGTTGCGGTGAGCAGGGGCTACTCTTCGTTGCAGTGCACGGGCTTCTTGTTGCGGTGGCTTCTCTTGTTGCGGAGCATGGCCTCCAGGTGCAAGGGCTTCAGTAGTTGTGGCACATGGGCTCAGTAGTGTGGCTCGCGGGCTCTAGAGCATAGGCTCAGTAGTTGTGACGCACGGGCTTAGTTGCTCCGCGGCATGTGGGATCTTCCCGGACCAGGGATCAAACCTGTGTCCCCTGCGTTGGCAGGCAGGTTCTTAACCACTACACCACCAGGGAAGCCCCTGCATGGTTGTTTTATTCCTGCATTTTTTTCAAACAAACAAGGGAGCCAAGGGACCTGGGGATGCTAATCATTCTATAACCCTCGAACCATGACAGCAGGGCTTTCAACACCAATATGGAAGTGGCAGCAAAAAGACAGTGCTGAGGCCTGATTGAGTGTCCTCTTGGTCATCAGATAAATGCTGAAACAAAGCTTGTCTATATGTATTCTGCAGCAACAGATTGTGTCTTTGGCCAATGGGCATAAAAGGGTTCCAGTGTAGATATGGGTTAGCAGAGACAGCACGGATGTGAAAAACAACAGAACCAGACGTCCAGAGGATTGTCTTTCCTTTTTTCCCCTCCTTAATTCAATAATTTCCATTTATTAGCTGCAAGTATACCCCCCAGCTTGGGGCTGGGATATGGTTCTAAGGGGAAAAAGGTGTGATCTCCAAAGTATTGACTCCCCAACGCCATCTTTCACAGATTTATCAATCGCTACCTTTATCCCTAGGATCACATGTACACCATCCCCTCCTGATCTGGCCAGCCACGGCAGGAGGAATTTCTGATTGGCATATGAATTAGACAAGGATCCAACATCTAGAGACACGTCTGGGGCCTGAAAGGGGCTCTTGGTGAACTGGTGTGGACCATCCATGACAGAAGGCCCGTGTACTGAATGAGGCACTTGGAGAACAATTTCAGCTAAAAAAGAAATCAGAGAATGCTGATTGGTTTGGTAAACAGTCACTTCCTGGTTCTCCATACAGTCATTCCAGTTACCTCTCTTTCCTCTTACTCCTACTTTCCTATCTGTCTGTCTACCCCCAAGTCCCCCAGTTTCCCATTGTCCTTATTCTATTCCACTTCACTGAATATAGGTGTGTTTATACCTCTGAAGCTTGGCTCATTCATGCAGCTAAACTCATGAATATCTTATCCATCCACTGTGGAGAAAAGAGAACAGAAAAAAAGGGGTAAGAAAGAGAATTGCTCCTAAACTGTGAAGCCGTGATTCAAACAACCAGAAAGACCTAGACTCAAATCCCTGTCCTGCCTTTTACTAGCTGAGTGATTCTGGAAAACCTGCTGAACATCTCTGAGCCTTGGTTGCCTCGGTTGCCAAATGGGCATAAGAACCCTTACATTTCAAGGTTGTTGTTAGGATTAGAGATCGTGTGTAGGTTACTAGCTCATAGTAGATGTTGAGGAGATAGTTGCTGTTAATATCTGACATAGAGTTATATATACAATCTGATATCTGTTTTTCCCATTTAACACTGTAATATGAGCATCTTCCCATGTTTTTCAAAACTTTTTGTAAACATCATTTTTAAGTGCTACAGAGCAGCACATCATATGGATGTACTATAATTACATAATTTTTTCTTTATTTTTGGACCCTGAAGTTTGGTTTTGTTGTTGTTGTTCTTTCTTTTTTCTGTTATAAAGGGTGCTACAGTGAACATCTTTGAGCATAAAGCTTTATCTTTATTTAGGCACACTTTCCATGGGCTTTGTTCCTAGAAGTGGAATTACTATGCCAAAGCTTAAGGACACTTTTAAGAGTCTTGGTATATAATGCCAAATTTCTTTCCACAACTCCTACGAGCCACGTGTGTGGCCTGTCTCACTGGACCCTTGGCAGCCAGAGCAGACACCACGGGTTGTCTGCCCAAGGAACATTATTTTCCCTTTTTCCCTGTTGATAGAGATTTGGTTGGTCCAGGTGACCATACTTCCTCTGAGAATAAACCTGGATTAGTCTAAACCAACCTTGGTCATCTCATTTCTCTTGCCAGTGATTGGGCTAGAGGTGGGCATATGACACAGTCCTGGCTAAGGAGATGAGATGTGAGGTTTACTGGGTATATATTTTTCATTTTTATTTGCAGCAACATGGATGGACCTAGATATTATCATGCTAAGTGAAGTAAGTCAGACAGAGAAAGACACACATCATATGATATCACTTATATGTGGAATCTAAAAAAATGATACAAATAAACTTATTTATAAAACAGAAATAGACTCACAGACATAGAAGACAAACTTATGGTTACCAAAGGGAAAAGGAGGGGGAGGGATAAATTAGAAGTTTGGGATTAATAGATACACACTACTATATATAAAATAGATATAAGGACCTACTGTATAGCATAGGGAACTATATTCAGTATCTTGTTATAACCTATAATGGAAAAGAATATGAAAAAGAATATATATATGTATATATACCTATATGTATATATATAACTGAATCACTTTGCTGTACACCTGAAACTAATACAACATTGTAAATCAATGATACTTCAATAATAAAAAGAAAGCATAGTGTCCTCAGATACACAGAGAGTTGCCTCAAAATGATTCATCTTCTTCAGTTCTTCTTAAATATAATCCATTATCAAAAAAAAAAAAAAAAGAGAGAGAGAGAAGGGAAAAACAGTCTCCTTTCCTTCACTGGACAGTGTCATGTCTGCATGCCAGCTTAGGGACAAAACCAGTGAAGGATGGGGGCTTGATGATGTTATGGAAGTCCTGAATTAATCAACCCAGGAACCCCCTTCCTTGGGACTTATTTTCACTTGAAATCATATATTATACATGTTATTTAAGAAGTTTGATTTGGTTGTTTTTTTATTGTCACCTAAAAGCATTTTAATGGGAAAGCCAGCATTATAATTACTAAAAAACCTTTCGCAAATTAATTCACACACAAAAATAGCAACTTAATTTTGTTGGAATTTGCTGTTCTTTAATTACTGATGAGATTACATGTTTATAATTCATAAGTTTATTAAAAATTTGTGTGTTTTTTCCTAATTTATCTGGAAAGATTTTTCAGAGATCCATGGTCTGCAGAAGAGGGTCATTTGCAGGCTGGACTGAGCAAGGCGAGGCGTCAAGGGAACAGTTAAAGTCATTCTGGGAAGGAGCTCTGCCACTCGTTTTCATACAAATATGCCTCCAACTTACAAAGTGTCTTGAGCTCACTGAGATGGGCTCCTATCCAAAATATGGTAATGATAGAAGTCGATCTTTCAGGATTGTTTGTTTGTAGAAAACTAGACCTTGGGGAGGACTGTCTCTCAACATGGAGACAGGAAGCCTGGTGGGTAAAAGGAAAATAAGACGCGTGAAAGTGAAGGAAATGTTGAGCGAGGACAGACACGCACTAAAGACCCACCGTACAGGAACTCAGATAGCATTTCTCCCTGCTTGCTCCTGACTTTCACAGTTTCAAGCCACTCTGGTCCCCCATCACTTGCCCCATTAGGCTTACGCATGTGTCTGCTCTAGTTTAAGATTTTCATTAGATTTTCCATATAGAGAAATGTTTTCAATTACTCCAGTTTTGAAATAAACTTTGAACACAAACATTGGAGCAAGAGCGTCTGATTCATCTCCCAGAAAAGGGAACATATGAAAATGATTCACACTCTCTTTTCATTAGCACGTTAGAGATTTACAGAGTACTGAGTCATCAGTATTAAGGTAATGTCTAATGGTCAGATAATTAGAAATTTAAATGGCCTGGGTTTTATAGGAGGTTTTCAATATTATGAATAGTCGGTGAATCCAAGCTCGACTGATAAATACTCCTGATGAAGTCTTGCCAACAAGGACACGTATAATACATGGGTAAGGTTGTTTTATAAAAGACTTATTGACTCTCTGGTCAAGGGTCTAGTAGCTTCCATCAAAGTCTTGTTCTAAACCATCATAAATTAACAGATCAATAGTTAATGGTACTGCTAGGCAAGTTTAAAGCCAAATAACTCAGATCCCAAGGCAACTCCATTTTACTCATTTGTAATTCGGAGGCACTTTGGTAGACAAATTGATGTTTGCTCAGCCAATTTGTACATCCCAAGGTCCTCAGCCTGAACCTCCTTCCTTTAAGCCCACAAAAACCGTCAGTAGAGTGTGGCTCACTGATCCACAGCTGACTCTCTTTTGTTTGTGTTGAGACCTTTTACTACCTGAGTTCCTGCATTAGCAGCATCTCGTAGGATTAGATCTGATCATCTGTGGTAGATAGGATCCTTAAGATCCTGACCAAATCAAAAAGTAGACTCCATACCAAAGTTGGGAGCAAGAGAACATGAGAATGTATGTGAGAAAAGAAAAAAAAGAGAGTATTTTTAAAAGCAACATAGGGCAGTTTGAGAGTGTGTGGTGTGATGTGTACGTGCCACGTGGCCTGTGTATGTATTGGTGGGGGTATTTACGCCACTTTAAGTTGCCTGTGCGCTGTGCCCAGTACTTGGTGATTTTCAAAACAATATTGCTCTAGCTTTAATGTGAATTCTGCTGGAGGGAAGAGAATAGAGAAAAAAATAGATCATTTGTGCTTCTGGCTGCCTACTCTTTATATGCAAAATTATAAAATAAACAAGATCCAAAAATAGTACTTTCTTTGCTCCCCCAAAGAGATCTTGCACTCAGCAATGAATTGTAAAAGGCTCTGCTTTTTTTTTTTTTAATTTATTTATTTTTTATTTTTGGCTGCACTGGGTCTCTGTTGCTGCACCCAGGCTTTTCTCTAGTTGAGGCGAGTGGGGGCCACTCTTTGCTGCGGTGCACTGGCTTCTCACTGCGGTGGCCTCCCTTGTTGCAGAGCACCGGCTCTAGAGCACAGGCTCAGTAGTTGTGGCGCACGGACTTAGTTGTTCTGTGGCATGTGGGATCTTCCCGGACCAGCACTCAAACCCGTGTCCCCTGCATTGGCAGGCGGATTCTTAACCACTGCGCCACCAGGGAAGCCCGAGGCTCTGATTTAAAGGAACTAGGTAATGAATCGGGCTCACGTGGGAAGGATATAGGAGGAGGCAAGAGTAACTTTAATGAAGGGCTCAGATTCAGCTGAGCGTGCTGATGTTTGTCGGGGAGGGTGATTTCTCAGTTCTGGGGTGATGTCTGGAAATGCGGCCCGCACACTCGCGGTCATGAGCTTTTCTTTTCCTTCCCTGATAAAGCTCTGGGTGGACAATATCACTGCCGCTGCCCATTTAGCTACAAAAACAGTTAATTCTTTTTCTTTTTTATATACAGTTAGCTATTTCTTTTTTTTTTTTCAAACTGAAGTATGGTTGAGTTACCATATTATATAAGTTTCAGGTATACAACATAGTGATTCCCAATTTTTAAAGGTTATACTCCATTCATAGTTATTATAAAATATTGACTATTCCCTATGCTGCACAATATATCTTTGTAGCTTATTTTATACACAGTAGTTTGTACCTCTTAATCCCCTACGCCTATCTCGTCCCTCCCCTCTTCCCTCTCCCCACTGGTAACGACTCTTTTGTTCTCTATATCTGTGGGTCTTTTTGTTTTTTTTAGACTGACAGTGTTGCCTCAGCCCTGACCAAAGTCTGGCTGCCTGACTTTGGCAGTATCGGCTCATAAGGCCTGAGGTTTCAACAGCCTCTTCTCTCCCCTCCAGCCCCAAACCATAGGAGTTTGCATTTGGCATCCAATCCACAGTCAGTGTAGCACCTACATCAGACCCAGATTCCCAGGGCCTATGGCAGACCAACGGAATGAGAATCTCTGCAAGTAGGACCCAGGATTGTTCATGTTTACAAGGGCTCTGATTTTTACGCTCAATGTTTAAAAACTGCAATCTCATAATTTCTTTTTCTTTCTTTCTTTTTTTTTTATTTTTACATTTCTAGCTAGGATCATCTCTGTGTTTAAAAAACAAAACAAACAAACAAACAAACAAAACCTACTTTATAAAAAGAAGAGTGTTTTGACCAGATTCTAGAAGCATTGATTATTCAGTGACGTACAGTCTCTAACTGGCCATCTGACTATGACTCGGTTTGGGTCTTGGCTGATCCAAATTGGATCCCCCAACAGAGGCTCCCTGATCAGTTCCACAGTGACTGTTGGTTGTGGGCTGTGTGTACCAAGTACTCCTTATTCTGTTCTTCAAAAGATGTGTCACTGGGCCAAGAGAAGAAATGATGTCACAAGACAAAACAAGCTTCCCATATACTGATCAAGTCTCTGCTTTTCATAAAACTATGAAAATTTCTTTAGTGGCTTTAGTACTATTAATTTCTTTTGTATATTCTATGCAGAGCCCTTAACCCGAAGGATAATGAACTTAGCAAATTCTTGATTATTCACTTTGTGGATTTTCTAAAGTTTTTATTCCAAGCTCAAAGTCTCCAGCACTCAGAGCCCTGCCAGATTGCCATCTCCCAATTAGTTTAAGCTAAACATGACTGGAAAGATACATCTGCTATATAAGTAAGGATTCCAGATTTTGCTATAATTTTGGTTCAAATCTATGGTTTTCAATTAAGGGCTACTGATTGTAATCATTGTTCACAAGTGTTGAAAGAAAGATCCAGCTTTTTATCATATCTCTATTTTTTAAGTTTAAATTATTTTAAAATTTTCTAACTTCAGTATATGTGCTGCCAAAATGAGCACATGTTTTTGTTGTTATTCTCTCTCTTTCATGAAGATAATAACATACGATGATTAGAAAGTGATTCTTAATCCAGGAATTATTTAAGCTACATAACGGATTCTCGTTTTCGTGGAAGACAACTTCTCAAAGTTTACCCAACACAGAAGAGGGGGCCCTTTAAGAGCAGGGCAAAGTGTGATTTAAATCTCCCCTCACTCTCTACTGGGAAGACATAGCTCCTTGGCCAGCATCTCTCTTGAGCTCTTTGTTTCTGCTCCAGCTTCATCCCCACATGACCTGCCATTTGTCAAGTATCCAGACTGGAAGACACTCCAACATTCTGTTCTTCTCCTACCCCACCTCCAACTCACCCCCCAACACTCCCAGCTAGATCCATGTGCCCCCGAGCAGGACTCCAAGGTCAAGCCTGCTCACGGCTGACCCTCCCACCTCAGCATCATAACCAAGGGTTCGCAGCTCTGACTTAACCCTATGGACTCTGGTGGGACTTAACCCAGGCTTCTCCTGGACCATCTCATTCTGTGTATTATTAGCTTTATGGTGACTCTTTCGCCACGCCCTGACACTCCCTAAATTGTATATTTGTATTCGTTAAAATCCTCCTTGCATTTAAACAGTTCTCCGCTGAGGTCAAATGTTTTTGAGAAGGAGCCGGTCTCTAGTGACTAGAGCAGCCATATAATTCATCATTCACATCTGAACACCATTGAAGGTGAAGGGAGACGCTATCTGGATAGGATGCTGGGGCCACAGATTCAAGGAAAGAAGACACACAGTCATTTTAGTAATGAGGCAAACAATCGTCTCCTGCAAGGATTCTGGAGTCATGTCCTTTGGACTTGCCACTGGGGAGGGAGGATAGTCAGAGCAGAGTGGACTGAGAAAAGTGGAGAGGTGGGAAGAAAAAGAGGGAAAGGAGAAGAAGCAAAGTGGGAGGAGACAAGAGAAAGACTGAACTCATTTTCGTATGACCTCTGATTGATGAAGTCACAGTCTTTAAAATACACTAACTAGAGCCTCTGCAAGAAGAAGACCAGAGAATGAACCAAAGTATCTAAGGTAAGATCACCTAAGCTGAGCCCACAGTTAATCCAGCTGCTAAGTCCTTACATCATATTCTGATTTCTTCCCAGCGTGCCTTATGGGTTGTGACTAATCTTAGGTCTGGGCAAAGTAGTTACATGTGTGGCTGGAATAGAGAACTACAGACAGCCCTCCCTATCCATGAGTTCCATATATGCAAATTCAACCAACTGAGCACCAAAAATATTTGAAAAAAATTCCAGAAAGTTCCAAAAAGCAACATTTGAATTTTCCACATGCTGGCAACTATTTACTTAGCATTTACATTGTGTTAGGTATTATAAGTATCCTGGAGATGACAAAGTATACAGGAGGATGTGCATAGGTTATTTGCAAATACTATATAAGGGCCATTTTATATAAGGGACTTGAGCATCCGTGGATTTTGGTATCTGTGGGGGTCCTGGAACCAGTTCCCACTGGATACCAAGTGATGCTACATACAGATTTTCACCTCTCCTTTCACTTTGTATTCCTTCTTCCGATGAATTAGTCAGCATCACTACCTCAGGCAAGGAATGACTCTGCAGAAAGCAAATGCCACAAAAGGAGTCAATTGTTAGCTTTTTCGTTTTTGATGTCTTGGCTTCAAGAGAACAGAAAGAACCGAAGCATGTCAATAGATGTGGGAGAAGAAGTGCTGAATAATAACAAAGAAGCTTTCCCAATCCACACTGCTCCCCATCCTCTAGGCTAAAATGCCCCCCCACCCCCTTCCACCAACCAGGAAAACACAGGAAGTTACGAGAAGAGAGTAGACTAACTAGATGGTGATGAGTTCTTGATGAAAAAGGTCTGCACCCTGATCCTTTCCTGGGATGAAGCAGAGAGAATGTCCCACAGCAGGAATTTCAGATACATTTGGGAACAGTAGTACAGGGAGACTCTTGGAAGGAGGTAAGAACTGAAGGAAATATGGCTGTCTACTGTGTCCTGGCAGATGAGTTTGAAAAAGCCCCAGGGTAGAGCTGTGAATGGAAGGGGCCAGGGGCAGTGCTGGGGAGGTGGAATGATTCTTTTGTACTCAAGAGTGCCATGGAAATGACAGATGGCTGTGGATGGCCCTACTGGGTGTGGTCCCAGAATGGCATGGAAGCATCAGGATTATCCTGGGTGCCCGAGAGGGTCCTGAGAGTTAGCTGACCCAGAGGCAGACCCAAAGTTGCTGTGATGTGACCCGTACAAGGGATGACTCAGCAGTGACCAGCAAGTGTCCACATCCCATCTAAGCAGCTGTATTAGTGCAGAGTGATGCCAGCTCGGGTGAGATGTTCTCCCGCCACTAACCTTCATTCATGGACGTGATATAAGCCTCAAATTTAGAGGCCATCACAAAGAAAGGGCAGGAACTCTGAAAGGACTAAAGTTAAGTTTCTACTGCCTGGAAGAAAGGGGGGTTATTATAAGTATTAACTTCCTGTACAGAAAAATGAACTTACTTTGTCCACAGCTGGATTTGTGATCTGAGATTTGCATGTACTACTTATAGAAAGATGTGTTCCTGCACCCCGTCCCATGTCCTTCCTCCTCCCAGTCCAGGCAGGATGCCCCATGAGGGTGCCGGTATCCCTTGTTTTCCCTAATGCTTTTCAACAGTGCACCAATTCTGTGAACTAGTCACTTTGTGTTGATTTTATAGCCCCGATTGCCATGGAGAATTTCTCTCTCAAGTCTTTCATTGTTTGTCTGTTTTATGCACCATTTCCCTTCAGAAAACAGCCATCTGCTCTGAAATCAGTGTAATTGCATCACTTCTATGTACCTTTCATTTGAGGTTTGACCTTAGATCATGTGGACTTCTAAATACATGAGGCTAAAGAAAATGTTCTTATCTAATTAGTCATGACCCAACACATCGAAACAAACTACATGAAATAAGATAACCTGGAGTGAGGGGTGGGAAGCCTTTCCTGGTTAGAATACACACACACACACACACACACACACACATCTTCACACACACAAGGAGTAAAAAGAGAAGGTTCCCCTACCCTTCAAGAGGACTCTACTGCCATTTATGCTCCAGAAGTGTGAATTTAGACACAAAATTAACCTCATAAATGTATGTTTAATATATTAGCATTAATTTAGCTTCATAAATATGTAGCAGGTAAGATTTTTGAAATCCAAGTTATCAAGTGTGCTAAAACATAGCTCATTTAATGTTTCTATAACTTTACAGACTTAGTGTATCAAGGTCCCTGTTCTCCACAGACATTCTAAGTTGGGGGAAGGCTGGGGCCACTAAGCAGTGGGAAGGAGTGGCTTGGTGTTCACTGATCGCTGAGATGTAGCATGTACCATCTGGTCTTTGGACATCACACCAGATGGCCTCTGGTTATAGCTCAGTGTCCTCGGTTGCTCTCTGGCATCAGATTATCATGCTCACGTACTCTGTAGCCCTCATCCCAGCTGAAAGCCCCTTTGGATCCATTGCCCCCACCCCCGTGTCCATCACCCCTTTGACACTCCTAGGAGCAAGGCGAACTTCCTCCTGTATGTGTGCAGGAGAGTCAGAGGGCTGTGAAAAATTCTCTTTTGTTTCTATTTTCCTTCTGTATTGTTCCTGCACCATGCCACCTGGACTATCTTTGAGTACCATATTCTTAAAAATTACCCAGGACCTTGGCTCTGGGTAACTGAGGCCAGTACCTCAAAGCTACAGTCTCTGATATAAGTTTAGAATATGTTTTTAGGAATTCAAAAGCAGAGAATCAACTTCCTTGTTTTTCCCCCATTGTTTCCCTTCTCCAGGGCCAATGAATTGCGCTCCTGATCCAAAATAATGGCGCTCTTGATCCAAATGAATGCAGCTGACATAGGAGGCAGGGGAGAGGGGAAGTCATTGCAATCAGGAGCAGAATGAGGGGACTGTGGTTAGTTTGACAAAAATCCTATCCCACTCCAGTCTCTAGGGTGGGATGCTTCATTTGCACACACGAATCATTTCCTCTGCTCTCCCAGTCCCCACATGGCTATGGTCTACTTTCTTCACAGGCGTCATGTCTGTCGTCTTATTCTCTGGCATTTTCCTTGCTCTGCATTCCTTTGACCTGCTCATCTTTATAATCCTGCCTCTCCTGATGCTGTGCTGGCCAGTGGGTGCTGCCTGGTAGAAAAGGAAACAGTCAATAGCTCCTGTCTTTGGGGCCTTCCTTCTCCTTCACTTCTCCCTCCTTTTTTCTTTGCCTTTCTTCCTTCTTGACTCAAGCTGTCAACTGTCACACAGGTAGCTGCTGCCAGAAGTGAGGTTGGCAAATCCAGCAGGAGGCTGGCAGAGGCCATAAGCCTTCATGCTCTCTCCTTGACAAATATCACAGAACCCTGTTTTCTGCAGAGTAATTGTCTTATTGACTATTGTCAATTCTCTTCCTTAAAATTTTTAGGGTGAAATTTGATTTTTAAATATTTTCTGCACTTGAAGCATAGCTTTTAATCATGCTTTGAGGGGAAAGCTATCTCTGTAACAACACAACTCTAAAGAGGGAACATGATTATCACAGAGTTCACTCCTATCAAGGCCTTTAGAAATGTTCTCCTTCAAAAATGGAAGGTTATCCCGACCATGCTTTCATAAAGCTTAGTGTGGTCCTAAGAGGTACCTTCCAAATGGACCTTTCAAGACAGCCCTTGTGTCGTCCATAAGGAAAATCCTTTTACTATTAAACTCCCTCAATATTAAGTGCAGATCTGACTAGTATTCCTCTTAAGAACAGACTTAGTCTGTGGGCTCAGAAATTCTGTGTGTGTGTGGTGTGTGTGGTGTGTGTGTGTGTATGTGCGTGTGGTGTGTGTGTGTGTCTTTAATGCTCTTACTGTTGTGCTCTCAATCACTTGTACTGCCTCACACATTATGCTGGAGTAATTTGGCAGGCAGTTCAATTTCAACTGAAAAATTGTATGACTTCAGAGAAATTTACATATCCTTGCATTTTGCTTTTATTTTTCCAGAATCCCGAAATGAATTATAAATGGTCCCTATAACCAGTTCAGTTCTGAGTTGAGCATCTCTCCTGGATGAGAGGAACTATGCTAGGCCCTGGGAAGGGATAAAGATGACTAAGGCCTACCCCGTCTACAAGAAGTTAGTAACCAAGTGAGCGAGACAAGCATTCAAAGCCCCAGCAGACAGGGCAGAATTGAATACGTGTACAAAGGAGGTACCAGCCAACCTGGGCCATGGATACACGGGGAAGAAAGGTAAATTCTGGGAGGGAGTCAGGAAAGACTTTCTGGAGAAGGAGTCCTTCATAGGTAAGGAGGATTTGGGTTGGAGGAAAACAGGAGAAAGTTTCCCCAGCATGAGGGAACATCAGACATCAGCCCCTAGTTTAGACTTTTATCACTTTACTTCTAAATATTCCATTGAATCAACTTCTTGCTTCTAGAAACTTCTCTTTGTAAATCTTCCTGCTTATCTCCCCAAAATATGTCTTTAAGCATATCACATTTCTACTCAAAACCGGTCCAGAGCACTTCATGTCCTGGATGAATGAATTCCAAACTCTTCATTGGATATTCAAGACTTTCATTACCCTGACCCTAACCTTTCTCTCCTGCTTTGAGATCTTCTAACACACATAGTCTTTCACACAAAGACGATGGACAAAATATGCATCCACAATGTTTTTTAGTTGTTTGAATTCATCTTCTACATTTTAAAGCCAAGATATTTATTCTCCAATGAAAAAAAACCAGGGCTCTTTGAAGAAGTGGTTGATTCCAGGGTTGGGGGAAGGAAAATACAGATGAGCCTGGAAGATTGTATAGTGTCAGAAAATAAGGAGGTGCTCAAAAAAGGATAGGGGCAAGTCAAAAAGATATAGGAGTCAATGGGAAGGAGATCCCAGTGTCCAAATCTGGGCAATTTGAGCAACAAAATAATAATGATAGTATTGGATTATACTATTATACCATGAAATAAAATCATATCCATTAGTCCATACTAATATAAATGTAATAATTAAATAAATAAGTAAATGGGGGAAGAGGGACAGCTTTTACTGACAGAAAAATTGAAACTAATAAAAGTAGAATGAATGAGGGAAACACAAAATCGTCATTAGGCAAACATCACAGTAATCATTGCTGTAGGCAAGATCCACCGATGGATGTTAAAATCAGTGGACAAAGGTTTGAGAAGAAATGGGGCATTTATGTAACCCCCAGAGTATCTCTCCCAAATATTTATCACTGAAAGAGGAAAAGATGGTAACTTTCCAGTGGAAAAACACAGCAGACACCACCTTTACCAAATGATCAAAGTGGACCTCACCAGTAATGAGACATATCGACATCATGTACCCTTGACATTATGCACTGAAAAAAGGCACAGCATTGCTTCTGTAGTATTTTGGCCAAAAATGCATCATCTCACCTTAACCATGAAAAAAACATCAAACACAAATTGACAGAAACTCTACAAAATAACTGACCAGTAATCATCCAAACTGTCAAGATAATGAAAGACAAGGAAAAGCTGAGGAACTGTCCCAGATCAGAGGAGACCAAAGAAATGCAACCACTAGAAGCAACATTGGGTCCTGGGACAGGAAATAAAAAGGGGCATTAGGAGAAAAACTGGTAAAATTTGAATAAGCACTATAGTTTAATTAGTACTCTGATAGAAATCTTAGTTTTTTAGTTTTTAATCATTATACTATGAGTCTGTAAGTCATTAATATTAGGGAAAGCTGGGTGAAGGGTATACATGAACTCTCTGTACTATTTTTTCAGCTTTTCTGTAAGTCTAAAATTATTTTTAAATAAAAAGTAAAAAAAAATCCACAGGATATTTCACACATACACACAATCTGAATTTCCATGTTATCTGGGAAAATTGAAAGGTCTACATATGACCATTTGGTGTGGAACAGCAGCCGCCTGCCTTTAAGTAGGGCATGTTCTCCAGTTTGCCACAGTCCCTTCTCCTCCCTATTGTCCGCATGGGGCCATGATTTATTTATTTAGTTCTTGTGCTACAAGCCTGGTTCCAAGAAACATTTGAATTTGGGATTCATCGCTCAGTGAAAATCCCTAGTTCCAGGCCAAATGGTCTACCTGCTGTTCTCTAAACAAGCTTTGTCTTCAACCTTTCTGTATTCCCACTTTTGCTCAAGCTGTTCTTTCTGTCTAGACTGATTTCCTGCCTCTATCCCTAATTCTACCTATTTCAGTCTCCCCCATCCTTCAAGACCTAACATGCAGACCACCTCCTCCATGAAGCTTCCATCCATCAGTTGAGTTCACCTCTCTCTCCTTTGAACAAACAGAAGCACTTGGTGTTCCTTGGAAAATAGCACCATTTTTGCATCGCTCACTTATTGAATAGCAGTTATGTGTCAGGCTCACTTTCCTAAGTGTTGGGTACACCCAGATGAGCAATATATCATCTTTGCCCATTGAAGATTTCTCAGGCCTAAAGGAAGGCAGACCAGAAAGCCAGCAATTAGAATTTACGTGAGAAATGCTGTGATAGAGCTATGCACAAGATACTCAGAGTGCTCAGAGGAGGGGCTTCTAGAGGAATGAGGCACCTCAGTTGAGTCTTGAAGGAAAATAAGGAATTAGGTAGAGAGTGATGAAGACTGGGAACTAGGGAACAGCCTTCAGATGAGGGAAGACTTGAAGTCCTGGACACCTGAAAGGGCAACTATAAGCACCTTAGGTGCATGTGTTTGGCAGGTAAAGTTGGGAACATGACCTTGTACAGTAGCCAGGTAGCCAGGTTTATATGTGATTTATCACCCTCACTCAATTATTAACGCCTTGGTGATGGAGGAACTTGGGGGCCAGAAGGAAAAAACATTAAACTTCAAGTTAAAAGATCTTCAAGTTTTAGAGTCTCTGCCCTTTACTAGAGGTTATGACATTAATAGTTAGTGTCTACTTACAAGCTGTGTGGACTTGGGCAGTGTCCTCAGTATGTCTGTGCCTCAGTTTCCTCATTTGCAAAACACTCCTGACCACACAGAACATTCAGAGCAGTGGTGACGCTAACCACTATGATCACAGACACCAACCAACCAGAATGGATGCTGGGCCAATGGGAATAGACACTGGCTATAAAAACTTGTAAGTGCAAACCAGGGTGTGCTGGCTGATTATCTGCCATGGTTATGAGGAATAGTGACCTAATTTTTGTAAACTGCTTGGCATAGTACCTGGCACAGAGTAAGCAATCAATAAAGGTTACTAGAACCATGTCCCAAGGGACTGGCATGTTTTCTATCTCATTTAATTCTTATAACAACTCTGTGAGGCAGATATTATTCTTTCCATATTTAACAACTGAGGAAAATGAAATTGAGAGAGGTTAAGAGACTCTTCCAAGATCACAAAGCTAATAAGGATCAAAGCTGAGGTCTGAAATCCCAAGTGTAGTGTTCAGTACTAGCTACGTAATTTGCAGGGCCAAGTACAAAATGAAATTGTGACCCCTTGATCAAAAATTATTAGGAATTTCAAGACAATGTCAGAAGAACATTAAACAAAGTGTGGAGCCCTCCCAAGTGTGGGGTCCTTCTAAGCACAGAGCCCTGTGTGACAGCACAAGTTGTATTCCTGTGAAGTTGGCCCTGACTGTTGTTTCCAAAACACCAGAGTGTTCTGGAAAGAGAACCGGCATGAACAAAACCCCTGAGCATTAGCTTTAGGAATGAAAGAGTGAATATGGGACAAATCTCTACCCCTTTGATGCTTCATAAATGCTGTTGTAATGTGCTAACAGCTTCTAATGAGTACAGAGTTCATTGGTAAAACAAAGAATTCAAGAAGAAAAGAGAAGAAGAGCCCACCCAGGCCTGGATCTGCTGGAATATGGAATGCCAATGGACTTTACACCACAATATGAGTTCATTGAAATGTTCTGGTTTTTCTATATTCCAGGGAGTCTCGTTATGGTCTGGGTTAAAGATCACTAAAGAACTTTATATATCACACTTACTTTAGTTTGAACTCAGCCACTTCTTGAATTCATGAGTTTTAACATATACAAATATATCCCAATTACTGACTGTGTTTCCTAATACTTTGGAAAAACCTGCTCAGGAAGGAAACTTAATTTTAACTTTGCTCAAGTAAGAAGAGAGAGAAAGTATGGAGGGAAAAATGATGTCTGTTGAGTCATGAGCTGGTCCCTCTCTTTAGTTTCCCTTCTCTGTGCTCTTCCCCTGAGCTTGCTGGAGAACACCCTCCCCTGTATTGTGGAGAGGACTACCTCAGGAGGAAAGGCTTTTCTCTCAACTCCTGCTAATTTCAGATACTCAGATGCTGAACTCATTTTCCTGTGTATTAGCATTTATCTAAAGATGCTCCAACACTTCAAAAATAACATCATCATTTAACAAATGGGAAAGCCAAGGTACCCTGGTGATACCCCCCTAAACTACCCTGTACTGTGGGCTTTAAGCACAATTTTACTTCTTTTTGGACTAAATTTTCATCAGTTCCATGATGAGGATGACTCAATAGATCAACAAGCATTTATTTGACACCTACTAAATTTCCTTTTATTACAAGTATGCCGGGGCTTCCCTGGTGGTGCAGTGGTTAAGAATCCACCTGCCAGTGCAGGGGACATGGGTTCGAGCCCTGGTCCGGGATGATCCCACATGCGGCAGAGCAACTAAGCCTGTGTGCCGCAACTACTGAGCCTGCACTCTAGAGCCTGCGAGTCACAACTACTGAGCCCGCGTGCCACAACTACTGAAGCCTGCGCGCCTAGAGCCCATGCTCTGCAACAAGAGAAGCCACCCAATGAGAAGCACGCGCACTGCAACGAAGCGTAGCCCCTGCTCGCTGCAACTAGAGGAAAGCCCACGCACAGCAACAAAGACCCAATGCAGCCAAAAAATAAATAAATGTATAAAAAAAGAAAAAGTATGCCAAGGATTACGAAAGGACCCACCATTGGAAATAAGGGATTTCTGATCTTCTTGAAACGAGAACCCTCAAACCCTAGAGGATCCCTGTATATGATGAGTCATTTTTCTCTTGTTGCTTTCAAATTCTCTGTCTTTAACTTTTGACAGTTTGATATATCTGTTTGTGAATCTCTCTGTGCTAATTTTTCTTGAAGTTCATTGAGTTTCTTGGATGTATAACGTTTTTCACCAAATTTGAGATGTTTTAAGCCATTATTTCTTTAAATATTTATTTGTCTCTTTCTCTCTTTCCTCTCCTTCTGGGACTCTCATTATGCATGTGTTGGTAGGCTTGGTGCCTACCCACAGGTCTCTTAGATTCTGTTCATTTTTCCTAATTTTTTTCTTTTGTTCCTCAAACTGGATAATCTCAATTGACCTATCTTCAAGTTCACAGATTCTTTCTTCTGACAGTTTAAGTCTTTTGAGCTCTTTTAGTGAATTTTTCACTTCACTTTTCATACTTTGCAACTCCAGAATTTCTGTTTGATTCTGTTTTTAATTTCTACCTCTTTATTGATATTCTCTATTTGCTGAGAAGTTACTTTCCTCTAATTCTTTAGAAATAGTTTTTCTTAGTTCTTTGAATGTATTGATAACTGTTGTTTTAAACTTTTTATACAACAAATCTAACATCCTATTAGGGACAGGGATAGTTACAATTGACCGTTATTTTTCTTTGTATGGCCAATCTTTTCCTGCTCCTTTGCACACCTTGCAATTTTTTGTTAAAAACTGAACATCTTAATTAATATAATGTGACAACTCTGGAAATCAGATTCCTGTCCCCAGCCACCACCACCCCTGCCACCCACTCCAGAGTTTGTTGTTGTTTGTTGTTTTTTTGTTGCTGCTGCTACTTCTGTTTGTTTGTTTAGTGCTTTTCCTGGACTATTTCTGTAACGTCTGTATTTTTTGTTGTGTGCAGCCAATGATGTCTCTCCCCAGTTAGCTTAATAATCAGCTGATTAGACAGAGATTTTCTTAAATGTCTTGAACCAATATATCTCCTAGCTTTGCTGGTGTGTGTGTTGGGGCCCACGATCAGTGCTCTGGCAGTTTAAAACTCTGCCTTAGCCTTCACTTCCTGCTTATGCAGAACCTCAAGGTCAGCCAGAGCTGATATTAGAAACTTCTCATGTTTTTCTTGGGTGTGTGCACACCCCTGCACATACATGTGGGCTTCTAGGTCTCTAGGATGTGTTGAAGCTTTTCCAAGCTCATTATGGACATCTCATCCCCCAGTTTCCCTGTTTACATTTTGGTTTTTGGGGGGGTTTTTGGTCAGCTTCTCGTTTTCCCCAACTGGCATTGCTAACTAAGTAAGCTGAATTTTAAACAATTGCTGCTGATTATTTCCAACAAATACCTTGGCGATAGGGCTACTTGCACTGAGCAAGGTGATTCAGGTCAAATAAACACAAGCCCTGGAAATGAGGCTTTTCCAGAGAGCTGCCAGATAGGTTGGATAGTAACAATTCTCTGGGGATGGAGCTTTTGGGGGAGCTCCAAATCCATTCTTCCCCCTCCAGTATCTGTTAGGCTTCTGGTTTTTCACAGCTACTGTGGTTATAATGCTGTTCATTTCCAAGGCTGCTGTGGAACTGGGAGAATGGGAAAAAGGCAATCTAAAATGTGACAACTCACTGTTCTTACCAAGATCCAGCTGTTTTTCTTGAATAAATGCTCCTCAAATTTTCATATACCTTTGGTTAATTTCCAAATTTCTGAAAAAGTTGATTTTGATCATTCTTACCAGTATTTTCATTGCTTTTATGGAAGAGTCTATTTTTGGAGGTCCTTCCTCCACCCTTCCAGAAATGTCCCCCTAGAATTTGCATTTTTGCAAGATCCCCAGGTATTTGTAGGCACACAAAAGTTTGAGAAACTGGTTTACAGGACATCATTGGTCCCTAAACTTTCCAGATACCCTCATTTTAAGTTATCAGGTGGTTGTGGAATTTTTCAGCTGGTTTCTATTCTAATCATATGTTGATAATACCTAATACAAAAAGTTTATACTGCCAGATCCTATGATGATCAAAAACTCAAACAGTCTCTTTCTAACTTAGTGCTTACATCTGGAAATATTTGTATGAACTTTGATGCTCATGTTTGCTTGCCACTCAATCGGTATAAAAGTTTACAATTGCTACAATATTTTGGAGTCTTCTTAGGAAACGTGAGTACTGGTGGCTGTCCTAACGGAACTCAAAATACCGTATCTGCTGACCTGAGGGCAGTCAAGATGAACAAAACAGTATCTCTCCTTGCTTTTCTTCATTTTCTGAAAGAACTGTTGTGTTTCCAGGGGAAGAGCAAGAAGGGAAGATAGTTTACTTCCTTGGGGTCCTATTGTCCTCTGGCTGATTTGGGGGTGTAATGTGAGTGAAGGTCATGCTCTGAAAAGAAACATGGCCTGGTTTTCCTCTCCCTCATCTGGGGTTCTCCCCCACTATTTCTAATCATCTTATTTCTTACCTTCTCTTTCTTGGTCCTTCTTTCTTCCTGTGCCCTCCCCATTTGTCTTCTTCAATAAAAACTCATTTATTAGCCAGCTTTCTGCTTTTCAGGGAAGTTTTGGACATAAATTTAGTTTCCTTTCTTGATTGTGTTGCCCTATGTCCTTTCTGGACCTTCCCCCTTTCCCAACCTAAGCCATCTCCCTTCAACCTCACCTTATCCCAACATCTCTAAATCAAAGATTATTATGTGGAGAGTACTTCTCCCCCCTTTGGACATGGATGTACAATTCATCAAAGTAATTGCTCACGTGTATCCTTAATGTCCTAAAACCTGACCATTTTACCATTATGGAGAAGCAACACTTTTCATTGGATATGAAGGAAAAATTATGCTTCAAAGGAGAAAAACGCTTCACCACCTCAACTGTTAATTTTGCTGAAGTCTTCAATAAAAACAAAATAAAATGTAAATCAATATCTACATGAAGAGGGAAAGGAGCGAGAACCAAGCTGTCCTGGACAAGGAGGTTGGAGCATCTTGCTGGAGCTGAAATGCATTGGCTTGGATTTAACGTATTGATTAAGCACAGCTCAATGCCTTCAGCTGGTAAGAATCAAAAAGTGTGAGGCTAAACACTAAATTAGCTGTGTGCTGTACATCACAGCAGAGCCAAAATGAGGCAGTGTTTTTTATCCCTGCACCTCCCCAATGCCTGCCAAAAAGAATTCAAAGCAAGGAAAAAATTTGCCTCCTGTTGTTTGGGTGAGGTACAAGATACATTTAAAAATTGATTTATGCCTTAATCGCTCTTGAAGCTTCATTATTCCAAGTATTAGTCCGAAAGGCTGTCTGATCCAGCAGACGTATTTGTTAATGCACCGACGGTAGCAACAGATGTGCTGTTTTTCATCTCTGACCTGATCCACTAGCTGATTCATCTGCTTCCGTTTTCATTTTCCTATCATTGATTTATTAATGATGTCTTACTTATCTGTGGTTCTTTGATGGGGTGGGCTTCCTCCGGCATGGTCTCAAGAGAGATGTTCTATACCTTCCCCAAATATCAAAAACCCAGCCCTCTTCTCTGGTGTTCTTTATCACCGCTCCAGAGATTAAGGACTTTAATCATTTACTAACTGAAATAACCTCTGCAGCTTGCAGAGTTTATGGCCAATGTGTCTTCAGCGCACAGAATTTAACTGCTTTTCCTTGCTAAGGAATGGGCCATGCGTGTTACACTGCTTCTTTGGACAGGGGTGCGTCAGTGTGCTCTCTGCAGGCACAATGCAAATAGTGTATGCTCTGGGCAGCTCAGGACCACAAGGCATGGCTCACCATGGCCCCGGGAACAGATGTATATATTCCATGAGGCTGTTAACCTTTTGAGTTGCTTAGAGAGTGGGTGTGGCTTTTAGCTCCAAACAGCAAAGAAGAGAGGGTAGAAAAGAGGACTGAAATTCTAGAACCAGTGGCAGAACCGTCAATATGGTTGTCTACTCCAAATGTCAAATGCACTCCTTTTTGTTGTCTAGGTTAAAAAGAAAAAACGATCTTGGTTTGTTTTGAAACTTGGGACCCCTGGAAAACCTAAGTGCTGTGTAATTGACAGAGGCATATTTCACCATTAAGTTTTATCTGAGGATCTGAAAGTCATTGCTTGTTGTATAGTTAAGATCTCTAAAACTTTATGTTAGTAGGTAGGTTGGTATGGTGGAGTCATGATTCTCACCCAGATCTCCCTAGAGGACTCAAACATTCATTCCCCCATCTACCCTCTGTGCCAGAGGGTAAGTCCTGCTCTCAGCTAAGTCCTTTTCTGGGACTTGCTCTGGGCTGAAGACCTTGCTCAAGGTCACCTTGCTTCCTTCCCAGGGACAGCCCCTACTGGGTGACTGTTTGATGCAGGGCATAAAGGCCTGGGCCCTCATCCCAATTTGGGATCACCCTGCAGAGCCATCCCAGGTCCAGAGCTCCGATCAGCTGAGGTATTTGTTGCGACATCATCCCTGTGCATCTTCTCCCTCTGCCCAATTCTGCTTCCTTTCTTCCCCCAACAAAGGTTGATCCTGAGAGCTCTTCCACTTCCTAGTTTCCGTGGGCAAATCTCTGTCTTGGACTTGGCTTCCCTGGGAACCAGAACTGCAACAATTGGTACTGAGAGTGAAAAATTATGAACTCAAGTATGAAAGCCAGAGGGCCTCTGTGAGAGCATATAGAGATGCCTCTGCAGTTGGAGGGCAGAAAAGCTGAGGAACAGGCCCAGGGCTTATGTACGAAAGTAGCAGAGCTCCAGAGAAGGTTGGGTTCTTGGCCCCAACAGGTCTGCTGTGCTAATGCCTTGAGACATGGGATAGGTGTATCTAGAAACTGTGAATGCCCAGATTCTTCTGAACCCTCTGTATTCACAGATGTGGCCCATTCCTGCATGTTAAAGGCTAGTTGCACCTCCCCTGCCCGAAGATGGTGCAGAACTCTCTGCTTTGCAAGACAACACACTCCTTCTCCCCAAACTCCATTCACAGCTCTCCTCTTGACCAATAGACAAATGACGAGGGTTGAGTCACACCATAATTTGGCTGGGGAAGTGCCGAGTCTGCTAAAAAAGAAAAGGGCTGTACTCTGGAGGAGCTGCAGTACCTAGCTAACATGGTCTGGGAAAGAGTCGGGACACTGCTGATAGGACTGGATCCTGAGATACTGGATCTGTGGGGGCAGAAGATAAAGTTGGACAAGGGAGAGGTTATGGATACGGGAACACTGCCAGTGGGCAGAGAATGTAATACCTTGACAAGGACCCCAGGGAAACAGTCTAACATGCTTCTAGGATGGCTCTTGGAGCTTGGAGAAATCGATGGCTCACACTATATGAAGGAAATGCCAGAAGTGCCATGGAAGATGGCAGAAGGCAGGACCAAAGACTCAGAGAAGCAGGTATACTGGAGTGGATATTCTATGTAAGGCCAGAAAGTTCTTGGAATATGCTGCCTCCAGAGCTTGGGTACTCACACACTGGGCAAAAGGGAAGACCCCCAACATGGCAGACACTGTTGGACACAGGGTCCGAGCTGATCTGGATGCCCTAGGGAATGGAGGTGTCGTCTAGGCCCCCTGTTCGAGGGTAGACACGGAGTCTGGGTGATAAATGAGGTCCTGGTCAAGTCCAATTCTCAGTGAGTCCACTGGGTGCATAGACACACTAGGTGGTCTCTTCTCCAGACCTGGAATGTGTAATTGGAACAGGAATCATCGGTAGTGGGCAGACACCCACGTTAGCTTCTTAGCTGTGGGGTAAGAGCAATCACTGAGAGGAAGGCCAAACAGAAACGGTCCCCTTTCCCCACTGGCCAAGATAGTACATAAAAAACAACTTCACAGCCAAGGGGGAATGACAAAGATTAGTGCCATCCTTAAAGACCTAAAGGATACAGGGGACGGGGAGGGGTCCCCATCATATTCCCATTAATTAATCAGTCTGTCCCCTACAAAAGCCAGACAGATCTTGAAGAATGAGAGTGAACTGCTGCAAACTTAACCAAATAGTAGCCCCAATTGCAGATGTTGTGCCACATGTAGCACTTTAGCTACAACGAATTAACATGGCCTTGGTACGTGGTCTGTGGCTACTAATATGAACGAGTGTTTCTGTTTTTTTTTTTAATTCTGATCAGAAAGAAAGATCAGAAATAGTGGACAGTCACTTTGGACAGACAAGAAAATGCATTTATGGTCTTTTCCCAGAAATAGGTGAACTCTTCCACTCTCTGCCATAAATAAGGTAGAAGCGGGGGAATTCCCTGGTAGGCCAGAGGTTAGGACTTCATGCTTTCACTGCTAAGGGCCCAGATTCAATCCTTGGTCAGAGAACTAAGATCCCACAAGCCACGTGGTGTGGCCAAAAAAAAAAAAAGAGGTAGAAGTGGTGCATTTGGAAAGGGGCACAAACAGGGCCAGAGGTCAGAGGTAAGCTGCATAAGGAAGTAGCCCAGGTCCCCATGTCATCCACTCATATACTGGGACCTCTCCCTCAGCTCCATGAGCACCTGACAGTGGAGAGTAAAAGTCAAGTTTGCTTCATGGACTGATCAGCTCAGCATGAAGTCTTAAGCTGGAAATCCTCACAAGAGGCAGAGCTTTGTGTGATTCACCTGCTTATCTGCTCTGTGTAGAAAGAGAAGTGATTTGAGGTTAGCATATATATAGACTCAGACAGTGGTGAATGCTTGGCTGGTTGGTCAGGGGCCTGGAAGGAGAAAGATAAAGAAGACTGAGAACAAGGAGGTCTGAGGAAAAGGGGCCAGCTGGGGGAGAGGATACCCAGTGAGGATGGGTGGTACCATCCTCCAGGAAGCAGGGTGGACCTTGAATACACAACCATTAAGTGGCAATGCAGAAGTATCAAAGTCTGGCCTGCTCACCCCATTTCAGGACAACTCTGTAACGCCATCCAGCCCCAAAACTCACAGTGGGATTAGCTGAGGCTTTTTAGATGACTACATCGCCAAACTTCTTCCACTGACCAATCCTGCCCTCTGTACTCCTCCACGGATAGCACTTCCCAATACATCGCCTGCATTCACTCTCCACCTCAAATTCTGTTTCCTGGAGACCCCACCTGAGACAATTGCCAGACGCGTTTTCGTAACTGGCATTTTCATTTACAAAGCTCCATACCACTCTTAGTCTGACAGGCAGGCTAGCGTAAGCTAAGCCAGTAGGGAACCTGAAAAAAAAAGAAAGGAGCTATTATTTAGCCTGTCACCTAATAATTCCGTGGCCAAATTTTGTGTGAGGCACGGGACCTTTCTAGCCCTGAAGTTCACAATCAGCGTTTGCCCAAGGGCGCCGCAAGGGTCACTCTCAGTCTTGACAAGGGGATCACTGAGTCTTCTCTGCACCCACCTCCCCCTTTCTCCTGCCCCACTCTCCACCCCTGGCACGTGAAGGTTGTTGGTTTTTTTAAAAATTAATTAATTAATTAATTAATTTTTGGCTGTGTTGGGTCTTCGTTTCTATGCGAGGGCTTTCTCTAGTTGTGGCAAGCGGGGGCCACTCTTCATCGCGGTGCGCGGGCCTCTCACTATCGCGGCCTCTCGTTGCGGAGCACAGGCTCCAGATGCGCAGGCTCAGTACTTGTGGCTCACGGGCCCAGTTGCTCCGCGGCATGTGGGATCTTCCCAGACCAAGGCTCTAACCCGTGTCCCCTGCATTGGCAGGCAGATTCTCAACCACTGTGCCACCAGGGAAGCCCGTCAAGGTTGTTTTAAGGGGTGATGAGACGGAAGAGAAAAGAGAATTGAAGAAACAGCAGCAATCTGAGGTTAACAAGAAGATTGCTAATCGGCCGTATCAGCCATGAAATACTTCCAGGCTCTGTGCAAATGTTCTTCTGCTCTCCTTCCACGAGCCCGCACGGAATGGGACTCCCGGGGAAACCCTGGGGTGGACTTCCGCCCCACTGAAGTGTACAATCAGCCTCCCTTGTGTTTAGGAAGATGTCAGGCCTGAAACCTAAAAGCCTCTCCGGTGAACCAAAACCTCTTGTCTCCACCCTCATAACACCCAGCGTGGATCGCTTCACCCTCCGCCTGCTCTCCTGCCCTCCTTGTCTGCAGAGGCGCATGCTGTTCCCGGGAGGCTCAGCTGCCTGAGGTCTCAGAAGAGCTGGGATATTTCATGGCCTCGTGTTTGGGTCACTACTGGCCCCCTGTGTGTGCTGTTTTCCTTAGGCGTCTTCAGAGAGCCCTGAACAGCGACGCTCCGTCCTCTCTGTTGCACCTTTCTTACTCCTGCACTTTGTTTGACTCATTTGCTCTGATTCAGTTCAAAGAGTTCACTTTGTGCCCCCCCTTCCTTGCTCCCGTCTCCTCAGATTCATCTCTCTTGAGCTATCTGACTCTGTTTTTGGGCTAAGCAAATGCAGGGCCAAACCTGAGAATTAAATTGTGGCAGTCACTTGTTTTAACTTTTTCCGTTTTTCATTCCCGGCTCACTTAATTGAATTGCAAAGTGAAATGTCCATGTCACGGGAACTCAGGGGCTTTAAGATTGGAGAAGGGATGTGAGATTCGAATCCTTGCAGCTTCCTGCTGAAAAAATGTAATGATCCACTTGGAAGAAGCCAACATTGTGAGAAAGGCCCCTCCTACCCCACCCCCAGCTCTGCCCAGCTGAAAGGTCTGAGGATTTTCAACAGGAAGTTCCAGCCAGAACCAGTTACTAAGCTAATCTGTATAAGCTAAGAAGTTTATTCAGGGTCCCACACCCATCATGCACGAGATTTAGAATTAGGTTCTTAAGCCTGGTAGTTGTTTCTCGAGGAGTTGCTGCAATGTTCGGAAGTAACTCCCTTTGTGCGTATTCCATGTAGCAAGGAGCTTTCGCCCTGCTTTGTGAACTTCTCTTTTCTCCGTAGCCAGGAGCTGCCACGAACCAGCCCCTTAGTTCAACTCCATGGCTGTCTGCTGAATGCTTCCTCCCTGCGGAGCTGTATATGCTGTTTTTTCACACACCCACCTCCCTTCCACTCCAGCTTGAAGCTGCTCTGCTTCCACCCACAGGAACTCCATCGCTTCTTAGAAGGCACTGCTATTATCCATGTGCTACTGGATATTCTGTCCATCCAGAGACATTGTCCACTGGTTAGAATACTTGAATAGCAATACCATCCTGGGCTGGGGGTGGGGGGCGGCGGAGGAGGGAAGCTTCCCACGTCCCCAGCTCATTACATTTAGGTGGCTGATCCTCTTCCTGAGAGGCCAGTGTTATAGCTGTATCATTCTCCTGGTCCTGACCCCTACCAATTCCAGCATGTTTTTACTCCTCCAACCATTGCAGGGCACCAATGGGGGCCTGGGATGACTTGCAGCTGACCCACATTGACTTGCTAAGACATTAGAATAGGGATAGAACTAGGAAAACATGCTCCCATGTGATCTGACTCAGGCTTGTATCTTCCCATAGTTAGGCACAGATTAGGTTGTTAGGACGTGAGGCCAATAATAGATACATTGTTTTCCCACCCCAAAACCTTTTGAAATCGGAGATCACTTTGCATGAAATGCACACCTGGCCCCAAAAAAGGCCATTGAAATGCACCTTGGGGAACAGTAGTTTAACCTGAACAATTCAAGTAAGTGGCGTCTTTAATCCTTTTCCTCTCGTGAAACCTATAAATTTGGAGAAGTTTCATGCCTTCATCTTCTGCCAGTAAAATTTTGGATCTTAACTGATGTACTAACAACTTCTGAAGGCTGAGTCTCTAATGTATTTCAGAATTTGGGGGTGTGGAAAATAAGTTTTATCTAAACATTTGCTTATTTCCAAAACTAGTGAGGCATAGGAGTTAAACTATCCCAGCAGTGACCCATGTGAGACCTCAGGGTCCGTTTCTGTTTGTGATCTACTTTTTGTGTGCCTTAGGTTTTGTGAAAATCCCTTTTTCCATAATACCCAACTATAGAATGTAATTAAAGTTTGATACTCACCTCCTGTTGAGAAGAGGAACTAAGAAAATAGCATCTTATGAAAATTGAGATATTTCATATAGATTTGTTTAGTAACTAAATATTGCCAGAGGATCTATTCTAAATGGAATAGACTGTCTTTTATTCTAAATGAAATACAGAACTTTTTATCTAGTCTCTAACGTTATTTGATTGTGATTGTATTAGATTCTTATTGCTGCTGTAACAAATGACCACAAGCTTAGTGGCTTAAAACAATATACATTTATTATTATTTATTATTATTATCATTTATAACACACTTATTTATCTTTCACTCTCACGGGGCTAAAGTCAAGGTATCAGTAAGTCTGTGTTCCTTTTTGGAGACTCTAGAAGAGAATCTGTTTTCTTGCCTTTTCCAGATTCTAGAAATTGCCTGCATTCCTTGGCTCATGACCTCCTTCCATCTTCAAAGCCAGCAATGGCCAGTCCAGTCTTTCCCACATCCTATCACTGAGCCTGACTGTCCTGTCTCACTTTTTCACATACAAGCACTTTGTGATTCGATCAGGCCCACCCCGATAATCCAGGATCATCTTCCCGTCTCGAGATCCCTAACCACAAAGACACTTTTGCCAGGTAAGGCAACACATGTACAGGTTCTGGGTTGTAGGATGTGGACATTTTGGTGGTGGTAGGGCATTATTCTGTTGCCACAAGATATTGAAGCCTAAACCATTTTCTTTGTTAAATATTTTCATCCGCTTTATGTCAGAAATTAACTCCTGAGGGAAGTTTTAAAGATTGGCTAAGGTTATTCTAGACGACCCTCCACCACTCCATTGCTTAGTCACGACTCATCTAATTTCTTGAGGAAAGAGTAATGTGTTTTTGGATCTGAGACACAGAGATGACTACATACGTTGGTCGCCTTCCCTTCTCTATTATATTTAATTCTGTAGAGACCTGGCATATTGCCCTTGGAAACTGGCCACTCCCTAAAATACTGCCAGTCTGGGCTTAGAGGAGAGAGAGTATGAGATGGTTGCTTGAACTAGTGTGGCTTAACTGAAGATGTACTACACCATCATCAGCAAATAATAAGAAAAAGGAGATTATTTTAAAAAATCATTTGTGTTGAGGTTGTGTTTAAAACAAGGTTTACCCCTCCCTGCATTGCTCTAGCGTGGTGATTCTTTTTCATTTTGGTCACCGTTGCAGTGTTTCCGTCTGTCTGCAGCACTGTGCTGGTACCAGCTGATGCAGTGTGGCCAGCAGCTGCCCCCGTGTGTTAGAAATGTCCTGTAGCTCCTGTGGAGAATCAGGACTTAATTCATTTACCCTGGCTCTTCCATGCCTTTCTCTGCCAACACAACTGCAGCTCAGCTCCTCCATCTAGAAACCTGGCAGCCGTCCCAGCTTGGTGCTACCTGCCAACACTCTTCTGAAGACCAGCCAGGGGAGGGAGGAACAGGGGGTCAGGGGGCTGAGGAGGGAGGGAAGAGAAGATGCAAATCTAATTGCGTTGGCCGCAGCTGCCTTAGATCTCCACGCTCCCAGAGGTGATGACATACTTGTATTCAGCAGCCATCACGGATCTTGCTTGTAAAACTCCTATTTAGATGTGGGCACGCTTTCCTGAGGTTTGAGTTTCTGGAATTACCCTAATCTTCCTCTTGATTCTGCAGTTATGGAGAACAAGGAAGACCCCACTGGCTAGAACGGTGGCCTCCCAGGCAGCAGAGTGGTGAGTTGACGTTCTTATGTCTCTTTACTAATATGCTAATCATTAACTTCTCTCTACCTTCCTCTCATCTCCATAATGAGCTACAACAATACTGTTCAACTTTTCTAGGATGAGAACCTCTTGTTAATGTCAAATTTTACAGCCTTCCCACAGGAGAGTACCGTAGTTGTACTTTTAGTAACAGTTGCTCTTTAAAATATGCCACCGAAAGCATCTGAGTGCAGTAAGTTTTGGATACATTTGTGTTTTATTAATCACAACAGTATCTAATACCATTTAAAACCCAGCCAGGACAGTCCGCGGCAGTGGCCAGTACAAAAAGCGTGTGCTCTTTAATATTAATGGAAAGAATAAAGATGGCGCTTCTTGTGAATATGGATACATGGGATCTTGACAACAACTCGACTCCCTAGAGAGACGGTGGCTCCCAGGAGGGGGCCCCACTGGAGCGAAATGGGACCAGACTTGCCCAGTTTGTGTGTGTGGTGGGGGCTGGGTCTGGGAACTGCCCCGTCAGCTCTCTCCAAGGATGTATGTGCCCTGGGGGAGCGGGGCGAGGGGGAGGGCGGGCAAGATGGCAGTTCAGAGCAGGCCCACCCACAGGAAACCACATTGCTGAGATCCCTCCTTTCATGGTTCAGAATCCTTCAGACGAAGCTACCCCGTAGGCCGGGACTCCAGTTACACCCTTTCGGTTTATGTTACAAATCTTACAAGGAAAAGTGACCTCCGCAGCAGCTGGAGCTCAGAAGAGAAACTGTGCAAGTAGACGAGGCAGCAATGAGGACAGGCAGCTCTAGTCCGCAAAAGGGACCTCCCCAGGGGAGAGTGCGAGTTCTCTGTTATCCTGCAAATATGTTGGGAACCAAAGAAGAGGCGAATGAAGAGAGAATTGGCTAGAAACCAGAGCGAAAAAATATTTAGAAACCAGTAGGACATGGTGAGACATTCTGGGGTATCAGAATGGACAACGAAGCCGAGATGTTAAGAAGGTTCTGGGACTTCCCTGGCGGGCCAGCGGTTGAGACCCTGCGTGCTTCCACTGCAGGGCCACGGGTTCGATCCCTGGTTGGGGAATTAAGATCCCCCAGAAGGTTCTGAAGCAGCAAAGCAGCCCCCTCTGACCTCCCACCCTAATGAGCAGGCATTAACCCTTTGGTTGCTGGATCAAGGGAAGGTCAGGTTTTCCAAGGTGGTTGGGACAGCTGTGCAGGGACTTGATTCAGAGGCAGCTCAGTAACTGGTAAGAAAGCCTTTCCATACTTCACTCCTGAAAAGGCTGTACCCTGCATATTGGCTGTTTAAGTCAGTAATAAACAACTCTCATAAGGGTTTTGAAGCCATGGAGAGAAACGATGGATAGAATCCCATTTCTTCGTTTTCGTTCACTGTCCCTATAGTGAATTCAAACCTAGACTCATCTAGATACAAGCATCTTTTCCTGAGGCGGAGAGGGAAATCACTCTGTGTTGAGTGCCTGCTAAGTGCCAGCCCCTGGGCTTGGAGTTTTCCACCCGTCGTTTCACTTTCCCTCACAACCACCACCCAGGTGGGGATTTATTATTCCTATTTTCGGAGGAGGAGCTTGGCGCCCAAGGCCACACATCTAGTAAAACGTAGATAGATCCAAATTCCACCCAAACCGACCTGATTCCTCAGCTGATTCCCTTCCTTCCCACCACATCACACTACGGCTTTCAAGGTTTTCTTGTAAACTGTTTGGGGATACCGTTCTCCAGGTGGGCGTTAGGCCTGTATATTTTATCAGATAGGTCCACTGTATTCTTTTTAACCACCCCACCCCCACCCAATTCCTCTTATATAACCGTATTCATTTTATTTCCATTGATCAACTCAACCAGTAATTCACTAATCAGCCTAATCACACTGAAGTTATCACTTTTAATGGAACAATGAACAAAGCCACATTTAACTTATTTGAATTATGTGCTTACTGCATATAGCAAAGCCTTTTTTACTTAGGCCTCCTTATTATCAAAAGCAAGAAACAGTTCAGTTAAAAACACATACATATGGGACTTCCCTGATGGTCCAATGGTAAAGAATCCGCCTTCCAATGCAGGGGACGCGAGTTCGATCCCTGGTCGGGGAACTAAGATCCCACATGCCGTGGGGGGAACTAAGCCCACTTGCCACATCTACTGAGCCCGCGTGACACAAACTACAGAGCCCACTCACTCTGGAGTCCTCATGCCACAACGAGAGAGAGAAAATCCGCACACCACAACTAGAGAGAAGTCCGTGTGCCACAACAAAGATCCCGCGTGCCGCAACTAAGACACGACATAGCCAAAAATAAAACAAACAAACAAACACATACATAGGTATGCGTAGGCACATACATACGCACAGACATTCCCCAAAAGATAACAGTTGCAGTAATTCTGAAATAATTCCTTGGGTTTTCAACTAAATTTTTTCCACAGAAATCAATTTCATGGACTTGTTAGTATGAGCCAGTGATAGAGAGCCTCATGATAGAGATTCCATCCTTTCATGAAACCTTTCCAACCCCCGATACTCCTCAGCCTTTTTATCTTCTACTGTTTGTTGTTAATGCAGTGTTATAAATACTCATCAAATATAAATCAGTAATGATAAATATCTGTTCCCAATTAATGTTATCTAACGTTAACGTTACACGCTAGATTGCTAAATGGTAGGGCAAGAGTAAAGCCTTTGAGCTTGATTGAAGGTTTATGGAATAAAATGCCTTGGTGAGGAATGAGGGGTTATGGAGCAAAGGGCCTTTGTTTCTGAGTCCAGCCCTCTTGCTCCTTCCCAGGGTGTGCTCAACTTCCTCATGTGATGTGTCCAAATTTCATCCTCCATAGTGAAAAGACAAAAGGCCATCATCTACTTTCTGGGGCTGTGTGGAACTACATAAATGAAAAATGAGCTTTGTAAGGATGAAATGCATGTAAAAAGATGGAAGTTGTCATTTTTCCATTCTGTTGGGTCCAAACAAGGAGCAGAATAGTCTATGGCTAATATTTTAAGGCTTGACTCAATAGCTGATGTACTCTATTTCTTTTCCCCGGGCAAAGATTTAAAACATTGTTGGTGCTAGATGGGACGTATCTTATCTGAACTTCTTACGAAACACAATTCTTTAGTTACCCCTCAAATTCCTTAAACATATCGAGTTTCAGAAAATATTCCTACTTCTTGCCTCAATGCCTTCTTTTCTTAATATAATTTTGTTTTTTAAATGTATTCTACAATATTTAAGACGTTAAAAAAAAAAGAGGACAAGGAAAAATACAAGAAATACCCAGGTGTCCACTGATCAGCTCAAGAAATGAAACATTGGGAACACAGTTAAATCCATTTTATGCTCCATGGCTTCTTGATAGAGCCTGTTACTTCCTAAGAGGTTATTTCCTGAGTGGCCAGGGACCTGAATACTTGGCTCTGCCCACCTTTTCAAGGCCCTGGAAATGGTCCTTATGTCTCTGGCCTTTGTGGTAGAGTCAGAGATGACCATGTGATTTTCCAGGCTGTGGGTTAGCCATGGAATGTCTGGACCTTGGCTGTGACTTTTGGGCACTTTCCCTCTGGCCGTGTTGTCAGATGGAAGTGCACACAGCTTCCTGCGACCACCTCTTCCTGAGTACAGGGAGAGGGCCCAGAGCCCTCAACCATAACACTGCATTATGGGTGGCCAGAGAGACCAAGGCGAGCTGGTCAAGCTCTCTGAACTTGAGATGGACAATGAGGTGGACTTGACTCATTGAAGAGGAATGAGTGCCACTGCCTCCCGAAGCCTCAGCACTACAGTGACAACTTTGTGACAGCAGGATGGCCTTGGCTTGTGCTGGTATTGAGGGTGGTGGCAGGTCCAGCTGTCTCTCCACTTGACGTCTTCTCTTTCAGCCATGTCCTGGCTGGAGAGCTGTGGGCCAGTGCTTTCCCAGACCCCCATCAGTTTCAGTGAAGAGCAAACTCAGAATATTAACTGTCTTTTACACTGTTCTGTGGACATTAATCTTAGGTTAAAAATGCTTTATGGCCCAGTGGTTTTAAAAATAAGAAAAAAAAATGCATAAAGCTTGAGGAGTCATTTGCCCTGTTGCTCCTGTATATTGCAGACAAATGAACACATTCCCTGTACTTATTTATGTTGTAGACCAGTCATTTTTCCTTACACAGGAATCTTATTAAAACAATAAATCAATGTTAACCTGGGTTTTAAATTGGCCCAATGTGTTTGGAGAATTTGCTGGTTTAATTTTCCTATTTTTCATTTTCAGTTAACTAATTTAGTTTTCCCAGGTGGGATACCACAACCTTAAGACGTGGATTTATCTTGAAACCAGCAAGCCCCGACATATATTGCCACCAAAACAAGAAAAGAAAAGCCAACATTTTGTCCTGTAATGAGACAGCAGAGAAGCTCGGGTCCAGAAGGTACCCATCCTGAGCATTGCCAAGTGCCCAAGTCTGGGCCCAGGGAAGTGACACCAACTGCCTGCCTGCAAGTTCTCCTGAATATTCTGTTCTGCATTTTCTCCACATCTCCTTGGCCTGAAAGCCTCCAGTACATCTCTGTTATAGACTGAATGTTTTTGTCTTACCCCCAAACTCATAGGCTGAAGCCTTAACCCCAACATGATTATATTTGGAAATAATTTACATAAGTAATTAAAGTCAAATGAGGTCATAAGGGTAGGGTCATAGCAGAGCTACCACAGGACACTGTGCAGATATTAAGAAGAATGAGGTACATCCTACATGAAGATTTGGAAAAATCCACACAATACATTAGCTGGAAAAAAAAGCAAGGGTCACAACAGTGTGCATGGTGTGCTTTCATTTATGTCCAAAATTGACAGGTTTGTGTGCAGGGAAAATTACTAGAAGGATACACCGGAAATCATTAGCAGGTGTAGCAAGTCTGGAGGGCTGGACTGAGAGAGAAGCTTACATTTCAACAGGTCTTCTCATACTGTTTGATTTTATTTTACCTTGTTCGTGCACTTCTTTCTCAACTAGGGAAAAACACTAGAAAACAAACAAATAGGCCCCTTTCAAAGGGAGCCCCCATTTCCAAGGCAACAGTACTGCGAACTGATAATAAGCAGCACTGGTTCCGTAGAGGAGAGAATCTTGTTTTATTTGCCCTTCTGATGCCAAGCAGGGCCCTGTGGGGCTCCTGGGCACAGAGGCCGTTTTGTCCCCCATTTCTTGTAGGCAAGACTCCAACCTCCATGACATTCCCTGAGTTCCAAAGGGCAGATTCGAACAGTTGCTAATCAAGGGAGGAGCAGCCCCCGAAACCACCTGAGGCCAGATTAAAGGGACCAGAGAAGCTCATCAAAGTTAGGAGACCCACCCACCTGTGACCCTGCACACACCCTAATCTTGTCAGCAGCCCCACCCTTTTGAAACTTTGCAGAAGAAAGAAGAAACTTTGATCCTTATATCACATAACTCTGACAACAAGTCCTGACTATATAACCTCTCCCTATTCCCCAGGGAGTGGGGCACAGTTCTTAAGGAGCTGGCCTACTGTGTTCTCTTTGCCTGGCAAAGAAATAAAGCCACTCTTTCTTTCTCCTCCATAACTCTGTCTCCTTATTTCTGTTTGGCGTCGGTGCACAGAGAGCCAAGATTTTGGCAACACTTCTAGCCAATCACATTTTAAAGATCAGCCATGTCCACTGATAGAAAGAACAGATATTGAGCTTGGGGTTCTGTTTGAATTTGAAGGAAGGAATCATGGAGACATTTTCCCTTCACGCTCTTGTTGAGATGTGTTGTTAGTCACCTTTCCCAGCCTTCCTCTCTGTGTGTGGTCCTTCGGCTGTAGATGGTATCCAGATGTGTGGGCTCGTGGGTGTGAGTGGGTACTCAGAAGGTGGCAGGACCCAGAGCACAGCCTCAATTCTGGAACCTCCTAAGTTTGGGAAACTGAAGTGGGCTCATGCTGCTTCCAATATGTAACTGCCACTTTAGTCATCTGTACTTTCACTTAATGATTTATTAATTTTTGTGCCTAAGCTTAGAGAAAGCCTAAGAAACTTAGAGAAAACTTAGGAAATCAGAGAAAGCTTAATAAAGTACTACACT
Organism: Balaenoptera borealis; assembly: GCF_965194805.1. Lineage (NCBI taxonomy): Eukaryota > Metazoa > Chordata > Mammalia > Artiodactyla > Balaenopteridae > Balaenoptera > Balaenoptera borealis. The sequence goes on along the minus strand of NC_138866.1, from coordinate 43,939,132 downwards.
AAATTTTTTTCATTACTGCTTTATTTATTTATAAGTTTATTATTTAGTGATTTATTATTAGTGATTCCTTACATAATATCTTTTATCTTATATAGCAATAAATCCAAGTGTGAGAAATTTAAACAAGACATGTTTGTCAGATTGGTAAAGCTTTAAAATTTGGGGAGGAGTTACTCAGTTTTCCTGGGTCTCTCCCATGTATACATGTTATTAAATTTCTGGTTGACTTTCTCCTGTTAATCTGTGTATGTCAATTTAATTCTTAGGCTTGCCAGAAAAACCTAGAAGGGTAGAAGAAAATTTTTTCCTCCCTGAACAGTTGGTAATAAGATGGGATGCAACTTTACTGGCTGGACGCTACTTGCCCCAATGCTGCTGCAGCTAAGAGACGCTGGGACACCTGACAAAAGCCAGCAGGAGGTGAGAATTCTTGCTATATATGTCAGTCTGTCTGCAGGGTCTACTGGAAATGAAAGTGGTAAGAGTTTTTCTCTTTTTTAAAAAATTAGATTTAGCAGGAGAAAATATTTGTAGGGCTAATTTCTTGGACTCGGTGACTCTTGGTTTAAAGTTTGTCAGAGTGCTCTTGGTTTGTAGATCTGTTTCCTCCCAGATATGGTCTCTTTTTTTGTCTTTGTCTTTTGTGCCGTTTGTCATAAAGGAGGAAAACCATTGGTCTGATTAGGATTTTCTTTCATCTTGTTCTGTATATAGCTTGGCTTACTGGCCATTGAGAAAACTGTCTCTGATCTCTGCCATCCTGAAGGTACCCAAAATGGTGTGCATTTGGCAGCCAGTCAGACAGACTGAGATTCTAAGCATCTCTTTGTCAGCTCTCAGGGAAATTTGTCATAAGGGGTCCCAGTTCATATGGGGGCCTTTGGAATCTCAACCTTTGTTGCTTTGTTAATGATGCCACAAAGGTCTTTGTTTTCTTAGACTATCTTGGGGAGTGGACTTTCTGGATCTTGTAAGGGCTGCATCCTTTGCACTCTCTTGTAGGCATGCCTCTTGTATCTTATTGGTTTGAGTCACTATTAAGCTCCTACGCATCAATGGCCAGACGATGTACCCTTTGAATTAGAAAAAATTCTAAATTGGTAAATTTTTAGAGAGCTTTTACCCCCAAACAATTGTACCTGATTGGTATGCAAAGCCCCCAAAGCCTTCAAAATTCCAAAATAGCTTTATTGAATGATTTGTTGTCAAAGGCTAATGAAATATTAAATATACAAAAGGTACCTAAAACTATAAGACTGATATAACTACCGCTCCCCTCTATTCTCCTTTGAGTACTCATTCTCTCTTTAAATTGCCTTTCTACTCTGGAGAGACTGTTAAACAATTACCTTCAGAAATGGGACCATCTGAGATTATAGGCAATCATCTTCAGGTCAAAGACCAAACTGAGGGCCATAGTTAAAGAATTTCTTAAACCCAGGGAGGATCCTCAAAAGTTTTTGTAAATGGATTTTTGTAAATGGGAGGCTACCGGTGACCACAGCTTATATTCAGAGCCTGATAGGAATTTTTTTGACCTACTTTCCTAAGCTAAATGTACCCAGAGGGAAAGAAAAACATTCTAACATAGGTGGATGGGTATGTCAGTCCTTCAATATCATTTAGGTGGCCACCCAATTATTTGAGGAATTAAAAACAGCTGTCGTCGTTTTACAAATCTAGTCTTTACAGGATCAGAGGTGTGGCTCCAGAAATAATTCAAAACCCACCAATCCTTTTTACCACTTCCAAAACCTCCCCTATTTATCTTAAGAGGCTTATAAATATTGCAAAACATAATTCTGGCCTTAAGGGAACAAAAGTCCTCCTAGGAGGAACTTGCATTTCTCTCCCTGTGCTTTTGAGATGTAAATGTTCTACCTGGTCTCGACCATCTCTTTAAAATACAAATTTCAGGTCGGTAAATCTTATCAAAAGAAAGAACAAAATGGGGAAAGGACATTTGGAACTTGACTCTTCACGGACAAATGCAAATCTTAAGCGTCTTCATAGATATTAGTAAAAAGCGTTTAGCCAGCTAAACAGGTGACATTGACTTGCTCAATCTGCCAGAAACCCAATTTGAATCCAAACTCTTTTGTAACTGGTGTGTTTTATATTATTGTACCTGATTCATGGCTGAAATTTTGGAATGGGACTATGCGGTCTCTGTTTGCTTCTGTTTGTGTGTTTGTACATGTCTATATACATGTGTTATAAATGTGTGGTATTTTCTACCTTTGGATGGTATTGCCAAAATTAATTTGTAAAAGAGCTCTATTTAGTTGCTTAAAGAAAATTAAGTGCGTAATTAAATTCTCAGAAATATAATAGGAACTAACCCAAATGAATTTCAGCTTCATGTGATCTGGGAAAATATTTGGTATTAAAGCTAGTTTAAATTTGTTGGTTTAATACAGATATGTCTTTAGAGTTATCAACATTAAGTGTAATAATATTGTACCTAGGTTTACTGAAAGTCAAATAAGATCATGTTATCTGCGTTACAAAATTTGTCAGCAAGAAAAGTAGCTTGGGATGATGGTTGACGTTGTCTAATGTTTCATGAAGTTTTCATGGGTAATCTAAACATAACTGTTGGGAACAAGTAAATTAAATAAATGTAAAAGGGATAAGAGTTTTTAGGTGAACTCTTTAAGAATAATGATGTTTTATCATATGTCCACTTAAAAATAGTTTCTCCAAATATTTCAGTAATTTATAACTTTAGAGTTTTGCTAAGCTAAGTTACATGATGGAAATTCATTAAACATATAGATCATTTCCAAATAAGATAAAATACTGAAACATTAATTGCTAAACAAGTCTAAGCTTACCTACTTTTGTCTTATTATTGCAGAAAAACTAAAGATTTGGGGGGTTTGTTAGAAACATGTCTTATACCACATTGAAAAAAAATTATGCTATGAGGAAATGTACGTTTTTAGAAATTATGATATGTGTTCATAAGTTTGCAATCAAAAAAATACTGGTATGATAAACAGTTTACAATTGCTTTCTTCTTAGTTTTCACTAGAAATTAATGTTTCTAAGGTTAGGAATTCTAATTAACACATTTAGTTAAAACTACTACAGTTAATAAGGACAACATCTTCATATGCAAGGGGAAAAAGTATAAGGAATGGAAATGTATTTTGTTAAAAGGAAAGAAAGTACTTTTGTCCTAAAGTGAGGATTTAAAAAAGGAGCGGGGGTGGGGTGGTGGGGTGAGGGGGAGCACAAGACAATCTGAATATAAAAAAGGAAGTTACAGAAGGTTTTTAGAAAGGGAACCTTGAGAGAAGAGTTATACATGGTAAACTGGCTCAGATTGGAATGAAATTAATTGAATTTTAACATCAAAGGTAAGCTGTGCAAACCTACAATCTGGTTTTCTAGAGAGAGAACAAAGTTTTCTTGGACTATTGGTCTGTTTTTGAAAACAGATTGTAAAAATTTCCTTACCTTTTAAGTAATCTGTTGTAACTTTCTGTATTTGCTTTTGAAATTTTTTATTGTCACTTTGGTTAAGTGGATAATTATTTATTTCACAGTGACCTATGGTCTTTTTGACGAAGTGTTTAAAAACCTTTTTGATATTTTCGATAAACTTCCCCCAAATCAAATTCTAAATGAAGTGTTATTGACCTGGAAATAACTTTGAGGTTTTCCAGAGAGCCCCTGGAACACCTCAAGAAATTTCTTTTCTCTCCTTATAAAAGGAGATATTAAACTAATTAGTCTTTATATGCTAAATTACATGGGAAGTGTTATCAAATAAAGATGATAAACCTTCTTCGGTTATGTAGGTAAATGTTATTAATATGTGTTCTAAAAATTGTATGAAATTCCTAAAACTTGAATATGTCCTAGTATGTTATCAGTTATATTCTAGATATTATCTTAAAATGTTGTATGTTACAGAAATAACCAAAGTTCCTTGTCAATTGCATTGTAATCAGATATTCAACCATGTCATCTTAATTCTTTCGTCATTCGTAGACAGTTATCGTTTTAATCTAATGCTTTTGCAAAAATGCTTCAGCTTCAAGAAGATTCATAGAAAGGACTTTTTGACAAATACAGGTTTCTGATAATGTTCAGATTATATCACGGAACTGGGTAAGAAATCACAGAACTCTAATGGAAAACCTGATGCATAAGTTCATTGTAACAGGACACAATTGGCAACACTGGTTATAAACATTACCATGGCTTTGACTGGAATGTCATATTTGAGAATATGTATATGACCAGACAGCTTTAAGGAAGTAAGATTGACTTTATGGAGCCATAAAGCCCCTTGGAAAAAGAGCTTGGTACCTTGCAGCCAGGGTTCCCAGCAGCCTTACCAGGTGAGTAAGGGAGACTATTTCCTGGCAGATGCAGGAACCTCGGGATATTTGGGGGACCTTAAGAAGAGAGGAATTCACCCAAATCTATAGGTTTTTACAGGCAACTCTGATGGCAAGTTCTTGGCGTGGCTTCCTGGCCTTGAGAGTCATTTAAATATTCGATCTGGAGTTTCCTTATGAAAAGTTCCAGCAAAGCAGATTCAGAAGAGCCTATATGGTCAATTTCTATCCTTGCTGGACTTCTGTAAATAATCAGGCCAAGTTTAATGAGACTAAACTTATTTTGCAAATAAATTAGTCTTAATTTGGCTGTCTTTGGTAGAAATGAGGGTGATTCTAAAGAGAAAAAATGTTGTGTTTCAGCAGAAACTTAATACACAGTTATGGATATTAGATTGTAAAAAAAGAAAGTTTGGGAGTACAAGTGTTAGCAAAAGTGTGAGAGGAAAAGGCAGGCTCATTTATGTAGTAGTGGTGGTGGGTGTAAGTTAGCTCAATTCTTTTAGAAAACAATTTGGCAGTATCTGTTCAAAGTAAGATGTGCATAGTCCCTGAGGCAGCAATTCCCCTTCTAGGATTCCTTTTGCAGGAACACTTGCAGATGTGCACAAAGATTATTGTACAGGAATTTTATTCATTACTGTTCCTATTTAGGAAGATTGGAAACAACCCAAGTGCGTGTCAATAGCAGATTAAACAATCGTGATACTTCTGTACAATGAGATACTATGGTGGCATAAAGAGAAGCAGCTCTACATGTTTTGACATAGAAAGATGTCCATTATTGAGAGCCAAGTTTTTTAAAAAAGGAAAAGTGAAAAAGCATTATGTATGTTCTTATATCAATTTACATATAATATAAAGATCTATAGTAGCATGCACTAAAAAGATATCTGGACAAGTATAAAAGAAGCAGTGTTTATCTCTGGGGTTATAGGGACTTCTACTGTTTTATAGCATACACTTTGTAATTTTTATTATAGTCGTGTGTTACTTTTACTATCAGAGATAACAATAATGATTTTTAAAATAAGAAAAAATATTGATCAGAAAAAAACTGCTGCACAATCATTCTTAAAGGCAACTGACATCAGGAAGCTTGTGAAGTTACTGATAAAAATTAGTCTGCTCCTCTGACCAGATCTGCACACCAGTGACTAAGTTTTGGGAAGGGAAGTTTCTTTACTGCTTCAAATTATTCTAATTTGTCGTGGGATGCCACTGTGCATCATTACAACGTATTTTTCCATTGATTGGAGAAACAGTAGCTTAATAGGTTATTTCCTACGATTTTAACTAGAAAAGTCCACAAGTTGTCTTGAGATGCTTACATGAACACAATTTGGAAAGTGACAAGCCTTCCTATATTATACATTAATGAGAATAGGAGGAGGAGAAGGAGGAAGAGAGAAAGGGAAAGAAGAAAAGCATTTGGAAGTTCTATTCAGGAAATGATATTTCTCTTTATCTCCATCGTTAGAAATACACTCTGCAAGCCTTTAGCTAAAAGAAGGTGCTTGAAGATTTTTTCACACTCCCTCTTTTCTGTTTAACTTTGCAAGCACCAAGGTTTTTGTGAATTTGTACAATTTGTAAAACTCCTGGATGACACTGGAAACTATTCTGCTCTTATAAAATGGTTAATGGTGCCCTCTCTTGGATTTCCTTTTAAAATCCCAGGCTGGTGCATGACCTTGGCTGCTCCAAGATCAACCTAGGAAATGTGGCAAGGACCAGCTTTCCACTCAGCTGTAACTGCCTGTTTGGTTTGGGTTGGGATGTGAGGGGTCCGGATTCCCATTCACTGTCTTGTCTGGCTGGTCCAGAGTCCTGAAAGGGACTGAGTTGGTAAGCTGTTCCAGCATTCCCATTTACAGTGAGGAATTGGAGGCTGGGGTGAATGGCTTATTCACCGCAGCCTAGAACACGCAGCAAAACTCAGGTCTCCGCAAACCCTACTCTGCTCTTTCCATGGCTTTGTGATGAAAGTTGTTCAAATGAAGATTTATCTCTTTATTTTGGTGGAATGTCTCAAGGGTTTGATTTGAATTATGAAATGCATAGTTGCCTTTCAGCTCATGTACAGTCTAGCAAGTCTTCTCATTAGCATTTTCGGCTCAGTCTTTGCCCATCTAGCCCTGGCCTCCTTCCTGGAATGAGTCATGGCTTGAACTCCAGGGGCTGCCTGAGCCTCCTGCCCCTCGATGCTGCTGCCAGCACAGACAGCATGACCTGAATCACACAGCCATCATTACCGATGCACTTCAGTCTCCAACCTGGGAGATGAAACCTGATTGGCGCTTGGGGGCAGGATGCCAGCTTCCTGAAGAAACAACAGACTCTGTCTCTTAGAACTGAGCTGTAACATCAGAGCTGTAAGGTGAGGGCCATATCAGCCTGGGCGTTCATTAGAGGTTGGGAGCTTAAGGCCTTGAGTGGTGAGCTGAAGGGCTCCACACTTTGGGTCCCTTTCCAGTCTCTGGTTTATGAATGTCATCAATTCAAAGAGTAGGCAAGACAGACATAACACAATAAAACTGGAGATGCCCTGAAATTGTCAGCTCATTATGAAAGATCTATATACAAGAGATGTCCTCACATTAGACAACATCTTAAAATTCATATATTTCCAAGAACAAATTGTAAAACTGAAATAAAGTGCTAAACCATTAATATTAAAAACACATTTTTATCAATCATGGCAGAGCAAAGAATGAATTTGCTTTCTAGGCTCTCTTTAGAAAATTATATCTTAAAAGATTGTTGATATATAAAAAGACACTCAAAGAGCAGGCAGCTAAAATAGGGAAATTAGAGAGGTATGTCAGACTGTCAATGAATATATGATGTTGTTTATACGGGTGTTGTAATGTTTGTGTTATTGGTCACTATTTTAGATGTCTAATTTGCTCTTACTTCTTTTTCACTCTAAATAAATATTCATTTGGCAGCAATTTCATACTCTTTTTCTTAAAGAGGGGCCTCTAAATCGCATACACATCATTCCCCCACAGAACCTGGGCCAGATTTTGTACATCTTCCTGCTGATACCCAGCTGCACATGTGTGTCCAGTACTGGCCAGGCACCCCCAACATTGTCGTCATCCACAGGATCATTATCTCCTTTGCAAGCATGTTTTGCTTCCGACTTTGGAAGAGCAGTCACTTCCCATTACCTTGGATCTAGCGTAGAGACTATGGATGACTTACAGCATCTCCTAGTTACTTAAACTCTCTGTGCCTTAGTTTTCTCATCTGTAAAATGAGGATAATCCTGGTACCTACTTTGTAGGATCGTTGTGAGGGGTAAATGAATATCTGTAACATGCTTAGAACGGTAAGAGCTGGCTGTGATTTTATTTTCTTCTTTGCCCATACACGCGCACTTCACAATATGCAGTAGAACAAGACCTCAGACTTTCTTCACCCTTTTCTCCCTCCTCCCTTCAATATTGGGAGTTCGGAGGAGAGATGAGAGGTTGGTAGCGGTAGGACTCATGATGAAAGACAGCAAAATCTTCATCATGCAGGAAATCAACAGATAAAGTAAAAATTCATAAATCCAGAAATCACAATGGAAGCATACTATCTAGAAATACAGAGGCAAATTCTAGAAGAAATGGCTAAAAGATTTGAAAGTTGTGGCCTCTGAGGAGGTAAGAAGGGATGGAGCTGGAAATTACTGGTTTTTTCATCATAAGTTTTGACTCTTTTAAATATGTGCCTATGTAATTTGATTTTTTAAATTTTAAATATTTTTAAAATGTTACAAACACAAACATTTGACTAAAAATACCCTTTCAAAGCATTCTTTTGATTGGAAGAACTGGGGTTTTTTTCCTGATGTGATAACAATGCTCCTGGTTCCTCTTTGCAGTCATTTTAATAAGAAAAATTAATAAGCAGCAAATTGCAACAAAAAGGAAGGGGTTTGTTTAGGTAAATTATAAGTAAGCTTTCCCTTGTGGAAGCCTTTGCTTAATTGGCCTGCAGCTGGTGCTAATTTATTCCCTTCACTGTATCTCATTTTGGTCTTGCATGTGTATTTGCGTGTGTTTGTGTTTTAAGCTTCACATAATTTGAGGCTTTCATTTGATGGCATGAATTTGGATACAACTGGAACTGCTCATGAGAAGCTTATCCTAAAGAAGAACTTACTTTTCTGTTATGGCTGTTTTGAGGTACACCCGGAAGCTACTGATTGCAATAGGAGTACAGCTGGGATGAACTAGGTTGGGGGTTTCTACGTGATTATATTTGATCTTATTTTCACATTATATTGTTCTCTCAGTTCATACCCTTCCACTCCCCAGTTCAGTATTTAAGGCATGAAAGAAGCTTGGATTGGCTAGTTAATAGGTACACTGGTTCACTGGGCATGAAAGTCAATGCTTGAGCCTCTATCTAGAAAAGGTAGCATCCTGGGCACAAAATGGAGAGGCAACTGGCTTTTTTAGTTTGAAAAATGGAGAATACTATCTGGGTGTATTTCTCTTGTGCCTGGGAGTATTTCTGCTGGGTCTGCTGGACACGAATTGCATTTCATTATCAACTAACAAGTGGCATCAGTCATGGTCCCATCTCTCCCTGGCTCACAGGAGGGATCAGTGCAGAGAACATATTGTTGTTGATGTTTTTCAATCTAGGTACAAGGGGAAGATTTCATTTTATTACTGAATTGCAAGTCATGCTTGCAGCCAAAATTAATCACTTGGTGAAGATTCTTACTGTTCTTTTTTCCCTGTTCGTATTTTACAGAGCCAATACCTGGCTTAAAAAAAAAAAAAAAAAAAAAAAAGTAATCAGAGCCCAACTGCTAGCTCTTTTGTAACGCAAAACTGAGGCTTTTGAGTTTGAGACGTATTAAATCATATCACAAGATACTACATACGAAGTTATTCTCTCTATAAGAGACTCACCAATAAAGTATTGAAAGTAACTTTGTTTAAAAGCAAAGCACTGTTGAACTTTGAAAACATTATGCCAAATGAAATAAGCCTGACACAAAAGGACAAATACTGTGATTCCACTTATATGAGGGACCTAGAGTAGTCAAATTCCTAGAGGCAGAAAGCAAATGGTTGCCAGGGACGGGGGAAGAGGGAATGAGGAGTCATTATTCATTGGGTCAGAGTTTCTGTTCGGGATGATGAAAAATTCTGAAAAAGGATGATGGTAATTGCTGCACATCGTAGTGAATGTGCCTAATGCCACCAAATTATATTCCTAAAAGTGGTTTAAATGGTAAATTTTATCTTATGTATATTTTACCACAATAACAAAAATACCAAAAAAGCAGTGTTTCCTGTGTGACGCCAGTGCATTCCAAATTATATAAATAGGCACATTATGCAATTTTGTAAAACTCAGAGGTATTTACTGCCACCTCCCCCCTCAGTCATCCTTTGGCCTTTTGTCCTATATTGTTCTTCAACAAGGGAAATAAAGGGAGAGGAAATTTAACCTTATAAATACTGCTGATTTTTGGTCGAATCCATGGTCCTCTTGCAACATGGTGTTTATCACAGTCTTATCAATATTTAAGTGTAGAGATTATCAGTAGATTTCAAACTTTTCTCATCCCATTTCTCCTTCACGGTCGAGGATATTATGTTTTGGATGTGCAATAGCTCGTGCCGTCATTGCTACTCTCCTCTGATGGCGACCAGTCTCCCCAACAGCTGCAGAAAGAATTTCCGCAATAGCTCAGCCAAAGGGGAGCAGTGGGAATTCTGTAGGATTAGAGCTGGAATCTGAAGCTCAGGCACAGGGGCTGGGATGCTGCAGATGGACACTTAGGCTATTTGTTAACGTCATATTTCCAAAGCACAGCTAACTCTTGCCTATGTTTGCTTATCTCTGAATAGTCTCCTTCCTCTCGTACTAATAAGCAGGAACTGCTGGAAACATCCCTTGCTTATCATATGGCAGTATCCTCCGGACGTCTGCTGGGAAACAGGCAGTCACTGAAGTGAGCACAGCTCACACGCTCAGCTATAGCAGTCACCTGCTATCTCAAAACTGTACGTTTGCTCTATAGTGATGGTGACCATCGGACGAGAAGCAGTCAGAATATCAATACATTTTACACCTTCCTCCCTTTAATATATTTAAAATCATGCCTATCACCCAGAAGAATCTATTATTTCATCTCTTCTTAAGGTTCTATAACTTTAGTATGTCAAAGTTAACGGAGAGGAAATAAATTACTCTTGTCTTTTTATATCCGATGAAAGTATAATCGTGGTACCTTTAGCCCAGTGTCCGGTCACACTAGGTGTCATGTTACAGAAACCATAGTCAATACTATTCACTTTTCTGCATGTGTATAAATATCTTGTTCTAGAGGTTAAGGTAAAGACACCAACCCATTCATAGTTTATTCTAAATAAATAAGAGAGCATTGCAGGGGGAGAGGGTAGGGAAGGCTTAAAACTCAGAAATATATTAACTATATTGTTTTCTAAAATACCTATCATAGAAGCCATTGTTGAGCAAAGAACTTTTAAATGATTGGTATAGCTTAGAGAAGTTGAGGAAAATACAATTGTTTTCTTATATTTTGGGGAAAAAACATATCCAAAACTTGGAAATAGAGAAAAAGTGACTGCATATCCTTTCTACATCACACTGGAGCAATGTCCAATGGGCCACATAAGGATTACCTAATTCTCTAAGGTATGATATATACCTTTGTTAGACTTTATTTATTTATTTATTTATTTATGGCTGTTTTGGGTCTTCGTTTCTGTGCGAGGGCTTTTCTCTAGTTGTGGCAAGTGGGGGCCACTCTTCATCGCGCTGCGCAGGCCTCTCATTATCGCGGCCTCTCTTGTTGCGGAGCACAGGCTCCAGACGCGCAGGCTCAGTAGTTGTGGCTCACGGGCCTAGTTGCTCTGCGGCATGTGGGATCCTCCCAGACCAGGGCTCGAACCCGTGTCCCCTGCATTGGCAGGCAGATTCTCAACCACTGCACCACCAGGGAAGCCCCTGACTTTATTTACTACTGATTTGTATATGTTAACCTGTAGTAAATTTAAGCAATGCAAATGATTCTTGTCTGGTGGCAATACAAATGAATTTTGTCCACAGAGAAATTGTTTGTGCCTGGTAAAAAAGATTACAACCCAAAGGTCTAAGTTTTATTGTCCTGTATGATATTAACTACTTTTGTGTGTAATTTAGTCATTTATTCAAGTAAGTTTTTTTAAGTGACTACAGATGATGTTTCCCCTATATTCCTTAGAACCAGTTTTGGTCCTTCATGAAGAGATAAGCAGACCATTAGTGTGTTCTTACTTTACTTTTGTACAACAGTGATGTTTGTAACCTTGTGAAAATTATACTTTGACACTGATGTACTTCTCAAGGCCTAAGAAGGCAAGTAACCAATCGTCACTGATAGTGCTGGTTAGAAGCCAGTGTTCTCAAAGACCAAAAAATGAGTTTCCATGAAACATCAGTGTTGCTTGTTTTACAGCATGTCCGAAGTCCAGATGGGTTTTGAATTACCAGCAACTTGCCTCAGCATTGAACTGAGACATTCCAAATTCACTATCACAGTGGTCGAGTGGGCAGGAGAGGGTTGAGTGGGAAGAAGCGGGGAGAACAAAGTGAAAAGACCATTCTGTCCAGAATTACTAAACAATCCAGAATGGGAAGGACCAGTTTGCTACCTAAGAGTTATAAACACAAACCCAAAAAGGCATCACCTATGCTGTATAATCTCAAATACTGGATTCCTATTAATAATTCAACCTCAAATAGAACAAAACGGAAGTTTTTATATTTAAACTGGGGGGAGGGAAATGATCCATACTCCTTCCTCCTTAAAGGGTCACAATGAGGTTCATTAGTGACTGGCTCTTTCTGGACCTGAACAAAGAGGAGATGATTAAAATGAAGAGAGAGAAATTGGTCTCGGTAATAAAGTAAAAGAGTTTTCTGGAAGCTTCTTTAGAGGAAGGAAGTGTGTGGTCCCTGAGGGATGTGGAGAAAGTGAGGAGAAGAGAGAAGTTTCCATGAGAGAGCAGGCCCCAAGGCTGCAGAGGCAGATCCTTCCACAGAGAGAAAAATCTTGAACAAAAATCATGCCCAGTACTTGATTTTGAATTTTTTCCTGCTGCTCTATGATTGCACTCAGTCCCCTCAGCCTTTCAGTAGAAATCTGTCACCTTAAGCAGATGCTTTGGGGAATGAAGGAGGAGTGGGCCAAGCTCAGGCAGAAGTGTGGAGATGAGGGGACAGTAGCCACAAAAGCTGAGGTGGCCAGGAGGAGGCATTTGGCCTGACAAGTCACAGGAGGTCACCCCCAACCCCTCTGCCCAGCTTCCAAGAAACCTTAGAAATGGGGAAAGCATGCTGGATTCCCTACATTTATATGAAAGGAGGACTCAATTCATTTTTCTTAATTAAAAGAAAGAATGATCCCAGAATCCTAGAGAGCTGGAGAATCCCGGTTACATAAATATACCTTAAAAATCTGGAGTGAAATGGGCCATGGAAAGTGGATTGAAGCCGTCATCTCCAACCCGATTACTGTCTGGGTAATTCGCAAGTCTAGGCATCTTCTTGCTGGTTCAGAGCAGGGGCAAAGCAGGTCTGGGGGAGCTGACCCTTTAAGAAAAAGAACGCCAAATTACTCAAATAAAACAAGGTATGGGCCTGAGCAGGGACCTCTCAATCTAAAAGCTCCAAAGCCGAAGACTTATTTGCAATGTGGTACATCAGCCTCTAAATTCAAGGTATTTTTAAAGCAGGGTTTAAGGAAATCAATGACATATCTAACCTCTCAAGTCAATATTATATTTAGAAAAGGAAAGCTTGAGTCCTTTCAGAGCAGTTCAAACACAAGGGTGTATGACAGAAGGTGCTGGAACCTGCTTCTTATTCCAGGGCAGTGATTATATGGGCTAATGTGGTACTGTTCTAGAGATAATTTGCTGCAAATAAGAAAGGGCTTTGCCTCCTCAGGACTGGCACCACAGCCATCACTCAGAAGAGGGCAGATTAAAAGGCCAGGCACCAGGTGGCCCTTGGAAAGAAAGGTCAAAATAGCCTTCACAGATAGGTAGGGTTTTCTAGGTAATGTTGGATGAGGCCTCTCACTTCTCCTCAGCTTTTAAAACAGATTTGAGGATTTAGTGATAATCCTTTTGTTTTCACTGTTTGGCCTGAAATCCATTAACTTGGGTGGTCCTGAATCTATTTTGTTAAAATTCTTTATCTTTTTCCTTGCATCAGTGATAGATTTTAGATGTTTTCTCTTTTTTTGTTTTGTGTTTTATTTTTTAGTTGGAAAAGGATATGGTGCTCACAGCAGGCTAGAAAGGGATAAAAGGCAGTCACATAGCTTTTTACGAATAAATACCTGGCAACACTCCAGATTTAGAAATTATATATTTCTATTTTTATAAGACTAATAAAAAAATTCCTTCAGCCATATAGAAACATATCTGATGCTATATGCTTTCAAAAGCACATTTAGACACTTGATTTCATAAGATCTTCTCTAAGAACCCCATGAAGTACGCAGAGTGAGTATTATTTTTCCCTTTCTCTCCTCTCTTTCCCCACCTACCTGCTCACTCTCCCAACAATCCTCTGCCCTGAAATTTAATGATAACACTGAAATCAAGCCTAAGGAGAGATCCCCAAGCTGGTATGGCAGCCAGTGGGGGAACTCGGATTGGATCTCAGGATTCCTGACCCGTAGTCCAGTGGGCTCTCCTATTGAATCTGTAAATAAATTCTCCCATTAATTTCTTGCACTAATTAACAGGAGTTTCTGTCCATGCCATTATTACTTACTCCTGTTTGCCTTTACCTATGCCTTTACCTATGGCTCTAAACTTTTTAGCTTCCCAGGGCCTGGTTCTACCTGGAGCCAAGGACATTTGCGTTGGGCCTGGTAGGGGCCCCTGTTGCATGGATGAATGAATGAATGAACCTACTGAAGGGAAGGACAGTGGTGGAGGATGGAGACGCTGGCCTGCCTTTCTCAGGACTCGGGGGAAGGTCTTCCTGCTCCTGGAGAGCTCTCTCCCCTGTGCTCACACCATCTTTTCTGGGTTTCCTCCTTTCTTCCTGGGCCACTCCTTCTGCCTTGTTTGCAGGCCCATCATTCTCCACCTGGCCGCTAAACCTGGGAGGTCCTCCAGGTGAGTCTTAGGCCCCTCTTTCCTCTGCTATACTCACTCCCGAACTGGGTTCAACCTTGCCCTCTCCTTCAGATGTCACCTACATGCCATTAACTCCCAAACCATTTTTACCCCAGTCCTCTCTGAGCTTCGACCCTTAAATCCAACTAGGGATTTACTGTGTCTACTAGGATTTCTCAAATTCTCAACACACCCCAGACAGAACTCAGGATCTTCCCTCTTCCCCCAAACTGGTTTTCCTGCAGGATTGATTTCCTATCTACCACACATCCCATTGCCAAGTCCCGGGAACTCCTCTCTCCCTTCCCCTCTGGAGCCTATGCATGACCAAGTCTGCTGGTTTTGCCGGCTGAGTATCTGGTGACAGTGACAACTTCCCCCTACTCCACCTGCATCTCCCCGACCTAAGTTACCATCGTCTCTCATCTGGAGTTGCAATAAGTAGCCTGCACTTCTCCTTAAATCCACTCTTGTTCCTCTTACTCCTCTTTACACCAAAGGCTCTGCACATCACTCATCAGCTTCTATGGTGCTTCCCTGCACCACCTTCCCTCACTATGCTGCCGCCAAGCTGACTGCCTTGGCCCCCTCCTCCCCAACTACTGTCACCTTCACCCATGGTCTTCTCTGTCCCACTCCCAGTGCACATACATACACACAACCACCTTGTCACCTCCTGCTCATCCTCCAGGGCTTGCCCAAGCATCATTTCCTCAACCCCAGGCTCTGTTCCTTTGTTCAACATGCACATAGATTGATGCCCCGGACACACAGAGCTCAGATTTGTAATTATACTCCTTCATTACATCAACCATCCTTTCCTGAGCACCTGCTTTGTGCCAAGCACTGTTCTAGGCTCTTGAGATCCATTGGGGAACTAAACAGACAAAACTCCCTGCTCTAAATTGGCTTACGTTATATGGGTAACTATAAATTCACTTCAGTGCTTACCTTTTTAATGTCTGTCCTGCACTGGGCCCTGTGTCCAATGAGAGCTGGGATTGTGTCTGTTTTTCTGTCAAGTATCATCAGCCCTCAGCACAGTGCTAGCTCCCAGCAGATACTCAAACGTTTGGGGAGCTAATGGCTCTTCACATTTGTAAATTAACAAATGAATGAATAAATGTAATTTTCATATTGTGACTTGGCTTACATTAAATTTGTGATATTTTTAATAGTTAATAAATATTGTGATAAATGATCAGAAAATAAAGTCCATTTGTAAAATCACCAAGACAGTCTTTCTCCAACTTACCCCTTAACCTTTTTTTTTTTAACCCATTAACCTTTAAAGGATGTCAACAGCCATTCCCTCCTCCCCTAGCATTTAAGTGGCTTCTGAAGAGCCAGCTGAACTTTGCTGCCATCTTTTGAGCAAAGTTAGTACCACAGCGATGAAGGCTCCATCCCACCATATTTCAACTTCTCAGTTATCAATGAAAAGTCCCACCACTGTGTTCTATCTTTGCCTAAAAATGCAAGAATGTGTTGCCAGTTAAGAGGAAATGCATGGCCACACCCAGTGCCTTCCTCTATTATAGTTTTTTTTTTTTTTTTATGGCTGTGTTGGGTCTCCGTTTCTGTGTGAGGGCTTTCTCCAGTTGCGGCAAGTGGGGGCCATTCTTCATCGCGGTGCGCGGGCCTCTCACCATCGTGGCCTCTCCTGTTGCGGAGCACAGGCTCCAGACGCGCAGGCTCAGTAATTGTGGCTCACGGGCCCAGCCGCTCCGCGGCATGTGGGATCCTCCCAGACCAGGGCGCGAACCCGTGTCCCCTGCATTGGCAGGCAGATTCTCAACCCCTGCGCCACCAGGGAAACCCTATAGTTTTTTTTTTTATTTGTTTGTTTGCATAGCTCTCTCTTACCCTCCTTCTTCCTTCCATATCCTAGCACCATGGTAAATGCTTAATAAAATTTTTTTATGTGAACATTTACGTGAACAGTGAATGAATAATTGTTGTGTATCAGAATCTGTAGAGCACAGACACTCAACAGATATTAGCTATTACTGTTATTATTAACATTATCATTATTATCAAGAACCTTCCCTTGCAAAGCAGATGCGTTAGATAAGACTTCCGCAGTGAGTTCTTCCATGTGTGAGGACACCCATCCCAAACTCAATATAAGTTTTCTATATTTTCCTCTTCCCCATTCTCTCTCTGGCTCTCTCTTCTAGAAAGCCTGTTAAAACTACTTTTTAAAGGGTTGCTATCTCAACCCTTTAAACATATATACATACACACACATATATATACACATATATATGTATATATATATAGTGCTTTATATTTTACATTATATTTTATATATTTCCAATAAAATTATAAATGCCTAGTTACAAAGGAATTGTATTTTAAACTTAGGATCTCCCGCAATACGCAATAAACTCCCCTGGACTGTACTAAAAGCTCTTCTCTGAAATGAAAGACATGAAGAAATGTTTTATTTTGCTCAGATATATTTTGCGTGAAGACTGGGGTAAGAAGTATATGATAGAAAACTAGCTGTATATTTAAAGTAAATATTTGAAAACTATATTCCTTTGGATATTTCACAAATTTAAAATCTGTCTTCTTTGAAATAGCTGTAATGCCAGGGAGTCTTTGTATATTTGAAGCTGGAGAAAAAAAAATAAGAACCAAGAATCATGGCAAAGTTAACTTCTTTAAATAAAGCAAGCCAGAGAGATGAAAAAAAAAAAAAATTGGATTGCCCCCTGAGGAAAAGTCTGGAAGGATTCCACGTATAACCATTTGAGCAATATACAGACTCGTTAAAAGAACAGATATTCCTTGGAGTCTCTGAAGAATGTCTATACCAGTATTGGTTTCAGATAAGTGAAGTTATTGGATAAGCCAAGAAAACGAAACCATGAAACTAAGAGGTTCATCGTCAGCTGGCGATTAGCCCTCTGAGCACGACTGGGAAATGCTGCAGCTGGAGGAGAACCCATTTCATTCCACGTACCTGCTTTGTACATATTAGGTTGTCAACAAAGATCTATTGAATTCAAGGGGACCTTCATTAGCCAAATTCTCATCTTTCTTTACTCTTCACCACACTTCAGTTCATGCTAATTTAATGATTCTAAACATCCAACTTTAAAAAAAAATTTTTATTGAAGTATAGTTGATTTACAATGTTGTGTTAGTTTCTGGTGTACAGTGAAGTGATTCACTATATATTTCAATATATATATATTCTTTTTTATATTCTTTTCCATTATGGTTTATTACAGGATACTGAATATAGTTCCCTGTGCTATGCAGTAGGACCTTGTTGTTTATCTATTTTATATATAGTAGTTTGCATCTGCTAATCCCAGACTCCTAATTTATCCCTCCCCCACCCCCCTTCCACTTTGGTAACCATAAGTTTGTTTTCTATAAACATCCAACTTTAAATGTTCAGTTTTAAACAATTGATTTAGAACAGGGATGTCCAGAAGAACTATGTTTTGAGATGTAGGTTGCCAAATGATTGAGAAAACTAAATGAAGTCTGTGAACAGAAATTCGAATGATTTTCTATTTAGTGGCTACGTCGCATGTGCTTTTTACTAATTTTGTTAAAAACGTTGCTCTTTTTCATTTTTGCCCAGAAGCATTCTGAGAATTGGATGCTGTCTTTGGTCCTTTATGTGTGGTGGCCTGGTTCATCAGAAATGGAACGGCTTTGTTCTGGGGAAATTTTTCCGGTCTCAGCTGAACACAGTCAAAGCACTGAGCAGTATGACCTCTTTGTTTTCCCCGCCTCGTGCATGAAAGAAGATACCTGCCAGCAATTTCCTGTGCTGACAGATTAGGAATGAAGCCTCCGAGCCAGAGGGGAAATGGGAGAACTGACTGGATCAGGCTGGTCATTTGGGAAGACTAATGCTGACTACAAGGCACCTACCCAAGACATCACCTGGTTATTTAAAAACCTTTGTGTAGTTCAATGGGCTAAATGGGAGTTCTATGCAGAGGACAAGGAACTATTCATTTCTCTCAGGTGTAACTTTTCAGAAGAGCCCTCAAAATAGAAGGCCCCTCTATTTTGAAAGCACTAAATCCTCTTGGTGACTTTGGTGAAAGAGACATGAAATAACTGATGAAGGCAAATGTGTTTCAGATGGAAAATAGTGTCTCTTGGAATGGAATGCCCGGTGAACATCTGGTGTCCCTTTATCTTGAATGAACATCTGTCTCGTTGGTTAATAGATTACACCTGTTGACCCAGCCAAACCTCTCCCTACATCTAAATGAAGGTGAAAATACTGAGGTCCCACCCCAAGAGAGCCTGATATCATATTTTGGTTTTGGCCTGGGCTTCGGGATTTTTTTAAGCTCTCCAAGTGATTTTAATATGCACCCAAGATTGAGAAGGCCAGTGTAAGCAGAGACTTGGATGGATTTGGGAATACGATTTATTAATGCAACAAAAACTAAAACAAACTAGAGATGTGAATTGTTTATAGAATTTTTATCGTGAACTTAAAACATTTTAAATAATTTTGCTTACATTAAATTTTTTTCATTTTTAACAGTTTTAGACAACTTTATGTTGAATTTATTGAGTTCTTGTCAATATTATAAACACACCCTAAGAAAGATGATACCTTGTCCATTGTGTCAGTGATGGACAATTTTTAACAAACAGAAAGATAAAACAAGTCTACATATTGTTCACATCCCTATGCATGCAATTCTTTCAGACTTTGCCTCAGGGGACAACCCTATAATGGGTTACCTCTGATTGAAGACGATCTGGGGTGACTGGTGCTTTGTTATTTTCTTGTTTCCATAACTGGCTCATATAGTCAAATTCTGTATTTTTATAACCTAATGGCTTGATTAATTAATTAATAATTAATATTTAAATTAACTTAATAAATATGACTGGGCCACTGGGCGAGAGTCTTTATCTTTGTATAGCAGGAGACAATTTCACTTATGTTAGTCGAAATATGATTCTAGAAAAACCTGTTTAGAAGCTGGTACTAGCCAAAGACTACCTTGAATTCAAAAATGACTGAACTCTGGCACCAGTAAGCCATGCTCATGTAGATAATATCATGCCCTGACACCTTCAATTGTCTTTATGGCTTTGGTTTAGTGACTATTAAGGCACAGCCGTAAAACAAACAGGAAAAGGTAGTGCTGAGCTGTAGTCCTAACGTACCGCAAACACCACCCGCATATCAACTATAATTAAAAACTCTTAAAACTATAAAAGATATGCCTATTTGAAACCTTTATTGGCTGCCACTACATTTCCTTGTGGTAAACTGACCAAGAAGTCAAACTAAGAAGTACCTTAAGGTTACATTCTTTAAAATAAGCAAGGGCCAAGCAAATATAAAATACCTGTTGGTTTAGTAAAAACAGAGCTTGCTTTATCCTTTCACTCATTTATTCGTTCGTCCAAGGAGCCACTGTGTGATAAACAAGCATGGATTTCTCCTTCAAGGGTAATTAAGATGAAACCACAAAGCCAAATAGTGTAGTCAGGAAAGCCAAAGTGTTCTACCACTCTTGGTCTGGAATCTTTAAAAAATGTTTTCATTATAAAATTGAGTATATGTTTTTTAAATTTTAAAAAATAATTTCCACAGATTTATTTTTACATTTATAGGTGGTATTTTCACTGTAAATCATAATTTTTCTGGGCCTCAGTTCCTGATTTATGAAGTTATTAATCAGGTCACAGAAGCTAAAGCTGCCATAAAAAAAGAGACTCAAAATCATGGTGGCTTCAACGGGTTAGAAAAGACAAAGTTTGGTTTCTCTTCCACATCCAAAGCTGAACAGGCACTCTGAAATAGCTGGGCAGGTCGACTACACAAAACCATGACTGACCCAGGACGGCTAGTCAACTCTATGTTCTCAATATGTGACTTCCATCTCTTGGGCCCAAGGTATCTACTGCAGTTGTTGCTGCTTCCCGACCAGTGGGATAAAAGAAGTTTGAGAACAAGCAGCTACTTTACTACAGAACTGACTAGCTACTTTACTACAGAACTGAAGTTGCATGCATCTCTTCTGCTGACCTCTTATTGATTCAGACTTGGTCTCATGGCCATCCCTAGCTGCAAAGGAGCATGGGAAATGCACTCTATTTTGGGGTGGTCATGTGCTCAGTTCAATCTTGGGGAGTTCTACGACTAAAACAAAGAAGGGGAGAATATATAGTGGGGAACACTTAGCAATCTCTGCCGTTTGAAGGGTTCAGACTGGAGGATTTTCAGTATGGCACTTAGTATTAAATCCCATGACTCTATGATTTGGACCAATGTCTGGTCAGCTCTTTAATTTTAAACCCGAAGAGTGTGTGTGTGTGTGTGTGTGTGTGTGTTGGCGCGCGTGCACGCAGATTGTGACTCAGTAGGTCTGGAGCAAGACTTGCGATTCTGCATTTCTTACAAGTTCTTCTGATGATGCTGATGTTGACGCTGCTGGTCCACAGTTAACACCTTGAGAAACGAGGAGCTAACCCAGCCTGATAAGAAGGCAAAAGCCAAGTGAGGCTCTCTGGGGTAGCACATTACATCAGCGAACCATCCAGTGTCTCACCTTGTACTTCTGATGGAAGGGTCACCTGCGTCAGCACAAAGCTATCACCACCCTTGATAAAAAAGAGCAGCCCAGATGTCAGCTTTGTGCATGGATAGTGGATTAGGGAAAGACTGTGTATGATGGGTTCAGAATACTTTCTGTTACTAACTCATATACATTTTCAATACATGGCCTACAATCTAAAATTAAAAGTAGATAATAGGATATTTACATGGCATTGGTTTGGACTTTGAGAGAATTTACCTCCATTCCCATATGTTTATTTATTTTTGATCACTGTTTCATTTAAAAATGAAATCCACCATCACTTCCACATACAGAGTTAATCTCTATTGGACATCCAAAGTACATGTGACATCTTAAAGGTCACTGACAGTCGTAAAAATCCTTTCCTCAAAGACTTTTTTACATATTTCAACTAAACTGGACATTACTAATATCAGTAGACACATCTTAAACTGTATTTACCTACCAACTTATTCATTTTATAGAAGACAGAATTTGTTGTATTTTTATTGATCTAAAATTGTTACCCATTTTTATCTAACCTAAGAAACGTTCCTTTTTGGCACTTTGTTTTTACACTTTGAAGAGCCATAACTTCAAAAGAGAAAATTGGAGACTTTTCTGGCATCCTATCACATGACATATTCTGTCCATTTCCTGGACTTCACATTTGAAATGGAGCACAGTGAATTTTGAAGTAATTATCACTTATATTGGAGGAGTCCTAACAGAGCCACTGGCTTTTAGCTAATTTGAAAATGAGGTGAGAGTGGTGTATTCTGACAGGTCTTCAAGTTCCCAAGATCCCGGGATGGTTCTTCATGGCTCCCCCTAGCGGATAGCTGCCTCTGTCTAATCAAAAGTTTAGGGGCCACTGTCCCAAGGAAAAGTCCTGAGATTTAGAAAAAGAGCAAAAGGAGGTAGTGAATTAAAGTCTTATAACGATTACCGAAAAAAGTTTACACTGTTTATCCCTGGGTAGAAGATTTTGAGGCTTTTACTTTAAATTTTCTGTTTCCAGGGTTTTTAAAATCTTAATGTATGTTTTATAGTCAGATAAAATGCAATCTAAAATTAAATATATTAATGAATTCTCAGAAAGAAAGAAGAAAACGAAGAAAGGAAGAAAGGAAGGAAGGGAGGGAGGAAGTATATAAGGGTTGGAGTAGATGACCTCTACAATTTCTCCTTGGTTTTACAAATATGAATCTTATGACTAGGCTGAGAATAGACAAGATGGTCACCATGGAGAATTTTAGGCCAAGCTTCCAAAATTTTATGGCAAAAAAACCCCTCTGAATTTGGAGAGAGGATATTGTTTTCTCTGAGCCAAGAAGAACATTAATCACCAAAATACTTGGCTGACACAGGGCTGCTGTCTGCCCACTGGCACTCAGTTTGACCTTGGTATATCATCTAATGACAGTCCTAAAACCGAATAAAAGAAGATGCTAATTAAAATTAAAATAATAATAAAAACACTGGCTGCATTGGGAAATTTATGATCTGTCTACTGCTTTTCCATTTGTTTTGCTTGTGAAGGCTGCGTGTGGTTATAAAATGCTTCCTCTGTTCTTAGCTGTAGCCATAAATAATGTCAACTTCACACACTGAAATTTTTAGCTCTCTTTTTCTCCTCTGTCACCTCCAAGCTTGGTCCTCTTCACTGATCTTAGGATTTCTATTCCTAAGGACTCAGAAGAGAGATGTAACCTTCAGTTCCCCTGGCCACACCAGCCTGTGGGGGACAGCAAATAAGTACATGGCTACCGACTGTAATTGACATTGACCCCATCCACCTTCCTGCTTCCAGTAAGATCACTAGGTCTCCAAATGCACCACACCCCGACTATTCCTCTATTCCTTTCCAGAGATCCAGGACCTCATGCGCTGGCTTGGGGACCAGTAAAAATTTTCTGGTTATTGCAGTGTCCATTGTCACCACTCTCTGACTTCTCCTGCCAGGGCTATGCCATAGCTGTTCCTTTCCATGCCCCAGGGGCGCCATTCACACAAAATACAATGAATTGTGCAGCTTGTAGGCCCCTTCTCTGCCAGGAGCCTGCTCTGACCTCCCTGGGCACCCTGCAGTTTCTCCTGCTCTTGCTGGTGGAAGGGGGTACCTTACTCCTCTATGCGGAGAGCTCGAGAAGAGTGCCTGAGCTCTTACTTGACAGTCTTGTCTCCAGAAGAATTTGGTTGAGGTCCTAGGGGCTCCACCTGCATGTTACTGAAAGGCATCCCTTTCCGCTGACAGTGTAACAGGTTCCCAAGTGAGAAAGCAGGACTGAAAATCTGTCCTGTGCCAGGTGAACGCTCTCATAGATGCCCCAAGGTCTTCACACACACACACACACACACACACACACACACACACACACACACGCACACAAATGCACAGTATTAATTTCTACTTTTAGGAGCCAACCAATAATCCCACTCTGTCTTCCAGGATGTCCAGCAGGTTATGCCTCAGAACTCCTCAAAGTTTTCACTGCTAGCTCATCGTCCCTGCAAGGAAATATCGGAGCCTGTGGTTAGTTTGATCCTGGTAGAAGATGTGCAGGCAGGAGTGGCTGACTGAATATGGGATGCTGCAAGCTCTGCCTATATTGCCCATTAAAATGTCTCCTTGTGGGCACTGTATCCAGAAGGTCCCTAATTAATAAAGAGCTGGGTCTTACTTTCTCTGAGTAGCTCCTGTCATTTCACAGCATGAAAACCCCATGAGTAGCGTTTCTAGGAGAAGATGCATCTTTAGGAGGGGGATTGAGGAAGGTGAGAAAGAATGTGCTACCAGGGAGAAACAAAGTGTTTCTGACCTTTGGGTGGGGGTGGGCTGCAGGGGAAACATTAGGACTCTGACTGCTGGGGGTGGGAGAAGCAAAGAACGTAGAGGAGCCTGGGACAAATTTTACCTGTCTTATGTTTTCTTTCAGTTCTTTGCAACGCACATCAAATGTGGTACCTGCGTAGCAGGCCATCCTCCTCTGGGGGAAATGCTTTCTCCCCGCACACCATCCCCCTACCCACAGCCCTATAGGTGGTTCCAGTGGGAGCTGTCAATCACTGTTCTCCTTTCCCTTGGTCATGGAGTTTAGATCAGGATGCTGGCACATGACAGCTGGGCCGGTCAGAGTCCTTCTCTAGGATTCTTGAAGCTGGGCCCTTTTCTTCCTGAATGGCAAACTTAGGAAGATGTGAGCTCAGGAACTGTCAGACGCCTTGGTTCTGGCCCCAAGGAGAAAACTCATTTGTGGAAGGGGAGAATGCAGCTGTCACTCAGAGAAGCAGGGACAAAATATGAGGAAAGAGTACAGATGTCATTCATTTCCTCATCTGAGTTGTTCTGAGCTGTACCCTGTCCCTTTCTAGTTACAGGAGTCAGTACATCTTCTATCTGGCCAAAGCTTCTTTGAGTTGAAATTTTGGTAGTGTGTAACCCAAACGTCCTGACTAATGCCTTACTATGACTCCACTTATTCCTCTCTTACTTATTTCTTCCCTCTCTACCTCTCAAAAGTTTTTTAAAGGTATTTGCTCCACCACCTCTAAGGAAAGGAGCCGATTTCCTTAAATATTAGTGACTTGCCAGAATCAATCTCATATTTAACATAAAGAGATATGTAAAGTGCTTAGAATAGTGCTGGGCATATAATAAGTATTATCTGTTTGCTATTATTATTATCAGTAGTAGTCATAGTATTAGTAGTAGCCAGAATAGATACAGCAGCACATGGTGGTTTAACGTGAGGGTATCAAAAACCCTTCCAGGTTAATAGGACTTTGCTATGCATTACCCAAGAAAAGCATATAAAATGGTAGGTATGAATCAATCCATTTTTTCCCACTGCCTCATTTTTGATCCCATGCCTTAGAAACGAGTTCAGCCAATGACCTGCTTTTGCAGCCCAGCATGTTTAGTTTCCTTGTTCTCCCTGCCTGGAAAGCCAGTGGATCCGTCACGTGTGTGGCGTCACTTTGTATAACAATTGCTTCAATTGCCCATTCTGATCTCCAGTAATACTACTACTTTGGGAGGGTTGTGAAAATGAAAAGATTACTCTGTATTGCATTTCTTGGCCACTTCTGTCCTCTTCATTCTATAGATTATGTTCTCTTATCTGCTGATATAACAATCCAGAGTCAGCATTGATGGAAGTCTATATTTCCAGTCCATTGATTATAGACTATGCTGAGGGTGAACAAAGTTTAAACTAGAAAAAAGACAATACCAGGCAATATAACTTAAAAGTACATGGTATTGTAGGTAAAGGTTCAATATAGTCAAACTGCCAGCATGTAACGGCCTACACCCCTTTGGGCTCTGTCCTTTGGACAAAAGTTGATTTGCCTTTTGCTGTTGGCTGCTTGAGCAATCCTGGGAGACAAAGCAGTTTTAGATGGAGTCAAAAGGATGTGTCATGATTGAATCCAATGTTTCATATCTCATGGTTTCCCAGTGTTCACTCATCTTGTGGACTTCAGTTACCACCTTTAAAACCCTTGGTGTTGGGACTTCCCTGGTGGTGCAGTGGTTAATAATCTGCCTGCCAATGCAGGGGACATGGGTTCGAGCCCTGGTCTGGGAGAATCCCACATGTCGTGGAGCAACTAAGCCCATGTGCCACAGCTACTGAGCCTGCACTCTAGAGCCCGTGAGCCACAACAGCTGAGCCCACGTGCTACAACTACTGAAGGCTGTGCGCAGCAAAAAAGACCCAACGCGGCCAAAAACAAAAACAAAAACCCTTGGTGTTTTCAATCATTACCACCATTCTCATCCATATATATATAACAAGTAGTCACCCATATTTGAGATGAAAAAGCCCATAGTTTTTCTGTATATTTTGTCCTTAAATTAAGATCTTTTTAATACTTGCCAGACAAAACAAGTTCTAGCCTAAGAGTTTATAGAAGCTCTTTGCTATTGGCTAGGAGTGTATGTAAAAATACACAGTAGTATGAGAGTTTCTTGTGTTGGGAGGTATGGAGAGTCAACCAAAACAGTTTCTACTTCGCCCTTTGAATGGACATATACTTGTCTCTACCCGAGTCTTTCTTGTGGCTGAATGGATGGTCAGAGCCTTCCTTGACCCTTCTGAGTTAATTGGGCTGTGCTCAGTAAACTAAACTTGGCCACAGTCAAGTTCTTCTGAATTCATATACTGTATACTCACAAACCCTTATTGCCAGAAGTAAATCTTATGGTGAGGACAGTTTTGGCTCCAGGGCTGTTGCTGCCATTGCGGATCCTAGGACCACTATCAATTCATTTCTATCTAATCAGTAAGCTTTTTTGTGCTTCCCCACTAATATCCAAATATCTCTCAAATATTACCGAAGACAGTTTGGGCGTTCCTGGTATTAGAATTATTTTGGTTTCCTTTCATAGGAGATGCCATCTTAACCAGTGATCAGTAGCAGACAATTGTCTTTCAAAAGGGGAGCAATGGGGGCTTCCCTGGTGGCGCAGTGGTTGAGAATCTGCCTGCCAATGCAGGGGACACGGGTTCGAGCCCTGGTCTGGGAAGATCCCACATGCCGCGGAGCAACTGGGCCCGTGAGCCACAGCTACCGATCCTGCGCGTCTGGAGCCTGTGCTCCCAACAAGAGAGGCCACGATAGTGAGAGGCCCGCGCACCGCGATGAAGAGTGGCCCCCGCTTGCCGCAGCTAGAGAAAGCCCTCGCACAGAAACGAAGACCCAACACAGCCAAAATAAATAAATAAAGAAATAAAAATAAATAATAATTAAAGGTGCTAATAATTTTTAAAAAAAAAAAAGAAAAAAAAAGGGGAGCAATGGGCAACTGCATTAGGTACTCATCAAATTCTTAGGTCCCACGGCTAACACTCCTCCTTGTTTCTGCCAGTCTCCAATCTCAACAGGTCTCTCTTATGGACACTATAAATATTATAGTGTCAATAAGCTCATAAGGACCCAGTGGCCTCTGCTATATTTCTCCTCACTTAAAAATCAGTCTTTTCATGTGAAATGTGGCAAACAGAGCTCCAAAATACACCCAGGTATGGAATGGCTTGTCCAATATCCAAATATTTCTATCATCAGCACATTTGTTTCCATCTTAGGGTAGAATTAGAAATATGCTCAGCTTATTATTCTAGTCAAGGATAGGCTTAAGATATGCTTACGATTTTTGGAGAAGGGCTTATACTTATACTAAGTCCTTATGCTTAGGTATATTCACCAGCCAACAAAATGTCATATTTTCTATCATCTTGTACAAATAAGAGTGTTCTGTTAAAATTTGTGAGAATTAATTTTTTAAAATATGGTTAAACTATTCCAAATAAATAAAAAGTTATCATTTAAAAAAAAAGACTGTGGTTATCATGGTCAGATTTCTTCTTACTTATTACCATAAATAGAAGAATTAATGTATCCTTAAGATAGTATAGTAAAAGTATACTGCATTCTGGTCCATGTAAAAGCAAATGGTCCCTGCTTGACCTCTCTCTCTTAGGGTGGAGAAGAAGGTATTATTAAGACAATGTCAGGTTCAATCATTGATATTGAACATCCCATTCTTCTTCAGGTTGCTTTCTTTACTACAATTATGGAGCTCATTCCAGAGTAAATGAATAGGTCCTGCCTAACATTTTCATGGCCAAAGTGGGTGAATGTGGAAAAAATTAGTGTCTATTAATACCCATACATTCACTGTTTCTTTAGTTAAAAGTTCTATTTCCTATTGTTTCCAGAAAGCCTGAGCTATTTAAAATTTATCACACCTCTCAGCTTTTGTAAATCCAGAGATTTGATAAACCCAGAGAATCCCATTTAGCATGACCAATTAGAATAGAGAAAAGGGCACAATTTTTTGTACCCTAGTCACCAGCATGATAGCCAAGAAGTTTTTCTTTCATTCATGATACTCATTCTAATTAAATATTTAGGTATTGGAGTAATCACCACTTATTCACAGAATCTTGTTAGCAATGTTTTTATTGGTCTTTTGCCTCTTTTCCACTGCATCCCAAATTCCCTGAAATAAAGTTACTTTAAGCCCTTCTCCAAGTATTTGGGAATTTCTTTGCATTGAGTCTCTGTATCCAGGAGTCCCATTTGTGCTGCTTTAGCTCCCTCTATTGGCTCCATGATTTTCACCAGAGCAGTAAACAATAGCCAATGCATGTCTAGTTTTAGACTCCTTAAAAAAAAAAGATAATAAAAAGGTTTGTTCTATTTTAAGTTAGTGGACCAGATTCAGAAGAATAAGGGCCATGCTTCACACATGTTTCTTCCTCTTACACATCTCAAGCCCTTAGCGATCTCACACCGGAGATGTTCAGCTGATCAAGCCGTTAACATCTTACCGGAAAACCTGAACAAATTTTTGGCCAACCCCATACTTTGCAAGATTGTTCAAAGAATTGATGAGGTAAGGTATGTGAAGTTCTTCATATAGTATCTGGTATATTTCAGGAGTACCACAAATGCTGGTCATAGAAGGTCTCAAAGCCCTTGGCTCTTAGCCCCCTGGCACTAAATTCTCTTTCCCTACCTGCTTAGGATGACTCACACTGCAATCTGGGAGCTGTTCTTCTTAATTTCCTTTGGCAAACTCTGTAGCTCTCCTGTACCTCTTGAAATCTTAACATTTACATGTATTGCTCTGGCATCATTGCATAACACATTCTTTAATCCTTTGTACTGTATTTTGTATCAAAGCCATGAAGGCCATGACCTGATTTGCTTCCCAGACCTAATCCTCAGGCCATCTTCCTCATCTTGGTATATACTATTTCCTTCCACTCATTTCATCAATTAAAAAAATCAAGATCTCACTCTTATGTCCTTGCTTTCCCTCACCACCTCATCCAAGCCAGGACAACAAGTCCTGTTGATTCTACCATTAAAACATATCCAAATATGTCGGCTCTCTCCATTTCTACCCCTGCTATACTGGAGCAAGCCACCATCATTTCTGACACAGGATCACTATAGCAGCCTCCCAACCGGTCTCACAGCGTCCTCCTGTGCTCACCTACAGTTGATTCTCCACATCGTAACCAGAGTGAGCTTTTTTTTTTTTTTTTTTTTTTATTTATTTATGGCTGTGTTGGGTCTTCGTTTCTGTGCGAGGGCTTTCTCTAGTTGCGGCGAGCGGGGGCCACTCTTCATCGCGGTGCGCGGGCCTCTCACTATCGCGGCCTCTCTTGTTGCGGAGCACAGGCTCCAGACGCGCAGGCTCAGTAGTTGTGGCTCACGGGCCCAGCTGCTCCGTGGCACGGGGGATCTTCCCAGACCAGGGCTCGAACCCGTGTCCCCTGCATTGGCAGGCAGATTCTCAACCACTGCGCCACCAGGGAAGCCCCCAGAGTGAGCTTTTAAAGACTGTGAACCAAATTATGTTATTCCCCCGCTTGTGGTCCTTCAGCTTTTTCTTTGGCTTTTCAAGGCCCTACATGTTCTGGCCATTAGCTGTCTTTCCATCTTCATCTTAAACCATTCTCTCCATCTACCATTCTCCAGCCACTCTGATCATCGTTCTGTTCCTTGAACACCCCAAGCTCACTTCTGTCTTAAGAGTCTTGCACTAGCTGTTTGCGCTGCCTGGAACGTTCTGCCTCTCTCCTGACCTTCATGTGGCTGACTGTCTTGGCATGCAGACCTAAGGGCATAGATCACCTTCTTAGGGAGACTATTCTTGTTACCCCGTCTAGATGATCCACTCGGTCACTCGCAACCACATCACCCTATTTTAATTCTCTGCAGAGTAAGTATCGCTATCTAAGATTTTTCTTGTTTAAACTGTAATTTTCTGTCTCTCCCATTAAAGTGTATGCTCCTTGAAGTTAGAATCCTGACTTATCTTTTTTGCTGCTGCCCGCAGCATAATTCTAACCGCAGAGCCTGGAACTGCGCACGGCACAGAGCAGCTGTTCAATAAAGAATTGAGTCATTTCAAATTCATTGCCTTCACTTTACATCAATATTTAGCACCTCATACCACTAGAGGGCAATACATCACCTAAATGAAATGAGCAAATTGGTGTGTCCTTTTATACCACCTTCCAAGGTGATTTTCTGATTAATTGATTTTAATCATTAATGTAACAGACATGTATTTAAGAAAAACACTCCAACTCAAAAAAAAAAAGGAGTGGCGAAAGGAAAAAAAAGATCTTTTAGATTTTCAAACCAGTCACCTGGTACAAGCCCAGGAGAAAAAGCTTACTCCAGGGTTTCAAATAGTGAAATAATTTTAAATGTACTTTCTGTTTAAAGATATTATTTGGGTTAAAAAAAAAAAAAGCCTCATCATATAAAATGAGAAAGTATTAACTTCAGTGATATGGAATTGTTTGGGAAGTCAGAGGGAAATTGAACAACATCGTATTTTCTCCATCTTTTACACACACACACAAATATGTATTCCTTGGTCACTATTCTGATTTTTGCTTGTAAAAAGTGAGTCCTGGTCAGTCTCATGGGAGTAGAGATTCTAAAAGGGATTTTCTTTTTTCTATTTTTGTAATTCCATTTCATTCTGAGCTTTTTTACTTCTAAGCTTTAAAGAAAGCAACCTGGTTATGTGCAGGAAATGTCAGAGAGCAATAAGACCTCAACTGTTCCATTGACAGGTCTGCCTCGTGGCCAGAATAGCCTGAGTGACTAATGTCCAGCGATAAGGACAAGGTTTCTGTTTCTTGACCCTGCAGCAGCGCCTGTCATGGCAGGCACAGAGAATGTGCCGTCACACAGCTCGGTCTGCTCGGCGACAAGAGGAGAAGCACACAGCGTTCCCAGTGAACTCCAGGTGGCAGTGTAGAAATACTTGAAATGAATTTACCCGCTGAGGAAACTATTCGGTGAAGGACTCCTGTAATGGTTGGTTGGCTGTAAGCACAGTTTCCAAAACCACATTGGGTCAGTCACCACGACAACTGGAAGGCTGTACTGGAATCCATGAGATTCTTGTTGCTTTGTCTCTAGGGGTGAGAAATGACTTATAGAAGAAAAGTTTGACCCTAGGTGGGAAAAATTTTTTTTCCTCATGTAAAATAATCTGCTCATGTGACTTACTATGGCAGAAAGGCTTCCCAAAATGTGAGTGCTGACGGCTGTGGGAGCAGGGGTGGGTCAGATGAGGCTGGGGCTGTCAGGGACCCATTTCCAGGGATGCACTGGAGAAGGAGTGTGGCCTAAGCTGCTCTCGACACTTAGTAACAATGAGAGTGGTTCAGGGCACTCACCATGTGTGTGGTGGGAGGGAATAATCAAGATCAGCTTGCTTACTTCTTTCAATTCTTTTGAGTAGGGCAGGATCTATTGAATCCTCAGACCTATTATAATATATTGCCAGTAACTCAGTAAAAGGATGCAAAAAGCAAGAGAATGAGCCCCCTGTGGCCTCCTTCACTAAGGAAAGAGAACATTATCTTTCACCCTCATGTTCTCAATTTTCCACCACAAAAGATACATTCATGTACCCATTTGGCAAATGCTCTTTTGCTGAGCACCCACGAAATAGTTACTACACTCAAGGAGACAAATGGAAATGGAGAATTAAGTTATGAGAGGTATCAGCAAAATGTTATTGAGAATTCAAAGGACAAACACTTAAAGCTTCCAGTGTGAGGAAATCAAGTTTAGGTTGATAGAACTGGGTGATGAAAGAAAGGGTAGCCCAAACCAAATGGACAGAGTAAGCAAACATGTGAAGGTGAGATAATTCAAAACGAGTTGGATATATAGAGCACAGGCAAAGAAAAGAGGAAAACAGTCAGCACAAATTGAAGTTATAGGACAAGGCCCTGAATTATGGGGAGGTACTAAGATAAGGACCTTGATTCTGCCCTCGATAAGCTTACAATTTCCTGAAGAAGATCATACATAATCAAGTCTCTGGTATTCACAGAAAAGGATATATGTATTTTCAAATTTCTGTCATTTCTCAGAGCTTTCACTGGATGAATAAAATTGAAGTGGCTTCAGTTCAGGGGCAGAAGTCATTTGGGGCTGCTTTTCTTGTGGGTTTTTCTCACTTTGGGCATGAAAGGAAAAAAAACTGACAGAATCCATCCAAGTCTAATGTTAACTTATTTCTGGCTTTTGGGCTGGAGATGAATTTGACACAGATAAGTAAATCTAGCCAGTTAGGGTCACAGATTTGACCAATTGGAAGATGTACTGTTAAGTCTGCAAGAATCTTGGTTCTTCGTGTCACAGGTGGCTGCTCTGGTTCGTGTACCTCTGCCAACTTCCGGTGGCTAATAAGCTTTTGGCCCAGTGATGGAAGCAATAGTGCCAGTGACAAAGATAAACAAGGTCCTCTGCCAGGAGCAAAAGCTAAATCTTTCTGGTAATGGCAACCTGACATGTGCATGGCCCCAGGATCACGGACCATCGCTACCATAACCATTTACTATCTGTAGTGGCTCCAAGGACCTCATACTATACGATGGCCCCCATGGCTGCTGCATTATCATGAATGTGCCAAGGCCATGTTCTTCTCGTAACTTCCCAGGGCAAATGGAGCTGGAAATGGACATTAGGAAGGACACACACAGAACTCAGCCTATTAACCACTTATGGTGGTGGTTAATCAGAGATGAATTCCATGCACCATATTAAGGAAAGCTGTTTATGGGTGGATTTTAAAGAAAGGGTGGGGAGAAAACTTTGCTTCTTTGTTTTTAGTTGGAAGTACTCTATATCGTATGGAAATGCTTTTGATTGCTACTTTACAGCAAACCCAATATCGATGGCTTATTATTTTATTGCATACCAAGAAGTCCTATATGGGTAGTTTTTCTCTCTATTCTGTCCCTCATTCTTAGCATGTTGGCATTTTAGGTTTTGCTTATTCCTTCATATAACACCAACCATTTCTGCCTCTTCTATCAGGAAAGGAGAAGCCTTTCCCTCTACATATTACGGCCAGAACTGGGTCATGTGGTCACCCCAAGCTCTAATGGAGGCTGGAGAAATGAATGTCTGTCTAAGAAGAAGAGGATTGTCATGACTGGTTTAAACCAGCCATAAATCATCTCCAAGAGCCGGGCCATTTGTTATCACAAACAAAATTGGGATTCCAGTAGCAAGAAACAAGAAGAGTTATTGGGTAGACAACTAACAGTGTCTGTCACAATCCCTTGCCATGTCAGACCCAATGGTTTTTAGCTGTTGTGGGATGGAAGTACAACGGACTTCATCACTCTTTGCCTTGAATACCTTCTTCTCCTTCCCTTCCCTCCCTCTTCTGAACTAACGTTTTCTCCTTATACACACAGGTAGATTGCAAGCAAATTTCTTCTCATCCTTAAGATCCTACTGAAATCATCTTCATGAGTCCTTTCCTGGCCTCACATCCCAGTGTTAGGCATGTCCACGCCTCTGCTCCCACAACAAACTCTACCCTGGCATGTATCACACTGAGTTGCAGCTGTCTCTTTCCATATCTTTGTTCACCCCCAGATTGGGCTTCTTGCGGAATCTTATTCATATATGTCATATTCATATTCCCAAGACTGAGCACAAAGCCTGGCACATACTAACTGAATAAATGAGAGCTCCAAAACGTTTTGCTACATGCTGTAATTCCTTAAGAAATGGCATTTCTGGATAAAGCATATACAGGAGAGTTCATTATTTGCAATTAGAAAAGAGCA
The DNA here is from genome assembly GCF_965194805.1 of Balaenoptera borealis. NCBI lineage: Eukaryota > Metazoa > Chordata > Mammalia > Artiodactyla > Balaenopteridae > Balaenoptera > Balaenoptera borealis. The sequence goes on along the minus strand of NC_138866.1, from coordinate 43,905,410 downwards.
CACCTTTCAAGGAAGAAGGGCTTTGTCTCAAAGAGAAGCTGATCCTGGATGGCTTTTCTACCTTTGTCTGCTGGACTCTGGTACCATCCCTTTACCTACGCCTACTCCCCAAATGTACATGGTGGAGTGAGATTGCCCTCATCCATGGGCCATCTCTGGGAAGACAGTGTTTCACTGGGAAAAGAGTCTGAGCTTTGGAGGTTTGATTCTTGGCTCAGCCATTATGGAATTTTACTGAAAAGCAATACGAGTTAGCCTGTTAGCTAACCTCATTGATCTTCAGTTTGCTTATTGGTAGAATGTGATATAATAGAATATGAATAATAGCCTCAGAGGGTTATTTTAAGTATTAAATGACATGGCATATGTAAAATGCTCAGCACATGGTAGATACTCAAAATATTATTATTATTAGTGAAAGAATCTTGGATCGTCAATAACATACTTTTATCAGGTCAAAGTTCTCTTATTTGCAGATTATTTCACTGCCCTAGAGCCAAAAAGCTCTGTATCACACAATGAAGCTGAGAAATTTCTTAGCTACATATCATTTATGTATCTAGGCACCTCTATATTAAAAAAAAAAAACAAACCTGGTGATAATTGTAGCCCCAGTTTCAAGGAAATGTCACAGAATATCTCCATAGGAACTGCTGTGTGTTTTACATATCGATATTATGTACGCATGAAGACTTACTTATAGTAAAGTCATATGTATTCTACATATGTATAAAAGAATTTATAATTATCCCTCATTCATTCTTTCATTGAGATATAATTCACATACCATAAAATTTGCCCTTTAAAGTATACAATCCAGTGGATTTTTGTATTTTCCGAGTTGTGCAACCATTGTCATAGTCTAACTCCAGAATATTCTCTTCACTCCAAAAAGAAATCCCCATCTACATTAGCTGTCACTCCCATACTCTTGCCCACCCCTCACCCAGTCACTGGAAAGCACTAATCTCCTTCCTATTCCTATGGATTTACCTGTCCTAGATAGTTCATATCAATGGAATCCCATAATATGTGACCTTTGTGTCTGGCTTCTTCACTTGGCATAATCATTTCAAGGTTCATTCATGTTGTAGCATGTTTCAGTATTTCATTCCTTTTTATGGCTGAATAAACTCTATTATAGAGATATGCCACATTTTGTTTATCCATTCATCATTTGATAAATATTTGTGTTGCTTCCACTTTGGGGTGATTATGAATAACACTACTATGAACATTTGTGTGCAAGTTTTTATGTGGACATATGTTTTCATTTCTCTTGGGTATATACCTAAGGGTGGAATTGCTGGATTGAGTGCTAACTTTATGTTTAAACTTTTGAAGAACTGCTGTTTTCAAAGTGGCTGTTACATTTTACATTTTCACCAGCCATGTCTAAGGGTTCCAATTTCTCCACATCTCCATTATTTTTGTCTGTTTTTTTAATTTTAGCCATTCTAGTAGTATGAAGTGGTATTTCATTGACTTGCATTTTCCTAAAGACTAATAATATTGAGTATCTTTTCATGTATTTCATATCCACTTGAATTTTTTTTTTTTGGAGAAATGTCTATTCAAATCATTTGCCCATTTTTTAATTGGGCCATTTGTCTTTGTTGTTGAGTTGTAATCATTCTTTATATATTCTGGGTACTCGACCTTTATTAGATATATGATTTGCAAATTTTCCCTCCCATTCTATGGGTTATCTTTTCACTTTCTTCATAATGTCCTTTGAAATACAAAATTTTCAATTATTTATTTATTTACTTACTTATTTATTTATGGCTGCATTGGGTCTTCGTTGCTGCGTGCAGGCTTTCTCTAGTTGCGGCGAGTGGGGGCTACTCTTCGTTGTGGTGCGTGGGCTTCTCATTGTGGTGGCTTCTCCTGTTGCAGAGCACGGGCTCTAGGCACACAGGCTTCAGTAGTTGTGGCATGCACACTCAGTAGTTGTGGCGCACGGGCTTAGTTGTTCTGTGGCATGTGGGATCTTCCCAGATCAGGGTTCGAACCCATGTCCCCTGCATTGGCAGGTGGATTCTTAAACACTGTGCCACGAGGGAAGTCCCCAAAATTTTAATTTTGATGAAGGCCAATTTATCTATTTTTTTGTTGTTGCTTGTGTTCTTGGTGTCATATCTAAGAATCCATTGCTTAATGCAAGATCACAAAATGCACACCTATGTTTCTTTCTATGAATTTTATAGTTTTAGCCCTTACATTTATGTCTTTGATCTATTTTAAGTTAATTTTTCCAAAGGTTATGAGGTAAGGGTACAATTTCATTCTTTTGAAGAATGTCATCCATGAGAGCTGGAATCAACTTTTTCTAAACTCCTGTTAATACTGATATTTTGACATCTTCCATGAGTCACAAATGTTCTTAATGGCATTTAGAATGGTAAATCCTTTCCAGAGGTTTTCCATTTACTTTGCCCAGATCCATCAGAGGAATCACTCCATATGGCAGTTATAGTCTTATGAAATGTATTTCTTAAATTAGAAGACTTGAAAGTAGAAATTACTCTTTGATCCATGGGCTGCAGAATGGATGTTGTGTTAGCAGGCATGAAAAAACATGAATCTCTTTGTACATCTCCATCAGAGCTCTTGGAAGACCAGGCGCATTGTCAATGAGCAGTAATATTTTGAAAGTAATCTTTTTTTCTGAGCGGTAGATCTCAACAGTGGGCTTAAAATAGTCAGTAAACCATGTTATAAACAGATATGCTGTCATCTAGGCTTTGTTGTTCCATTTAGAGAGCACAAGCTGAGTAGATATAGTATAATTCTTCAGGGCCCTAGGATTTTCAGAATGGTAAATGAGAACTCAACTTAAAGAGCCTCAACTTACAGTTGCCAGCTGCATTAGCCCCTAACAAGAGTCAACCTGTCCTTTGAAGCTTTGAAACCAGGCATTGACTTCTCCTCTCTAGCTATGAAAGTTCTAGATGGCATCGTCTTCCAGTATAAGGCTGTTTTATCTACGCTGAAAATCCGTTGTTTATGTAGCGACCTTCGTTAATTATCTTAGCTGGATCTTCTGGATAACTTGCTGCAGCTTCTACATTAGCACTTGCTGTTTCACTTTATACTCTTATGTTATGGAGATGGCTTCTTTCCTCAAACTTCATGAGCCAACCTCTGCTAGCTTCAAACTTTTCTTCTGCAGCTTCCTCACCTCTCTCAGCCTTCATAGAACTGAAGAGAGTTAGGGCCTTGCTCTGGATTAAGGCTTTGGTTTAAGGGAATGTTGTGGCTGATTTGATCTTCTATGCAGACCACTCAAACTTTCTCCATATCAACAATAAGCCTGTTTCACTTTCTTATCAATTGTGTGCTCACTGGAGTAGCACTTTATTTAAAATCATTTTTTAATTGAAGTATAGTTAATTTACAATGTCGTATTAGTCTCAGGTGTGCAGTAAAGTGATTCAGTTTTATATATATATTCTTTTTCAGATTCTTTTCCATTATAGGTTATTACAAGATATTGAATATAGTTCCCTGTGCTATACAGTAGGCCCTTGTTGTTTATCTGTTTTATATATAGTAGTGTGTATCTGTTAATCCCAAACTCCTAATTTATCTCTTCCCCCGACCCCCGGAGTAGCACTTTTAATTTTCTTCAAGAGCTTTTCCTTTGCATTCGCAACTTGGCTGTTTGGTGCAAGAGGCCTAGCTTTCAGCCTGTCTTCACATTCAACATGCCTTCCTCACTAAGTTTAATCATTTCTAGCTTTTGACTTAAAGTGAGAGACATGCGACTCTTTATTTCACTGGAACACCTGAAGGCCATTGTAAGGTTATTAACTGGCCTAATTTCAATACTGTAGTGTCTTAGGGAATAGGGAGGCCTGAGGAGGGGGGAGAGATGGGGAACAGCCAGTTGGTAGAGCAGTCAGAATACACGCAACATCTATCAATTAAGTTTGATGTCTTATATGGTTGTGGTTTGTGGCTCCCAAAACAATTACAAGAGTAACATCAAAGATCACTGATCACAAATCACCAATCACCATGAAATGGAGTCCCCCTAAAACTGAGTTTCCCTGCCAAGTTTATGATTAACCTCTCTATCCAAAACTTTATCCCTTTTCTTGTCCCACCCCTGTTCCCCTCAGAATTGGGGAGTATCAAAGAAAAGGGGGGATTTGAAACTGAGCAGGACCCTGCAGGTCTCTCCCAGGTACAAAAACTCCTCCCTGTACCCCATTTCTTGTTTGTAGAAAAAGGCTTTAGTCTCCTAGGCCTTCCCTGAGTTCCAAAGAGCAGACTCAAGGGATTACTCATTAGGGAAGTGAGGGAATGCAGAAACAAAGGAAAAGCAAAGAGTTCAGCAATAAAACAGAGTCCTAGTTCTCCTCAAAGCATATACATAACAATCTGATGCATATCTTTGAGTTGTTCTGCAGAAACTAAGACCCCCACCCAGGTGGAGGATGGTGAGTACATGCCAACCACAAAAACATAAACCCCAGACTGGCTTGAACCAGAAGGTTGATGATTAAGATTCCTGAAACATCACCAACCAGTCAGAAGAAACTCCATGAGCTTCAACCCTCACCCCAAATACTGCCTTTGAAAACCCTTCCCTGAAAGCCATCAGGGAGTTTGGATCTTTTCAGTATGAGCTGCCCATTCTCATTGCTTGGTGCCCTGCAATAAACATTGTACTTTCCTTCACCACAATCCAGCGTCAGTAGATTGGCTTTGCTGTAAGGCAGGTGAGTGGACCCAAGTTCAGTTCACTAACAACCATAACAAATATGAAATTAATGAAAAAGTTTGAAATATTGCAAGAATTACCAAAATGTGACACAGTGACACAAAATGAGCAAATGCCATTGGAAAAATGGTGCCAGTAGACTTGCTCAACATAGGGTTGCCACAAAACTTCAATTTGTAAAAAATGCAGTATCTGTGAAGTGCAGTAAAGCAAAGCCCAGTAAAATAAGGTATGCCTTTATTTACATATTTGCACACACACACATACATACATAGAGAGATGTATATACACACATCTATGTATATATACACCTACACATACATACATACAGAGAGAGAGAGAGAAAGAGGGATTTATTGTAAAGAATTGACTTTGCAACTGTGGCAATCTGAAATCCATAGGGCAGGCTGTGAGGAAGGGCAGGCTGAACATCTCAGGCAACAAGCTGAAGCTGCTATCCACAGGCAGAATTTCTTCCTCAGGGAAGCCTCAGCTCTGCTCTTGAGGCCTTTCAACTGATTGAATCAGGCCCACCCAGATTATCTGGGATAATCTTCCTTAAAGTAAACTGATTATAGACTTTAGTCACATTTACAAAATACCTCCACAGCAACACCTAGATTAGAGTTTGATCGAATAACAGGAGACTGTAGCTGAGCAAAGCTGACACATGAAACTGACCATCACCATCTAAATGTCTCTCTACATGCCAGCACCATGCGGTCTTGATTATTGCAGCTTAGTGATAAGTTTTGGAATCAGGAAGTGTGAGTCTTCTAACTTTGTTCTTCCTTTTCAAGATTGTGTTGGCTCTTCAGGGTGCTTTGCATTTCCATGTGAATTTTGGGATCAGCTTGTCAATTTCTGTACCCCCCAATCATTTTTATATTAAGATAAATTGATAAATCAGTAACTTTAAAATCTAATCCATGTAACTCAAGATGCTCTACTTTGTCTCTCAGTTTTTCCTACCTTGTGCAAGCAAAAGGGTATTCCAGCTGCCAGTGTGAAGGATGGAGGTGAAAAAAGCATCACAAGAATAAATGAATTAACGTGACACCCAATAAGCAATTTCAGTTCTCAAACAGTACTTCTCTCTCCTGACTGTTAAAGAGAAAAAAAAAAAAAAAATACTAGCATGTTTCACATTTGTTACTTGATATGGTTATTGGTGACAAATGATATTTTCACCTTCTTCTGGAGGGGGGCACACAGTTTACTCTCAAAATCAATTCATTTGGTTACCCATAAACCTCTTTTTGAGACTTCACAAAGCCCCAAGCCCTTGTGAAGTGACCTGTGGCTGGAGAGATGAATAGCATGTTTTCTGCCCTTGGGAAGCTCGGGGTGACTGTCAGAGCAAACATAACCAGCCAAAATGAAGAAACCAGGAGCCAATCTGTTTTGCCTTTGACGCAAGCATCAAATGTGCATTCCCTGTCCCCACTGACTGTGTTATTTTCTGGTCATTCCTATGTGATTAAGTTTTTCCAAGACACAACAGGTTGGTGAGAAGTAGTTGTGAAGTCTTGGCCTCCTTCTGGACAAGAGGGTAAGTGAAAGTCCCACTGGTAATGGCAGCCTGCTCTATCTTCCTTCCTCCCCGTTCTGCTGTTTGGTTTTCTGGGATAGTTTCTCAGCACTCAGGCAACCTGAAGTGATTTGAGAGACAATGTGTATTGGTTAAGAACCAGTTAATAGCCACGTGCCTAGAAAAATACCTAATTAGCAATTGGCCCTTTTTGAGGTCTACTCTGAAGGCTCCTCACCTTTGCTTGTCACTGGCTTTGAGAATTCTTGTAAGAAAAGGCGCTGAAAGCTTTCTTAGAGATTGAAAAACATAGGACTGCATTTTATTAAAAGGCTTTCTTTCTTATCTTTTTTTTCGTACTCAATAATCAGATCCCTGTGAAAGATATGACATTGAGGCTAAGGACTGAGAAGCTCAGTGTCCCCTATGCTCAAAACGGCACCCACAGTTGATATGGGGACTGCGGAAGACGGTGGTCCTTGAATTCTAATTGAAGGCATTATGTTCTATGTGATGAACCTCATAGTCTCCTATGCCACTGTGAATGAGTGAATAAGAATGTTTTTAAAGGACCACTGAAAATATACCGTTTATAGAACACACCAAAATCTGTTTAACAATGGTCATTATGATTATGCATTTAAGTGTAAAAGGACAGCTTGTTTGTCAAAATCAAGGTGGTCTGGACAGAGATGTTGGTTGTTTTTGAGATTCTCACACCAATGAGGCAGTACCCTGGCAACCCTTGTCCGCCGACCCCCCACCCCAGGCCAGTTTAAAATCAGTGTGAATGCTGTGTAATCTAGCCAATGGGATTGATCCCGGTCAGGTATTAAGGGCTAAAATGGATTAAACAAAAGACATTCTCCTTGTAACAGGAAGGAAAAACTTCAAAGGTAGGATTTGTCCTTGTTATGACAAAGGAAGTGGATTTACACACTGCCTTGAGGCACACCCCTCTGTGACTTTCAATTTGCTCTTCTCTGTATGGGGAGGTTTTTTCCCCTTCTTTTTTTTCCCCCAGCTCCCAGGGTCCTACCCAGAGTAAGAAACCCAGGTTAAGAGAATCAGGTTGAAAATGCTTTTTTGGGGTTTGTTTTCAAAGACCAGGCCCCAGGCATCTCCCCAATCAAATGATTCTCAGGTTCAGGCACCTCCCAGGGCCCCATCACTCAGACGGTGTCACAGTGACAATGAACAGGTGAACTAGGGAGTGCTGTTTACATCCCTCCAGCAGAGCAGACTGAACTCTCCATTCTGGTGCTTGCATTTGGCATGAAAATCCCAGAGAGAGAAATGCAGACAAGCAACAGGGTGTCCTAATGGGTTAATATAACTCTACTCCATGAGAGGAATGAACATACCTCACTGCATAGATTTATAGTCCTGGGTCAGGATTAGCCATGCTGTGCTTTATTTTCAAATCTCCTGATGCAATGTTATAATAATTTTTATTGTAATAGTACATATGTAAATATAATTTATCTTCTGGGATTTCAAAGCATTTTGTAGTTTTTGGTAAGATGTATACATGTATACACTCACATACACATGGATATGTACTCTTTTTTTAATCAATTATTTTACTCAAATTGCCCTTAAAATACTTAAGTTCTCTGGGATGAAAATGGAAATCATACTAGTATATAAATGTTGCACCAAAGTTTCTCAATGTGAGTACTGTAAAATCCATCTAAAAGAAAAAAAATAAATTCCCATTGATGCCCAGATGTTGACTTCAATTATGTTTATAATAATATTACTTAAACATGTATGAACATAAAACCAGTGATGAACTCCTATTGCAGTTCTTATTCAATTATAAAACCAAAGTCTGTGCACTAATTACAAACAAATTGCAAACCCAATAAAATTCAAATTAACATTAAATTAATGAGACAGATACATAATGTTTTCCTGAAATTGAATTACCATTTACAACATGACTACAGTGCTGCCTGACCCTCCCTTGTTCTGTTGAGTTGGGCACGCCAATGCAACTATCTGAATTCCTGGAAGGTGTTTTTCAAACCGAATATGTTGACATCATTTGATCCTTATTACTTATTGGTCAAAGCATTACTTCCTTGAGTAATTGTTATCATAATGATCTTTAACTGCAATATATATTCTCCTTCATTTTTCTGATGCAGTTGTGAAAACCTAATATGTGATTTACTAATTGAGTTTGTGGTGTTCTCCACTCATTAGTCTGAAACTGTGAAAGTACTACTGGACTCCAATAATACTACAATCACAGACTTGGTGCTGAAATTACATGGCAGGACTCCATTACATTTGTCATCCAGATGGTCCAGAATATGATTATATTACATTTTTAAAAGATTGTCTTTTACATAAAGTCAATGACTTTTTAGAGAGAGTGCAATGTCCCCTTAGAATACATACTTGGTCCTGGATTTAAGGATTCTAAATAAATTTTACAAGCTAAGCAGCGTCTTTGTCCCCAGAATTTATTTTCTTGCCACAGGACTGAGCCTCTGATTTAAAGAACAAAAACATTCCTTCTTTGCTATGAGGCAAGAGTCCAGGTCCTGATCAAATAACTAGTCTTCATTATCTAGCCAATTACTATTCTCCAGCTAATAAATGTAAGACTGGGTGTTATCCCTTAAGGAGCTTACAATCTACTTCAGGAGACAAGACATAAACATATAAAAATTTCCATATTTAAATGTATTCAAAATTTGCTAATGAGGAATCAGCATTTCTCGGTCAACTCACAAGATTTAAAGTAAGCTATGGAAACATTACTTGTCATTTACATTTTTTTTTGTCATTTACATTTGAATACTTCAAAAAACTTCAAATCATACTGTGATCTTGCTGTGCAGTGAAAAACACACCATCTGGAAGATGCCATCAGTTGGTTTGAAATGAAGAAATCTGATAGCATTTAGACTTTGACTTTCTGAAAAACACCTGTGTCATTAAAATGACCTTGAAAGTTGTGACCAAAATACTCAAAGCCATGAGAAATCTCCACAATCGAATTGGGTATTATTTTATATCTGAAAAAGTTGTATGGTCATAAGAGATTAAAAGTATATGGAAAGAATGCACACTTCTGGTAAGTTCAAAGATCTTTAGAATTAGGGAGAAAAGAAATTTACATACAATAAAGAGCCAAAAATATGTCAAATATAATCTAGTGATTTTCCTGGGTGGAGGTGTTCAGACTCGGATTACAGAAGAATTAGGTAAGACAAAACTCGAACTCAGGGCACAGGTCTATCTGGGATCACCCATTTGGCAGTGGGGGTTTAAATACAATGACTATGAAGAAGCAGCAGCATATTCTATCAGGATTGCTGACAAGAATCCAGCCTTGGTCCTACTTGGAAACTCTGGTCATTAAGCGACCTCAATCCTTAACATGGCTTGAGATAATTCAAATCTTTCAGAATGAAATGTAAAAGTGTTAAGTGTAGAAGTGTCCACTCAATATGTTTGAGTGGAAAGAAATCTGCATATTTGGTATATAATACTACTTGTAATATTTAAGAGAATCTGTCCTGTTAGAGTAACTTATCAGCCTTGTAATTCCAGTATTAAGATGTATGAGCCAGTAATTGATTTAGACTTGTGATTTTAAGTTGAAATCTAACTAAGTTTATAAATAGCACTGGATTGTCTAAGAGAGCTTAAGAATCACCATATACAAATTTCAATTATTGGAATTATAAGAACAAGTTGAGTACTTGAGAAGTTTGGTCTATCAAACAAAGGACTTTAAAAGGAAATCAAGTACATTAATTAGTAAATGTAATTGAAATTATTTTAAGATATTTAAATTTATTAATTAAATTAAAGTGTATTCGAAGGCCAGTTTAAAAAGTAATTGTTAAATTTGCTAGGCTAATGAATAGAATAATAAAAATTTTAAGTCAAACCTAAAAGCTTATGGAAGAGCTAGGTTTTTTAATTTGTAATTTAGTATATCAAATATTATTGTTTTAAAACTAAAGTTATCTTCTGAAGAGTATCTTCTGCACATAAAAAAAAAGACTCACAATTTATAAAATAAAAATGCTTCTTCTTTCACTGTATCATTCCAAGTGAAAATATCTTATATTAATCATCTTTGTAATTGTAGTATAAACTATGTTTCACTTTTCTGATGCAACTGTAAAATAACTACCACTAGCATGGTCTCACTGGGGTCATCAGGGAAGTGTAGTGTTTGTCTTGCCAAATCTTAGACAATGTGGCTGACTTCTGGATGGGTGCTTATCATGGAGTGGATAATGTGAAGTCTGAAGCCCAGGTCACAGGAATAAGTTCTCATAGTGATACACCCCAACCTCTCTCCTTCCTACATTATTCACAATGCCCTCCCAGTTCACCCCTCACCCATTTCCATTACAATCCACATCTCACTTTTAGCAATAGAGACACTGCTCTCATGGAGCTCCCTCATATACTGAAGAATCTATTTGGGTAATAGCTATTGCTGTGGACTGAATTATGTCTCCCCCCACCCCAGATTCTATGTTGAAGCCCTAACCCACAGTGTGAGGGTATTTGGAAATAGGGCCTTTGGGTGGTAATTAGGGTTAGATGAGGTCATGAGGGTGGGCCCCTCATGATGGGATTAGTGTCCTTATAAGAAGAGACACCAGAAACAAACTCTCTCTCTCTCCCCCTTTCCCTCCCTGCCTCCCTCCTTCCCTCTTCCTCTCTCTATTTCCTTCCCTCCCTCCCTCCCATGTGAGGACACAGTGAGCTGGTAGCTATCTAAAAGCCAGAAAAGAGCCCTCACTGTGGAACTCAATTGTCTGCCACCTTGATCTTGGACTTCCCAGCCTCCAGAACCATGAGAGATAAATTCCTGTTGTTTAAGCCACCCAGTCTATGGCATATTGTTATAGCAGCCTGAGCAGACTAAGACAGTTATACCTAAGGAATAGTGCTTCTGATTAATAAAGATAGAAAAGATATCAATTGCATCCAAGATTATCTTTCTAATTAGCAATTTCAATGATGACTAAAGGACTCAAAGATAATCAAGACACTACACACTTTCTTCTACAACATCTCATTTAATTGCTCATTTCTAAACCTACTCCAGGGTTGAAAATCATCTAAGAGACAGTTGAATAATAAAGAGATTTTTTCCAGATTATATAAAAGAGCAGTCCCACAGTTGCTGATGGAACTGTGTGGTAAATAACAATAATGGCCCCAATTTTTCATTCCTCCCTCTATCCATACCCTGTGTCATGTCCCTTCGCCCTCCTCTGTGGGCAGGATAGCCTGATGGTAGCACCCTGTACCTGACACTGAGCTCACTGTGTGTCTTTCTTTGTTCAGTGCAATGTGAAATGATAGGCTGCAAGCAGAGGCTTGATATGTGCTCGTGCATTGGGTTTGCTCACCCTCGAACTTCTGCCATCAGCAGGGGACAAGACGAGGCTAGACTAATACAGGACAAGAGCTAAGTCACCCCAGTGGACAAGCCCAACCAAGGTCAGCAGGACTACTGAGATGACCTCCAGATGGCCACAGATACAGGACCTAGAACACAAACTGACACAGACAGCAAACATGGAAAACACATGCTCTACCCAGTCATTCCCACTGGTAGAGGTGATAGATGATGTTTCTTTGCACACCCTGATTTAAAAACTTTCAGGGAATCAGAGCTGGTATAAGTTTAAAGTACTGTGAAAATAATTGGACTCTGACCTACAGAAGTGGCTTCAAGGTCTTTTATCAAACCAAACGATGAAGGCCTTCAAATCCTACACAGAGTTATTTTCAGAGTTACTGGAAGGTATCCTTCACATGAGGATATTCCTGTTTAGTTCTGCCTAAAATAATTTTCAACATAAGGTAATTATTCTGTCAGGAACACAGCCATGTTATCACCCTGCACCTTGGCAAACAAGTGTGTCCTGAGATCATCATTAAAGAATCTGTGAGGTGACAGAAGTGATGTGTCTTTCAGGGGCTGGAGGAGGGACTCATCCCAACAATATGTTACATCCAGAAATTGTTCTTTTTTTATCTAAATTGGACCAAAGCAAACCCAGAAGAACAATGTCTGATGAACACTCTTCCCCTGCTCCCTGGATAAGAGAGAAGAAAACCTAATAGATCTCTCACATCTCTAATTCCTGTGATTTAGATCTCAGTAATGAAATGAGAAAGAAGCTCCCTGAATCATTTTTAATCTGAGCCTTTTCTCTGAGGAAAGGTCCCTGAGGAGTTAATGTCATGTCACTAAGTAATTAGATCTCCATTGCTTAGCAAGGATTCTACACCAAAGGCAGGGTAATTCTATTAGAAAATGAAACCACAACATTGTACAGTTCTGAAGCTACTAAATTTGTATTTAATTATCCAGGTAATGTAATTATGCAATCAGTTCTAATCTGATATCAAGAGGAAAAGTTCTTGATGTGGTTTTTTTTGCAAGGTTTTATGAAAGGGCCATGCAATTAATATGACATGCTTAATTACTGAAATGTAAAGATATCTTTGCAAGAATATATCCTCATTCAAGCATGTATGCTCTATTAGCTGCTTAGATCTTTGCCATTACTAAGGTATTTGTGGCTTCTTATCTTATAATGACCTATGGTAATAATTAGCCCCATAATAAAACAAAGACCTTAGCACTGTGTTGCAAAGCTCAGTTCTACACATTATTCCAGAGAACAACAGAGAAAAAATAAGGATTCAGAAAAGAATTTAGATTCCCTTAAATGCTCATAAGGAAAGTTTTAAAAATCTATCCAAATCATGAAAATCTACCTGAAGCACACATTTTCAAATATGGAAAAAAAAAGAAAAATCAAATACATATCATAGATAATGAAGTGGATTAACATGTGCCAAAGTAAGATTCTTCCTTTATAGCTATTAATCACTTATAAATACAGACTGCAGAAAGTTCCTTAAACAGTGGACTTGATTCCTAGAGCTAATATCTGCTCTGCTTTACCAAGGTAATTATTTAAATTCCATTTTTTTTTTCTGGCACACCTCTACTACGTAAACAAAGTTTCCTATATGCTTTATTTTACTTGATTGTTTCTTTAAGATTTTAGTTGTTTGCACTATGGCCCCCTGAGAAAGAGAGAGCTTAGTAGCCTAAAGAAACAGTGTGCAGACAGGAACTGAGGTGTTTAGCTTTTGGTAAGCCTTCCTTTTCCTATCTTGAACTGTGGAATTTTCCAAAGTCTTCCATTACCATTTTTGAAATTAATGAGCCTACTAAAAACATCACTTGAAGTCAGAAACTATTCTTCTGTGTTGTTTCTCCTCACTTGTTTATCCCTTTGGCCAATAGCTACACAGACAATTTTGTTTCCCATCATGGGCAGAAGCTCGATGTGTGGTTGTTATTATTTACTGTGAAACAAATGACCACAAACTTGGTGATTTAAAACAGCAGAAATTTATTTCTCATAGTTTCCGTAGGGCAAGATCCACTGGGATGAAATCAAAGTGTCAGCTGAGGCCACAGTTCTCACCTGGGGCCCAAGGTCATTTTGTGGACAGAATCCATTTCCTGTGGTTGTAGGACTGAGGTCTTTGCTTTTCTGTTTTCCTACTAGCAGTTGGCTGGGGACCTCTCTCAGCCCCCAGGTGCTGCCCGCAGTTCTTTGCCATGTGGCCCCTGTAGGCAGTTCACAACCTGGATGTTTTTCTTTCCTCCAGGCCAGCTGGAGTGTGTTTCTCTGCCTCCTCCTTCTGGGACCAGCCAGAGAAAAGTCTCTGTTTCTAAAGGGCTCATGTGATTAGGTAATCTCCCTATCTTAAGGTCAACTGATGTGGAACCTTAATTACGAAATCCCTTCAAAATAATACCTACTTTAGTGTTGGATTGAATAACTGGGAGAAGGGGTGTGTCCCCCATGGCTTGGGACCATCAGTTCTGCCCAGCATGGGGGACCTGTCAGGACCTCCATCTCTTCTTTAAAATTGCTCTGGCATCTGCAACTTTCTCATGAGGAAGGCATTTCTTTGGGCTTAAGTATTTCTAAGAATGTCTGTAAAATAAAACCAACTACTTCATCTACTTCTGTAATACCATTGTTGAGCATTTGCTATTTGCCAAGCACTGTATATTATCTTATTTAATCTTCTTAGCAACCCTATAAGAAAAGTGTTATTGTGCCCACTTTATATATCCTCAGGGGAAACTGAGGATCCGAGAGATAAAGAAACTTGCAACAGAATCGTGCAATTGTGCAATTGTTTACTGACAGGCTGATATTCAAATTCAGGGCTGTCTAATCACACCACCCAGCAATTCCACTCCTGGGTATATATCAGAAAAAAACAAAAACACTAATTCAAAAGAATACATGCCCAATGTTCATAGCAGCATTATTTACAATTGCCAAGATATGGAAGCAACCTAAGTGTCCATCAGCAGATGAATGAAGAAGATGGATAAAGAAGATGTGGTATATATATATACAATGGAATACTACTCAGCCATAAAAAAGAATAAAATTTTGCCATTTGCAACAACATGGATGAATTTGGAGGGTTTTATGCTAAGTGAAGTGTCAGACAAAGAAAGACAAATACTATATGATATCACTTACATGTGGAATCTAAAAAATACAACAAACTAGTGAGTATAACAAAAAAGAAACAGACTCACAGATATAGAGAACAAACTAGTGGTTACGAGTGGGGAGAGAGGAGGGAGAAGGGGCAATTTAGGGATAGGGGATTAAGAGCTACATATTATTATGTATAAAATAAGCTATGAGGATATATTGTACAACACAGGGAATATAACCAATATTTTATAATAACTATAAATGGAGTATTACCATTACATACTGTTAATCACTATATTGTACACATGTAACTTATATAATATTGTACATCAACTATACTTCAATTTGAAAAAAAACAAACTCAGGGCTGTCTGACACCAAAGTGATGGTTTTTCTCACCATACTACTCTACCTCTCTGTATGAGTCAGCGTTCTGATGGAAAACAAACAGCATACTCAAAGAGGTCTAATCAAAAAGAGCTTAATTAACTTAGGATTCTTTATAGAAGTGTGGGTAATGTTTAAAGGAGCCAACAGAGGAGAGAGCACCTGGGGATTAGGGGTGATGGGAAGCCGTGACCACCTATAGGCCTACAGGGACAAGGAGAGGGAATGGAGATGACAGAATCTAGAGAAAGCTCTGGCTGGGAAGAAACCCAGGCGTTGACACAATCTGGCCCTTTAAGGAGAGGGGTTGCAATAACCAACTTACCTCTCTCTTCCACCTCCAATCCCCTGGTATTAATTTCCATTAGCCAAACCCAGTTGGAAGCCAGAGGGCAAGAGAGCCCAGGTGATGCAATCCCCTGGATCAGCATCCCCAAGCACTGAGCAGAGCATCATGGGGCGGGGGGGAGAGTGGGGCTAGAGAGGGGAATGGAGAATAACCAGAACCATCCCTAACATGCAAGTACCTCTGCACGTGCAACACATGGCAAGCTTCTTGAGGCCAAAGTCTTTGTCTTCTATTTTTTTGTCTGAGTGTACTTTTCAGAGACAACTACTTGATGAACACTTGATTTATCGATGGTTAGCATCTTGACAAGAGTATTAGTTTGTTAGGGCTGCCATAACAAAATACCACAGACTGGATGCCTTAAACAACAGAAATGTATTTTCTCCTAGTTCTGGAGGCTGGAAGTCCAAGATCAAGGTGTTGCAGGTTTGGTTTCTTCTGAGGCCTCTCTCCTTGGCTTGCCTTCTCACTGTGTACTCACAAGGCCTTCTGTGTGCATGCCCCTCTGATGGTTCTTTGTGTGTCCAAACTTCAAAGTACAAAAGTGTTAAGGAGGAAAGGTCAACTAGATCAGATATTCCTCATAGTCAAATAACTTAAGGATCAGGAGTGTCCACTGGATTTGGAGGTCATGATGACTTGGACAAAGGCAGTTCCGAAGGAGCAGCAGGGATGAGAGTCTGACTGAAGTGAGCTCAAGGAAAATGAGGGGAGCTGGAGATACTGAGTCGAGACAACTCTTTAGTGCAAATTTATGTTTTCTAAATGTCCTGTTTTCACTCAAGGTTGGGGCAAGCTCTATACATGAAATGATGTGTGAAGGCAAGAGGGCAGGTCAGTCTGTCACTTCTAAAGGGCAGAAACCACCCAGGCCCAGGCAGTCTGACTTTGTGTCCTGTGTCCCGTTTCTCCCTTTCTGGTGCCTTTCCTAAGGCTGCTTCCCCTTCAGGATCTGGAGGTCCACCCTTTCACATCCTACTTGATAGCAGTTACTGGCAAAAGTGCAAATCAGTTCGTTACCTCTCTTGGGGGTATTTGCCAGCAGGGAGAGGAAGCTTTGCCAGGTCGTGAACCTTCCCCATGACTCCTCAAATCCAGTGATAAATGCAGCTGGACACCCAGCCTGTAGATAAGGGTGGGCCTGCTGTAACTATTCTTAAGTGTTTCTTAAAAAGGAAAACCAAAATGATCCAAATAGAGAGAAACAGCCTAAAAAGTGTCTTGCCTGAGCAACAGGGAGAAGGAAGCAGGCCTCATCTCTCCCCCTCTGAGAGGCCATAATGCTCTAAGGTCTCAAAGAATGCCCCAATTTATACAATTCACTGCTGCAGCATTAAGCCTGAATGGCATTTGGTGGCAGATAAAGTCTTTGTATGTCATACAGCGGAGGGCTGTGCAGCCAGATCTTGTTTAGAATAACATTTAAAACCTGGAATTCAAATGATATGTCCAGATAATTTCTGTGGTAAACCCCAAACCAGTTATGCCTCGGGTTAAGCCTCTGCATTTCTTTTTTTTTTTTTTTTTTTTTTAATTATTAGCACCTTTAATTATTATTTATTTTATTTTATTTTTTATTGGCTGTGTTGGGTCTTCGTTTCTGTGCGAGGGCTTCCTCTAGTTGCGGCAAGCGGGGGCCACTCTTCATTGCGGTGCGCGGGCCTCTCACTATCGTGGCCTCTCTTGTTGCGAAGCACAGGCTCCAGACGTGCAGGCTCAGCAATTGTGGCTCACGGGCCTAGTTGCTCCGCGGCACGTGGGATCTTCCCAGACCAGGGCTCGAACCCGTGTCCCCTGCATTGGCAGGCAGATTCTTAACCACTGCACCACCAGGGAAGCCCAAGCCTCTGCATTTCTAAACAACATGCCTTTATTCTCTCCAGGCCAATACTCAGACCTTCCTGCCAGCAATATCAAATAGCAAGAGGCTGAATGTACCCTCTGTGTGAGCATTAAAGGATAAGCAGCCAAGGAAGACAGCACCTCTCTGCCGAGGAAATGTCCATCTTTGAGACGTCTCCTTAACACACACGTCCAGTTGGCTCATTCGGTTCCTCGGTTCCTTGAGTTATTTGCTAATCTCTAAAATTTGAAGAACAAACCAAAAAACTAAACAAACCCCCAAACATCCCATCACTTCATACAAATAGAGCTCTTAGTTTTCTGAATTTCTTTTCTTTATCCCTCTCACTTGAACAGATCTCTCTTGGTCATTGAATGGCATCTTCTTGCTGTATCTTGTTTCACAGGATCAGAGTTTGGATGCACTAGGAAAACTGACAGAACCTCCTGGTGACCCTCTGGGGCAAGAAAATTAATCCAATCCTGGCAACAGAGCGAGAAAAGGGACAGCATTGGTTTATGTCATTTAATCCTCATTTTATCATGGAGGAAACCAAGGCCTACAAGGTAGTACAGTGTCATGATCAAGCTTGTAAGATGTGCCCATGATGTTGACGGGGCCTGTGCTAATGTATGTCCCTTATGAATGAACCCTCTTGTCTCAGGAAATCGCTCTGCCCTTCCCTCCTGCCTCCCATAAAGGAACCTATCCTGTTAGACATGTGCTCATGGTCACATCAGGCACCAGGAGAAGCCTTGAAGCATCTACACTGGTTTCCTCTGGATCACTTCCATTTAAGATCAGAGCTCATAAAATGAGTTGCTAAGGTTTTCTGCTTCACATACTGCCCCAGAGCACTATCTGATGCAGAGAGGGAAATGTATAAACTCAGACAGCAAGCACATTTCTGTCCACTGGGGCAGGGACATACCCTCTGTAGAAGTCCACTGGGCAACATTTTATTACTTTCGAAGTAATAGAAGGATATTTTTTTTCCCCCTTCGGGTAAAAAAAAGTTGCAGTAGATTCTTTTGCTAAAAGAGTCATTTAAATATTACTGGTCACGTCACATTGTAGTTGTTTGGAAATAATTATATCCATATCACAGACAGTAAATAATAGACGTACCTTCACTAACGTTTTATTCCTGTTCTGTTTTAATATGGCAAACTTAGAAGTAATTTAATCTCCCAGTAAATTGAAGTGGTAGGGGGTTCTTCACACAGAAGACTGCAAGTTATTAATTCCGGACAGTCTTCATCTTGTACAATTAGTCACTGTTTGCAGCTGGAAATGTTTTATTAATTTTCCATAGTAGTTGATTTTCCACAGTTTTCTCAGTTTAAATTAAGCAGTAAGAGCTGCTGTTTCTTCTTAAATAAATTTTCTTTCCACAAAAATACATGCCTCTGGCTATGTCAATTTTCCCATTTGATTAAAGTGCCAGCAGGCAATTAATAACTTAATGCATTTTAAAGTACTTTTGGAAAAAGTAATTTGAATAGCCAAACTGGTGTATTTGAATTGATTGTTACAGAAGATTTAGCAGGCATTTGAAAATCCTAGAACCTTGGAAAGGACGAATAGAGCCCAGCAACCAAGTCTGGTGGACTGTGGGGTGGTCTCCCTAAAAGGCACTCACACTTTGGGGTGGTAGGGGCAGGTGGTCACCACTTTGCAGGAGGCTGGAGGAAGAAAGGCAACCTCAAAATGGGGGTGTACAGAAGACTCTAGGCTATGATGGTGTGGTCTCAGTGGGAAAACCATTTCAAAAGCAATGAGACAACATGGATGAACCTTGAAGACATTATGCTAAGTGACATAAGCCAGACAAAGAAGGACAGATATTGTAGATTTCACCTATATGAGGTGCCTAGAATAGTCAACTGCGTAGAGACAGAAGGTAAAATTGTGTTTGCCAGTGGCTGAGGGGAGAGGGGAATGGGGAAACCTTAGTGTTTAATGGGTACAGAGTTCGTTAGTAGTGATAAAAAATAATGTTCTGAAGATAGTGGTGATGACTGCACAACATGAGACTGACGTAATGCCACAGAATTATACACTCAAAAAGGCTTAAAAGGGTAAATTTTATGTTATATATATTTTACCACAATAAAAAAAAAAAGCAATGTGGCCTTTTTTCATGTTCAAGATGTAGAAGCAAGGATGTGGTGGTTCCTCCCATGCAAAGTACTGCATTTCTGGGGTCTTCTGGTAGGAACCATGATCAGCTACGCTGACAGCACAGGAGTCAAAATTCTGTGTACTGTCTCCGTGAAGTGGATCGAGGGACGGTTGAACAGATTCCTGCTGCTGATGCAGGTTACATGGTGATGGCCAGAGTCGAGAAAGGCAAACTGGAGCTCAGAAGGAAGATACATGCAGCAGTGGTAATTCAACAACGGAAGTCATCCTGGAGAAAGATGGTGTGTTCCTTTATTTTGGTATCATGTGGAGGTCATAGGAAACAGTAAAGGCAAGAGGAGAGGTTCTGCCATCATAGGGCCAATTGCAAAGGTGTGTGCAGACCTGTGGCCTAATTGTGTCCAATGCTGGCAGCATTGTATGATTCTCCAGTGTTTTTGTTTAAAAAAAAAACCACCCCATTAAAAATTATTTGCTCCCAACCACCCAAAAAATAACTAATGAGGATATTCAAAGCTAATTGGTTTCCTTTTTTAAAGAAAACACACAAACAAAAAGGAAAACATGCCCTAGTGTCATCTTTAGTGAGAGTTAGGGCTTCTGTTTGACAGTGGGGTCTCTAACTGACCTCTGCTTAACTGACTCAGAGGATTAGCCAATGCCATCTGCTGCATCTGTAGGATCTACTGACCAAGGCTCAGGAAAAGCTGATGCTCGTCACCACTACATATGCTTGTGCATTCTGCTCCCACCGGTTTGTTGAATGCCTCCTAAGATTCGGTTAGGATTGTCCCCAAACATGTTTACACCAGGTTATTTTAATTATGCAATTTAATTAAATATTATGTAAGGTGAAATGTGAGCTCACAAAGAAAGAGAGTTGTTTCTATGAAAACCAGATTGAATGCCTTAGGAAAACTTGATAAAGTTGAGCTCTAAAAAAATATTGCAGATGTACTAGGTAGGTGTGGACAAAGTAAAGTTAAATTGAAGGGGAACATTACAAAAATAAAAAGGAATTCTGAACTTAGGTTGCTTTATAGGTGTCTGTAATGTTTGTACTTTACTTGAAAGACACAAGCTAGGAACCATGGGGGAGGCACCCTGGGCGTGTTTTAAACCTAGATGACTGGAAACTCCAGCCGACTCATACGCACCGGCCATGGCTCCCATCCAGCCGCACTGGATAAAATAACTTTCACCAAACTTTCAAGCTTCCAGAGCAGGGCGCCAATAATCATTTTTATGGCATAGTCAATGGATTGGTAGGAGCTGCTTAGCTGGTGAGTTGAGAAGTAACCTGAAGTTAAATCTGAACTCGGTAAGCAGGAGTGCAAAGAATCAACAATGTTTTTCAGGAGTGTGAAAGGGAAACAGAGTAAAAAAGTACCACATATTCACCACGAGTACTCTGCAAAAAGATAGATAAGCACAAATTAAAAACCAGACATTCCAACTGCTCGTTATTTTCTTTTAGCTCTTTGCCAGATCTAAGCCCAAATCTACTTTTACTCAAATAAAATGGCAGGAGTCATCCAAAACACCCTTCTTGTTTCAATCCTAGAGCCATCTATTCATGGCCATAATGAGATACCCCCTTGCCTTGTGGAGCAGTAAATTAGGTTCCACAGATGCCGTTGCACTACCCCTCCAAACCCTCTGCTGCAAAATATCTTATTTGCTCATCGTCTTTCCAAAGAAACGTCAGCAACAATTGTGTTGGACTTCTTTTGAAAAGTTCATTCTTAGAAGCCAGCCAACTTATTCCTTCAATCATCCACCTGCTTAAAGAATTTTTAAAAATGTTTTTGAAGAATAACATCTTGTGCCTGGGAGATGGCGTTGGATTATTTTCCTAACACTGAGCTGACACGTTCCTGACAGCCCTAGTGTGGATATTGAATCATGTGCATGGTCCCAGGAAAGAAAGGAATGGTGATTTATGTTGTGGGTATCAGTTTTTCACACATCTAAGAGTGTGATGTGCTTCAGCCGAGGGCTTCAATTCACTTAGTGCAAGAGGAAATGGCAGCTGGGTTGCAATGATTAAAAAACGTCATGAAATAATAAGATTAATGCTTTCACCAGCTATTGCTGAGAAGTAGAAGGTCAGTGTGATGCTTGCCATGTTTGTTATTAAGAGTCAGGATATCAGAATGGGTTCTTCTTCCAGAGACCTCCTGATGGGAAAAAGGGGAATTTAAAACTGTCAAATCATTCACCCCTTCAAAAATTTCTTTTATTTACCCTTTTTTAAAATTTCTTATGCCTTATTTCTTTAGCCAAATTTGTAGTGTTTTGTTTTTGCTGTTTGTCAGTTTTTGTGCAAAAGGAGGCTATTAGATATACTTCAGTGAATCAACAAGTTTCTTAGTTCCAGGTCTCTAAGAAAATCTGTCCCAACTTTCCTCACCTAAAAAGAACATATTTGTGTAACGTAAAAGAAAACAGTACCATAAAGAGGCATAAAAAGCAGATATATCTTTTCAGATTAGCTTTGGCTACATATAAGAGCATGACCAAAAAAACCCAAACAAGAAACCAAACAGAGGCTTAAATGAGATAGAGGTGTCTTTCGCTCATAAAAGAAGTCAAGGAAAGGGTGGTGTTGATGATGAGGTACGCTATGCATATGTAGCGGCAGGGAGCATAGGAAAAGTCTCTGTACCTTCCTCTCAATTTTGTTGTAAACCTAATACAAAGTCTTTAAAAAAATTTTTTTAAAGAAGAGAAAGAAAGAGAATGAATACTGCAGGTAAATAGCATTCTTGCCCTCAAAGGAGCATCCATAATCTGGGAGGATAATTTTAGAGAAGGTAACTTTTGTACTTACCTTCAAAATTCCCTTGTTGATACTATGAGAATACATACGTATTGAGGTGGATAGATCCTTGGAGGGGTGCAGTCTGAGTTTCTTTGCTAGAATTTTGTTTATAGAGCACCAAAGCTGCTCTCACCACCGTCACCTCCCCACCAGATGTGAAATGTTTCCGCTAATTCAAGGAGGCAAGTTCAGAACATTTTGAAAATTTTTGTTTTATTTTGCTTCTTAACAGAGTCCCAGACCATCCCTGTCCTCCTACCCCATCCTCAGAAAATTTCTAGACCAAGAATCGATTATGCCTTGTCTGTTAACACTAAAAAAGAAGACCTAGTAATGCAAATTTCTATTCATTGAGAAAGTTAAGTACAGTCTTTACGGACAATATGTAGAATGTAGGAGAGTTGCCATTTCTTCCTGCCATCTGTGAGTGTATATATTTGGTTTTTTGGCGGGGATATTCCCCCACCTTCCTTAATTCTTTCCTCCTTCCCTTCCTTCCTCCCTCCTTTCTTTCCTTAATTCATCACAAAAGATTCAGAGTTGGTGTACAATTCCTGACGAATGCAAAAAAGCTCTAAATCTCTGATTCTTTGATTGCTGAGGAAGCAGAGTTCCCCTGCTTGGGGCAGCAGGAGACAGCTGTCTGCTGCAGGCTCTGGCACCAGGTCTCCCATCCAGGCATCCTCCAATGCCTCTGCCCCTAGCCCACTGCCAGCCAAGGGTGTTTCAGAGAGAGCACCTCTTTTCTGCCTTTCTGAAGGGTTATTTCCACTGAATTGTGCCCCTGCCAGTTCTCTCTGAGCTCACTTGCATTGATTCCTAAAAATCATCAACATCTCAGCTTTTTTTCCTTATTCAACTGCTTGCAAATATTAAGCATGGGGTAAACTTTTCTGAAAAGTTAAATGGAAAAGGTGAGTTCACAGGGTATTGAATGTAGAATGCCCTGTACTCTTGGTTGAGGGAAAGAGCATTCTAAGCAATAATTTTAAATCCTTTTTAGTGAATACCTTGAAGCAATGAAAAGAGCAAAAAAGCAAGCTCAGTGGAGAGCATTAGGCAATTACCATTGAAAATTATTTAAGCTTAAATAACTAAAATAATTTATTCTATAAAATCATTTGAAGTACTGGAAAGGATTCTACATGGCTAATTTGCTTTCCTATGTACCAGCTGAAGAGGTAAGCACAAATGTTGAATTCTGAAACTCTCAACTTAGTGAATTAATATAGATTTGGGAGTGGCATTAAATACCTGAAGATGATGAAGAGTGTTTGCCACAAATGGATTAGCAAATGGGATTAAATGATTTCCAGTGATATGAAAACGTAATAAAATGAAAACCCTGAGTCCCCCACAAGTGATGACCTTCTCCCCCAATTCTTCTGCCATAAAATGAACACTTACTAGTATTTAGAGAGAACCACTAGAGTGTGGTGCTTAAAACATAGACTCTGGAGCCAGATCGCATGAGTTTGAATCGCAGTTCTGCCACTTCAAGCTATATGCCCTTGGGCAAGATAACTAAGCACTCTGTGCCTTGGTCTCACCTGTTAAGTAGGGCCCATGTGTGAATTACTAGTGTAAGTGCTTAGAGGCGAGCCGAGCACACAGGAAGCACTATGTGTTAGCTATTCCTATCTGTTACACACGCATTCTTTGCTTGTTGGGTAGCTGTCTTTGGAACTGTGAGCTCTGGCGGAGCTGCATCCATCACCATGCCGGATGCAGTGGTCCTTATAGTGGGATGCTCACATCCCATGGTTCCTCACCATTCCTGGAGCTGGGGGTAGGATTTTGCGCGCTTATACTGGGGGTGGGGGAGTGTCTTCTCATCTCATTTCCACTGCTCAGGATGTTCACTCCCATTGTGTGGAGGGGTCCAGTGGTTGCCTGTTCCTGCCCTCAGGACTCCACTCGATAAAGATTTCTTGAGTACCTGCCATGTGCCAGTCCCTGGTGAAGCGCTGCTAATACTGAGACTGACAAGCACCACCTATTCTGGAGGCCACAGTGAGACACAGTGTGACATAATGAGACACAGAGACAAACACACAGAGGCAAGCACAAAACACCAGGAGAGCCAACAGGATGTACCAACTGGGCTTTGGAAGGATGAGGAAAGACTTTACCCAGAGGATGACTTACTAATTGAATGTTGAAGAATTGATGAGATTCTCCAGACAGGCAAGAAAGGATGAGACAGGAGAAACCAAGCACCAAGGTGCCTAGAATGTGACTAGTTTGGGGAATAGTAAGTCATGTTCTATGGATCTTGCCCTGGTCTTGGGTCAACCCTCTGGCAAGACTGGCTCGTCCACATGGCACTTTCCTAGGTAAGAGGACAGAGTTCAAGTGTGGTGAGTTGAGCACAGGATGGACCACCCCTACTGCTCCTGGGCTGGGAGCCCCATGCTTTGGTCCTGAGCTCTGGCTTCCACCTGTTGTTGTCGTTCTCCTCAAGGTTAGGGACTACATGTGACTCTTTATATCTTCTGTGACAGTGTCTCAAACTGGATTTCTCAGACCACCTACAACAGAATCACATGGGAGCATGTTTAAAAATGCAGATTTCCACTCCCTATCCAGCTCTACTGAATCAAATATACTGGGGTGAGTGAGGGAAATCTTCATTTTTAATAAAGAAAAGGGCTAGGGTAGAAATATATTTTTTTAAAACATATTCCCCCAGGTAATTCTGATACTGTAGTAAGGAAACCACTGCCCAGTAGGGCCCAGTAGAGTACATACTCAGTATTTAATAAATGATAGACTAAATGGCTATCTAATGGTGGGATGTGGTCCATACCAGGTAGGGCAGAGGAATGGAAAAGTCCTGGAGTAGGATAATGGGCAGTAATTTCCATCAAAAGGAAGCTTGACAACCTAAGTGTCCATCGAAAAATGAATAGATAAAGAGGATGTGATACATACCTACAACCAAATATTACTCAATCATTAAAAAGAATGAAATAATGCCATTTGCAGCAACATGGATGGACCTGGAGATTATCCTACTAAGTGAAGTAAGTCAGACAGAGAAAGACAAATATCATGATATCACTTATATGCAGAATCTAAAAAAAATGATGCAAATGAACTTACAAAACAGAATTTACAAAACAGAAATAGACTCACAGACTTAGAGAATGAATTCAGGGTTACCAGGGGGGAAGTGTGGGTGGGAGGGATAGATTGGGAGTTTGGGACTGACAATGTGCACACTGCTATCTTTAAAATAGATAACCGACAAGGACCTACTGTATAGCACAGGGAACTCTGCTCAGTATTCTGTAATAACCTAAATAGGAAAATAATTTGAAAAAGAATAGATACATGTATATGTATAACTGAATCGCTTTTCTGTACACCTGAAACTAACATTGTTAATAAACTATGCTGATATAAAATAAAAATTTTTTTAAATTAACAATTACTCCTAAATTTTTCGGAGCTCAAATTTACTTGATTGTCTCATAAATATGCATTTCTGTATGTATTATATATGTTAAATAAATGCACACACACACACACACATACACACACGCACACACAAGGAAGTTTGAGGTCCTGGGGTGGGGAAGGAGCGGATGCGGTGTGGGCCATTCTGAGTCTTCTTTCCAAGGCAGCATCTAGGTGGAATCCTTGACTCAGAGCCCTCTTCTGCCCGTGCCCCCATCTCCTTTCCCAGACCTTGCTCTCCACAAGGCACCTTTCCCCTAATTGCTTCTCCAGGGCAGGGTTAGACAAATAGCTATCTTTGTAGCTTCAGTGAGCACAGAGCCCGCATCGCTACAAGCAACAAGGTTTGCTGTGGTTAGCGACACCCTGGTTTCTCAGGCTCCTCCCCACTCCTCTTTTCAAAAAGGGGAAAATCTATTTCTTCAGACCTCTGTAGACCAGCAGATGAATC
This sequence comes from Balaenoptera borealis, assembly GCF_965194805.1. Classification (NCBI taxonomy): domain Eukaryota; kingdom Metazoa; phylum Chordata; class Mammalia; order Artiodactyla; family Balaenopteridae; genus Balaenoptera; species Balaenoptera borealis. Next base: position 43,879,140 of record NC_138866.1, on the reverse strand, counting down.
AGACAAAATTTTCAACAGGTGATAACGGCTGAGGTGAATATGGTTGACCCTTGAATAACACGGGTTTGAACTGCAAGGGTCCACTTATATGTGGATCTTTTTCAATAAATACTTCTTACAAGGAATTCCCTGGTGGTCCAGTGGTTGAGACTCCACGCTTCCACTGCAGGGGGCCCAGGTTCAACTCCTGGTTGGGGAACTAAGATCCCGCAGGTCGCCCATCGCGGCCAAAAAAAAATTTTTTTTTAAAGAAATACTTCTTACAGTACAAGGGTGGTTGAATCTGTGTACGTGGAACCATGGATACTGAGGACCACCTGTAAAGTTACACGCGGATTTTAGCCTGTGGGGAGGGTCAACACCCCTAACCCCCATGTTGTTCAACAGTCAACTATATATCACAAATTCCAGGTAAATATATCCAAATGAATATATTGCAAATTCCAGGTAAGAGCTTTATAAGCACCGTCCTTCCAAAGCCCTGGTTTTCAACCTTGGCTGCACATTGGAATCACCTGGGGAGCTTTTAAAAGTACTCCTGCCAGGTCTCAAGTCCAGAGATTCTGAGCTACTGGTCTGGGGTGCAGCCTAGGCATTGGGGATTATTTTAAGTTCCTGAAGGGGATTCTGATGTGGGTTGAGCATGACTGCTGTAGAGACACCATCATCTGAGAAATTCCAGTGGTAGATTCTTTAAGCCTCCTAACAAGTCAGTCCATGGAAGGGTAGTTGGGAGCACGAGGGTGGAAAACCCCCTCACTGGGCCCATGAGCTGGATAAAGGGAAGCTCAGCAACACGTGCTCACGACCATCTAAAACATCTCTAGAAACAGAAGGAGGTGAAGAATTGCAAGAGGTTGGAAGGAATTCTTTGATAAATAGCTTGATGTATAAAATGATTAATCTCCCAAAGGGCACGTTATGAGGGGCAATTGATGGTTTCCAAACCGCCTTATAAGAAGAATGAGCTCCATTAACCATATGGGTTTTGCTTTACTGGGTGGCAATTAGAAATTTGGGGCCAGAGCTGAATTGTTGATACCAGCAGTTGGTGTTCTCCAACCTTCTCACCTAAAGCCTTTGGCGTTTCTACATTTTGAACAAAAATGTAAAGAATATCACTTTGAAAGGGATCCGAGTTATTAAGTTCTCTTGTCTTAGTCTGTACCTGTCCATCATTTCCTCTACCTCCTTGGAAAAAAGGCTCTGGTCCAGGTCCTGCCTCTGCAAAGACAGTGATGTCCAATCCAGACTGCTATTGACAATGAAGGGGGAAGCTCAAAGCATACTTCTTTCTGAGATAGCATTTTTATCACAGCTATTGTAAAATCTCTAGCCAATTTAGATTACTTTTAACTGTGCAATTATAAAATACATTTGCCAACATGTTTCAATTTTTTAAGAAATCCTTACTAATGTTGGTACTTAATACGCATTTTTGTAAAGATTTTACTTCTTTTTTAAGTCAATTCTTAATCTTTCTTATCAGGCACGTAAGTGAAAGGATAGGCTGCCTGAAAAGGGATCCTGAGCAGAAAGTGACATCTTTCTGGAAATTAGTTGGATGACAAGGCGATAAACAGCTAGACTCCCCAGTGAAGGGGAATCAGAGATCTTGCAGCTGTCATCTGAAGTCAACCTGGTTGCAACCACACAGCTAGTGCATTTTCAATGTCATGACCCATTAGCTTGCATATAAACTGCTAAATAACCTAATTTAACAGCCACATATTTGAAACCAAGCCTTGAAGTAAGTGTTCGGCAGGTGTGGTCTCTCTCTCTAGCACCTTATAATCTTAATGGGGAGAGAATGTATGTTTTTCCATACTAAGCAGTCATGAAGCCAACTCTATCTCAGCATAGATAGGTGATAGATCATGTACCTACATTTTAACTCCATTATTTCATCTGCAAAATCATGATACTTACACACTGGGTTGTTACTAAGTGAAATAACTGTACATCATTGAAATAAGATATTTAAATACCTGAGCATTAAGTAACAGCTCAAGAAATGTTACTTCTTCTCCATCTATTAATCAAGGGGAGAAAGAACTTAAAGATCATCTGGTCTAGTACCTTCATTTTAAAGATAAGGAAACTGAGGCCCAGAGAAGTAAAATGACTTGCCCAAAGTCACACAGCTAGGAAGAGGCAGAGCAAATAAATAAAGTAAGGAATCATATGTGTTTTTCTTTGGATTTCTCAGAAAGTGATTGTCAGAGCTCTTCAAAATTGCACATTGTCCTCTAAAATGGGTGCCCCAGAACAATGACCTGAGGTCATTTAAATGACAAAATATAAGTCCCCCTTCTAGGTATAAAGCCACATTCATCTGTTTTCAGTTGAGAAAGCTGCTAATGGCTCTTACCATGTCTTTCCCAGCTGAAGCACAGAACTAAAGCATTTGCAGTCTAAGGATTCCCTCCCACTGTTTGTAGATCAAACACAAACAGAAACAGTAGGAGGCCGGGCCATCTCTAACTGAGAGAATCAATATCAATGAAACAGACAAAATCCCAAAATCTCAAAAATAATGAAAACAAAGATATCCAAGTAATAAAATCTGCTGGAATCACAAAGACAACACAACCCCGATCTCAGCTGGCTCAAAGAAAGTGTCCATTAACAAGGGATTAACACAAGGGAAGTATACAACCAGTCAATAGGAAATGAAAGCATTTCACAGTCTAGCCCCATTTGAGCCCACCCTCGGATTATGGATGCGGGTGTGCTGAGATGGTGTGGTTTTGACTAGAGAGTCTCCAGAAACCGTTAGCTATATGCCAACTTAAAGAAACATCCCAAACCGCTATTAGTTGGACTGAAAATTTGGAACTGATGCACCAGAAGATGAGACAAAGCACTGATTAACTGCTCTTTTTAGGCTTGTCTGTTGTAATTTTCAGCAGACCCTTGGAAAGAAAGCCTCGATCACTGTAGTACCTTTTAAAATGTGCATTTTAAAATATCAAAGTTCCAGAATGTCAGAGATTTGGGAGTCTCTGGGAGAGAGGGGAAGGGAAAAATGAAACAAAACAAAGTAAAACAAAAAACTGGAATAAAATTTTATCATCTTATCATAAAATAAGTAAAATGGCATTCCCCATGCCCTGTATGAAGATCATGTGGGCATTTTTCAATATAAAATACCATAGCGTGCATGAAATCAGAAGCAAATCTCAAACGAATATAGTTGACCTGTGAGCATAAATTAGTACAATAATTAAAGTCTTATAATGATTGTAATATTTCTAGTTAATAGCCACGTAGCCCATAGATTTGCATTAAATGTATGACATTTATGTGATAAAATTCAAACATTTCATCAAGTGTTAACACATAAAAAGTAAAATAATTCTTTTCTTTATTTTTTGCTTATTTTATTTGTGGGAGAAGCTATGACTACATCCATTTGATTAGCATATCTGTGACCAGGTACAATGACTTCAGAGGAAATGGATTTTATGAGTTTGTTTGCTGATCATTAGGAACTCCAAAAAGAGCCTCCATTTAAAAAGACTGCCTGGGACTTCCCTGGTGGCGCAGTGGTTAAGAATCTGCCTGCTAATGTAGGGCACACAGGTTCAAGCCCCGGTCCAGCCTTGGATGGGGGAAGATCCCACATGCCGCAGAGCAACTAAGCCCGTGCACCACAACGACTGAGCCCACGTACCACAGCTACTGAAGGCCTCACTCCTAGAGCCCGTGCTCTGCAACAAGAGAAGTCACCAGAGAAGCCACCGCAATGAGAAGCCCGTGCGCTGCAACGAAGAGCAGCCCCCGCTCGCCACAACTAGAGAAAGCCCGCCATGCGCAGCAACAAAGACTCAATGCAGCCAAAAGTAAATAAATAAATTTATAAATAAGTAAATGTTTAAAAATAAAAATAAATAATAAAAAAGACTGCCTGGCACTGTGGCCACAGCAAACTCTGTGGTCTGAACTGCAGAATTGCCCTGGCGTGAAAATTTGAGTTTTACCCTTGGCAACTTATTACCACAAAAGGAAAAGAGTAAAGAACAAAGAAGAGGGAATGGCCAAACTTTGAATCCCTCACAGACAGCTTAAAGAGGTTCAGGATCATTTTAATTGAAAATGTCCCAATGCTCACCAGTAGCTAAGGGGACATATTTCACACATGACCGGCTGGTCAGGACACACCATCAAATATCTGATCTGCAACAGGACAGAATGTTTAAAACTGGGACTGCCTCCAGAAGGTCTGACAAATCCGTGAGTTTCCCTATAACGGATTCTGTTGCTGGCCTAGAAGAAAGTCATGTTTATGATGGCTTCTCCCGTTCCTTCCTGAGTTTGCAATCCAGGGTCTAACTTATCAACTTCTGTCCCTGAAAAATCTTTCCTCCACAGCTTTTGTGTCTACATGTTTGTATACACAGCCTCACACATATCACCCACTTGTTTTCCAATTACTAAAATAGTTCTCATTTTATCTACAGCATCCCATGTCTGCTAAGAAGAAAATGTTATTTTACCAAAAACGTGAAGCTTAGTTCCAATAACTTGCTACCCAAAGGCAAAGGATTTGAGGCAGCTCTTTGGGGCTAAAAACACATTAGTAAAAGCTTAGATAGAATAAGGGAAAAGAATTAGTTTTGGAATTGTTTTCTGTATCTAGCTGTTGGGAGAATCTTTTCATGTAGGTGGTCTCCAAACCTTAAAAAAAAAAAATCACTTAGCATTCTGTCTTTTAAAAAAAATTTCTCTAAACAGAGACTATCTTAATATTGCACAACTGAACTGCAGCCAATTGTGCTGCAATCACCATCATCCAAGGAGGGTTATAAGGAAGGTGGGATACTAAACCTTCTCTGGTGGGATTTCAACATGGTGCCTTAAGTCAAAAAAACCTGTGTGCCTACTTGTGCCAGTCAAGTGTGGGAATGTGATAAACAAGATAAGGTCCTCAGGAGGCTGCAAAGCACTTAAGACATGAGCATGGGTTTTGGAATCAGATAACCCTGGAATCCAACCCCAAAGTGACAGATGCTAAAATTACTTGTCTAATCAGTCTCTTCTTATTCCTTGCTAAAAGAATCCAGCTTTACGTTCATTGTTCAGATAAAAATACTGTTTCCTGGCTTTCCCGGCAGATAGAGGTAGCCATGAAACATATTCTGGCCAATGAGATGCCAGATATGATTCTGGGGAAACTTTTTAATTAAGAAGGGCAGCCGCAGCTGGCAGGGTCCTTCGCCTCTGAGTCCTCCTCCCCTCTTCCTGCTAGAGGTCTAGCAACCACATGGCAATGACGAACCCAAGGACAAAAGCCAACACACTCTGAATGGCAGAGTGGAAAGACACAAAGAGCCTGGGTCTTTGAGCCAATGCAGCAACCCTAGGTGGCCTCCCTGCAACATCTTTTTGCATAGACCAAGTAAACTCCAACTTGCATTAAGCCACCAGCTGTCAGGTGTTCTATTATTTGCAACCAAGCCATTTCTGAATGATAAATCAATGTCTCTGAGCTTCATTTCCTTATCTACAAAATGGAGATCTAATCTTTATCAACTTTGAAGATTTGCTGTAAAACCTGGTTGGTACATGTATAATTCCTAGCCCAATACCTGACTCACAGTAATAATTGGAGGCTATTATTATTATTTATTGGTAAGATTGAAATGAGTATTTCTTTTTCTTTCAGGAAACTTAAAGGAGCAGAGCCCAGCTTTCCCTGAGATGGGGACTCTTCTGGGCAAGGTGCTGAGGTCATTCTGGGGTGGAAGCCTTACCTAAGTAAGATGGTCTATAAATAGCCAATATCCAAAAACTGCATCCTTCTGTTCTTACTTTAGGAGATTTTTCTGGCTTATTGCTAATGCACACTAGCTGTTTCTAACACTTAGAGAGCAAGCTGTTGCTTTGTTTATAGTGAAACCGAATTCCTTGGCTGTATTTCATTCCTGAGCAGTAATGACAGCAGCAAACTGCAAAATTAGCATCTAATAGGGCATTTCAATGAAAAACCAGAGAAACATTATTTGGACCACAGATTTTTGCCTCCAAAGATAGCACTTCTTTTTTTTCTTTCTCTTTTTTTTCTTGAGTATGTGGAATTGCCGTTAACTCTGCTTTATTTAGTGTGATATGCTTTTGGCCTCCTGGTTTCAATTTTGGGGACAAAATGAGCAGTTGTTGCTTTTTCAACTTGTATAAATTAGTTTTAGGAGAAGGCTGTTGATATTTGGGGTCCAGCACAATCAATACAAGGGGCTTAAAAATAAATCATGTGTGGTGATTTAGAGCATCCCTGGCCATGTCCATCACAGCAGCAAGGCCCTGGGCGTTACTGCCCTACCCCTTCTGTTACTTTGCTACAACTCAGCCCAATCACTTAACAGTAACGCCTCTTTTTCTGAACTTCAGCTAAGCTAAATTTGGAATGCTAGTCAATGGAGGGTTAGATTTTGTCCAGGCCAGAAAAAAGAGCACCTATTTGCTAAGGGGCCTGTTTGAGGAGTGATAACTGGAGCACATAGCTACAATGAGTCTCTCTGTCAGTAAAGCAGGAGTTTTCCACACTACAAAAATTCCAGTCAACTTTTCCAAGGTATTTTGAGTTTCTCAGTTTCCTAGAGGCAGGTGTACACTAGCACTGTCCAGCAGAAACATAATGTGAACCACAAATGCCAGTCACATATGTAATTTTAAGGTTTTTAGTAATCACTTTTTTAAAAAAAAGTAAAAAGACACAGGTAAAATTAGTTTCAATAATATATTTTACCCCAAAATATATCCAAAATATTATCATTCCAACATGTAATCAAAAAAGTTAATGAGATAGTTTTACCTGTTTTGTTTTTTGTGTGTATTAAATCCTTAAACTCTGGTGTGTATTTTACACTTACAGCATATCCCAGTGCAGACTAGTCACATTTCAGGTGTTCAACAGTCACATGTGGCCAGTGGCTAACATACTAGATGGTAAGGCCTAAAATTTCATGTGCTGCCTTGACACCTTTGAGCCTCACAGGGCCAAGCCCTAACTCTGAGCTCTCCTGCTCTTCCCAGATATGCCTCCCCCATATCTTTCCATATGGAAAGCCTCCCCAGCCAGCCAGTTCCCCTAGCAGCCGGACCAGCTGCTTCCCACCTGGTCCTCCACCTAATGAGCTACACCTCTCTGCAAGCCCGTGGCATTATTCAGACAAGAAAATCCCATCCTCCTGTGGGAGCCAGACATCATCCCACCCTCTTGCTACTACAGAGCTTGTCTCCTACAGTCCCTGCTGCTTCACTTTACGACCTGTATGTGGCTCTGCATGGTATGTGGTGTCCTCCCCCAGGCTGTGAGTACCTGGGACCAATAAACTGCTGTCAATCTCATCTGTTGTGTCCAGTGTCACTTATTCAGTTTTCCCTGGAACCTTAGGGCAAGGCTCTCTCTCGCACCCAAGAGGTTAAGAGAAGATGAGCAAAACAATAGCATGAGTCTATACTTTTAAGGCGTTGTATAGTCAATTTTTCAAAATATCTGGAAGAATTTGGACTCATCTCTTAGTTTTCCAGCTTTTACATTTATAGCACATTGTCTGTGATTTACATTGTCTGAAAAAGTTTAGTGGTATCTTTGCCGTATATTTTCTTACTCCGTTAACATTTTTGGTATTGCCTCATCTTTTAGCTCAGATATGTAGGTCGTTCTGTGTTGGTTCTGTATTATCTTGTTGCATCTTCTGTGCCCAATTCCTACCTAAAAGAAACGATAGATTGAATTGAACCTATTTTTTAAAAAACCCACACATTGCAACGTAGGACATTGTCCACGAGGAAGCACCTGAGTTCTCCCTCTAGGACCAAGCATAATTCCCTCCATCAGCGATGCTAGACCTAACAGGTAGCTTTGAGTCATCAGCTGCTCCCAGCAGATTTATGTGGGTGATTTGCTTTATCAGTAAAAGTAGCTATAAGGAAAAATTTCATCTATAAACATACGATAAAATAAAAATTGGATTTCACTTCATATAGTCTATTGAGGCTCAGCTTTGTGGGAACCACTCCTAGGACAGTGTAAAGAACACCATTTCTGTGTTCATTCAGAAGGGACTGGAAATCCTAGCTTTATCAATTAGTAGAGATGTTTTACTTCTCTGGCCTCAGTTTTCTCATCTGTAAAATGCAGATGATAAGTTACCTACCTCCTAGAACTTTGAAGGGTGTAATGAGAAGATCCACATTATGTACTTACACAGAACATATAAATGGTACTATTACTGTAGGTCGCATGCTTTTTTTTTTAATTAATTAATTTATTTATTTATTTTTGGCTGTGTTGGGTCTTTGTTTCTGTGCGAGGGCTTCCTCTAGCTGCAGCAAGCGGGGGCCACTCTTCATCGCGGTGCGCGGGCCTCTCACTATCGCGGCCTCTCTTGTTGCGGAGCACAGGCTCCAGACGCGCAGGCTCAGTAATTGTGGCTCATGGGCCCAGTTGCTCCGTGGCATGTGGGATCTTCCCAGACCAGGGCCCGAACCCATGTCCCCTGCACTGGCAGGCAGATTCTCAACCACTGCACCACCAAGGAAGCCCCTGTCGCATGCTTTTTTAAAAAATTTTATTTATTTATTTTTGGCTGCATTTGGTCTTCGTTGCTGCACGTGGGCTTTCTCTAGTTGCGGCGAGCGGGGGCTACCCTTTGTTGCGGTGCGCAGGCTTCTCATTATGGTGGCTTCTCTTGTTGCAGAGCATGGGCTCTAGGTGCATGGGCTTCAGTAATTGTGGCACAGGGGCTCAGTAGTTGTGGCTTGAGGGCTCTAGAGCACAGGCTCAGTAATTGTGGCACATGGGCTTAGCTGCTCCATGTCATGGGGGAACTTCCCAGACCAGGGCTCGAACCCATGTCCCCTGAACTGGCAGGCGGATTCTTAACCACTGTGCCACCAGGGGAGTCCCCACATGCTTATTTTTAATTCTAACAGCTATCACAGGAATCTGTCTTAGAAAGAAAACTCTCTGATTGGAAAAAATACTTTAATAAATGCCCACTATAGAATATGGGACCACAAAAGTGTTTTTTTTTTTTGCTTGTTTTTCCATATCACAAGAATACACTATTTATGACAACCCCACCAGTGATTAGAATCAGAGGGTAGCGGTATCTTGCTATCTCCAGTGACTGGCATCTAATAAAAGCAGAGGACTCCCTTATCTATAGGCTGGTAACTAGGCTTCTGTTAGAGTTTCTTTCTCCTTGACAGTTATTTACCCACATTTTTCAGCTTGGAGAAATTTCAGATTTTTTCCTGAAAATAGGTGCTTTAAACAGAAGACACAGGAGCATAGAGACTCACCAGAGAGGGAGAGAAGCATAAGGTGAGGGAATGTGCCCAAAACAAATTTCTCCCCCTTCATCCCTCCCTAAGGCTGGTGCTGAGCAAATTATCATCTTAAATAACAAGGAAGAAGGGAGTGAATATTTATTGAGTGTCTACCTCACACGTGTGTTTTGCTGGGTACTTTAGATAATAATTAAAACAACAATATTAGCTATCATTTAAAAAATAAGCATTTGCTAAGTATTGTACTAATTGTCTTACATCTATTTTTTTTCAGTTCATCCTCATGACAATGTTATAAAGCAGATAAGTAGTTATCTCCATTTTACAGAGGAGGAAATAGAAGCTCAGAAAGGCTAAGTAATTTATCCAAGGTCACATAGCTAGTTATTCTAATTCCAGCATCTGGAACGGAGAAGCTGGAGCTGCCTGACTCTAGTACATGTGTGTGCTCTTTTCCACCCACCTCAGTACCTCTCAATAGGCAAAGACCTCCGTGGGAAAGATTGCCCTTTCTTATTAATCTTCACATGCCCAGTTCTAGTGGAGTCCCTCACTCATAGTAGGTGCTCAGTAAATGTTTATAGAATGAATAATAGTAGAGAAAAGACTGCAGAAAAGTAGTATGGTGTGTTAACATATTGCAAAGGAGCAAGTGAGGAAATGAGACAAGTGGGTGTCCTTCATAATTCAGAGTGACACCACGGAACACGCTGCACCATCCTTGGTCGGCTGCATCTAATGACGCCCATACCTGATTTGCATGGTCAGAAATAAAGTCAACTGCAGCGACCATCATTTTGTGAGTCTGGTCGGTCTCTTCATACCTGCTGATTTCCATTAAACGCTGTTTAGAAAAATAATTGTGTGACTCTGCCCTGTTGGCATTAAATATAAATCGTGGGTTTGGCTGCTAAAATACAACATTCAAGGAGTGCAGAGGCATTCTTTTTTTTTTTTTTTAAGGATGCTTTAGCTGAAGACAGGAGATACTCGATGGTTTCCCATTGCAATCTGCCACACGTGCGCTGCTCGCTTTGCTGGAGGTGCGGTGCTGCCCGTGTCGAAGAGACATCAGTCACGGATTACGGCTGCAAGGGGTGCCTAGGTTTAATCTCATTTTTGAATGAATTAATATTATTAGTTTTGACAAATTAATGGTATTAAATGTGCAAGGTTAGTATGAATTATGTCCACATCCACCTATTACTAGATGTGCCTCATTCTTGTGTATGAAAGCTTATTGAATCAATTCAGTGGAATCCTCTCTCTTTTCTATTTTCTAAATACTTTCTTTGAAGCTTTAAAAATATGGACTAGTATACCTATGGACAAGAGTTTACTGATATAAATCTGTACTTCAGTCCATGCTATAAGGGGCTGTATAACTGAGTCAGTCAACAGAGGAAGATAAGATTTTGTGGTAGTGTATTATATGTCCTTACAAATGTAATCACAGGTATGCTTCATCCAGGGAAATCCTATCCTCTAGAAAAGCTTCAAGTCTCCCCTCCTGCTCTTTTCCCTTCCAATTAAAAAAAAAAAAAAATCAATGCTAAGATATACACATTTCCTCCACAGGGAAGGAAGGCGGGAAGGAGGGAGGGAGGGAAGGAAGGAAGGAAGAAAGGAAAAGAAGGCCATATGTTTCTGTGTATCTTTTTCAATTTGAAACCAATTTTTTTCTAACATAAGTCTAAATGAAACACATATTGTTAGAGTCCTATGTCAGCAAAACTAAAATTCATGCCCATGGTTGAAGTTTTTGGAGAAATGATGTTCAAATGTGAATGACCCCAAATGATTTTTGTAATAGTATTTTTAATTATTAATTTAAGGGGTCATAATGTTGAATGCTGTGAACCTGCTCATTTTTTAACCAGGACACCAGTGCATATACGTTGATTGTGGCATACAGCAATTGTCACCTTAATTCCCTGCTTTAAAAACCTCAGATTTTCTTCAGATAATAGGCAGAGATTCCTTGATTTTAAGAAAGGTAGACTCTTCCTACCAGATCTATGGTAATCTCATTATCCTTTGTGGTGATTCTGGTCAGTGAGATGTAAGAAGAAGGATAAAGCTTTTTAACTCCAATGTCAAGTGCAGTGCCTGGTACTCAATAACCATGTATTGCATTCATGAGATATATTCAATCTATATGTTATTAATGGGTATTTAACATAAAGATATTCTATACACTTGTACCTTTAATAACTTCTACAGACTTTTCCCTAGAATGTACATATATGTACTCAAGTGACCTATTATTCCCCTCCTGGATACATATATCTCTTCATTTAAAATTTCCACCATTTTCCATTTCATTAAAGCCTTTTGCTGACATTCTATAGAAGTGCTATCCAATAAAAATATAATACAAGCCACATATAGTTTTTAATTTATTGGTGGCCACATTTAAAAAGTAAAGAGAAACAGATGAAGTTAATTTTAGTGTTATGTTTAACCAATATATTCAATATTATTTTATTTCGACACATAATCAGTATAAAAGTTTGAGATATTTTACTTTCTCTTTTTCATATTAAGTCTTTTCTCCAGTGTGTATCATATACAACAGCACATACCAATTCACAATAGCCATTAGTGGCCAGACTTTCTTTTTCCCAGTCTAACTTATCCTATTGACCAGATAATTTCATATCATGTTCAATGTTTTGAAGTGTTTCCTTCCCCCAGTTATCAAATTTCTACTCATTTTATATCTTTCAATTTAATAAGTATATATTATTTAGTGCCTACTATAAAAAATGAAGGAAATACTTCCTACTTTTGAGCCACTTACCTGTTTGGTAAAGAGAGCCTACTCAGAACTCCTACTTTTCTCTCCCCATCATGCTTTGTATGCACCTGCCTTACAGTAATTTTTAGGCCTTCTGCACTTAGGAAATGGCTAGGGAGACAGAGAGCACTGATTCTGCTTACAGGAGAGATTTTTGCCTATGTACTAGTGGTAAATATGGTTTTGTATCACAGAGGTATATACTGGAAGAGGCTTCAGAGGGTGGGAAGGTTAATTTTACGTGTCAACTTGACTGGGCCATGAGGTACCCAGATATTTGGTCAAACAAGACTTGATGTTTCTGTGAGGGAATTTTGGGATACGATTAACATTTAAATCAGTAGCTTGAGTAAATGGAATTGCCCTCCATAATGTGGGTGAGCCTCATCCAATCAGTTGAAGGTCTGAATAGAACAAAAGACTGACCTTCCCCAAGTGAGAGTATTCTTCCTGTCTGAAGGCCTTTGAGCTGAGACATCAGCTTTTTTCTGCCTTCCAACTCAAACTGAAACATCAAGTCTTCCTGGGTTTCACGTCTGCTGGCCTCCAGGCGGGAACCATACCATCAACTCTCCTAGGTCTCCAACCCACTGACTCACCCTGCAGATCTTGGGACTCGCCAGCCTCCTTAAATCACACAAGCCAATTCCTTATAATAAATAAATAAACAAATAAATATTCTATTGGTTCTATTTCTCTGGAGAACCCTAATAGAGAAAGCTTTTCATCCAGCCTCCCTCATTTTAGAGCAGAATCAGCTGAAGACCAGAGAGATTAGTGAGCTGCCCAAGGTCACACAGCCAGTTGGGGATGGATCAAGATCAGAGACCAAGTCCTCAAATTCCTACTTCAGTACTCTTGCACCCTGTACCACATGTGTACAGTACCACATTGAGATGCTCACACGCTCGCACTTTTTAAAAATGAAAGCAACCTACTTCGATGAGAATTTTGCTTTTGTACCGAGCAGGAGATATTTTTGAAATCCAAATCATGATAGAAAGTCCATCAGTTATATGAAGAGAATTCATTAGCTAGGAGGTGCAATTAAGGTTGGTGGTGAGAAGTCTGAAGCAGCGGGTGGTTTTTCAATAGCCATGGAAAAACTTGCCTGGAGTTGTGGCTGAACCTGCAGATCTGGGTTAATGATTTAATGAGTAAGCTAATCTGAGATCTGAGGTTTCTGTTTGGCACATTCTCCTAGTATACTGTGTTCCAACCCAGAGTATCAGAACCTTGAGAAGCTCAGGGATCTATGTTAGAAAATAGCAATGCTGGGGTGAGCTGGAGGTCCCAGCAGAGAGGAGACACACAGCTGCTGAGACAGCCTTTGTTTGCCAAGGTGGAGTGAGAATAGTAGCCAACATTTACTGGTTGCCATGGCCAGGCACTCTTCTAAGCCTTTTCCTAGAGTTAACTCTTTGTTTCGTTCTTTTTTTTCTTTTTAGTCGCATCGCACCGCATGCAGCATGTTTGTTCCCCAACCAGGGATCAAACCTGTGCCCCCTGCAGTGGAAGCAGGGAGTCTTAACCACTGGACCACCATGGAAGTCCCTGGAGATAACTCATTTAATCCGACACTAATTCTATGAGGACGTGCTGTCGATACCCCCTTTCTACATGTGGCAAAACTGAGGGACACAGAGGTCAGGAAATGGGGGGTCTGGGGTCTAGCCCAGGCGGTCTGGCTAAAGAGCCTGTGCCCTTAGCACACAGAAGCCTGGGCATGTTTCCTCAGAAAACTTGAAGTTTTATGTTTAATGCAAATATCTGAGTTTCTCCACTGCTTCCTGGGTGAGAGTGAGGAGACTTGATTTGGTCCCAGCTCTGCCACTATTTAGCCACGTGCCCTTTGGCAAGTCACACGGCCACTCTAGGCAACAATTTCCTTATATACAAACTATGTTGTTAGTTTAATTCCAACAATCACATCTAGCTATCAAGTTCTATGATCCTAATCACTCACTCTGAGATTATCCTATTTAAAACTTAGTTTTATCATTACATGGATTCTTATTATAATCTTTTTCATTATATTCAGGAAATACCCTTAATAATACATAGGTGACTTAACTAATTTGTGAGTAAAACTCTGAGGGTATATATTTTATCCTTTGAATGATATTTTAATATCATGCCCTTCTAATATTTTCAAATGGGATCAGAAGAGAAGGATTTCAGAAGGAATTTTTCTGAGACAAGGCTGAGCAATGCATTACGCTAAATTTTCTAAGTGTACATGGAACTGTCATGAGTGGGGAAATACACAATGCTTTGATTAATAGAGAGTCGTTTGTGCCATAGTTTGTATTAATCACTGTCAGTGAAAAGAGCATGGTCTAGGCAGACAGGAGACAGGAATTGTAGCCCCAGCTCTGGCACCAGCTAGACTTGGGATCTCAGGCAAGTCCCCTTACCTCCTAGTTCTCAGTGTTTGAAGAGAGTTGTTTAGTACAACCAATTTCCTTACCAGTATAATGGTGAAGGCGTGGGCAGGACCTCCTGAAAGGGCTCGTTTCTGGGGCCACTCCCCTAGTGTGGACCACCCAAGGTAATTGCACTCTTGGCATCTTTTACAGGCTCCGTGGGATATATCGTTAAAGGTGAAAATTTCAAACTTGCATTGAAATAATGTTAAGAAAAGGGCAAGAGGACATGGTCTCCCTCACCCTCTCTCCAACCCCAAGCACAGGATCCAGGAGAAGCTGCCCAGGGGTCATGCCCAATAGCTAAACTCTAAAGGATCACCCTTCAAAAGCTAATGTTTTCCTTGAAGTGTAATGGCAGGTTATTGCCTCTTATGACTATTTCCCTTAGAAGCAGGGCTTTCAGAAACTATTCCCTAAAACCCAGCAGAACCACCATTACCTGAATATTTTAATTCATTTGGCCCTTTACGAGGGAGGTTACTTTACATTCCATCTGGTCTTTCCCAGAAATTCAATTTAATTCCATTCTGTTCAGTTCAGTGTAATTTGCCTCTGAGTACACCTTCTAAAGAGCAGGGTCCCAGGCCTAGCTCTCCCATTCTCTAGTCCCATGATGTTGGGCAAATCACATACCCTATAATCTGTTCTAGCATTTCCCAGTAATGCTCCATCAGAATTCCTAAACTAATCTCTCCATTTTTTCCTGGTTGGAGAACTAGTCAATTAACTACATAAGACAACATTTCTATATGTAAGTAGAGACAACTATTCATCTTCATGATCTTTTTGTGTGTGTGTGTCCTAAAGCTGCTTTCAAACTTGAGTTTTGCCATTCTTAAACACCTTTTTGGTGCTTCTCTAAAGATTCTGGGTGTTCTTTTTGTACCAGTGTATTTTGTACCACACCTACCAACCCCCAAGTAGGCACCAATCCCCCACAGTGACTAGCCCTAACCAATATTTAAGTGCTTAATTTTTTTTCAAGGTCTGTGTGTTTTGCCCATGACACTAATTTATGGTTAGGTTATAACAATGGCTATTTAAATTGCTGCGGACCTTATTTGGGGGAGTAAAAAACCCTAAAGTGTTGTTTATTTTTATCATTATTCTTGTTTTAAAATTCTTCCAGGATTTTCTCTCCATACTTCACCTCATTCTAGGTATTTTAGGAATAAATAACAGTGAACTTGTCTGAGTAAAACTGCCCTGAGCTATTCTTTAAGTTAATTATCACTTCTTTAGGTCCTGTGAATTGTTGTTCAATGACTGTCAGCAAGTGGAATGAACCAAATTACTTTAATTATGGAGTAATTGCACGGAGTGATGGTAATTAAATCTTGATCAGTTTAAGTGAGTGAATTAATTGCTCTAACTTGGAATGCACACCACAGCAAGAGTTGTTTTGTAGTTTAATTAACACCATCCACTAAAGTCTTATCATATCTAAAATGTAGACAATTAATGAGTTTGATATTATTCTCACCTTGACAAGAACTAGGACAGAATACATGCTGAGAAAGGTAGTGTATTAGGGGAAAGACAGAAAACCTAATATTTGTGTCACTTGTATAGATATATTGGTTGCAATCTCTACTTTGCCTTCTGGAGAAATGTGCAAATAGAAATATTTCCATATAATTAGCTTCTGGCTCCATCTCATCTCAGCATTCCCTGAAATATGCAACAGTGTAAACTTCCAAATTTGTTAATGTCTTAAATTTCTACTGCCTGAATTTCATTGTGAATCTATCCATCATTTCTTTCCTTTTAGTTTGGAGGAGTACTGCCCTTATGAAGGTGTGCCTGGGGTCTTCATAAAATTTGATCATTTATCTATCACTTATTCGATATAGATTTCCATGCTTGTTTTATTATCCATTCCCCAGTCCTAGGAAATGCTTTATGTTTTTAGAGGAACTTTCCTGCCTAAATCTAGATCAGTGATGCTCAGCCCTGACTATGAATTAGACCTACAAAACTTTAAAAAGATTATTCATGCCCAGGCAGCCCTCCAGACTTTAGAGGGTAGACCCAGGCATGGGTATGTTTCAAAAGCTCCCTCTAATGTGCATCACAGGTCGAGAACCACTGATTTAGAAAGTTCATACAGCCCATCCATTAACCCTCAGAGGAAGATGGTATTATCACAAATTTTCAGATGGAGACCCTCTGGCTTGGTCAAGTGGTCAGGACAGAATCTGAGGATTGAGACCTGGCTGTAATCCTCAGACCCTCTACCACTGTCTCTTAAGAGCCAATTCTTCATATATGTTTCACAACCATGCTCTAGAATAAATCAAATTGATAATTCCCAGTTTACAAACTCGAGAAGCAAAGAAAATGAACATGATTTATTTAGCCATCTTGGGCATTGTCTTATTAAGCTCCAAATAAGAAAAAGACGTATTGTTCTCAGCCCCAGGACTATTAATAGGTGTGCAGTTGGTTTCAGGGTTGTTTCTTAAGTGAGAAAGAGGGTGGTAACGATTAAATAGAATTCGTTGGGGGAATAGCATTTGCTAGTTCAGCCCTAATTTGAGTAGAAAGTAAGCGTCTCAAAGTCATACATTGCAAAAACCAGAACTTGAATCTGGTCTTCTCTGATTTCAATGTCCACAGAGGTTGAGACTCTACGTCAGAGGCTCTGGCTGAGCGTTAACACAAAACAATGCGAACTTGACCCAAGAAAGTGTGTAGGTTCTTGGAAGTGTTCACACATGACTTGACATGGGAGTTGGATTTTGAAAATTAAGATAGAGTTTTCTATGTGGAGAAAGAGAGGAAAAATGTCCTGGAAGCCAAGGGAGCTGCCCTGTGCTAAAGGATGCATGTTTGGGAAACTGCATGTGGGCTTGCTGTGACCAGAGCATCTGCTATGGAGGGGAGAGATGTGTTAAAGCCCATGGCCCAAAACCATCAAGAACTTACACCTGGGCAAAAAGGGTAAATTTATTTAGCTTGTTGTAGCGGGAGAGAATGATCAGCGAGGGTAATAGGAAGTTGAGAGGGGCTCATTCAGGCTTTTGCTGAGTGGTTTTAAGGAGGGTGTAAGCAAGTGCAGGCCTGTTCTGGATTGAGTCCCATCCAGAACAGGGGCTATTCAGTAGTTGGGTATTTAATCTAGGAGATGGAAGGATTAAAGCGGGGTTAGCATTGTCGTGGTAGAGTCTTCCATGTTAGTTGGGAAGAGGGGATATTTACTCATTTTTGTGGTTGCGGAGCGTCCTTGTCTGTTTCAGATATGGTCATGGAGAGAAGGTGCCTGATTACTGTTCCCTGAGCACAGTTTATGTTCAGTTGGGAACATCACAGCCTGGCCGCCCCAGATGCTTTTTACTTTCTCAAGCAACCACTCCCTTGATATACATGTTGAAAAGTTTTCAAAAGTGGATAACATAATAACGTCTCTGTTTGGGGAAGACCCCCCTCAGGTGGCTACGTAGAGGATGGTTTTGAATGTGGCAAGACTAGATAACAGATGGCCCAACAGGAGCAGAGGAAAGAAAATGCCCTGGGAATGGGGATGGAAAGGAAAGCACTGCTAACAGATGCTTTAAGAGCAGAAAAGAGAAAACTTGTGCTACATAACAATTCAGAGAGAAATAACAATGTAAACTTACTGGGACAAATCACAGGATGTCTCTTTATCTCCATTGTTTCATTGGGGAAAACTACTTTGGGGGGAAAATTGTAAAGGGTTTCCTTTTCTTTGAAAACTAAAACCCGGTGCTTATTAAGTTCCTGCAGGGCAAATATAATTTCTCAGGCACCTGAAACTTGTTTCAGCTATGATAATGGCCCTACAGTAGCCTTTTCTTACTTTGGATGCAAAAAGTTTGTAATCTATTCATCCTGGTACAATTCAGAGCAAATAGACCAAGCACAGAGACTGCTGATTCCAGGTTTTCTTGGGAGATGGACTCTCTTGGTCCAAGACTGTGAGTCCTGAATCAGCTGCCAGGAGCCTGAACAGCAGATAGAAAAGGCTGGTGATAAAAGAGAGTCAGGTCGCCCAGCTCCTAGTGCCCAAGGAAAAGAGTAAATGGGCCATTCTGGAGAAACAAGAGATTAGTAGAATGCAGTAGAAACCTGGAAATTAGGAAGGAAAAAAAAAGAGGGAGAAAAGAAAGAAAATTTTCTTTAATGTCAGGCAGGAGATTGGTAGTAACTGAGCATAAGGGAGAGGAGACCATCTTAGAGTGCTTCAGATGTAGAGAACAAACGTATGGACACCAAGCGGGGAAGGTGGAGGGGTGTTGAATTAGGAGATTGGGATTGAGATGTATACACTACTATGTATAAAATAGATAACTAATAAGAACCTGCTGTATAAAAAAATTAAATTAAAATTTAAAAAAAAGGGAGTGCTAATTATATTGCTGTCCGACTTTTTTTATCCATAAAATTGTCGTTTACTGATGTAAAAACAGTTGCATAGAGAAGACGCACGTGATAGAGGGGAAAGTAAAAAGAACAATGAAATAAGTAAAATAAATCATTTAGTATTACAACTATTAATGGCCATAAGATAGAAATTTTAGCCATGTAGAAGGAAAAAGGTTATGGAAAAATCCAGTCTTTCCTTTTAGTCTTGTTTTGTTTGGGGGAGATTGCCTCAAGTCACTTAATTTTAATCTGTGACAGCACATTTACATAAAGAGCTTTGAGCAAAGTGCTTCTTAACATTTACTTCTACTCCATTTAACATAAATATTTTGAGGAGCAGACATTACTTTGAGAGCAACATTTCCTAAAACTCAGATGGCTTATTTACCCACTTCTTCTACAGGCCTATCTTGCAGATTAATCTTTTCTAAAACTGTTTTTTTAAAGCCAACTGAAACCCTCAGAAAGTGAGGATTCTATTAGTTCACGACCTTATGTTTTAGTGGAGAAAAAGTGGCTTTGCAACCCATAAAATGTATTAATGTAGGGATAGAAATCTTTATCCTTCCACTGATACTAGGTCCAATCAACAGAATGGATTAGACCTTAAGTCATCTGACATTAGTGTTAAAACATATTTAAAAACACGTGTATCCATTACTGGTACACTATGTATGGGGCTTTATTTCTTGGTATTAAGACATATCCTGACCCCAAAAACATTGAGTAGAAATCATGACTATATGTGAAGTTGGGTAGGGAATACAGATTATGACTGACATCACTTTTTCAGTTAGTAGCAGAGCAAAGATTTGATGGCCATTTAAGAACTGATTAGTGAGACAGTGGATTAAAAAGAGGGTACCTTGTGACATATTTTGCTTCCCTGCCTTTGAATGTGTCTGATTGCAGTGAAGGACATCTGCCATGATCAACCAGCAAGTCAATGTTCAGATTTCACAACCGAACAATGTTTTAACAAGCACAAAAGGCAGGTCCAAGTCTCCAAAAAGCGTAAACCAGCTCTATTATCAATAAATTGGAAGTGGCATTGCAACAGCTATTTGTATGGTTAATTTAAATCATCTTCTGAAAATACGATTTTACATATTTCAAAATGTACCTCATTTTCCATTCAACTGCCTACATTTTTCCAGTGCCTAATTATGACTAAGTAACTCATTTCTTTAACATATTTTATTGAGCACCTGCCATTCATTTTCATGCTGACAAACCCCATGGGGTATAGATGCACATCACATTGTTCCTGCTCTCATGGAGCTTAAAATCCACATGAAGAATCATTAAAGGTTAAATGGTGGCATGTTAATAAAATAACTCTGAAAACATCCTAAGCCACAATATACTGCTTAAGTGTCAAATAAGTGGAATAGATCGTACATGTGCTCTCAAGCTGTGGCAGGCAGGAGATCATTGAGTTGGAGTTGAAGCTTTATGAGGAAATGAGTATTAAGCTGGTTCATGATAAATGGATAGGAGCAGGGGTGTGCTGGTGGGCTGGGGGAGCCTGATCTGTAGCATCTGCTATTTCCATAAACACTCCCACCATCGCTGATTGAAAGCTACCAACCTGATCTCACTGAACGCGACGTGGGGAGAACTGTTCATAACTGGCTCTTGTGAGCCAGTGCAAGCTGATGCCAACACCACTGAATACACTTACAAGTGATGAAGATTCATTCAGTTCAACAAGTGTTTTGAAAAAAAGAAAAGATGGTGTTGTTTGAGGTCTTCCTAAGAAGTAAAATAGCATTTTGCCTTATCTCTTTTCCCTCATCAATCCCAAATTCAAGCACAGTCCTAATTATAAGTGGAATACTTTTGAACACTCCAGAAGGATGTTTCCTATTAAAGGTGGCAGTGCTGAGCTAGCACCAGCAATGCCTTTGAGGTGCTTTTCCCAGGGGTGGTGGTGGTAGTCTTGCCCTATGTATTTACCCCTTCTTTCTCAGCATCTCTTACAAGCAGGACCATCGGCCCAGATTAGAAGTTCAGGCTGTGTTCCTAAAACAGATCAGAGTTACACACAAGCACAGAATTAGACTGGATATAAAACTTGGTAGAACCTGGCTGATTTGCTCTCTCTTAGCTGTACATTTGAAGTGTTCGGTGGGGACCCCAAGTCCTGATCCCATCGCTCAAGAAATGTTAAAATGCCTCTAGTGAATCTGATTTTAATTCAATGTGACTGCTAAAACAGAGGGTTTGGAAACTAGAGGAGTAGCAAATCTCCTGTGTGAGATCAGAACTGGTAGGGGAATATTCTGCAGCAGCTGCTTTGGCTATATATGTGGATCCAAAAAAATAAAATAAGTATTTCTAGCAACTTTTCCAAGTGCAAATGCATGGCTAAGGGGGTAAAGAGGCAATTCATTCATTTGGTTCTAAAAGGATTAGAACAGACCTCATTTTCCTTGCTTCAAACCTTGCCTCCTTTCTTTTTCTTTTTCCCTTTTTCTCCATGTCATCCCTTTTTTGGCTACCTCCCTTGTCCATGACCTTGATTAACAGACAACTCCCAAGCTTACAAAAACAGCTCTGGAAAGAACTATTCTGATGGTTGCTGGGGTGAGATTGCTCCAGTGATCTCCAGCAAGAATCATGGACACCCAGAGCGATCTCCAACCATTTGCTGCAAGGCAAATTTTGCAGCAGTTAGAGATCAAGAAAATTGCAACTTGGGCCAGACCACAAGGTCACATACTCCTTACTTCTCAATTTATAAGACACCAATACTGCTTCCTCTTGGAAAATTTCTGGGTCTTCAGAGCCAGATTTGCATCAGCTGAATAAAGCCTTTAACCTCTGTTTGAATCGCTTGAACTATTTCTTTTTCCTTCCAACACAACAAATATTTATTGAGCATCTCCTCTGGCCAAGCACTAATCTTGGTGCTTTGGGTACACAAGTGAACACTACAAGGAAAGGACCCCGGCCCGCATGGGGCCTACATTCCAGCTATCCACAGCACCATGGGCTGACTGATTTTGGATGGGACAGCAGGTTTACATGGGGAGTCGAAAGTAAAGGCTGAAGGCAAAATTCTAGGATTTTAGACCCATTGCCTATTCCCTGAATGTTTTTTATGTACATAATCCTCTCACTGATGTCCCTTTTTCATTCTAAATTGGAATAATGATCTGACTTTTACCAAATACTGGACCTTCCAGAAAGGTGAGGTGAGAGATTGAAAATAGAAAGCTTAACTTATTTGACAGAAGGAATGGGGAGGTCAAATACTTAAGACAGAAAGACACTGATTTCTCTGAGAGTCAATATAAAGCACCCAGCTCATAGTGTTTTGTAAGAATTACTAGGGCAATAAAGGACTACTCCCAGGATAATCTTCTATTATCTAGAATTGCTGGTTCACAATGATAATGAAAAGTGGATTGACTTTTAGTTGGTTTTATTTTTTTTAGATTATCTCCAGAGAACACCTTCCTTTTCCCTGCACCTGGGGGTAACCACTCTTATGACTCTGGCCCCCCGCCCCTTGGTACACCACTGCTCTTCCTTCAAACATTGTCTTAGGTTCATCTCATCTATAACATCTTTTTGACCAGCCCATGTCAAGCTGACTCCTAGTACCTGTTTCTTCTAAGATCTTGTATAGCCATTATACTCTGTCCATCTTCATTAGTCCTTATCTAAATATAAACTTAAATGTTAATTACCCCTTCCTGTACATCCTGTACCTCCTCAAACAGCACATAACAAGGATAGGACTGGGTCTGGCATCCATCACCTGCTGAATGACCTAACAGGTGCACAGTAATTGTTCATCAGTTGGTAGTGGAAGAGGGTGGGGATGGCGATGTGTAGACCAGTACCCCCCCACAAAGGCCCTCCTCCTCTCACGGAGGGAAAGCGCATCAGTGTTCCAGCCTGGCCCAAGCTGTGCTCTCTGCAGAGATTCAGCTGTGTGCCCAGCAATGTCTAATGACCCGGTGCAGGTGGGGCACAGAGGGATTCAGGCCGTTGAGCACAACCTGGTAGCAACATTTAAGGAATAAAGGGCAGAATATGCTTCTGAGTACAAGGCAGGGACTTAATGCCTGTGCCAGAGGGAGAAAAGGAAGCAAGTAAAAGCTTAGTGAGACTTTGGGGCCCAAGCAGTCCCTGCCCCGGGAACCTGCGTAACAAAATGTCTCCCAAAAGGCTGGGACTCTGCTCATCTTTGCCATGAGCCCCTGTGCGGTCTCCAGACAATGGTAGGAGCATCGTGAGGGAGCAGTCTAATGGGGAAAAGACAGCAGCGTCGGGAAGGGACGGCAGGGCCTGGCAAACGGAGTGGTGCCTGGCAGGGTGGCTGAGCCCGGCAGGTGTCACCTATCGATGGTAAAAACCCCTAACGTTTACTGAAAACATGCCTTGTTCCAAACACTAGGCTAACGTACGTCATGTACGTTATTTATTTACTATTCACAATCCTCTGAGGTAGTTTGAGGTCTCAGATATGGTGCAACAGAACAAGGCAGGTAACAGACTGGATTTGTTCAAGAACACACGTGAGCCCGCTGCCCCATCCCCAGGAAACAGACACTTGTGGGGCGAGCTCTCCAGGGGCTAAATATTGGGGTTTTTCTGCTGACTATTTTAATCAAACTCCATTGGATTTCATGGGTTGGAGAAGCCTCAGAAAACGTGGGTGACAATAAAATAATCATACAGGGTTAAGGAGAAGGGAGATAACCACAAATCAGAAATAAAGTAGTCCTAGCTCAAATATCCGGAGAGAAGGAGCTGTGCAGTGCTGATGTCCCCGGGGCAGAGATGTAACTAGGAAGAAACTGATTAGTGCTGATGGCTGGCAGATTGCTGTTCTGGCAAGTTGGAAAAGAAGAAAGACAAGCCCTGGGGGTGTGCATGGGGGGGGGCAGCCTCTTCCCCTCCCCGTTTCCTCCCCACCACTCCTGGGGCAGGCTAATTAGCTAGTGCCCATTACTAGGCTCCTTAGCTACAGGTAGACCAGTGGTTCTCAACCTAGGCTGAACATCTGAACTGCCTGGAGCTTTAAAATAGCCCCCACCCCCACTCAGCCCCTCAGGGATTATCTTTTAATTGGGCTGCAGTGTGGTGGCGGGGGAAGGAGGGAAGAATTGGGTTTTTCTGAACTCCTCCAGGTGATTCTTATGTGCAGCTGCCAAAGTGCCAAGTTTGAAAACCTGTGGATTAGAGCAAGCCCTGATGGAGTTAATTGCACCTGATATTTATTGAGCAACTACTATCCCCAGGCACTGCGCTGGGCACTTTACATGGATCCTTTTCAGTCCTTCAAATCAACTTGCAGGTAGGTATGCCCATCCCATTTTGAGAAGTGAATACACTAAGCCTTAAGGCTAAATCAGTCACAGAGAGTCTGTCCCATATCTGTCTGCCCTCAAACCTAACCCTTTCCTGCTCTAACTGCTGCTCCCCTGGAAGGACAGTACCATCATTTCAAACACTGAAAAGAGAAGTAGAAAGAGACCAGAGATGCTCTTCTCAAACATTCTTCATGAGAGACTATAAAGACACAAAGAGAGGCTCTCTGACAACTTTTCTGCCAATATCACACATTGTCCTTGAACCTAAGGGTCCTTCCTCGCAGTTGTGCTGCCATCACCTCTGAAAGGGTTTGCCTCTGAAACTGTTCGTTACTTCATCTTTCTTGTTCTGATGATGGCGCTA
The DNA here is from genome assembly GCF_965194805.1 of Balaenoptera borealis. Lineage (NCBI taxonomy): Eukaryota > Metazoa > Chordata > Mammalia > Artiodactyla > Balaenopteridae > Balaenoptera > Balaenoptera borealis. The sequence continues at coordinate 43,854,531 of NC_138866.1, read as the reverse complement.
GGCTAGGGGCTAAGGGGTATACCAAGGAGCTAGAATACGCAGTGCTTGTCTTCGGGAGATCTCTTGTTGAGTTGAATAGCAATTCTTAAATGAAACTACTTTGAAATAATATTGGGGGGCGGGGATGATTATTTGAAAGACCAGTAAATTGCTCTAGCCCCTAATTATTTAAAATGTGGTCCTCAGACCAGCTGCACCGACATCCCCTGGGAGCCTGTCAGAAATGCAGAGTCTCAGACCCTACCCCAGATCTACTGGTTCACAATCTGCATCTTACACAATCCCCGGGTGATATATTTACACATTAAAGTTGGAAGGAGTGGTCAGGAGAAATATTGGCATTACTTCTGTCCCACTTTGTTGCTTTAGGAACATCTGTTTTACCCTTTTTCCTAAGAATTTCTCTCATACATGTTTGTTTGTTTGTTTGTTTGTTTTTAAAGAGCATAGCTGCAATTCTCCCAATTCTCCCTGCCCTTCTTAAAGTACACGAAGCCACGATGAGCAGAGAACTGGGATCTTGTTTATAACTAAGTCTTTTGTCAGGTTTCCTTTTATGGCCCCAGGTGCCCTGGCACAGCTGCTGATATTTAGTTACGTTCTGCACCAGCAATTCTAGCATTTGGGAAGTGAAATTCATTTTTCTCTCTCTGGCTTATGAAAGCCTGGGGCAAAGGAGGTGAAGAAAGGGGAGCTTGGAGGAAATCAGCCTTGGAAGTATCAGGTGTAGTACTGAGGTCAAACCATTTTCGTTTTAGGTTCTGGCGTTTTATTTAGACCTTGGCGATCTATCCCTTTAAATGGAGATGGGAGGATTTCTTCTTAAGGCCACAGACAAAGGTTTGTAGTTCTAAGGACTCAACATTTGACTCACAAGTCCTTATATTGAGTTACACCCTAAACAGGGATTGTGTGCCGCTCTGTGTTTGGAATGATTACTCTCGGAAATGTTCAGTGAAGTCCTCCCAAGCATGATCTTCAGACACTTGTAATATTAATTGTTCCATTTAATAAGGGAACCGCAGTCCCACTGAACCTCACATGAAGCTATGATTTTCATTTAGTCAAGTGATAAGGTGAATGGTTCTCTCAGATCCCAGATCTCCTCTTTCATAAACCTGTTCTGCTCCTTGTTTTAGCACTGAGAATAAAGACCTACCTTTGTTATTAAACAGATTCACAAGCAAAACATACTCAAAGCGAGGAATGAATCTGCACATATTGGGAAACTCTTTGGAGTTTAAGGATGTGGGTGACTGAAACTAACTGTATTATTCTTGCAAAGTTGCAGAATTATGCTATATGATGTTTGCATTTGGGAAAGTAAATTATGATCCTAAGTCATGGGTTAGAAATATAAACTGATTAGTGTCATAGGATAAAAATAAAAAGCAAGGCCTGTGACAGCTTCCCACTTTCCCTTGACTCCCCAGAAAGCCTCTTAAAGGAACATTTAAAACATGAGCCTTTGTTCCCTCAATCTGTGGTGCTCAGGTCAGGTGGACCCTGCAGCGTGGCTGCAGTATTTCAAGCAGGCACTCACAAATGTGTCATTTGACCTGCTGTTCTTCCAAAGAGGTAGGAAAAATGTGTTCCTTGCTGAGATAACTTGAAATCAAATAAACATAATCTCTTTAATTCTTTGTAAATAGTTCCATATTTTAAGTCTAAACACAATAGAACACAAAGCTGGCTTTTAAAAAAAAAGTTTTTCTTTTTTTATATGTGTGTTGTTGGATTTTTTTCTTCCAGTTTGTGTTTGTTTGATTTTAAGAGTATAATTTACCTTTCAAACCTAGTCAATCTATTTCCTTTGGTTAAGAGTAACACACAAAAGATGGTAACATTGTTACTTGGTTAAATGGATACGGGTGCTTTTCTAAGAGTGCTATCTGTAAGCAAAGACAGATGTTCTTATTTATATTAACCATCACTTGATAGACCAGAGAAAAGTCTAAAACCAAGGCCTGCAAAAAATGGAATGATATTTCCTTATGTAAAATTGGTTCTGGTCCATTGTTTTTATTTATCTGCAATAATGGTACTCACTCAAGTTTGTAATAACACCGTCATGGCTGAAGGGAGTTTGTTTTAGGTATTATATCTATTATCTGCTTCCTCTCCTTTCTTTAAACAGAATCTCCAAGGAGAAAGTCTGAATGTGGCTTGGATTTAAGAAGAAAAGGAAAAACAAAAGCTTTCCTAAATCCTCACTGGGTAGGGTGTTATTTTTGATTGTTTTACAATTTTGAATAATTCTTGTTTGTTTGCCTTTGGCATTGAACATTGGATAAAACAGAACTTGTCTTATTCTTAGAGGAGAATTATAAGGCTTGGAGTCATCATAAATGTTCTACTAATTCCCTTAGCTGTTTCGAGGCAAGCCTACCTAACCTTTTGCCCAAACAAGGAATATTTACCTAGTGCTCGGTGGCAGTGGCTAAATTTAGCAGTTTGGAAGTATTTGTTTTGCTTCACCACCACTAGAGTGTGCTCTAGTGCCATAAGATTCAGAATGTTTTCTTTAGGAAGTTGGCAAGGTAGACGGATGAAATGCCTAGGAAAAAAAATCTTTTGCATCTAATTTCACAAGTGTCCCTTTAAGTGTCTTGGTAAGGCTGGATTATGTTCTTGGATATGATTAAAGTGGAACCGGAGACTTTACCTTCAATATTAATGTATACTGTTTTGAGTGAGTTCATTTTTTGTATTTGGAATTTGCCCGTTTAGCTCCAATGGTAAGAAATATTTCCCTCTCCATCGACGAGCTATGCTTTCAGGCAGTTAAGTCTTGATTTATAAAATAACCATCACCATGGCCCAGTGCATGGATGTATAGTGACATGACTTGGAAAGAATTCATTCCTTGAGTGTCCCTTGCCCTTGTCTCAAGTTCCTGGCAGAAGACCCCTCCCCTGGTCTTGGACACCCTGGTGATGAGAGCACAGTCTCAGTCTCCGCACTGGGGGCCGGTCATGCTGGCGGACAGCACCGCACTCATCAGTCTGATGCTAGCACGTTTTAGCATTACCTCCTCCTCCTTCAGCCCCGCCACTGGAACAGAGTACTGCCTTTCATCTTTACTCCTCCCCAAGAGAAAGTGGCCCCTCATACCTCCACTGACCCACTCTTTTGTTCTTAGGCCTTTAAACAGCTTGAGACCCAGTATAACTTCCTTCTTTAGGCATCAGTATAGTTGCTCCAGCAAAGTCTGCAACTACATCCTTGTAGCTGGGACCCCTTATCTGCCTGGATGTCTAAGGCTCACTGCCCAGGGTTCAGCGACCACCACCTCTGGGGCTTACATTCTCCTTCTAACCAGAGGATAGCCCAGGACCACTTTCACAGCAGTACGTGGCTGGGTCCTGCCTAGACAGATGGAGACCCGGCCCAGGTCCCGCTCTGGAGGCCACCCTGAAGCAGACTGGCCCTAAAGGGACCACAGCCCAGGGTGCTGAGGTGGTCCAGCGAGCCAGACTTCCTTTGCCCCTGGAGAGACCCCCCCCCCACAGGTGTCTAACCACCCCTGTGCGACTTGTGCCCCCTCTTCCTAGGAACCTCAGATTTAGAACAGACAACATTCCAGCCCTCTTTTCAGCTGGGAGGTGATGGTGAAGGCTCTTTAGTTCAAAGTTTCTCTTGCACAATGGAGCCACAAAGAGGTAGCTTGGAGGATTTCAGGCCCCCTTCCTCCCTGCAGTAATAGTTACCGAGCAAGGGCTCGCTGCCCGAAATGCACAGAAGCCAGTAACATGGCACTTTTTGAGAAAAGAAAGAGTGTATTGCAAGGCTGACTGACAAAGAGACAGGCGCCAAGACTCTCAAACCTATCTCCCAGATCTAGGGTTCCCTGCGAAATTTAAGGAGTTAGGGGAATTTTAAACTCAGAAGCTGATTGGCTAGTCTTGAATCAGTCCACATAAGCTACTCTGGCTGCTCGAAACCAGATTTTCCGTAGTGAAGGTCTTCTCACTTCGTAAAGGGCGCCGGTGGCATCATTTCTATTCTCTGAGTTCCGAAGACTGAAGATTCTTGGTTCTGGGGTCATTCTGGAGGCAAGGGTTCCGGGCTGGCCCACGTGCTGTAAAATAACACAAGGTTTGATCAATCAACTGCCTATTGAAGGAGGCAAAACCAGTTTAAGCTGGTGCTGTTTCAATTTGATTAATCTACAACCTATTGAAGGAGGCAAAACCAGTTTAAGCTGGTCAATGTCTTAGGTGCTGTTTCATAACCTACACCTAGGCCCTTTCAAAGCCACCCCAAATAAAAGCAGACTCTAAATAAAGGCGGCACACTCGCTACGTCAGTACAGTTTTAAGCCAAGTCACGTGAGGAGCAGCTTCTCTGGCTTCCAAGCAGAGCCCCATCCATGTGGACACTTAGGAGCCGTCTTTCTTCCACTGCGGCTCCTGAACAGTCGGTCCTTCAGACTCCCCTTCCAGAAACCCAGGGGAACCAGCCTCTGTGGACTCTAGGCCTCCAGGAGCAAATCAGCACCAGCTGTCCCACTCCTGACCCCGAGATTCCATCAGGACCAGGAGCCCCTCAAATACCACGGTTTGGGCACCTCGTTGGCTTCTGAGAACACCCAGAAGGATGGCTTGTGTGACAGCAGAGCTCCCACGCTGGTCCTGCCTTTTCTCTCACTCTCCAAGTTCCTTCAGCCTTGTGCTTCTGTGACTTTGGGCAGAAAATACTAACACAAACCCAGCAGTGTGATGCTAGGTATAGAAAGAGAGCAGACCCCAAATTTCTCAGCTGGTCGGTTGTGTGATCGAGGTTTACTCAAACTTTCTAGGCCTCAGTTTCCTTCTTTGTAAAAGAGAGGTCATATGAGAACCAGGCTTGTGTGGTGCACTACCAAAAGGGAAAATCAGCGCTGTTAACTCAGAGGATTCTTCAATCTACAGAATGGTCTCTGCAACCCCATTTGTCAAAACTGCCTTAAAAAAAGAAGATAATTACTCCTTCTAGGGTTTATATTATTTACCAAACAAGCTGTAATTTCAAAAGCAACAAAGTTTTGACAGACTTAAAAAGAGAAAAGAATTGTGAGATTTGCCCAAAAATAAATGTTTTCCTACTGAACGTATGTTGGCTTTTTTAAAAGTCATTGCAGTTATTTAACATGGGAGAAATTGGTGACATAAAAATGAAAAACATAATATGGTTCCAGCTTCTGAGCTGCTCACATCCCACTTGAGGATAGAACCACACACCTTGAAGTTGTGAAGAGAGACTTACATAGAATGTATATTGTGCATAATTATGGCTACTCCCAGTTTATGATGATGAATACTATATGATAATGGCATACCAAACCACAAATACTTATATTTGGGTGTTTTTCCCCCGAAAGCATTGGACCCATTCAGTGTAGTGACAGGAAGGTAGAATGTTGTGGAAAGAACATTGGGCTAAAGCCCAGTTCCATCAACTTCTGCCATCAACCAGCTGTGTGGCTCAGGTGAGACGCTTAACCTCCCTGGCATCTGCTTCCTTATCTATAAAATGAAGGGTTGTAACTTTAGATCGGTGGGCCCCAGACCAAGCTAGTCAACAGGTTCACCTGGGAAGCTTTGAAAACATGAAGATACCCAAGATCTACCTGGAACTACTAATTAAAATCTCCAGGGGTGGGCCCAGGCATTTACATTTTTTAAGAGCGTTGCCGAATGTTTCTGATGATCAGCCAGGTCTAAGAAACACCACCTTAGAAAACTGGCCACCCTTGGTCTTTCTTTAACACACCTGTTTTCTCATCCTGCTTAAAGAAATCTCTCTCAAATTCACCCCAGTCTCTTCCATCACTTTCCCACTCCTTGCTGAGGGGTTTCATGATGCGCTCCTTTGCAGCTGTGGCCACAGACAGACACCTCTGCTCCTCCTGTGTCCTCAGGTCCCTCCTCCACGGGGAGCCCCATCACTGTTCCCACTGCTTGGATTCCTGCCCCGGCAGCTGAAGCCACTGATGGGATGAACCCAGTCCCTCGAGGGTACCACCCACATATCCACATACTCAGGCTCTGGGGCGAAGGCTAGCCCAAGACAAGGTCACTTCAAATGCTCCTTCAAGGACGTGGTGTCAAAGCAAGGGGTACAGACGAGACAGTTGCCCATCGTGGTTAACGTGTGGGCCCTGAGATGAAATACGTGGCACCACCACTAACTGGCAAGCTACCTAACCTCTCCATAGCTCCCTTCCCTCCTCTGTAAAGCAGGAATAAAAATGGTTTCTAGCTCACAGGGTTGCTGGAATGTAAAATGAGATCATGTGACACAGCTAACTTTGTTTCGGGTGCTTACTGCGCAGCAGGCAGCGTTCTAAGCACTGTACGAGTATGGACACATGTCCCTGGTGGACGCGGGTCTCCAACCCAGGCAGGTAGGCTCAGACTCCACGGCCTCAGCCACTACTCCATAACTCACATAACGCACTTGCTGGAGTGCCTGGCACACAGTAGCAGTTCAATAATATTAATTTAAAGAAAATCTGTCCAGACAACTCCAGGGCTGGCCTTTGTTTGTGACGTTTGGACTCATGGATGTTGGTTTGTCCCATAGAGGGGGAGGAAGGGCACAAGAGCCGAAGATTTAAGAAACAGAAGTAGCCAAACTAGGCAGGTGAGAGAGATTTCCAGAGAGGCCAGATTCTCAAGGGTTTTCAAGCAGGTGGAGATCCAGCTTCACCTGTTAGCACCACCCGAGACTAAGGACTGATGGAGTGGAGTGAGGGGAACAAGTGTGGGGTACATACACAGAGAGACATCTCTTTGGTATTCAGGTGGGAAAATCTCTGCTGGCCCCAACTTGGCATTGGCGTAGACGACACCTGCCTTCAAGAGACCAGGTGGACTTGAAAAACGAGCACGTCACCAGAGGCCACCATGTAGATTAAGCCCAGAGTGAGGTGGCTGTATAAGCCCCAGGACTCTCATGTGACCTGGATGGGGTGGAAAGGAGCCCCAATAATGACTGGGTGAATTTCCTGACAATGAAGTGGGATGGAGAAATAATGCCTGCCATACTTATAACTGTTTACACAGTGCACAAAGCCTGGCACACGGATACCCAGCTGATATTTTTGAAGTGAATAATAATAGAACAAACACTGTTGTTCTGGCTTACTCTGTGCCAGGCTGGCTGCTAAGCACTTAACCTAGATTATTTTATTTAATTCTGACAACATCACCATTTTATACACGGGAAAAATAAGGTAAGAGAAGTTAAGAAACTTGCTCAGCTCGTAAGTGATGGAGGTGGGATTTGAACTCAGGTAGCCTAATTCCACAGCCCATGGACTTAAACACTGCCCTGAAAGGAGCACAGCTCCTGGTAGGCAGGCACCACCATCTTCCTGGGCTCCAGCAAGACCACCGCTCTGCTGAGAGGCCCACCTCACGGGTCATGACCGCTTCCGGCACTCCGTGCACACTCTCTGTTCACTCCATGCCCCCCACATGCTGCTCTTGCAACCTTCTTTTATTTCTACGAACATGCATGCTTTATGTGCTGCCCTCATGTCCAGGATGTTGCCTTCCAAGGTGAACACTCTAGAACTTACTAACCCCATCTTCTTTCATGTGCACAGGGGAGAAAGGTCTCACGTGCCCCTCAGGTTGCATATTTGAATCTTAATAATAACACTTGATGAATGCTCCCTCAATTAACTCCACTGATTTACTGGCAGCTTATTTCCAATGTCCTGAGCCCAAACTCGTGATTGAACTAAATGATGCACTTAACATGGTGCATTCCCACAGGGGAGCAAAGCCCTTTTATTGGGTTTGTGGGGGGGAAAAATCCCACCAGGAATGGCACTAATTGCCCAGTCTGCCATACTCCTTCTCCGGACATATTGGAAAGGGCTTTGGGTTGGGGGTTTTACCCAAGTTAGACTAAATCTCTAGGGAGCAAGGAGCTTCTCAGATCACACCTAGGCTGCAAATGGATGGTTCGTTTCTCTCATATATTTCCATTCTAGTGAATTAAGTTTTAAATGCAGTAGAAAAGTATGAGTTTTACTTGTCCTATTTTAAAATCATATCCTAGAGTATTTCTTCTAAATTTAGATAATAATAATGATAGCGAATATTTATGGTGGCTCACAATGAGCAAGGCTTTGTTCTTTTCATTATTTTACCTACTCTTCAGACCAAACTTACGAGGATGGCACTACCGTTATTCTCATTTTTCAGATGAGCCATCCGAGGGCCAGAGAAGTTAAGAAACTTGTTCAAGATCACAAAGATAATTAGTAGAGCCAAGACTTAACACAGCTGCTCCCTGAACTATTATGAAAATGCTTAATATAGGTTCCATAATTACTTTCTAAACTAACCTGTATAGTTATATGCCTCTTAAATTTCCTTTGTCATTTAATTTATCGCAGGTCTGATTTAGGAGAGACCTTCCTTAGGGTGGGTGGTTTAGATATAATCTTTTCTGAAAACAGTTGGCAAAGTTAGATATCCCCTCTACAGCTTTTCTACTGTCAATCATCAAATACTTTTGAGTACATATTATGTTCTAAGTACTATGATAGGCACTGGGATAAATCCACAGTCTTAGTATTCAGTGTTCATTTTCAATCTGATAGATACTTTTAAACATCATCTTCTTTACTGAAAGTAAAAAAGTCATTATTTGAACTGAATTAGAACAAAAAGGTTTTGAAAATAGCTCAAACCATCAAAAACTCTAGTTGAATTAAGGTATAAGCTCACCAGATTTTGGAACAGTTGTACCATAATATTTAAGACTCTTCTGTGTTGGGGCCAGACATTTCTTTTCCTAAATATGTGTTGGGTTAATGGTTTGAATTTTCCAGACATCTGCCTCAAATGTGTTTTCTTTTGCTCAGGCAGAAAAAAATAATGTTTGTCCCATATATTTTCTTTATTTTTGTAAGAGGTCTTATTGGAGGATGTATTAAAGATGGCTGTAAATTCTTTCCTGCTCCCTTTGATAGGTGGAGTCCAATTTCCCTCCCCTTGAATCTGGGCTGGTTTTAGTAACTTGTCTGACCAATGGAATACAGCAGAAGGAAAATTCTGGGCTTTCTGAGGCTAAGTCATTAAAACAACAATAACGACAAAACAAACACACACAGAGAAACCTCGCAGCTTCCACCCTTGCCTCTTATAAGTCTCTGGTAAACAAACTTGAACAGGTAATAAGTTCCAGTACCCTGAGACTGCAACATGTGACCACTCAGATCAAAAGTTTCAGCCAAGCCCAGCATTCCCACCATTCCCACCAAAGCATCAGACATGTAATGAAGACATCTTGGACCTTACAGACCGTCTGCCAGCTGCATACCACAAAGTGACCTCAGTCAATGCCAGACGATGCAGAAGAATCTTCTAGCTGAGCCCTGTCCACATTTCTGACTCACAAAATTGTGAGATATAATGAATGGTTGTTGTTATATGCCACTAAGTTTTGGGGTAGTTTTTAACATGCAAACAGATCATTAGAATCAAGATTTTCAAAATACTTTATGAATTTGTCTAATATGGATAAAACTCTATTTGCAAATTGAAATAGAATGGCTAAATCAGAGAATTTTTCAAATGTAACTAATTAAGAGGGACAAACTTCCAGTTTCAAAATAAATGAGTTGAGGGTATGAAATGTACAGTGTGGGGAATATAGTCAGTAACTATGTAACATCTTCATATGGTGACATATTGCAACTAGACTTATGGTGGTGATCAGTTTGAAAATGTATAGAAATATCGAATCCCTATGCCATATAACAAGAAATAATATAATCTTGTAGGTCAATTATACTTCAAAAACAAACAAACAAATAAACAAACATAGAAAAAGAGATCAGATTTGTGGCTACCAGATATGGGGGATCGGGAAAAGAGGAACTGGATAAAGGCAGTCAAAAGGTACTACAAACTTCCAGTTACAAGGTAAATAAACACTAGTGATGTAACGTACAACATGATAAATACAATTAACACTGTTGTATTCTATATACGAAAGCTGTTAGAGAAAATCCTGAGAGCTCTCATCATGAGAAAGAAATGTTTTTCTTATTTCTTTAATTTTGTACCTTTCAGCTTCCACCCTTGCCTCTTCTAAGTCTCTGGTAAACAAACTTGAACAGGTAATAAGTTCCAGTACCCTGAGACTGCAACATGTGACCACTCAGATCAAAAGTTTCAGCCAAGCCCACCATTCCCACCATTCCCACCAAAGCATCAGACATGTAATGAAGCATCAGACATGTAATCTATATGAGGTGATGCACGTTCAGTAGACTTATTGTGATAATCACTTCATGATGTATGTAAATCATCATGCTGTACACCTTAAACTTATCCAGTGTTGTACGGCAATTATATCTCAATAAAACTGCAAGAAAAATAAATAAATAACATGTAATTCAAACAGGAAACAATCACTTTAGGGCAAATATTTATATATCTCCTACTATGTTTCAGGCTCTTCACATATATTATAATCTCTAATTCAAAAAAAGCTATGGTTTTGGCTTTTTTTTTCATTCTCATTTGTTCCTTTACAAATATTTTCCTATTTTTTAATCAAAATAGTACAATGCAGATGGCAAAATATATAGTAGTGCAGAACAACTGTAACGAAAGCTGTTATCTCCCATCCTACTTCTCCCCTCCCCATCTCCCGTCTCAGAGGCAACCACTTTTAACCTTTTCTGATTTTGGTTCTTCCCATGATTACCTCCCTAAGTAATAGACCTCTAGAACGATCTGTTGATTTATCACTTTAAGACATTATCTATTAGTCCCCAGACACAATGAGGATTTGGCTCATTGCTACAATCCTCACCTCCACTTCTAACTTTGATAGCTGTAGGTTTAGCTTTTTTAATTGTTTACTTCTGTGCCTTTAAACAATATTCCTTTCTTATGTGATATCTTAGAGTTTTGTCTGAAAAAAAATTGGTTCATTAAAACTTTGAGGAATACTGACAGATACCAGACTATGAAACCAAGTATTTATTTTTGCCAAAGATTTTTTGCCAAATTGAAGCACAATTCACAAAATTTATGTTTAAAAAGTAAATTGATTTCAGGAGAGAGTTTAGTACTCTATTATATTATATATCCAGAAGGGATTTTGAAAGAGAATTTACTTTCATGCTGAAAGTTATTTTCCTTGAGTATAAAACACCTCCATATAACCACTTATATTACAGGGAACTAAACAAATGCAGAAATATTCATGAGTTATTGCATGCTAACTCAGGGTAATATTCTTGCTAGCATTCATTACAAAACTATCCATTAGGTAACAGCTCCGCAATCTTCCTTCCCTCCTGTCTACTTTTTTTTATCATGAGATATATCATATAGATAGAAAAGTATATATTTATAAATAGTTTAAAGAATAATTATAGGACAGTGGAACTTTCCATGTCTGTCATCACTAGAATACCATTTTTTGGATTACTAGTTAGGCTGGTATTATGATTTTAATTTATTAAAGACTGCAATTTATTTTAAACGAAAAAAAAAAAAAAAGAATGATTATAAAGGAAATACCCATGTAGCCACCACCCAAGTCAAGAATAGAAACATTGAAGAACACAATAGCACATAAAGCCCAAATGTACCCCTTCCCGTCAAAGCGCCCACTCATCTCTAGAGGTAGCTACCACTGTCCCAACATCTGAGATGGTAATGTTTTATTTTCTTTATAGTTTAAAACTCTATGGATATATCTCTAAACTATTTATCTTTCAACTTTAAATAACTAGACTCATTCTGTGTGTATTGTTTTATCACTTGTTCCTTTTGCTCACTATTTTTTGTGGGAGTCATCCGTATTATTCCATGGTAGCTAGCTGTAGTTTGTTCATTGTTTGTTATACAGTATTTCATTGTATAAATGTGCTAGGATTTATTTCTCTATTCCAGCATTGATGAGTGTCTGGGGTCATTCCTATCTGGGGGTTCTTGGGAACAATATTGCCATAAACATTTTGTATCTGTCTCCTGGCTTCTCTAGGTACAAATGTAGAGTAGAACTGCTGAGTTGTAGGCTCTGCATATTTTCGGCTTTACTATAAAAAAATGTTTGTTTTCCAAAGTGGTTGTACCATTTTGCTCTCCTGCTAACATTTCCATTGTTCTACACGCTTGCCGACTTTATATACAGTTAGACTTTCATTTTTGCTAACCTGGTAAGTGTGTAGTATCCCATTGTGGTTTTAATTTGCATTTCTCTGATTACTAATAAAGTTGAACACATTTTCATATATTTACTCACAATTATAGGTTAAATTATATGAGTATATTACAGATTGTGGATACACATAGGTATATTGTCCTCTAAAATGTTATACCAAATTCCTTTATCACCAGTACTCTAGAGATATTAAATACCTTTGGAATGGCCATCATCAAAATGTCTACAAATAGTAAATGCTGGAGAGGGTGGGGAGAAAAGGGAACCCTCCTACATTGTTGGTAGGAATGTAAATTGGTGCAGCCACTGTGGAGGACAGTATGGAGGTTCCTTAAAAACTAAAAATAGGGTTACCATATGATCCAGGAATCCCACTCCTGGGCATATATCTGGAAAAGATGAAAACTCTAATTTGAAAAGATATATGCACCCCAATGTTCATGGCAGCACTATTTACGATAGTCAAGATGTGGAAGCAACCTAAGTGTCCACTGACAATGAATGAAGAAGATGTGTGTGTGTGTGTGTGTGTGTATATATATATGTGTTATATATATATTTATATATATATATATACATATATACAATGGACTATTACTCAGCCATAATAAAGGATGAAATAATGCCATTTGCAGCAATACAGATGGACCTAGAGATTATTAAACTAAGTGAAGTAAGTCAGACAAAGACAAATATCATATGATATCACTTATATATGGAATCTAAAAAAATGATACAAATGAACTTATTTACAAAACAGAAACAGACTCACAGACACAGAAAACAATCTTATGGTTACCAAAGGGGAAGGGGGGTAAATTAGGAGTTTAGGATTAACAGATACATACTACTATATACAAAATAGATAAACAACAAGGACCTACTGTATAGCACAGGGAATTATAGTCAATGTCTTGTAATAACCTATAATGAAAAAGAATCTGAAAAAGAATATATATACGTGTATGTGTATATATACGTATATATATATATAACTGAATCACTTTGCTGTATACCTGAAACTAACACGATATTGTGTATCAGCTACACTTCAATTTTAAAAAATCTTTGATAATTAGAAAGGTGAAAATGGCTTTTATTTTAAATTCCTTTGGTTACTAATATATTTGAATGTTTAAAATTATTTTTCTAAGGCACTTAACATGGATGTTTGCGTCTTCTTGTATTGTCCTATTGTAGATGGCTTATTGGATAGTATTCCAGGTATCTAATTTCTGTTGTTTCTAATCTAAAATTTCACAGGTATTTGTAAGATTAAGATGCATTTGACTTTATTTCAAGTGGGGTTTTGGGGGATAATGACAAAATTTCCAGGTGAATTTCAGTGCATTAATATCCGTGAAGCTGCTCTGAATGCTCAGAAAGAATAAAACAAAGGGGAGGGACTTCTGCTTCCAGAGAGATGGAGTGGCCATAGTTTCCCCTATTCCTCTTGCTAAGTACAACTAAACACCCTGGATATTATATATAAGACAAACGTAACAAGACGGAAAGGTGGAGAGAATAAGGTAGACCAGACAGGAGCCTTGAAACCTGAAGAACAACACGGTGGTGAGATCCCTGGATTTCCTTTTGCTTTGTGCAGCCCAGGCCGCGTGCCAGAGAAGCAAGCAACACAGAGACCCCAAGAGCACAGACAAAAAAAAAAAAAAAGCCTGCTCTCTCTGGTCAGAGGACGAGGAAAAGGCAACATAGATACATTTAGAAAATAACTCTCTACTGTAGCCAGAAACCAAAGAGAAAACTGTGGCCATCCACCCCCACTCCAGCAAAAGCTGAGTGGGGAAACTTGACCTCCACCCTCTCCAGTCGCCCCAACACACCCACCAGGCTGATGGCAAAGAAGGCTGAACGGGGAGCCAGACCTTTCATCCATGGCATCAGTGGAGTCCACGTGGGGAGCACAGACTCCCACCCACCCAGCAGTAATGAGCTGCCCATCTTCTCCCTGCCATGGTGGTGTTAGACGGGCCCTAGAGGAGAGTCAGGACTTGTGCCCAGAAAATGGAGGGCACTCCCCCGCTCTGCCCTCTCCTCACTGTGGTGTCGTGTCGGAGGGGGCTACGGGGGAGCAGTCATGGGCACTCTTACCCCTTTCCCATTGAGGGAGGTATCAGTGGAGGCCTGGTGGGGAGCTGGGACACCCACCGCTGCCCGGCTGTAATGCGGAGCCCTAGACTGTCCGTAGATGCTAGACTTGGCTTTCCCTGTGGATTTCACACTGGCCTAGCCAGCCCCCCAATCACATGAGACAATTCCTTGCAATAAATCTCCTAATATGTATCTCCCACTAGTTCTGTTTCTCTGGTTGGATCCTAAATGATCCACATATTTTTCTGTTGTACAGTATGTATTTTTTTACAATTTTTATTTATTTATTTATCTTTGGCTGTGTTGGGTCTTCGTTGCTGCGTGCTGGCTTTCTCTAGTTGCGATGAGCGGGGGCTACTCTTCGTTGCGGTGCATGGGCTTCCCACTGTGGTGGCTTCCCTTGTTGCGGAGCCAGGGCTCTAGGTGCGCGTGGGCTCAGTAGTTGTGGCACATGGGCTCAGTAGTTGTGGCACATGGGCTTAGTTGCTCCGCGGCAAGTGGGATCTTCCCGGACCAGGGCTTGAACCTGTGTCCCCTGCATTGGCAGGCGGACTATTAACCACTGCGCCACCAGGAAAGCCACACTGTATGTATTATAGTAGCTGCCTCTAACCCACTGTGGAGTGAAGCAGAGCATACATAACAGGTAAATAATACTCTTTGCATATTTCGCTAGTGTGCCCAAGGATAAGGTCCAACTGTCATGTGTTTCCCTCTTTCTTCTACAACTACAACTCTAACATTTTCTGTTTTCATCTCTTCTCTTCTTCCCTCCTTGGTTCCATCCCCTCCATCCTCCAGTACATCTTTATCTCCTCACTATGTCTCTCCAAATACTCCCTTGGATTACCAAAAATCCATTTGACACTTCAATCCCTGTGACTTCCCACACTACTTCTCTCTTTCCCCTCACCGCCAAACTTCTTGCAAATGTATTCTATTTTCCCTTCTTCCATTTCCTCACTTCTTACACACTATTACCTTGTTTCCATATGTACTACTCTACTGAAACTCCATCCTCAAAGGAGATTAGCTATGAAGCTAACAAAGCCCAAATCTTATGGTTACGAAAGGGGAAGGGGAGGGAAGGGATAAATTAGGAGTTGGGGATTAACAGATATACACTACTGTACATAAAATAAACAACAAGAACCTACTTATAGCACAGGGAACTATATCGTAATAACCTATAATGGAAAAGAATCTGAAACTAATACAACATTGTAAATCAACTATACTTCAATTAAAAAAATTTTTCACAGCCTGTCACTAGCACAAGCTCCTTCCAATGCCCATACCTAATTTTGTATCTGCAGTTTTGTATTCTTTTGCTTACATGATTCTCCAAATTGTATAAACTTAAGCCCCATAAACCTAGATGTGGCTCTCCTCACCATCCTTCTCCTCTCTGTGACAACCTGACCACACAACCTGACCACATATACATCACTGATATCATTTCATCCTTAGGTCCCTGTGGTGCATCCCTCTCTTCCACTGTTCTCTCCTCTTCTCCTGCCATTCCCTAAATGAAGATGTGGTCTAACATTTGACCTCAACCTTCTCCCTACATTATGCCTCTGTGAACTTATTAATTCACCTCATCCTTACATGACAACTCCCAAATTCTAACTTCCAGCACTGAGCTCTACCTCTCAAACATGGGCAAATAATTATGCGCTTTTTTTTTTAAGGGCTCACTTGGAGCCCTTCTTTTTATAAAATTTTTTAAAATAAGTTTATTTATTTTATTTATTTATTTTTGGCTATGTTGGGTCTTTGTTGCTGCGCGCGGGCTTTCTCTAGTTGTGGCGAGCAGGGGCTGCTCTTTGTTGCGGTGCACGGGCTTCTCATTGTGGTGGCTCCTCTTGTTGCAGAGCACAGGCTCTAGGAGCACAGGCTTCAGTAGTTGCAGCACGCGAGCTCAGTAGTTGTGGTTCGAGGGCTCTAGAGCACAAGCTCAGTAGTTGTGGCTCATGGGCTTAGTTGCTCCGCGGCATGTGGGATCTTCCCAGACCAGGGCTCGAACCCGTGTCCCCTGCATCGGCAGGCGGATTCTTAACCAATGCGCCACCGGGGAAGCCCCATAATTATGCTCTTTTGAAAGTAATTGCCATGATAGAAAGTTATCTTTTTATAAAGCTCATGAGCAAAAGATGAAATGGATAAAAAAGGAAAGAAGCATATGCTTGGCTCGGTCAGTATTAATCACTGGCATGCTCTTTCAGAAAAGAAATTGAAGGCAGGCTGTCTTAGTAATCTATTGCTGAGCAACAAATTACCCCAAATTTAGTGGACTAAAACAACAACATTTATTGTTATTTTATTTTATTTTTTTAAACAACTTTATTGAAGTATAATTGCCTTACAATGGTGTGTTAGCTTCTGCTTTATAACAAAGTGAATCAGTTATACATATACAATATGTCCCCATTTCTCTTCCCTCTTGCATCTCCCTCCCTCACACCCTCCCCATCCCACCCCTCTAGGTGGTCACAAAGCACCGAGCTGATCTCCCTGTGCTATGCGGCTGCTTCCCACTAGCTATCTATTTTACATTTGGTAGTGTATATATGTCCATGACACTCTCTTACCCTGTCACATCTCACCCCACCCCCTCCCCATATCCTCAAGTCCATTCTCTAGTAGGTCTGTGTCTTTATTCCCATCTTGCCACTAGGTTCTTCATGGCCTTTTTTTTTTTTCTCCTTAGATTCCATATATATGTGTTAGCATACTGTATTTGTTTTTCTCTTTCTGACTTACTTCACTCTGTATGACAGACTCTAACTCCATCCACCTCATTACAAATACCTCCATTTAATTTCTTTTTATGGCTGAGTAATATTCCATTGTATATATGTGCCACATCTTCTTTATCCATTCATCTGTCGATGGACATTTAGGTTGCTTCCATGTCCTGGCTATTGTAAATAGAGCTGCAATGAACATTTTGGTACATGACTCTTTTTGACCTATGGTTTTCTCAGGGTATATGCCCAGTAGTGTGATTGCTGGGTCGTATGGCAGTTCTATTTGTAGTAAAACAACAACATTTATTATTTCAGTTTTTGAAGGACAGTAATGTGGGTGAGACTTAGCTGGGTCCTCTGCATTAGGGTTTGTAGTCAAGGCTGCAGTCAAGGTCTTGGAGGGAGTTAGTCATTATCTCATGGCTCATGTGGGGAAGGCTCGGCTCCCTAGCTCCCTCGTGAGGTATTAGTGGGATTCAGTTCCTTGCAGGTTGTTGGACTGAGGGCCTCAGCGCCTCGCTGGCTGTTTGGCTGGAGGTGACGCTCAGTTCCTTGCCATGTGGACCTCTCCATAAAGCAGCTCACAACATGGTAGGTGGCTTCATCAGAGTGAACAAGTGGGAGGACAAGAGAGGTAGCGCCCACCAAGGGGAGGGCAAGCAAGATGAAAAGTCGGTCTTTTATAACCTAATCTCCAAAGTGACATCCATCACTTTTTCCTTATGCTATTATAGACGGAAGTGAGTCACTAGATCCTGCCCACACACAGGGGAGAGGATTACACAAGGGAGTGAATACCAGGAGTCAGGGATTACTGGGGGTCCATTTAGAAGCTGCCTACCTGCTCTCCAGGGCTCACAATATAGCAGAGAAAGCATTATGTAGTACCTGAGATGCTGACACAATGGCTGCCTATCTTTGCAAGTGTGTTAGTCACTCTACACTTGAGACTCTATGTTCCTGTCAGATTGCTTGTAACACGTATTAGATTGTCACTGATCTTCAGTGTATTTTGAGATGCATTCCAGGGAGGTTGCCCTCTTCTCCTCCCACTCCAGAATAATTGCTATAATAATGTAAAACGTAAGCTTAAAGATCTCACCAAGAGCCATGCTATGTGGTGATCCAAGAGTCCCCATTCTTTTTTGCATTGCAGCTAGTTGGAAAGTGCAGTGTCTTCAGTTCATTTTCCATTGTGTGGTCAAATCTTCATCTATATACTTCTCTTCATTAAAGTAGGAGACAACTTTATCACGTTGTAAATTATTTGTATTACTACAGAAACTCAAGTTTCTCAATTCATCTCCCAAGTTTTCCTCATGCTATAAGAAAAAAAAATAGACCAACTAGCTTATTTTAATCTCTCTGAAAATAACTCAGCGAGTTAACAATTAGCACACGGGCTCGTGTGCTAATTGTTACGCATGTTTACTATTACTCGTAGTCAACATGCGATTAATGTATGTATTGGCTTACTTGGCACATACTGTGAGCACACGTCCCCTCGGGCTGGCAGTCTGGGGCCCCTCGTGTAGTTCCACCCCACACCGCAGGGGGCAGTCGCGGCCCTTCCTCACGCCCGCTTAGCAACCCGCCTCCTGTCTCTGTCAGACCCGACCAAGTCGCTAGGAAGTTGGGGGAGGCCATAGAGACGGAGGCCCTGGGCCCAGGCTTCCTTTCTTAAAAGAAGGCTGTCGCTTGTGATGCGCTAGTGGAAAGCACATTATAATTCTGTAAACCTTGGCGCGCGGTACGGCGCCAGAAGGCTGCCTGGGCCTGGCTCCAGCGAGACCCTGCATTTTCTCCCCCCGCGCCGGCGCAGAAGGTGCGGTCCCGTCCGCCCGGCCCGACCCGGAAGCCGCCGCGCGCCGCGCTCGCCTGTCGCCCTGGGGACTCCCGGCTGCCCCGAGTCCTGGGGCCTGCCGCGTCCTCCTTCCTCGGTCCCCTCTGGCCCATGGGTCTCCATGGCGACGGCGGGGGCCCGGCCGGGGGGCGGGCAGCCCGAGCGGGGCCGCGGCGCTCTGGGGGCCTCCGCGGTGGCGTCGCCGTGTTCGCCGCTGTGGCCGCCGTGTTCACTCTCACGCTGCCCCCCTCGGTGCCGGGGGGCGACTCGGGTAACGTACTCTCAGGGTCGTGCCTCCTGCCCCCCTCTCTGGTCCGCACTCTCCCCACGAGGTCTGGTCAGCTCGACCCCTCCATCCACCCGCCGGGGCCCCCGCAGGGTTTTGCGTTCCAGAACCAACCTGTGTTTCCATTCGTGTAATTTTTCTGTAATTCTGGTCTCTTTAGTTCTCAGGCTTTCGAGACGGGGCTGGTTGGTTTCGCCTGATGGGACTTACCGACCTCTCTCTCCACTTCTCCAGATCATTTTCCTGGACCTGAGTTTTTGCTTTCCATTCGTTTTTAGTCCACAAACATTACTTACTGAGTCCTTATCGCGTTCCAGACAAAAGGACTAACAGGAGTGGTGGACAAGTATCTTGGAGAGTGTTGTAATGCGGGCAAAGACAGTACACAAACTACTGAATAGCCAACAACGTATTAGGTGGGGAGAATTTAATGGAGACAGTAAGAGGGAAATGTGATTGACAGTGGGGTAGGCAGTGGCTCCATCAGAATGGCTAGTTGGGAAAGGCCTCTGAGGAGGTGATACTTTAGTTGAAACCTGAATGTTGAAAAGGAGCCAGCCTTGCAGACTATTTGCGGGAGAACCCCTGAAAGGGTGGAAGCCAGTTGCAGCTTAAAGCTGCTTCTATTGAAAAGCGGGACCCGTGGGCCATTTAAATCACATGAATAATCGTTATGTATTTAGGATGAGAGACAAGATGCAGGTTTTGTTTTGCTGCCAAATTGACCATCTAATAACGCCTAATAATCCGTAATTTTGTTAGAATGGTGCTGTAAATTTGGGTCGTGAATCTATATAGGCTGAAAAAAAACTGAGTGCCCTAGTTCCTGCATAACAAAATACCCCCAAATTGAGTGGCTTAAAACAAGAAACGTGTATTATTTCACATTTTCTGTTGATCAGGAATCTGGGTGCAGTTTAAGTGGGTGCTCTTAGGACACGGTTGCCATCGTGGTATGGGGTAGAGCTGCAGTCCTCTCAGGGTTCAGCTTAGCGAGGATTAACTTCTAAACCCCATCCAGCTCTTTGCCAAACGGGTTTCTCTTTAAGCTGACTTTTGTCAAGAGAAAGAGATGGCACCTCTGCCTGACAACGCTGTCATTTCGTAACCTAATCTTGGAAGCGACAGACCACTGCCCTGTTTTATTCTTGGAAGTGAGTCAATATGTCAGCCCACACTCAAGGGCGAGAGGATTACACAGTGAGAATACTGGAGTTGGGAAGCTTTGGAGGCCATCTTCAAGGCTGCCTACCACATTGATGATCCTTGATGTTCCTTTTACACGTCATTACCTTTACCCTTTCTTTCAGGTCCTATTGAACAAATAGGAGCAATGTTTCATTAGTATAGTGGGGAATGGAGTTACCATTTTTAACCGTACTGAAATAACCGTATTTCTACAGTTTATACTAAATAATAGAAATAGCTTTATAGTTGTGAGAGTTTTGACATTGGAGAGCATTACTCAGGGGTTGAGTAGTTCTGTAACTTTCAAAAAAACATTGACAGTTCTTTACCATAGTTGTTTGAGCCTGAAGGACGGGATTAGGATGAATAATAATAACACTTATTGAGTACTTACTATGTGCCAGCACTGTTCCAAGTGCTTTACGTGAATTATTTTAATCCTCCCAGCTACTACCCTGTGAGGTAGGTACTATCAATTTCTTTATTTTATAGATGACAAAGCGGTTAAGCTGTGTCCAGAATCACACAGCTACAAAGTAGAGGTAGTCGAGGAAAGAAACCAAGTAGACTGACTTTAGAACATGCTCTCTTAACCAACCCGTGCTCTAAATTCTTTGTTAAATCTATCATCACGTATTTAGTGATAAAGTCTATTTAAAATTTACAGTTGTGTTACGGAGCCCAAGCTTGGTCTGCTCACCACATGACAGGCCAACAAATCGGGAGATGTGTTGTTAGAGCAAGGAATAACCACTTGAATCGGAAAGCTAGCAGACCGAGATGGCTGACTAGTGTCTCAAAAAACATCTTTCCTCAATCCAATTTGAGCTCCTTTTATAGCTACTTTATTTATTTATTTATTATTTATTATTGGCTGTGTTGGGTCTTCGGTTCGTGCGAGGGCTTTCTCTAGTTGCGGCAAGCGGGGGCCACTCTTCATCGCGGTGCGCGGGCCTTTCGCTATCGCGGCCCCTCCCGTTGCGGGGCACAGGCTCCAGACGCGCAGGCTCAGTAGTTGTGGCTCAGGGGCCCAGCTGCTCCGTGGCATGTGGGATCTTCCCAGACCAGGGCACGAACCCGTGTCCCCTGCATTGGCAGGCAGATTCTCAACCACTGCGCCACCAGGGAAGCCCTGAGCTCCTTTTATACAGATGGGGAGGAGGAGGGGCCCACTGCAGTGCCAACCAGTGGCTGAGCGGGGCTGCTATAGCTCGCACCTGTCCCGCCCCTATTACTACTGTTGTCTTGTTTTTATTAATACTGTCTCTTTTCCCCAAAGAATAAAGTTATCTATTCACTTTGAGTTATCAAACTTTTTAGGCATTCTGACTTGTTTAGTTTGACGCTGAATAGTGGTTGCTTCTAATATTTCTATGTTCATTTTTGGGAGTGATAAATAAACTGTTTTCCAAGGGTTGCCAGTAAAATTTGTATAATCACATCTTTGATGATTTTGTTTATATGTTGAATGTACTGTTCTCTTTGAATTTTGTGTTTATGAAATTTTTTTTTACCAATAAACAGAACACATCTCAAAACCAACATAAAGCATGTATTCTTCCTGATAAGTCTTAAATTATACTCCATGAATCCATCACATTGTGTGGCCTTGCCAAAATTTATTTTTTGCACTGCTTGATACACATAGTTGATTTATGGGCAGGAGCACTCCTGGTCCTTTAGAGGAAAGGGTAGGAATCTAGCCTTCACTTCTTTTTGTTATCCTTGGGAAAAATAAACTAGCTTATATATGTGTTTATATATTTTTAAGATACTGTTTTTAACATACTTGATATATGACAATATAATTTTATAATTAATATAAAAAGTATAATATGGAGGGAGCTGGGTTTTGTAAAGGTGAAGCTTCTGCTAACAACTCTGAGCTTGCCACCCATTTGTGTCCCAGGTGAAAAAGCTGTGGTTCTCAAACTTGAATGTACTGGAGAATTGCCTGGGAAATTTGGGCCCCAATGCCAGAGGGTTTAGTGTAGGTAGATTTGGGTTATGGTCAAGAAATCTTCATTTTTTAAAAGGCATCTGGGTAATTCTGATGCAGGTTGTAGTAGGACTTACATTTGAGGCAACCCTAGTGTAAAGGGTTGAGGGAAAGCAAGGACCCTTTCTCTTATATCATATTTACTTTCTCTTTTTATCATATTCAATTTTAAGAGTCGTGTTTAGCTTTTTATCAAGGGTGCATTCATAGACTTTGAATAGTAGCATCTTTTCTATTTAGATTTTAGTTTCACACTTGATAAGAGTTGGTGATGGAGGTTAGTCACATTCCAGATTCATCTTTCTACCAACAGAACTCCAGCAAAGAATAACAGCATATTGACTTTTCAATGGTAAAAAGAAATTAGAGAAAATGGGCTATTTTTCTTAATGTTAAATGTAATTCTAAGTACATTTTAAATGGAGGAGAATGAATAGCGACCTTGGAAATCTGAACTGAACTGTGCTTCATAGCACCTACAGAGATACAAGAACCAAAAATTGATTAAAACCATTTGGGACTGAAGACATAAAGAGCAAACCCATTCTAGAATAAAACTATGACATACTATAAAATCCTGGTAACAGCTACAAAGGGAGGAGTTATTTTAAACATATTAAAACCATAAACAATTTCTTTATATAAGGTACAAGAAGGGCCTTTGGCTTGTAAGGTGCTCTTGAATATCTCCAGCAAACGTCAAAGATGTCCTTAAGTAAATGACTTAAGTGAGCAGTATCTGTCTTTGGTGCCCTTATGGGATTTCTGTGAAGTGAGCAGTCTTTCAACCTGAGATGGGGGTGTCTGAGTAGCAAGGATGACAACGTGATAGGTCTTTTTGTCAGTCTCTATGTGCGGGGCTTTTCTGTGTGGCACGAGGAGGGAGAGGTGCTGATGTCTTCTTGACAGAACCCTGAAATGAATAGGATATTTTCAACTTAGTGGAAAAGACAAATGAGAACAACTAACCAGAATAAAAGGCAATCTAAGTAAGTGCTAAATAGAGAGGTTCCAGCAGGTTCTATGGAGGAGGAGGAAGTGATTCGTTCTGATGGGTGAAGCTGGGGAAGGGTATGTGTAAGGAAAGGTGTCACCGAGAAGGTAGCAACTGAACTAGGTCTTGATGGATTTAGGAGAGAATGCTGGCTGAGAAAATGAGTGATAAGAGGTGCAAAAGAGGACCATTCAGAGGAACAGTGGGTAGTCAGATCTGACAAAGGTGAGCGTAGGTTTCATGGACATAAGCCTTGGAAAGGGACCTGGAAGCCATAGAGGGCTTGCATGTCACGCTGAGGAATCAACTTCATTCAGTACACAGAGAGCAGCCATTGAGCAGTTTTAGTCTAAGGAAACAATCTGACCTCTGGGGAGTGGGGATGGCAGTAATTAGTGATTTCAGTAGGAAGATGAATTGGAATAGAACGTTGGTCAACGCTATTGCTGTAGCCCAGGCCAGAGAGAGGAAAGGTCTAAAATACAGTCAGGGCAGTAGAAATGAAGAGTACTGATATCCACTGAAGGATAGAAAATGGACATTAATACATTTCCCAATAGATAATAGTACTTTCATACATCATCAATATTGATTGATTTCGTACACTGTACTGTATTAAGTGTATAGGGATAATCAGAAATAGTCCCTGTGCTCTGGATACTTAAAGTATTAACAAATAAGCATTGAATTACTACATCATAATTTTAGAAGTAATTACTAATGGTGAGGAATTACAAAGAACTATGTAAATAATATGATTTAATGGTTTGAAAAAAATGTACTTCGGTAGTCAAAGCTTACCAAAATAACCTGGAGTTAATAAGCATTTGGCAATTGTTTAAAGATATCCAAAATAATTAATGTAGAGAATGTATCCAAATGTCAGTTTAGGGCAGAATGGCACATTTTATAGACTGTTCAAATCTCCAGTGTCTGCACATTTTACATATCATAAGGTTGCATCTTTACCGACAGTTTTGTACTAAATTCGTGAGGGATTATACAGCATTTTACACTAATGCTCTGTAAGAGTTTTTATATATTTGCAAGGGTAGACAACTTTCAGGAGGGAAAGTAGGCATATTTAAAAAATTGAAGTATAGTTGATTTACAATGTTGTGTTAGTTTCTGGTGTACAGCAAAGTGATTCAGTTATACATATTACATATTCTTCATTATAGGTTATTACAAGATATTGAATATGGTTCCCTATGCTATACAGTAGGACCTTGTTGTTTAAAATAAGCATTTTTAGAAACTAGAATTTACGTGTATTTACACTGACCAGTTATTAAAAACTATCAAAGATAGTTTGTTCAGTAATACCTAAGGGAGAACATATTCTGAGACTATTTCATGCTGTTAAATCTCTACAGATTTACAGTTTTATCCAGTCAAATTAATGCAAAACCCCAATGCAAGCATTTGGATTTTGAAAACTTCGGAGGAGTGTCATTTTCTAATAGTAATTATTGGTTTTCCATTATTTTTTCACAGGGGAACTGATCACAGCCGCACATGAGCTTGGAGTAAGTATTAGTTTTATTGTTTAATCAATGCTCTCATTAACAGTTTTAGGAATTAAGAAAGTTTAATTAAGCATGGAGTAAAGTAGATTAATTTATTTTCAGACCCCAGTTTTTAGTAACTTATAAGTACAGTACATGACAATTTACTTTAAGTTTTAAATCCAATTAAACTGAATTATAAAGCAAAGCCTTTACTATATATAGAGTAGCTGGCTTATTATCACCCCAAATTTTGTATAAGCTATGGAGAATAAAATAAATCGGGTTAACAGTTTTAATAAGTTTATTATTTAATAAACTTTATTGTGGTGCATGATCCCTTTAGGCAAGACCTTAGGACTGTCAGCATGGTAGTAATCCGATAGCAGTGTGGTCTTTCAACTTACTAACCAATACGATATTTCAGAACCCGCTCTTTTTCAATAGCCTTTTAAATGACCCTAATGTACTGTGAACCCAGAGAACAAACTGCTTAAGAACTGACAATGAAATATGTCACCCTTTCTCTAGGTGACACACCATGTGATAGACCCTGCCAAATCCACTAAAGAAAATATTTATTTGTATTGGCACAAGAGGATTACAATAGAAAACCACTATTCAAACATTTAGTCATTGTCTCTTAATCTTTATACTTGCCTGAGAAAAGCGCTACTTTTCAATTAAAGCCAGTGTGACTCTTCCTTTACTAGATGAAAACCTTCTGACTGTTGCTGATTTTCCCTTAGGTTGCCCATCCTCCTGGCTATCCTTTGTTCACTCTGGTGGCTAAACTGGCAATTATACTATTTCCTTTTGGTTCAGTTGCCTACCGAGTCAATCTTCTGTGTGGCTTCTTTGGAGCAGTAGCTGCAGCATTACTTTTTTTCACCGTTTTCAGGTAAAGTAGTTGATTAGTTAATTTTGACTAATTGGAGATGGCCCATGTACATACATTACAAAAAAAAAATCTTTTGTTGTTTGAATGGTTTTTCCTAATCACTCATGTGATTTCACTTTCTCAATTTACAGTAATTTCATATACGTTTGACTGCTTAAATGATTACACAGTTGGTTCTGCTTCATACAACGGAGAGAAGGTGTCACCAGTTCATTATCACAGTTCTCTGGTTAGGCAGAACTAATAAGGTTTGTCATTTCAGGAAGATGCAGATGGGCCAGTTTAATTCAACAATATAAAGTTCCTCTTTTGGTAAATGGTAAATATCACTTAATTACTCACAGTATTGCTGATGGGCAGCTGCCTGTCAGGTCCAGAGCTAATACCTAATTATACTGTATTTTAAATATGCACATGTATACTTTTTGAAATGAAGCTGTTAACTAAGGAAATCAATTTGGGTTGTGGTTTTAGTAAGGTTTCACTTTGTTCCATTACTGCTGTAGGGAAGATAGGCGAATTAGACACCACTTACTTCATGATGGAAGGCTTTCTTAGTTTGGAAGGCTATGCTGCTTTTAAAAAATCAGGTCATTAGTTTAGGATATTGGTAAACACATTTGTCTTTGCTGTTTCTCTCTCCTTCGGTATTAACTCAGTCTAACCTATGCCTAAAAGGATTGTAGTCAAAAATACAAATTATTCTTCCTGCAAAGGGGAAACCAAGTTAAAACATTTCTTTCAAAAAGTATTGCAGATTTTATTATAAAAATAAATAATTTTTGTATGTAAATAGAGTATAATTTGAATAGACAATTTCAAATGTCATTTTTGGAGACTAATATTTTTATTTACATATGTCATATCACTGCCCTTTGACTAAATTCTTTGTAAATTCCCTTTTGATTATTTGTAGAAAGGTAAAAGTTACAATAATTATGGCTAAAGCTTACTATTAAATCTATTTGTGGAAATCTTTCAGATTCAAAGTTGTAATTGTTGATCATTTACTAAACTTTAATCTGTATTATTTAATTTGTTTCTATTTCAGTCTTACAGGTTTTCAGTGATAGCCATATCTTTAAGTATGAAATGTTTAAAATAACATTTCTGCTTGGATTAATTAGTGTTATGAATACTTTCTTTTTCTAAATGATTAGAATAATCATTATTAGAATTGTTCCTTCTGATCTTTTATAATTAAGGCTCTGTCATTTTTGTTGAGAGAAAAACTCTTTTTTTATTTTTAAATATCTAGGTTGAAATTTAGAACTTACCTGTCCTGTGTTAAATGTATGAGTTTTCGCAAGACATTTAAGACAAAGACATTTTAAAGAAAACTAATACTTGTATTTGTTTTGTTAGTTCATCTGTACTTTAGATTATTTCTACAACATATACATATATTTAAAGGCTGTAGCTAGCTCTTAAGCAGGTAAAGTGATTCGTTTTCTATAACTTTTCCATGTTTTCCACTACATTAATTGTCGATGCCCTTCCTCATAAAAACCACTGTAAAAATCATATATAAAAATCTTTATCTTTCCAGAATCCGAATAGTTTGGGACAATAATTTTCCTTTGAGTTGTCCACATTTTAAAATAGCTTTGATTAATTATTATGCTTGATATAATGGGTTTTAGATTAGCACACAAGCCTGTGACCCTTTTCTTTTAATATACAGTCTTAATGATAAATTCGTATACTTGCTGACATATGTTTTAAATCAAAAACTCTTCATAGACTAAATTGGATATTTGCATGCTTTTAGTAATCCAGTACTTTGGAAAAGTTGCTTTCTTTCTGAAAAGGGACCTGACAACATTATCTCTTACGTACTTTTAATGTGAAAATACTTCATTATTTTGAATACAAATAATTGACAAGGTACACGTCCTTTGGGAACAACCTAGTTCAAGTGGCAAATCTGTTTTGTCAAACAATAGCCACCCTTCGGGAAAGAGCAAGCCATCTCTATGGTAATAGGACTAACAGTAGCCTATTGATCGAGTGGAAGAAGACATTATACAATGTCAGCTGGCTTGTTACAATTTCATTTGTCGTATGACCTGAACCTAGCCTCTAAAACCTTCCTTCTGTGAATATAAGCCCAAGAGCAGGACGCGGTTTTTGTGCAGCCATTACGGTGACGGCTTTTTTCCTGTCCCAGCGTACAGTAAATGTGTTCCTTCACAGGTTGACTCCTTCACCAGAACTCATTCAGGAGACATTTCACTACTTTATTCATTTGCCGACCAAGTCATCATTCCATTTTGTTGTTGAATATTGAAGGGGTTTGATCCAGGAGACAGCTGTATTCTTTCTTTCCCCCATCACTTAAGAGAACATTACTGTACATGTAGGATTAGTGCTGACTGGTGTGCAGGAAATTAATTCTTTTAACAGTTTTAGGTTTTTTTCAGGTAATTGTTCACATAGCATTCACTATATTTAGCTCTTGGGGTGGGTATAAAGACCTTCTGTACCTTTTAAACAAAGATTGTATTTCAAAAGCAAATTTCTGTTTAAATATGTTGATGTAAAAAGCTCCATTTTTTCAGTAAACATGACTTAGATTGAAAGAACAATTTATTTGTTGTTTCCAATTACTTTGTAATTTTTGCTTTTCTTACATCTTTCTCTTGCTTTTAAAAGCCTTTAAGATGTCATTAACACTGCATTTTTTGTCAGTCTTTCCTAATGGTTGGCAAGGACTCTTTTATGTTTGCTTTGCCCTGATGTAGAAAGCATATGAGTAAAACAGCACATTGAAAGCTGTGTCACTGTAGTTTATTGAATTAAAAATAGTAAGATTGTGGCAGTTGTTTCTGCATGTATTTATTTATGTATTGTCCCCTTCAGGGGTATTTTAAAGCATGCACTATGTTAAGAGAGTTTAATCTAATATATTTCATTTCTAGGAACTAGTATTCATTTTATTAATACGTACATCTGTGCATTTGACTGTACTACAGTTAGTGATTTAGAGAAACTGGGATTTTCTCTTTTAAGGCCAATGAAGTAAATGATTTTTTAGTTTGATAGTATGATATTTAAAATGTCATATTTGAAATTCACAAATCCTATTAATATAAAATTTTAAAAGTTATAGGTATGTAAATCACTAATAGGAACATCATTTAGCTTTCCTTAGTACTTGAATTTCAAAATTGTTTCCTAAGAAACCTCAAACTAGATCCTCTATACTTAGTAAGGAAGGAGTACTGAAATCACTGTAATTAATATCAACATGCTTATATTTCATATGTTCTGGTAACACTGAAATAGAATGGAGTCTGTTGATAGTATCATATAAAAATTCTTTACTTGAGGGAAGATTTAAATTGCTTATGATCTCAGGTGAGGGCATGTCTTGTATCATGTATTTTGATAGTTACAAGGCAGGGAATATATTCTCAACAGGCTTGAGAGTCAGCATATCCTTTTCAAGCTAGTATGGGCCAAATGGAACTATAGAAGAATTCATTGAACAATATTTGCTACACACTCATATGAATCGAAAGTAAAATTCTTTTAGTTTTTATAATCAAGATTCAGTGCTTATTTTAAAGAAAGTAAGACAAAGTTACTATTAAATAAACAGTTTTTCTAAAAGGCACTGTTTCAGGAAACTTGCATAAAAAAACTTTCTAACACCATTAACATTGTACAGTAAGAAATCAGATCTCTTAATGTCAAGCAGGTTCCCTAGAATATATGAATATTAATTGTAATTAAAGGTATCTTGAAACTATGCCTGCTTACTACAAAGAACTTACAACCAATTTCAGTAATATTTAAATATCTCCTGGAAGGTTGTTTTATGCCAGTATTTTATTTATGCATATTTTATTTTTTATAAGTTATATATTCCTAAACATTCTGCCGCTGCTAAAAATTAATTTTATTAAACTTTTGGAACAGGAACACTTGATTCTGAGCACTGTGTCTGCTATTCTTATAGCTTCAGCTAAGATTCCATTCAATAAAAATCGAGAATTAAAATGCCATACCTTAGAGAACGTAGAATCTCCTGCTTAAGAGACATTTGGATTTTCCAGCTCAAAGAGTATTTTAGATTATTGCCATAGAGAATAATGTGAAGCTCTTCCTAATTTCAGAGGTAACTATGCATAAGTAACAAATAGTCACCAAGTTTTTGTAGTTGAAGAAGAATGGAAAGTACTGGAGCATTAATTTCTATTCAGGAGAATATCTGTCTTGATCCCTGGTTAATTGATCATATATTTCTCTCATACTTGTATTAAAATTGCATTGACTCAGACTGGCTAAGCATATTAAGAGCTTGGTTCATTTGCATTTTCTTATAAGTAGAGGGACATATTAGGCTCAAATAGCAGCATTTCATTTTGAAGGGAAAAAAGCAGGGCAAAAACTCTTTTTTAAGACTGTAGAGGCTCTTCTGACAGCTAGTCAGAGTTAGAATTAGTTCAAGGAAATGTTAATAATGCATTGCCTGGCCTAATCCCCTTGATATCACCAGGTATCCTCCTGTTCATGGGTTAATTGCTTTAAAAGCGAAGGCAATATTCTGAGCGGTGGGCCGCTTCACCTTTTCACAGCTGTTACCATTGAGTGACAACTAAATCCCATGTGTAAGATGAGGAAGAGCTCAATCTCCAATTGGGAGAAAATTTATGTAAACCACAATCCCTTCAGAATGTGCGGAAGTCATAGACTTTCTTGATTTACTCTGCTTTTCCCAGAAAGCTCTATTGTTCACTTTCCTAAGTCCCATCAACCCTTTGTAGCAGAATATCACAGCGGCAGCAGATAGCTTGAAATATATAAATGCTATCATAGCTCTGATTAATAGCAGTGCTTATGAGTCAAGTCTGATAACAGTGCAGCTCTCCACTCAATTTCAGATACTGCTAATGGAATCTGTCTTCTCCAATTGTAATATGAGAAGGCCTAATTTGCCATGGAGCTTGGAGCTGTCACCAGTAGGGGATTGTGGGGTCAGATGGGAGCTGCCAGGTTTTTGCCCTGCAGCTTGTATCTCTCACTTTGAATAGAGCAGCCCCCTGCCTGCCAGTTAGCTGATAGGCCGCCGTGGGGTTTATGCCACTATATACAATAGGAAAGGGCTACATAGGCTGACTTTATAATTGTGAAGCTAGCTCATATTTCCACAGCTACTGTGCTGCATAATTTCTAATAAGTGGTTTTAACAAACGTCAGATTATGAAAAGTTTCCTCAATTACAGAAACTTAAAAAACATTTAAATTGCTAAATCTGTTTCCTGCCGAGATTTTGCCACTGGAACTAGTCATCAGTCATTATGGCTATAATAATAAATGCATATATTTCTTAAAGTTACAAATAAAATTATAAACCATAACTCATATAGATTTGCTGCTTTTCAAAGCCATAAAAAGTAGAAAACAGTCTTAATGAATTGAAATATTACGATATACTTCATAACTTTGCATAATAAGACTACTTTATATTAAATCTCTATTGTTTAGTAAGTTAGTGTTGCTGATGAAAGTAGTTTAATACCCTCATTCTGTTGATCTTAGTTATTTGGATCTTTTAAGTTTACTTCATATACCTTTAGTATATAACATTTTAAAAATTATGCAGCATTTTCTAAGTTTTCAGTTAAAAAGGACTTTGAGAATAATATGCTGCACTATACTTTTAACCAATTTCAGTTTTGCTACCGAATACAAAATACACTGTCAAGATTGAGTAATAAGCTAATCTTGAGGCTTTGTGTGTGTGCTTTTTTCTTTTCTTTTTTAAATTTATTTATTTATTTATTTTTGGCTGTGTTGGGTCTTTGTTGCTGCGCGCGGGCTTTCTCTAGTTGCGGCGAGCGGGGGCTACTCTTCGTTGCGGTGCGCGGGCTTCTCACTGTGGTGGCTTCTCTTGTTGCGGAGCACGGGCTCTAGGCGCACAGGCTTCAGTAGTTGTGGCTTGAGGGCTCTAGAGCGCAGGCTCAGTAGTTGTGGTGCACGGGCTTAGTTGCTCCAGGGCATGTGGGATCTTCCTGGACCAGGGCTCGAACCCGTGTCCCCTGCATTGCCAGGAGGATTCTTAACCACTGTACCACCAGGGAAGACTAAGGCCTTGTGTGTTTTTAAACATTTCAAACAAAATTGATGAATATCTGTAATTTGGGAGTTATTTTAAGCTAGGCTGTACCTTAAGATATTGCCTCCCATAGTGCAAGTCATTTGGCATACTATGGAAACTTGGTAAAATGTAAAGTAAATGATGGTGATTCCTATAAAGCTCAGTTCAGTGTTTTCCTTTTAGATATTTGGGTATAACGTTGATGAGCTGTAATAAAGTGAATTGTTCTAAGACTTGAATAGTTTCATCATTTATTGGTTAGTGAACAAATTTTAATTCTAATGGAAATTGTGTAATTACATTTTATTTATGGAAGCTATTCATAATCTTGTTCCTTCCATTTCACTTGTGCCTTTTTCCTTTTTGAAGCCTTTTCCATTTTTTTCCCAAGTTTATTTAGTGGTTTTAAATCAGGAATAATACTTTGTATTTTTCCTTTCAGTGTACTGGTAGTTGATATTTACGTAGCTGAAAATTCAGGGTAGAACACTTTTCTTCCTTATGATAGAATCGCATGGAACAGAATAAACCTTGGTAGGATTTTACCTGGAGTGAAAGTAAATTTTTTTAAAATATAGGAAAATGGGGTTACTTGCAAATTTATTAAAGATGGAAATGTTTTACATTATTTTTTAGGTGCAGTGAAGGTGGCTTCAGAGATAGAACTTTAATATACCATGTCCTCAATTATTGATTTATGTTTATTAGGTCTAAACTTGAAAATGACAAGAAAAAATTTAGATTCTACTGCTCTCCAAATGCCCACTGACTATAATTTGCCCACCTGGAACATGTTACATACTCAATACGTATTTGTTGAAAGGGTCTTGAATGAACTGCCACCCAATGAGAAAGGTTCAGCTGAAACTGAAAACCTTTCTTGTCAGTAGCTTAGCTTCCTAGTTTGACCATCTCCAGGTACATTGAAGAGAGAAATATATGGGTGTTGATTTTGTGAATGGGAGCCAGAGATAACATTTGTATAATCTTCATGAACAAGACCCAGAAAGATAAGAACTTGGGAGGGCAGGGGCAGTAGATTTGCCACTAATTGTACCCTGCTTTACCATATCTCTTCCCTGTAATCCACTGCATTTTTTTAAAGTCGTGAATATGAGTTGACACTAATAATAATTTATTTAACAGTAATGCTCAGATGCTACATTGTGGCCTTCCTACTCGATTCTACTTACTTCAAGTAGGAGTTTTCAGTGTTGAAGGAAAGTAGTGTACCCTCCATGTTGGGTTCTTTGCACACAAGTAACACTGAAGACAAATACATTCATGAATTTTATGAGGCACATCAAATGTGTGTTCTGAAAGAATTTCAGGTTTCTGTTATTTGCCTTTTGATTGAGGGTTAGACAAACATGTGACTACACATGAAAATCAAATACTGTGTAGCGGAAAGAAAAATATACCTTATCATCAATAGCAAACCTGTGTCAATGGTGTAAATTGTAACCTCCTGATTTATCCATTGTGTCAACAGATGAATAGTATTCCATAAGTGAGAAAACTGCTGCACAATCAGTACCTTTCTTAGGAATCTCATGTAGGCCTCGTAGAATTCTGAGCCTCACGTTCGTTAGGATGCTCTTAAAAGCATCACATATTCCTTACCCTAGTGGAGAATTTCTGTCATTTGCATTTTCTGGGTGAAATTTTAAATACTTAACCACCTTTCCCATACTATCTGTCATGCTCTTGGTATATCTTTTCTCAGTGACTGACCACTGTGATCTCCTGGAATGTGAACAACATGGTTTTAGTGTTAGCCCAAGTTAAAAACAATTAGGAAAATTTATTTACTGCCAATATACTGCAAAATATATTTTATATATAACATATTTGTAAGATATATTTATTTATATAAAACATACTTCAGTGACTTTTAGATTATTTGTTATTTTGAATCATCCATATCATTACCTTACTCTGTTAGTGTGAGACCTTGAAAATTAAGCATGCCTCTCTAATAGTGTAAAAACTTGATTTTGACTGTTGACATGTGACTATCTTTTAAAATACAATGGTTGTTTTATTAAAATTTCACTGTAATGTTTGAAGTGTGTGTTCTTCATATAGCCTTGTAAGATGTTATCTTTCTGTAAGTCAGGTTAGATTCTAAGAATATGTGTTTCACTTGAAGAAGTGTCTCCCTTGATATCCTTCTATGAGGCTTTATGAGCTTCTAGATTGGGAATAGAAAACAGTTTTTTCTCATATTATATATAATTTATCATGAGGTGTTCTTTAGTTCAGGTGGAAAACAGTTTAGATTATTTTGCAATTTATTAGTGAGTTCTGCTGAAAACAGTTCTCATTTTATTCACAACCTCACTTGAATTTCCCTTTTTTTTTCCCTCCAGCTTCCTATTAGTGTGGTTGAAGTAGGTTCATCAATTTCAGTAGAAAAATGTACGTGTTTTAATTTTAGTGAGCTAATTTTAAGATGTCACTTTAGCATATTAAGGGTAAATAAATTCATTAATTCCTTAGTTGCTTTTTAAAAAAATAATAATTACTTAAGCATATTTATTTAAAAGAATGAAATGAAAATTGAAAGTAGGCCTCCTTGACTGCTAAGTGAAAACATAATGGTGTTTTTGATTATGCCATTTTTCTTTGGGGAAAAAACCCTTCATACCTAGTCTACAGATAGATGACAATTGTTTTGTCTTATTTGGGAGGTACTTATATTTATACTCCATCTGTACCTTTGACTTTATGGATGATACCAAACAGCTCGTTTTGTGGGCTCAGAACAACAATTTCATTTAAAACTCATGTTTAAATAACAATATCAGATTAGATATTCCTTCCATATATTTTTGAAAGAAATATTGCTTAGCCAGAAATTTGGACTACCAATTCATGTACCAGTATTTATGCATAGTGTTTCACTCTACTTATATAATCTAACTCTGCCAAAAAATTACAAATATATGTTGTAGCATTTTCAGGGGAAAAAAAATGTAGAGTGTGTGTTCTGGTTAGAATTATTGCCCAAAAGAGTTAGATTACAACTAACTTGTTTGATCACCCATTTTGGGGAACCCTTCATCGAGAAGGCTCATAATTGGTCCAACTCATAACAAAGGCCCCAGCAATCAAAACAGATGGTGGATTAATTAGAGGCTTTAAGAATTCAGTAGCCAACAAACACATGAAAGAATGCTCAACATCATTAATCATTAGAGAAATGCAAATCAAAACTACAATGAGATATCATCTCACACCGGTCAGAATGGCCATCATCAAAAAATCTACAAACAATAAATGCTGGAGAGGGTGTGGAGAAAACGGAACCCTCTTGCACTGTTGGTGGGAATGTAAATTGATACAGCCACTATGGAGAACACTATGGAGGTGCCTTAAAAAACTAAAAATAGAACTACCATATGACCCAGCAATCCCATAACTGGGCATATACCCTGAGAAAACCATAACTCAAAAAGAGTCATGTACCAAAACGTTCATTGCAGCTCTATTTACAATAGCCAGGACATGGAAGCAACCTAAGTGTCCATCAACAGATGAATGGATAAAGAAGATGTGGCATATATATACAATAGAATATTACTCAGCCATAAAAAGACACGAAATGGAGTTGTTTGTAGTGAGGTGGATGGACCTAGAGTCTGTCATACAAAGTGAAGTAAGTCAGAAAGAGAAAAACAAATACTGTATGCTAACACATATATATGGAATCTAAACAAAAAAACAAAAAAATGGTCATGAAGAACCTAGGGGCAAGATGGGAATAAATACACAGACCTACTAGAGAATGGACTTGAGGATACGGGGAGGGGGAAGGGTAAGCTGGGACAAAGTGAGAGAATGGCATGGACATATATACACTACCAAATGTTAAATAGATAGCTAGTGGGAAGCAGCCACATAGCACAGGGAGATCAGCTCGGTGCTTTGTGACCACCTAGAGGGGTGGGATAGGGAGAGTGGGAGGGAGACGCAAGAGGGAGGAGATATGGGGATATATGTATATGTATAGCTGATTCACTTTGTTATAAAGCAGAAATTAACACACCATTGTAAAGCAATTATACTCCAATAAAGATGTTTAAAAAAAAAAAAGGATTCAGTAGATTCATAGTATTCATAGAATTCATGCCTTTTTAAAAAAAACTGATAGATTTAAAACAGTGCTTGCTAAGTCATCTTTTCTTTTTAATTTATTTATTACTTGTTTGGCTGCATCGGGTCTTAGTTGCGGTATGCGGGATCTTTTCGTTGCGGCGCGCAGGCTCTTTGTTGTGGTGCGCAGGCTTCAGAGCGCGCAGCCTCAGTAGTTGTGGCACATGGACTCCAGAGCGCATGGGCTCAGTAGTTGCGGCGCACGGGCTTAGTTGCCCTGCGGCACGTGGGATCTTAGTTCCCTGACCAGGGATCGAACCCGTGTCCCCTGCATCGGAAGGTGGATTCTTAACCACTGGACCACCAGGGAAGTCCCGCTAAGTCATCTTATTTGCTTAACAAGTTTAAGACCAGATTCACCTACAGACATATTTGTCAATGTGATTTTTGCAGCATCCCTTAGATAAGTCTTGTGCACATTTAATGTCTTTTTCTATCTCAAATTCGCAGTGGCTTATTGATATGAAAGATTCATTGATATTTGGCTCAAAAAGACAAAAAATGGAAACTTTGAGGTATTTCGTTTGAAATTTCACAAAAGTTTGAGAAACCGTAAGGGATCTTCTTTACACATCAGTGTGAAAGGCAATATGAGTAACTGTGAACCTTCCGTATTTTATTTTTCCCTTTGAAATATTTATGTTATAGACAAGGGATAAATCAAGTAATATGAAAAAAACTTTTAAAGTAAATTATTATTTCTATACTGTTGCCAAAAGAATATTTAAACACTTGAATTAAAGTACAGAATGATGAAATGATTATTCCCTAGTTTCTGAAAGATATATCCATATGGACCTCACTTTATTTAAAAAAATCAATGTAACAAAATCAAAAT
Source organism: Balaenoptera borealis (assembly GCF_965194805.1). Taxonomy (NCBI): domain Eukaryota; kingdom Metazoa; phylum Chordata; class Mammalia; order Artiodactyla; family Balaenopteridae; genus Balaenoptera; species Balaenoptera borealis. Next base: position 43,817,656 of record NC_138866.1, on the reverse strand, counting down.
GAATCTTTTAGTTTTTTTCCCTTAATCTCATTTGTTACTAAAACATCACTTTTATAACAGTAAAGGACAGCAGTGATAAAGGACATGGTTCTTAAAAGAAACAAAATTCACTCCAGTACCAAAACATCTTTTCTTTCAATATTTTTACAATTAAAAAAGAATAATTTCTAAGTAATGGCATAAGTTATTTTATAAAGCATTACTGGAGATGGTTGGACTTAGGTTGAGGTAATCAGAAACCATTGCTATTTGGATATTTGAAGAGCATTAAAAACTGAAGATAAAGTGTATCTGAAATTAAATACATATATATAAACATTTAGTTTTCAAAAAATCATATAGCTTTTCTAGGGATACACAAATACACATATATGTAAAGTGCAATATACTTTTACCTTTTAAAAAGTGCTGATATGCTGACATGGCTATCTAGTGGTATCAGTAGTCCAAAAATAATTCTCTTGGCTTTGTAATACTTTAGAGAGTTTTAAGCTCCTCACATCTGGTTTCCTTACTATGTTTTGATTAGGTTACAGTTAAAATATTCTATTCCTCAGAAATACAGAAAAATCTACCTATTCAGTACCCATTTAATATGTTTAATGAGAATCTAGAGATGGAGCAACTACCCTAGTCTCGGTGAAAGTACTTTTGGGAAAACTTCTTGGAAAGGTGACGCCCGTATTGAGTTGTAAACAATGAGTGGCAGTGGCCAAGTGAAGGCAGAACCGTGTTCCAGATACAGAGAACCTCCTGTGCAGAGAAACCTGGAGGTGGGGGAGAAAGAGCCTGTAAGCACAGGGACTTACGAGTCATTCAGTGTTGCTGGAGCGCAGCTCGAAATGGGTTATGTCAGAAATGAAGCTACAGGTGGACGGAGACCAGATCACGAAAATCCTTGTCTGTTGTCATGGGGAGCTTGGAATATGCTCGATGGTCAAAGAGGAATCCTTAAAGGGTTGGAGGCAGAGAAGTTCAAGATCAGATATGCTTGAGGTCCCTCACTCTGGTGGCAGCGGTGGGCCTAGCCCTGGAAGCAGGCAGCACGCAAAGCTGCAGTATTGGTGTGAACCTGAGGTGAGGATTCAGATGAGCTGAACCAGGGCAGTGGCGATGTGGGTGGAGAGAAGAGCGTGAGTGTTTAAAATGCTGATGAAGTACAGTTGGCAGGATGTGATACATTTGGCAGGGAGAAAGGGAGAGGGGCTCTGATGATGACTCCTAGGTCTCTTCACTTAGATAACTAAACGAGGGAGATAATGAAATTTACTAAGAGAGAGGACACGGGAGCAGGAATTATTTCAGGGAGGAGGATGAGAAATCAATTTTGCATGTACGGACACTGAGCTTCTATGGAACATCCAGAGTTGGGGTGGCTTTGTGGTGAGGGTACAACAGTAAGTTGGGGATAAGGTAAGTTCAAAACTAAGGGAGAGGCATTGCTGGAGACATTTGGTTTCTTTAGTTTGTAGCTGGCAGGTGAAATCAAGATGGGGAATGAAGTCACCCAGGCAAAGCAGAACGAGAACAATGTCCTGAGAAAGAAATCTTGGGAAACACTGGCTTTAAAGGAGTGAAATGCAAGAAGAGGAGCCATTTGGAGAAAACACATAAGGAAGATCCAGAGCCATAGAAGGAAAACCAGAGGATGTGAGGTCCAGATGTCAACTCAGTGGGTGTGGCTGGGGGAGTGACCCAGTGCAGCAGAGGGGTCCCCAGAGCCTATTGTATTTGGCAGTTAGATGGTCATTGGGGACCCCAGTGAGAACAATTTCAGTAGAGAACTAGGGTGAGAACAGAGGGTGGAGGCTGCAGATGTGGGCGGTGTGAAGCCAGTGCTGAGCCTCGCCGTGACCCTGAAACTTGCCTTCAGGAAAGCGTCCTCGACATCAGCTTGCTCTTTAGTCATTTATCTCCATCTCAATGAGGTGAAACGAAGCATGCGCAGATAATGTGTATACCGTGAACAATACAATGAGACTGCCTACCTACAGAGTCAGTGAATGAACTGGAGACCTCCGAAGTCTTCAGAAGCTCCTCATTCTCAACCATTGCTGACATTATCCTTTGACTGGTTAGCCAGTCACAGACTCAGCTTGCTGTGTACTGACGTGGGGTGTCACATCTCCTCGTTAGCCTGCGTGTGATGTGGCACTGGGCCACACACCTGTCTTCCTAGATTGGGCTCACCCTGCAGACTAATTAATGTATGATGTACTGCTTGTCTTTGGAGACAAATGCTTAATTTTAATGAATATCATATGATTTTGAGAACAGCTTTATTAAACTCTTCCATCACAGGCTCCTTTCAACAGTAGAGTCCAGTCTTGCTTTACAGGCCTGTTCCATCCTTCAACAATTTGCCGTCCCCTTTCCCAACCCACTTCCCGCTCCCTGCCTGACTTGAGGGACTTTCAGCTCCCTCATTTCCTCGATGCCCCTACACTTGCCTTCCATTTAATTGAGACCTAGATCCCTTTGCTCATCTTTTTGATCCCTCCATCAGCCCCCTGCTGGCTCTGCTTCTGTCCCCATCCAATGCAGACCCTGTGGTTCATACTTTAGCATCTTTCCCTCTCGTCCTTCTGTCCTGCTTACCTAGTAAAGCCCCTAACCCCAGCTCCGTCCAGCCTGCCCAGGCCCAGCTCAGGCTGCTGCACACCTTTCCACAGCCATGCGAACTGAGGCTACTGCCCCATCTCCACAGCCCCTGCGGTCTCCAGCCTCAGCTGAGCATTTATTATTACATGTTATTTGCTACCTACAAGTCCTTGTTATGTAGCCCTCCTCAGCTTGTGGAGTTTTCTCACAACAGACGTTTCAAATTATCTCGACTTTTCTTAATCCATTAATTTGTACATGTTACATGGTCAGTAAATGTTGGTTGATTCTGAATCTTAGTATGAAGCAAACTTTTAAAGGCAGTGTGTTCAAACGTGTGTGTTTGAAGGGACATTCACAGTTTGATTTATAAAAGGCTGTTGGAATCGAAATTCTCACAGGCTTCGCCTATACATTATTTTATGGAAAACATAAATAGTAAACTGACAAGGCCTCCAAAATGTTTTAGTATATTCTCTGTATGGATGGACACGTAACTTTCTGCTCTGAAGCATACTGCCGTCTCTTCTGTGTTCCACAAAGCTCTGACAACTTCAGCATTTATTTTCAGAATTTCCTCACAGTTTTTCTTGAAGACTTAATAGAAATAATAAACAGGGAAGGCAGGTTGTTTTAGTCAGGATTCTTGGTTGCAAGCAGTTGACTCTGGCTGTGTTTAGCAGAAAAGAAACATTGAAAGGAAGTTGGGAAGAATGCTGCAACTCAATAATAAAAAGACAACATAATTTTAAAAATGGGCAAAAGATCTGAATAGACATTTTTCCAGGGAAGATGTACAAATGGCCAATAAGCGCTTGAAAAGTTGCACAATATCATTAGCCATTAGAGAAATGCAAATCAAAATCTCAATGAGAAAAAAAAAAAAAAATCTCAATGAGAGGGACTGCCCTGGTGGTGCAGTGGTTAAGACTCTGCGCTCCCAATGCAGGGGGCCCGGGTTCGATCCCTAGTCAAGGAACTAGATCCCACATGCATGCTGCAACTAAGAGGTCGCATGCCGCAACTAAGGAGCTGGAGAGCTGCAACTAAGGAGCCCACCTGCTGTGACTAAGGAGCCTGCCTGCCGCAACTAAGACCCAGCGCAACCAAATAAATAAATGTTTTTTTTAAAAATGCTTTTAAAAAAAAATCTCAGTGAGATACCACTTCACACCCACTAGGATGGCTAGATAAAAAAATCAGATAACAAGTGTTCACTAGGTTGTGGAAAAATCAGAACCCTCATCCATTGCTAGTGGGAATGTAAAATTATGTATTGACTTTGGAAAACAGTCTAGCAGTTTCTCAAATGATTAAGTGGGTTGCCATAGGCTCCAGCAATTCCACTCCTAGTTACATACCCTAGAGAAATGAAAGCATATGTCCACACAAAAACTTGTACAGAAATGTTTATAGGCACACTATTCATAGTAGGCAAAAGGTGGAAACAATCCAAATGTCCATCAACGGAAGAATGAATAAGCAAAACGTGGTATATCTATACAGTGGAATATTAATTCAGCCATAAAAAGAAGTGAGATACTGATACTACAACTTGGATGAACCTCGAACACATTGTGCTAAGTGAAAGAAGCCGGTCACAAAAGTCCACATATTCTATGATTCCATTTATAAGAAAGCCCAGAAGAGGGAAATTCACAGACAGAAAGTAGATTAGTGGTTGCTTAAGGCTGGCAGTGAGATTGGGGGTGGGGATAGGGGGGAGATAGTTAAAGGAGATAGAGTTTCTTTCTGAGGTGATGAAAATGTTATAAAGTTGACTGTAGTGATGGTTGCATATATCTGTAAATATACTAAAAATCTTTAATTGTACACTTTAAATGGGTGAATGTACAGTATATGAATTATGTCTCAATAAAGCTTTTTACAAAAGGAAGCATTCAAATCTAGCATTGGAAAAAAGAAAAAGAGAGAGAAGGAAGTTGCAGAGCTTGCAGAATTTCTAGGAGGGCTGGATTACCAGGCTCTGAGCCCAAAATATTCAGAGTCCTAGGCAGGTATACGCTAGTGAAACCACCACTGCTGCCACCTCTGGGCCCCAGACACCCCAGCTTACACCACCAACACTGTCCTGGATTCTGAGCACTGCCCTTCAAAGTGCTGCCATCATTGTCTGTGAAAATGATGCACAAATCCCACCAGCCATGTCTGATTCTGTCTCCATCCCTGCTTCTAGGCCTCACGATTTTCCAGTTCAAAGAATGGAGCAGGTGATTCTGACAGGCAGAGCCCAGGTCATACACCCAATGCTCTAGCTGCAAGGGAGATTGGAAAAGTATCTCGTATTTTCAGTGTGTATAATAGGAGGGGCCGTGCCTCATAAACTCGTATCCTTCAAGCATAGGAGAGGATTTTAGATGTTAAGCAGCAAAACCAGAAGAAAAGAAAAGGTCCACTACCCTTTTGTCTTCAATTTATATTAGGACTACAACCCAAATTCCTATAGACTGAGTTGATTTCTAAGCAAGCTCATTTGAGATGCTAAACAGATCAAGATTATAGATTTGATTTCCATTACTGGTTTTATAATCAGTTACCTTCTCTCCTATAACCTTACTCAGCAGTCTCACAAATTATTTCTCTGATACCAAGAAAAATCTAGTGAAAGAGTATATGGATTATTTGTTGTAAAACCATCCTGACCTTGGCAGGGGGGTGGTGTGGGACAGAAATCAGGTGGGGAAAATTCAGATTATAAAGACCTTGCTGTTGTAGGATAAGTCTTCAATAAAATGCTAATGTACATAACTATCTGTAATAGTCTAAGGTGACTAGATAAATTTTATCACTGAAGTTGATAATTTTACCTTTACTCTTCAATTTCTAAAACCTTATGAAATATTTGAAAAGGCAGTTAACATAGTTCATAATTCCAATAATTAATGTCAACAATTCAAACACTAGGATGTCTTCTGAGCATAATAATGTGTTAAAAATCATTGTAGATTAGTGAATCATGAGTTTTCTTCCTGAGGATTTGTACATATCCGTTCTCTTTAATTAACTGTTTGGTGGTTTTAAACTTTAACTAATTGCCCTTTCAAAAAACAAAAAAAAAGGTTAACATCAATCTTGACAGGTGTTGTGTACAATTCAAGTTGGTAGTATGTTGTGTTGATAAAACATAGACATAAACACGATTCTAATAATGGACAAAACTTTTGTTCTGTTCTATTCTTCACTCAAGGAGGTGCATAGTTAACCAAGTAAAAGTACAATGTATCATTAGTCTGGAATAAATTATTTGACATTAAAATTAAAATAACCATCTTTTACCCCATAATGTCATGGTCCTAAATAGCTAGACTAACAATTTCAATCCTGGTTCTGCCACTTAATAACCTACCATAGGACTTGGAAAAATTACTTGGCCTCCCTGAGCCTCAGTTTCTTCATTTGAAAAAAGGAGACAAATCACATCTACTCATAGGGTTATTGTGCAAATTAAATGAATTATTATAAAGAAGGCACTTAGAGCAATACCTGAAACAGCTAGCAAGAAACTCAATAAATGTTAGCAAATTATCTTGGAAATTTGCTGATTTGTTTTTTTAACTTCTTATTTTGACGTAATTTCAGATTTATAGAAAAGTGGCAAGAAGAGCCCAATTCTTTGTCTACCCTTTACCCAGGTTCCCCAGATGTTAGTATTTTACCACATTTGCTTTATCTTTGACTCAGTGGGTATGTATGTATTGTTTTGTTTTGTTTTTTAACCATTTAAGAATAAGCTGCAGTCATAGTATCCTTCTACCCTTAAATGCTTCAAGATATGTTCCTTAAAAACATTTTCTTGTATATCCACAGTGGAGGTCTCAAAATAAAGAAATTATCAGTGATACAACACTGTTACCTAACCTTCAGACTTGATTCGATTTTTCCAATTTTCTCAGATAGTGTGCTTATAGTAGATCATGTCTTTTATTCTATTGTGTTATCCCTTTAGTGTCTTTAATCTGAGACGGTTCCTCATGATGTTTTTTTTGTTTTTTGTTAAGACCTTGACATTTTTTGATACATACAGGCTAGTTATTTTGTACAATGTCCTTCAGTTTGAGTTTGTCTTTGCTCTTGCTTAAATTCAGGTAATGCATTTTTGGCAGGAATGCCATAGAAATGATGCTGTATTCTTTTTATTGCAATAGATAAGGAAGCATATGATGTTTGTTTGTCCCATTACTGGGCTGTTAACTTTGATCATGTGGTTAAGATTGTGTCTGTCCAGTTTGCCACTGTAAAGTTACCATTTCTCCCTTTGTAATTAATCTTTTTACAGGGCGATAACTTTAGACTATGTACATATTTCTGTTACTGCAAACCTTTTACCCACTGTTTTGGTATCCATTGATTATTGTTATGACAGTTGCCAAATGGTGATTTTAATTCCATCATTTCTTCTACAGTTATTAGTTGACTTTCCATGGACTTTCTCTTCTCACCCAATTTTTGTATCACTATAGATTCATAGATTCTTATTTATTCATTGGGTTACAGTCTATTACTATATTTATCTTGATGATCAAGTTATCCCCAGTTTGGCCATGAGAGCCCTGTAAGCTGGCTCCTTTGTCCTTTTGTCATGTCTCCGTTTGAGCACTTCCTTTCTTTTAAGTAGAGGAAGGAATCTTGTATCTTACGCTGACTGTCCAGAGTCATATTGAGAGCTGAAACTTAGAAGTTCCTTTAAAATGTTACTAATACTTTAAGATAAATTCATTCTCTCATTTGCTAAGTTTCCTTTCTGTGCTTGGGGCTAGATGCTTCCAATCTAAGTGAAGTTTAACTCCAGTTCATATTTCAAAAACAATGTCAAAATAATTGTTACAGACAATTAAATGCTATCGATACGCAGAGATGGGCTAGAAACCAGGGAATTGAAGAGAAAATTGAGAAGAGAGCAGAGTTTTAATAAAGGAGCAGCGAGGCTATTCAGTTCAGCACTACAGCATGAGCAAAGGTGCAGAGCTAGGAATAGTCCTGTCTTATTAGGGAATTTTGAGGAGCTTGACTAGTTGGTGGGAGATCATGTTGGTAATTAGTGGCTAGGGGTGTCTGGTTTATTGGGAGCCTGGATTCCAGGCTGACTCATTTCTAATTTATCCTATAGGGATGAAGAGTATTCACAAAGAGTATGTTTCAGAAAGTTTAATCTGATGTTATATTGCAGAAGGGTTGGAAAAACATAAGACAAGTTAGGAAACTATTAAAATAATTGAGTCTAAGGCAATAGGAATATAAATCGAAAGGAATCTGGGAAGGAATTTGGAAGGAAGAAATAACTTTAGGGTACTGAATCAGGATAACTGGGAGAATGGGGTACTCTGCAAGAAATAGGAAACTGATGATTTTTATAAGGGAAAGAAAACAGAAAAATTGTAAAGAGAAACTCAAAGAAACACAGGTTTGGTGATACTGAAATTTTTTAGCTTTTTTTTTTTTTCTATTAAGATTGATTAAAAGCCATACAATTACTCCATAATTTTTTTTTTTTTTAAAGGAGGCAATCTTAAACTTTTTTTTTTTCGGGGGGTGGGTTTTATTTATTTATTTATTTATTTATGGCTGTGTTGGGTCTTCGCTTATGTGCGAGGGCTTTCTCTAATTGCGGCAAGTGGGGGCCACTCCTCATCGCGGTGCGCGGGCCTCTCATTATCGCGGCCTCTCTTGTTGTGGCGCACAGGCTCCAGACGCGCAGGCTCAGTAATTGTGGCTCACGGGCCGAGTTGCTCCGCGGCATGTGGGATCTTCCCAGACCAGGGCTCGAACCCGTGTCCCCTGAATTGGCAGGCAGACTCCCAACCACTGCGCCACCAGGGAAGCCCCATAATTTTTATACAAAGCAATACAGCTAAAAAGTAATGACCTGGGGCCATATAATATCATAATTATTAGACACAGAGATGCTTGCTGAATAATGCTTGTAAGCAATAGATTTTCAGTAATAGCTTTAATTTTCATAGCTTTAGATTTATAGTGAAATAGGAAGTTGTGTTGGTTTCATATGCCACATTACCAGTTTCAAATCTTATCTCTGAATTGAGATCCAGTTTCCTTGACTGATTTGAAATGTGGGGCTCTTGTTGGCATTTGGGGGCAAGGAATTTGTTTCCAAGTGTAGTATTTGATTCTTCAGGGTTTCTAAAATTCACATTCCCATCGTTCTCTTTAAAAGATACATCATTTTTAACTTTGACTTTGTGTAAAGAAGAAATCATCAGAAACTAAGAATCTAGCTTACAAGATCTTAAAAGCACCCAATATTGTGACCAAGACATATTTTGCCAAATGTTGGGAGATAAATGTAGGAAGTACGTAGATCCAAACATTCCACAGTAAGTGAATGTTCCTGAACAGATATCCTGCCGTTTCATTAATTTTTACAATTAAACACATTTCAGTCTTAACCAGTCGTTATCGTTCTTCTTCTTAGATATAGCAAGAAAAATGACCCAGGTTTGTTATCTCTCTAGCTACTGTCTCTTCAGGCTTTCTGAACTGGCTTGAATCCTAAAGGTTACATCTGAGAACTAAACCTCATCCAATCCATAGGATACCAAGCAGGTTTGTTCATTTGTTTGTTAATAGGTTAATATATGGACTTCATAATTAAAATCTGTTGAAAGGAATTATTACACGAAGTAATGTATTAACCATCGAATGTGTTGGGGTGGTGCTGGGCGACTGTCATAATTGCTGCTGCTACAGTTCACATAAAGGGAAATAAAGTCGGTTCTTTTTGTTGGGAAAGAAGATTTCATGTTATCTGTATTTGCAGGCTTTCTGGCTCATATGCTGGAGGAATCCTTGCTGCGGGGGTGTTTTCATTTTCTCGTCTAACATGGCAGTGGTCCATTGCAGCAGAGGTTTTTAGCTTAAACAATCTGTTTGTGGGGCTGCTTATGGCTCTTACTGTACATTTTGAGGAGGCAGCAACTGCACAAGAAAGATCAAAGGTAACCTATTTTGATCAAAGTGAAATCACTTTTTGTTTTAATTTTTAGACAGATGCTCTATTTCTTTTTAACTTTGGTTTAGATATTGTTTATCTATTCTGATTACTGTCAAGGTAATCTAGGCATGTTGAGAGAGAAAATACTCTCAATTCTTTTACTATGAACCATGAGAGCCTTTATAAAACATGAAATTTTTTTTCTTTCAGAGTTCAGAAGTTTTTTGGAGAATTAGGGTATTCTGAAATCCCTTTTGAGTCCTATGGGAAAGATAGACTTGTTGGTTAATCCACCATCGTGTGTGTGTGCGTGTGTGTGTGTGTGTGTGTGTGTGTGTGATCTTAAGATGCCAAGTCCTAGGTTGACTACCTTATTTACCATTATGGCACATTGACTTATTCTCTAATTGCAAAAAAGATCAAATCTGCACTTTTTTTTTTTTAACCAAAAGGAGAGGAGCAACTATAAAATGAAGTAATCCCAAAGAGATTACAGTGACTTCTAAGGCCAACACTATCATCAGAATAATTTGAAATGTGGAGGAACCCTGTCTTCTAAGGGCTTACTGTCTATACATTGAAGAGTGCCAGATCATCTTAGTATATGCGCAGCCTGTGTCATTAAAGATTACAGAAACAAAAGAATATAAAAGTTTATCTGTGGCTTCCATAAACAAACCTGTGGTGCTATTAGAGTTTATTTTTTGTTTAAAATAAACTTTTTTCTGATTATGAAAATAACACATGTTCAAAAATAGCAAAAAGACCACCCATAGAGAACCAGGTTTCTAAATAAAAGTGTTATATTCAATTTATTTAATTCAATAGGAGAAAAAGTAAAACAGAACTGTTGAACTTCAGTTCTAGATTTCACTGGAATGAGAATTACACAATATCCTGTTACTGTTAGGACATGTCATCATATAGGACTTTCTAAAACTTAGTTTGAAGACAGTAATTTAAGGTCACTCTGCAATGATTTGATGAGAATGAAAAATAATAATAAAAAATAATGGTGATAAATATTAGTGCATGTTAAAGCATGACTGTTTGCATCTAAGAGGTTGATTTTAACCTGACTTATCCTACAAATGCTTAGCTTTAATATAAAGAGTAGTTTTTTACTATTGTGCTGTTTTTGGTGAATTTTTAACTTGGATTTTTTCTTTTATTTATTTTCAGATAGCTAAAATTGGTGCTTTCTGCTGTGGCCTTAGCTTATGTAATCAGCACACAATAGTACTCTATGTTTTGTGCATAATACCATGGATTCTCTTTCGACTTTTAAAAGAGAAGGTAAGTTTTTGAGTAAAAATGAAAATTCATAATATTTTATTTATGCCCACTATGACATTTATGGAATCAGAAAACATGGGACTTGCTTTATTTATTTATTTATTTATTTATTTCATATAAAGCTTGATAGGAATATCATTGAATCTATAGCTGGCGTTGGGTAGTATGAACATTTTAACAATATTAATTATTTTAATCCATGAACTTGATATATCTTTTCATTTATTTCTGTCTTCTTCAATTTCTTTCATCAATGTCTTATAGTTTTCAGTACACAGATATTTCACCTCCTTGGTTAAATTTATTCCTAAGCATTTTATCTTTTTTGATGTTATTGTAAATGTGATAGTTTATTCTTTTCCAGATAGTTCATTGTTATTATATAGAAACACAACTAATTTTTGTGTGTTGATTTTGTATCCTGCAACTTTCCTGAATTTGTTTATTAGTTCAAACAGCTTTTTGATGGAATCTTTAGGATTTTCTATATAAGATCATGTCATCTGCAAACAGAGACAATTTTATTTCTTCTTTTTTTTTTTTTTTGGCCCTGCTGAGCTGCATGTGGGATCTTAGTTCTCCCACCAGGGATCAAACCCCTGCCACCTGCAGTGGAAGCGTGGAGTCCTAACCACTGGACTGCCAGGGAATTCCCACTTCTTCCTTTCTAATTTGTATTCCTTTTATTTCTTTTTCTTGCCTGATTACTCTGAGTAGGACTTCCAGTACTATGTTGAACATGAGTGGTGAGACTGGTGAGTGGGCACCCTTGTCTTGTTCCGGATCTTAGAGGAGAAGCTTTCAGTCTGTCACCACTGAGTATGATGTTAGCTGTGGGCTTGTCATATATGGCTTTTATTACGTTAATGTATGACCCACATCCATTAAATCAGAATTATTTTAGAGTGGGATCAGCCACTGGCTCGGCTCTGCAGATGGGCAGAACTGCTGGCTGAGATCTCTGCTCTGGCACTGCTGCAAGCAGGAACGTGGTCTGCCAAGATTGGAGACTGGTTGCTGTAAGGCCTGCTCCCCTTCTCCGTCTCTATCTGATCCCCAGTGGTTGAGCCCTGAAGATCCCCCCAGTGGTCCCTGCGAGGTGAGAACTGAGTGAGCCTCCTGGGAAGCATCCTGCAATGCTGGGGGAGCTGGATATCCACCTTGGGCTCTCTTTTCCCACTGGAAAAACTGTAGTCCTAGGGAAGTCCTCTTGGTGCAGTGCTATGCTGGCCTAGCGGAGGGGTGACATGGTCAGCGTGCCCCCTGACACTTCAAAAGCGGTCCTTCTCAGTCTCTGTGGTCCAGGAGTATGCTTTAGCCTCAACCCCAGTTTCTGGGATTTTCACAGTGGGGCCATGTCTATGGATAGTCGCTGATGGTGTTTTGTGAGAAGGACTGAAGTTGGGAATGATTTATGTTGCCATCTTGATGGTGTCACTCTTAGCCAGTCTTCTGATATCACAGGAGGTGCATTTAGATATCAGGGAGGTACATTCTCTGGCATGAACTTAAAAAGCAAATCTTTTGTGTTAGTTCTTTGAAGGGAGAGCCGTATTCTTGTATAAAACATGCAAGACTCATAGTTGACAAGTTAGGAGCCTGATCTGAGAGCCTGTTTACTCTGTACTTAGATCGGCTACTGATGGATGACGAAATTTGGGGAAGTATGACTCTTCAAAGGACCTTTTATTTTCATTATTTAAAGAGCAGAGGCTAGAAAATAAGATCTACCAGTGAAGTGACAGGGAGTTGGATCTCACTGGTCAGGTGATCTAAGGCAGAGCTGGAAGTCCTGAGTCAGTTGGTTGCAACCCTGACTGCTCACTTAAATTATCTGGGAAGCTTTAAGAAAGTAAGTAAGAGAGAGTGTGCATGTGTGTGTGTCTGTGGGTATCTGTGTGTGTGTGTGTGTGTGTGTGATCCCAGCACCCTAAAATAATTCTGATTTAATTGATTTGGGGTAAGGCCCAGATATTAATATTTTTAAAAAGTTCCCCAGGTGATTCCAGTATATGTGCAGCTGGGACTCAGAACCACTCTCCTGCACTCTCTGAAATAGTTCTCATGTGATTGTTTCCCTGTTTATTTCCCATACAAAAGGAAAATTCTGCAGCAACTGCATCTTGCCATTCTAAACTGAACCTTATAATATGCAGAAACTGCCAAAATCTAAACATTTACTTTCTTTAAAGCTACTTTTAAGAATAGCAAAGGCATATTTTTAAATTAGTTATTTCTTACACTTTTTTCATCCCATCATTTTTATGAATCTCATTACCACTTTAGAAATGTCAAACAAAATTAGTACTATAATAAAAGCACTCCATTTTCAATTAAGAATGTTTATTTGAAAATGCTGATGGAAGTCAACTGCTTTTCTACTTCTGGTGAATGCAAACTTTGGTACTCATATTCACTGTCACCTATGAATTTTCCTTTTTTGTAAAGGAAAAATGGGCAATTTCCAATCACAATATTTGTAAGAGACCCCTTTCCCAGTTACTAAAGCAACCACTATTTGAATCTTTCTAGTATACCAGAATTCTTCTGGACTTAATCTTTATAAAAATTTGGCAGTGTTGTCCTTTGTTTTAGAAATGTGAAGATGAGAAATATATTCTCCTTGAGGCAAGACTGTTGCATGCAACAACAAATTTCCTTCCTTCCTATGTAAATTGAGAAAAAAGAACATTTGGATGAACTGGGATGTTACTTAAAAGCTAGCTTCATTTGTGCCAAGTATTTCCATGAAATGTCCAAAACACTTGTAGAAAGAACATATTGTCAATGTACAGTCATAATAAAGTATATAGTTGAAGTCTGCTCCTGATGATGGGAATGAAGTGAATCAGTATTAGAACAATATTTTGGGCATTTTCAAAAACGGCCAGACACCGTAATCACTTCCAAGTGGGTTATCTCAGCTGTGCAATGCTGCATGTCATGACATGGTTTTAAATGTAAAAGATGCATTAAACATGATACTCATGAGTCTTTGCTAATATTATTTGCTTCACTCAGATTTCACCTGCCATGCAAAGGAATTCAGACTGATGCAATTTTCTAGTAATCCACAGTAATCAGAAAGTTTAACATCGTATTCTGTGGTGACTTAATATAAATTGAGAGATCAGCTCTGAGTAAACATATTTGATGTTTTCCTTGATGTGTTCTTGAAGTTCCAGGATGAATCTGACTAAAATAAACATTATTATACATGTGACACCGTGTGCTCTGACGCAGGAACTCTCCTTGGGCTCTTTGTTGAAGTTGAGTCTGTACCTCTCTGCTGGTTTGCTGCCCTATATCTACCTTCCTATCTCATCCTACCTCCATCAAGCCCGTTGGACCTGGGGAGACCAGACAACATTGCTAGGATTTTTGACACATTTTCTCAGGGAAGAATATGGAACATTCAGTCTGGTAAATTTATATTTCAAGCCCTTTTAAGGAAATAAGTGGCAAAACTTCAGTGTTCTGCCTGGACCTTGAGTGGAAAGAAAAAAAATCAGTGTTTGTATCAATGACAGTACCTGGAATTTTCATTTGTTATTTGTATAGCAGACTTGCCCCTTGGAATGTAGCCTTTCACATATGTTAGAGAAAAAAATGAATCACTTAATCCGACATCATCCTGTTGTATATCCTGAATATATTTTTCAGGATAACAAGCAGTAAAAAGACTGCTGCCAGCAGGTGAAGCATTTCAGTCTTGTTAGCATTGGGTATCACTTTGGGCTCTTGGTCTGTGATTAAAAATATTTGGAAATGATTAAGGGAAAAAAATCTCAAAAATTTTAATATACCTTAATGAGTATATTTGTTTCTTTTTTTAAAACATATTTGATGAACAGTGTTCATGTTAGTATTCAGTGGGGGATCTAAATATGTAAATGCTTCATAAAATATGATCTCATTCAATGGAAACTGTATGTTCTAAAGAATTTCAAAAGGCCTTTCTTTCCCTAAGACATAAATTAGGGGAAAACACTAAATGTGGTTGTAGGTAATGGCTATCTGAAAAGTGAAAGGATAAACAGATGGGTTTTTATTTTAAGATAGACAGTTGTATCTGATTTTTCTTTCATGGTTTGCACTTTTTGTGTCTTAAGAAGGCAAATCTCAGAAGACTACAATATTATATGATAACATTTATACAAAATTCTAAACCATGCAAAAACTAAACAGTCTATTGCTGAAAGATACATAAAAAGTAGTAAAACTATATATTTTTAGAAAGTAGGGGAATAACTAACACAAAATTCTTATCCCCCAGTTACCACTGGGGGATAAGAAAGCCCCTTTGAGAGCTTTGTGAGATACCTTATGGTATTCGTGCAGTTCTGTTTCTTCAATGAGTGGTGAGTCTAATAGATTTTTTAAAACTCTTTATTCCCTAAATATATATTATGTATGTTTTTTGTATGTAGGAGGTATTTCATAATAAAGTCATTTAATAAAAGGATAATTATTATTTTTTGACTTAGAAAGTTTGGTACTTTAAATTTATACTCTGGTTTACTTATATGGTTATTCCATTGAAATATTGCTTGAGGGCCATTCCAGATTTGAAATGTGTATAATTCACACATAATTGTGAAATTACAGGCAGGCGATAATGAGCTTTAACCAAAGTGCCCAAAAAAAGAGCTTAAAGAGACTTTGTAATGAAAGTGTAAAATCTGTTAGTTCATTAATGTGTTAATCATTCCTGCTGGAAGAGTGTAACTGATTTTTAGCCAATTATTGTCTCTGAAATTATTCCTAAGGGATATCTGTGTTTAGTTTTCACTGACTTCTCCTAAAAAATCCAATAAGGCTCTGAAGTAAACACTTTGAATGAAGAGACAAGTTGCATTGTATATTTAAACATGTATCTTTTAAATCAGGGTAATTAAAACACAATAGTCTACCAAAGCTTCAGTTTAATGCTTATGCAAATAAACTTTTTTATGTTTAGGCCAAATCTGAAATAGGATCCAGTATGTCTGAAATATTGCTGTGAGTATGAAATATCTTAAACTATTTTTAAATGAATTCTTTATTAGTTCCTTTAAATGATTTTAGGGATTTCTGAGTTTATCTCTTTGTGAAGCAGTACGTCTGAGATGTAGTTTTCACCTCTGTGGTTAACAGTTTTTGTGTATAATGACAAATATTCCAGCATTTCCTTCAATAAGATAAAGCTTAAAATGAACAATAAATAAAACAGTAAATAAGACTATTAGGAGACTAAATAGACTATATAAAATGAAAATGTTTCAACTTTCAGTTGTATACAAAATTACCCAATGTATTGTTGCTTTAGAAATAACTTTTTCTTTGTTTATATCTTCTTTCTTTTGGAGACATTTTAGAACATTGTATTTAGCACAATTTGAACAATTATTTTCTTGTTATTTTGGTTTGAGCTATATTCATTTAATTCTTCAAACATTAATTTATTTAATGTTTTCTAAGACTTCCTTTAAGCTGTCCGTAAGCTCTATTTTTGACTTGCATATTTTTAAACATCCAGCCTTATTAGAGCCAGAAAATATATTTTCATCTCTATTATCTATTAGAGTTCTTTGGAAAATGGGTTCATATTTGCTTTAAAACCTATACAAAGCTGGGATGAAGTGAGAGAGTAACATTGACATATATACACTACCAAATGTAAAATAGATAGCTAGTGGGAAGCAGCTGCATAGCACAGGGAGATCAGCTCGGTGCTTTGTGACCACCTAGAGGGGTGGGATAGGGAGGGTGGGAGGGAGACACAAGGGGGAGGGGACATGGGGATATATGTATACACATAGTTGATTCACTTTGTTATACAGCAGAAACTAACACAACATTGTAAAGCAATTATACTCCAATAAAGATGTTAAAAAAGAAAACTATACAGATTAAGGCAACTTGAAAAATATACATACCAGTTCTGTAATATTCTTAAAATATTTTCAATATAAAATTAGGGATGAATAGGTTTCTCTAACACTAAAGTGATCTCCTAACTATTAATATGGAATTCACAGGACTACTTGAAAACTATTTTAAAAATATGGGGAAAATATTTCAAATCTACATGTGAGGTAGTTCACACGTTCTCACAGTTTCTGTCTTGTTCATTTGCTAGCTTGCTTGCTTCCTTCCATACTTCCTTCTTTTCTTTTTAAATTACTTTCTTTTTACTCCAAAAAATGATACATAATTATTACAGAAAATTTAGCAAATACAGGTAAGCAAACCAAGAAATTAAAATTACTATAATTCCAACATGCAGAGATAATCACTGTTCTTAACCCATTAACATTTTTGTCTATATCCTTCCAATATTTTTAATATTTTTGCTTGTTTTTGAAAATGTAATCATAATGTATACTCTGTTTTGTTAGCCTGCTGTTTTTCATTTAATACCATATCTTGAAAATATTTCCCTGCCACCAGTTATTCTTTTTTTTTTTTTTTTTTTTTTTAAATTTATTTATTTATTTATTTATTTATGGCTGTGTTGGGTCTTCGCCTCTGTGCGAGGGCTTTCTCTAGTTGCGGCAAGCGGGGGCCACTCTTCATCGCGGTGCACGGGCCTCTCACTATCGCGGCCTCTCTTGTTGCGGAGCACAGGCTCCAGACGCGCAGGCTCAGTAGGTGTGGCTCACGGGCCCAGTTGCTCCGCGGCATGTGGGATCTTCCCAGACCAGGGCTCGAACCCGTGTCCCCTGCATCGGCAGGCAGACTCTCAACCACTGCGCCACCAGGGAAGCCCCAGTTATTCTTATATAACCTTTTGAGGTTCTTACAATTGACTTTAAATATTTCTTTTTATGTCTGACAGAGACTTTTGTGGCTCCTTTTTCTTTTCTGTTGGGAAGAAGGTAGCAAGAAGCTCAGTTCCCGTTTTAAAGATAAAGACAACTTTATCAGTGTCTCTGGGCTTCTCCTTTGTTCTGCTTTTCTCCATGCCAAGACTCCCTGCCTGCTCTTTTCTACCTACCTTTCTTTTCTACCTACCTTTGAAGTTGTTATCACATTCAGAATCACTAGTATATTTTGTCTTAACAATCCCACATGAACTCCAGAGAAGCCTCAAGACTAATCGTAGGCCATACATCTAACTTTCATTAGTTGCACATAAAAGTCATTTATTGGGGAACTTAAAGGCCTCCTTTGCATTGAAATAATAGCAGTTAGGTCATATACTTAGAAAAAAAGGCTTGACAAGAGTGATGACCACTCACACCGACACTATTTGCTCATACGAAATCATAATATGGTATGGGGGCATAATCCTAGCACTCTCTGAATGAGTGAGAGAATTTCTAGTCTTTAATTGTTTCGGGTGGACAAGAGTATTGAGAAAGGCAACTCATAATTAATTTACTAGAAAATCGTTCAACATGATGGAACCTAATCATCTACTCTTTTCCAGTCAAGCAAATTACATTCTTTCTCCATGCATATCTTTAAATTGCAATCCTGTTGAATTGCATACTGGAAATTATTGAATCTAACCCTAGGCAGTGACCATGTTTTAGAGCTTACATTTAAGCAACAGATCTCCAAGAATAAATTTTGAGACTGACTTCATTCCTTTTGAAGAATGGTTTGAAATGGGCCTCATGCTGGAATCAATTTTTCAAGTGTATTTGAAAATGAGTAAGGATATCTTCTCATAGTAGATAAGTTTCCATTAGTAAAATACACATTGTGTGGTTTCCATAATTATGGCATCACATTTTCTTCAGTAAAATTGCCAGTAGGAAGAAGAAAGTTCTTTGAGATAGTGTATAGAGTCATTTCTTTTTTAAAAATTGGAGACTGCTAGAGCTATTTGAGAACTCAGATAACACTTAGAAAATGCTTATTAGTTAATGAAAGAATTTAGATTAATTGTAGGGGAAAAATACATTTCTTGGAGATTGCTTAAACATTTTTTGAACCAAATAGTATAGAAAACAAGGAAGCCTTTTACGGAAGAAGATAACCTAGAAAGGGATGGTTAGAGATCACTTCTCTTTCCTTTTTTCTTCATGATTGGATCTCCAGAAAATTATTTGACTTGTTTTATTTTCAGTTTCACATGACTTCTTATCAAACTAATATAGGATACAAATTGGTTTATGATATCAGTATAGTATACCAATATCAAAAATACCGAATAATTATTTGTTCTTATCTCAGGTCAAATTGTGTAAGTTGTTAACCAAATGTTACAACTGGAAAATATCTTAGACTGTTTAACTCTTTCTTGTGGTACTTTTTCTCCCAAATTTAAAGGAATACAAAATAATTTTAAAATCTGACTCAAAGCCTTAAAATTATTCAGTGCATAATCAGATACAGTCTATAAAGAATGCTTTATTTTGAACTAACAAATTTGTTTTTTGCCAACAATAAATTAGATTGTCTTTTACAGTTCTCAGGTGACAAATATGAGGACCCAACTCTCACTCAACATTCAAGCCCTTGCAGTTTGGGCAAATATATGTTTAGTAAGAAAGTGAGTAAAGTAATTCCTTTTTCCATTATTTTTCCCATGTTCATGAATTGAATTAATATATTCAATATGTCATTATAGAACATTGCCAGTAGTATTTTATATTCCAAATAAATGACTCTAACCAGTTCTATTAAGGCAAATATGTATTGCTTTTTTGCTAGGTTTTTTTTCTAATTATAAATTAATGACTTTGAAACATTGAACAGTATATTATAATCTAACTAGGTGGGCCATCTGATATCTTAAACTTCTGGTTTGATCTCTTCCTATCCCATAGCCAATTATTGTTGCTTTGCAAAAGAGGCAAACAATTATTTGAACTCCCCTGAAGAAAAAAGTAAACTCCAATGATAAAAGGAAACCTAAAAAATATAGAACTATTAACCTCCATTAATTTCTTGTTCATTTACTTTCTAGCCTGTTGAGTGTATTTTATGTGAATATATATTTGTATATACATTTATAGTTTTATTTCCTTAACATTATATTTTGAACGTTTTCCCATACCATAAGAGATACTTAGAATCATTTAAATTTCTGTATAATACTCCATACTATAACCTAGGACAATTAATTTAAATGTTCTCCTATTTGAGGGTCTTAGATTGCTTCCACTTTTTCCACTATTATAAGTAATACCAAAGCATTGTTGTGGGTTAATTCTTATCTACATTTCTGGTTCTTGCTTAAAAATTTATGCCCACATGTCAAATTACTGGGTCAATGAATGTGAATATTTTCTTTAAGGCTCTTGATATATATTATCGAATTAACTTTTCTTGAACATTGTACTAACATATATTCTCATACAACTGCATTCTCACCAGCACTGAGATTTGTCATTTTTAAATCTTTATTATTTTGATGCATGAAATTACTCTTTTGTTTTGCATATGTTTAATTACATCTTAAATTTAACAAGATTAGTAATTTATATTTCTTCTGCAGATTTTAACTTCATATCTTTTGCTGCATGGTTCCAAATTATGCTGTTGACAATATGTAGTGCAGTGTATGGTTTATTACTATGCTTTGGTTATCTATTCCAACTCATATTTTTAAACCTAAGATCTTTCTTTTTTCCTACTTAAAAATGGAAAGTTTTTTAGTTCCAAATATTTTTTTCATAGTTTAAAACTATGTAATATTATTATTGATATTCATGTCACATAAATAATTTTGGACATATTTTAATTTTTTTATAGGGACAGACAGAACTCATCATTAGTATGGCTTTTTACTGGAATGTTTTGCATTTATTCATTGTTCTTTGCTTGGAGGGCAAATTTAGATATTTCAAAACCACTTTTCATGGGTGTGGTAAGTTTTACTTAGATATATCCTTTGACCAGAAAGTTAGTGAAGAATGTACAAATTTGTCTTTCATGAATCTTGTAGAAGAGCAAGTTATCTCAGAAATAGTTAAAATTGTATATACATTATTATAAATCAAAATTTAAATTATTGAACCAGTAAGGCTAAGCCTTCTTTTTTGGGGGGTGGAGGGGGGCGGGAAGCATTGTTTAGTTAACACAATAGTTAAATAGAAAAATAAATGTAAGGTAGATTTCAGTGAGTCATTTTATATGTGTGCTTGCAGATATAGGTACTACTGCATTTCTCCTGGAATTTTTTTTAAAAATAGCAAAGAAATATGGGTTGTAATTAGGGGCTCTACCAACACATTCCCTTATTTCTTACCTCACCAGTCCAAGCCTGTGCAAAAGAGCAAGTATATTTCTGTTTTTCCCTGACTACCATATCTGAGATTAGAGTATTTCTTCTCCTTACAGAAGAAACTATATAAATGTAGATAGCTCTTTTTTTAACAGCTGAAACAGTTTGTGTGTGTGTGTGTGTGTGTGTTCAAGAGGCCTGATGAATAATACCTTACTTGAGCACCTGAGTTCTGAATCAGTTGAGAACAAGATAAACCAGTACATTGGGTGGGAGAATCACCTTTGTTACCCATAATGCTGAGATTGGAGAACGTGGTTAATATCTGTGGGGAAGGGAGTCTCCTCATCCTGCATCCCTGGATGGGCTAGTCACAGGCAGTGCTGCACAGGGCAGGCCGCTCCCCTCCCCAGCTCGCCTCACCCCAGAGTCTGCCCCTGGACAAGTACTTCCTATGGGCGGCTCACTTCCAAGAGGAAGAGAGAGGAAAGAGGAGGACTATGCAGGCCCACTCCCAGCTCCCAAACTCCCCAGTCAGCTCAGTCCCTACAATCCTTCAGGAAGAAATAAGTGAGGGTAGAGAGAGGCCAGGAGCGTTAATACTACTGGAGCTTCTCTACATGGAAGGAAACATCAGGGGTTAAGCAAAAGCATTTCTCCACCTCTTCTGCTTTGCCTGTTAGAATAAAGAGTTCAAGATGAAGTTTGTAGTATAGAAAAGAATGTGTGGATCCAAAAAGGGAGATCCACACGTCAAACAGGGAAGGAGGAATGCTTGAAAATTGAAAAGTAAAGTGACATGGAGTTAGGTTGGAGAAGGCAGTTAAGAAGACCTAAATGACACAGGCATAAGCAACTACATACATGCAATATATTTTTAAAATATATAAATACCTGATTGATTGCATGAACTAGTCAACTGGACACACTGTTTGCATGCCTCTTCCACAGGTGGAACGATTCTGGATGCAGAGCAACGCAGTGGTGGCTGTCCTCGCTGGCATCGGTTTGGCTGCACTTGTTTCTGAGAGTAACCGAGTACTGAACACCAATGGGCTTCAGTGTCTGGAATGGCTTTCAGCAACTCTTTTTGTAATTTACCAAATATATTCTAATTATAGGTAACACACGGTTATTTTTATGAAAAGTAGCATTCAAGCCAGAGGCATTTGGATATTTAGATTCTAGGGGTTTGTCTTATTTTTACCTTCCACTAGTTTTCAAAGGGAGACAGTTTGGTCTGAATGCAGTGGTTCTTAGACTTTTGAACAAGAATCTCAGCATGAGTGATGTGTAGTTTCAGGCCATTGCAAACAAGGTTTTGGGTGGTGCATGTAAACTATCTGTATATTTTCCACTAAGGAATCCTAGAGATACTTTTTAGAATCTGGAGTGTACGTAAAATTCCATGATCTAAAATACCACTTAGATGGAGACTAAAGACATTTGGGGTTTTTTTGTATGCCCTAAAATAATTCACTTTATGCTTCAAAGATTTCATCTTTTGAGTAATTCTTGGCCCTTATCTAGTACTCTCTGTAGTAGTGTATATTAAGTATTTTAAATAATCAAAGTTCTAGAAGTTTCTTAACCCTTATGCATTATTAGTATTAAATGTATTTTTCAAAATCTGCTTAATAACCATTATGAAAACTTCAGTCTAACATAAAAGATGTAGAAGTTTAGATGATAGTTCATTTATTTGCAGCAGTATTGAGTAAACATTACAGAAGTGGAAGAGTCCATTGGAGTTTTGTTACACTGAGATTTGATTGGTACTTTAAAAGGTTACATTCCCCCTTTCAACTTAACTTGAAAAACTGATGTTCTTTATAATACTGAGGAAGAGCCGGTGTTAGGGAGGCTGTGTCACCAGGAGGCCTTGTGGGAAGGGGATGCAGGTGCCAGATACAACTCCAAGCTCAAGAAGGGTTTGCCGAGCCCACAGTGTGTTTCCCACCCTTTTTAAAAAAAAAAAAAAACCTTAACTATTTATTTTATTTATTTATTTGTGTTTTTGGCTGCACTGGGTCTTCGTTGCTGCACGAGGGCTTTCTCTAGTTACGGCGAGCAGGGGCTCCTCTTCGTTGCAGTGCGGGGGCTTCTCATTGCGGTGCCTTCTCTTGTTGCGGAGCACGGGCTCTAGGCACGCAGGGTCAGTAGCTGTGGCTCGCAGGCTCTAGAGCGCAGGGTCAGTAGCTGTGGCTCGCGGGCTCTAGACCGCAGGGTCAGTAGCTGTAGCTCGTGGGCTCTAGGTGCGCGGGCTTCAGTAGTTGTGGCACATGGGCTTAGTTGCTCCGCGGCATGTGGGATCTCCCTGGAGCAGGGCTCGAACCCGTGTGCCCTGCATTAGCAGGCGGATTCTTAACCACTGTGCCACCAGGGAAGTTCCACTCACCCTTTTTTATCCCAGTCTTCTCGTGGCTCAGGTCTTTAGGGCAATTCCGGTTCCACACCAGGGATGCCTGCACAGACTGGGTGGTTTGGTTTTGATTCTTTTTTTACCCCAGGTGAATGGAATAGACAGCAACTTTCCTGGGTGGCAAAATGTGAGGCATCGCCCTGCAATGTAGGGAATCACAGTAGAAAATGGTTGCATCAGTTACAAAGGCAAGGATAATATTTTGTTCCTGGAAGTATTCATTTGCTTTGTGAGGCTAACCCAGTGATTCAACTTCAGGCTGTGTTTTTCAGTACCATTACATGTAATGGACCTGATGATAGCAGGAAGGACATTGCTTGTTCTGTTTTTCGATGCTTTTCCTTTCTTGTATTCTTTTTCTTTTTTCATGGAAAGCTCTCAGAATTCATGCCAGTTTTTTCTTTGAAGTTAGAAAGTCCACTTCATCATTGAAAAGAGTTGTACTGCTACTGTTGGCAATGGCAAATAATGCCTGGAGAGAAGTAAACATCTCAACAAATTATTCCTTCCCTTCCTTCTCATTGGTCTCATTCTCTAGTGATTTCTGAGTCTAGAAGGGAGAGAGGAACACAGGGAGTCTTTGGTCCAGGGAAGTGGTGGAAAGGATCAACCTCTATGTGCAAGAGAGTCAGACAAACGTGCAAATTTATGCCAGAAACTGGCAGATTTCCTTTTGCATTTCTGAAAATTCCTTTGAGCTAAATGGAATTAACATGAAATTACCTTAAACTCCAAGTGGAATCAGAAACCTTACTTCTTTTTAATGAAATTGGATATGCTTTTAGGAAAAAAAGTACTTATTATTGACCACTAACTGATTCCCTTTTTTATGGAAATGATAATGAATTCCAGAAGTAAAGCAGTATGGTGATTTTTCTCAATTGCACAATTAGTTCCTTCTTTTTTTTTCCCCAGTTAATAGTGTTCCCTTTTCAAATATATGCATCCTCTTAGAAGATACATTAGAATATTTTAAAGCGCTAAATGTAGATTGTGTGATGGGAAAGGAATGGAGCAGGAAATAAGCCCAGTCTTATTAAAACTAAAACAATGTGTTGCTATTTTAATATTTTGTAATCCTTTTATTTAGCATTTGTGACCAAAGGACCAACTATGTGATCGATAAGTTTGCAAAGAATCTTCTAGCCTCTATGCCTCATGATGCAATTATCTTACTCAGAGGAGATCTGCCAGGGAATTCTCTCCGTTACATGCATTATTGTGAGGGACTGAGGCCAGATATTTCATTAGTGGATCAGGAAGTAAGTATATGAAAGATACACTTAGAATATAGTAGTAGCGATCATTTTAAAACATATGTTTTTTAAAGAACTATTTTTTTTAAACATTGAGTGGGTACAGTTTCTATGATCACTCTTAGGTAAAATATATATCACATTCTTTATTTTAACTAATAGGAAAAGTCATGAGTTGCTTCTTTCCTTTTTAAACTGAATGTTCTAAGAATTAATGTGTTTCATATTAGATTCAAACAGCATCCTAGGTCTCTAGTTCACATGACAGACCATGACAATGTTGTGTTGTAAATTTATTTTTAAATTGTTCTTTTACATCCAGCCAACTCAACCATTCAAATTAACACTTCCCAGTGATCCAGGGATTAAAATAAATTAGGTTGACTATAAAATAAGTCATACTGCAGGTTGGTATATATTTCATGCAAAATAGAAATTATTGACCACAATTCTGCTATAGAATTTATTTGTAAATTTTGTTGATCTTATGACAAAAGTATTTTTGGAGAGGACTTGTAAAAATTTCAAGGTCTATTAAAACAATCTTCTTGAACTGAAAAAAATATATGTAAACTATAGGATTTATTGTTTAAGCCATAAATAGTTAAACAAATCTTTCTCTGGTGTTTTTAGAATGGTTGTCAGGAAAAGAGAAATTCTTAACCTTGAAAAAATACATTTAGTTTGACTGAGCAAACTATTAGGCACAATACTTACTTAATAAATTTCATTCAATTAATGACTAATTAAAATTTTTTGAGAACACTATAAACAGATTTGCAAATATAGGGAAATTTGAAAATTACACATTTTTTAGACAGAGTTTGCATTTATATCATGTACACAAATGATTAATTTGATCTTCAGTCTAGCATCTGACAAAAGCTAGATCATTTGTTGAAAATTTGGTATCAGACTATGATTTTAAATACTATTTGGGATGACAGCTACTATGATTGAGAAGCTTGGATTTCAAAGTTAATTAGACCCAAATTCAAGTCCTCATCCTCTCACTTCCTGGATGTGTGACTGGGGTCTATTGATTTTTCCTCTCAGAGCTTCTGTTTCCTTATCTATAAAATGGAAATGATCATTAGATAAGTAAGTTAGGATGCTTCTGAATGTAAGGAACAAAATCCCTGACGACGAGTAGCTTAAACTATGGAGTTTTTAATCTCACAAGACAAGTAGTCTGGAGAGAGGAGGTTTAGGATTGATAATACAAGCGGTTCCATGAGGGCAGTGTTCTGGGGCAGCTTTTCTGCGGGTCTCCTGAACTGATGGATGCCTGGTTCCAAACGTCACATGCAAAGTGCTTCTTCTGGGCTCTCTCTCTTTCTCTCTCTCTCTCTGTATTGGGAGTAACATGTACCCCAGAGGCCCCCAGCAGACCTCGGCTTGGGCCCCACTAACCAGTATTGGGTCACATGACCACTCCTAAACTACTCACTAGCAAAGGAGAATCACTAGAACTACCTGATTAAAACCAGGATTGTGTTAGTTGGAAAGGATTGGCTGTTGAGTGGGCAATCAACAGTATCTGATATAATTTAATTATTCTCACATAATAAGGTTATTATGAGAATTAAGTTAGAAAGAGTAAGGCCATAGCACACAGTGGGTATTTAATTAATGTTACTATACCCAAGAACTGAAACTATTGGGTAATAAACTCTAATTCAATAAGTATTTTTTGAGTATTTACAATGTACACTTAGATTAAAATTAATTTGTCACTTCTAGTTAAATGACTTGTATAGACAAGTAAAACATAAGCATAATTGCTCAAATGATGATATCCAAACTTAATGAAGCTTTGAAGGTGTAAGTAGGAGTCTTTTCTTTAAAAAAAAAAAAAGAAATCCGTACATATAAAAGTATAGAATGAAGTATATATTAAGTATAGAATTAAGAAAAAAATTTTGATACTAATGATTTATTTTAATCAAAAGGATATGTAATTAATTTGGAGCTACTAATAAATTCAGATAATTTAGCCAAAGGGTTTTTAATTTTGAGGCCTAGGTTATTATATAATTGAGCTTCTCAAGGGCAGGGATTGTATCTTCTTCATTTTAGGTGAGCAATACTTGTTTTTTGAATGAATGAATGAAAGAACAGAGTAATGACACATCTCTGTATTTTGCCTAGGTTGTCTA
This sequence comes from Balaenoptera borealis, assembly GCF_965194805.1. Classification (NCBI taxonomy): domain Eukaryota; kingdom Metazoa; phylum Chordata; class Mammalia; order Artiodactyla; family Balaenopteridae; genus Balaenoptera; species Balaenoptera borealis. The sequence continues at coordinate 43,790,790 of NC_138866.1, read as the reverse complement.
GTCTGGCCATCAGAAAGGCATTTCAGGTCCAGCAAACATAGTTTGGGAACTATTCTATGCCAGGCATTGTGATAGGTGCAGAGGCAGTGAGATGAAAACAGTCCCTTTCATGTAGGAGCTTGCAGTCTAGTGAGGAATAGGCTAAGAGCTATAACTGAGGTAGGTACAAAGTGCTGTAGGAGCATGGGACCTGGGGAGGGCATCTGAGAGGAAGTGGTATTTAAGCTGGTTCCGAAAGTTCAGTACACACTCTCTAGGCATGAGAACCGGAGGTCATTCTGGGTAGTCTGGCAAATGCATGGAGGTGAGTGAAACTAGGTGCTGATTTTATTGATGGCTGATAGTTATAATTTAAGGCATGAAACCTAAGGTCTAAGTCATTAGAAGAATAGTCAGTGCCACATACCTCAGTTGCATTTGTATGTACTTTTCAATTATGTTTATATTTAATGAGTACCTCCACATTGTAGAACCTTTTCATTGTCCTTGATAAAGTTGATTCTTTTTAAAGAAACATATTAAAAGCATGATATCATATTTTATCTTTCTGGCAGATGATGACTTATGAGTGGTATTTACCCAAGATGGCAAAGCATTTACCAGGCGTCAAATTTCCTGGGAACCGGTGGAATCCTGTGGAAGGAATATTACCTAGTGGAATGGTCACATTTAATCTTTATCATTTTCTTGAAGTAAATAAACTGTAAGCACTCTTTTCATATAATAGCTTTTCTAAAATGTTAAGCTTTTCTAAAATTGTTTATGTAGCAGCTGTGCTTCATCCAAAAGACCAATTTTCTACACCTATTTCCCTGTCACCGGTGAGATTATCTCTGTAATTAAATTGAATATCTGTGCATAAATGAGGCCAGGCAGAAATAAATGTTATTGTTCTGGGTAAAAGAAAAATAAAGACAGATTAGCAAGAATAGCAAATAAGATCTTAGTACAATTCAGAGAAATTGGAGATGTGCCTGCCTACTTGAAATCATTGCAGGTAGATCGCAAGCAATTATAGTTTCCCCCTGATCAACACCATGGCCCCCTTTTAAGTTTAATGCAAATGTTTTCCAGGAATAATCACTATATAAAAATAGCTTAAGGATTTTTTTCTAAAGGATAAGGCATTTTTATAAATAAGAAAAACACCCACAGTTATGCTGGCTGAGATAACATATGAGAATTGTGAATTCTATACTTGAGAACATAAAATTTTTCATAGTTAAGGTCAAGAATAAATAACTCCTTCAGTGGTAGTGTTGAACATTTTTCCTGTCCGTGAAAAGCTTGGGATTGTCCAGAGCGTGAAGAAGAAAACTTATTTCATAATTTCTATTCTCTTATAAAGGGGACTTCAGAAATTCTTTGTAAAAGTTAAACTATCCCTTACCAAGAACCTAATGATGTGGTACTTTTGGTGTTCAGAGCCTGAAGTTTACTGTGGCTCATGAAGTAATATGAAGGTGATAGGTACAAATGTGCTGTGAGAGTAATATTTAATTGTTCTATTTTGGAATAAAATGTTAACAACATCTCCAAATCAGCATTTTTTGGTGAATTTTATTTAATTCAACCTTATAAACATTAATTGAACCTACTATGTACCAGTTTGTATTAGGCAATAAAGTGAGACAGTTCCAGATTTAAGTAAGACTACAATCTAGTTGCATCTATACACAGATATGAATACAATTGGCCATAATATGATGGCATAAGCTCTATACTAACAAAGCCTTGTAAAGTGTGAGACACAGTAAATGTTCAATGTGTGTTTACTAAATAGATGATTTAATTGACAGTATAAGCCAAGTGTTCTGGGAGCATGGATGAGGAAGCAATTAATTCTGCCCAGGGGCATTTATTCAGTATTTATTTAATAAATATTGGGTATTCAAAATGTCCCAAGACCTATACTAGCTGCAGATGCATGGGTGTGATCCCTGCTGTTGCAATCTTTCAGAGAGGTGTCAAGTGGTACCTTAAACATGAAACAGATAAGTTATAGTATCAGCTGGCAAGCTTGATAATAGTGGTATGGATAAAATGTTGGAGACTTAAAGGCTAAGTAAGAATTTGCCAAGTGGGTAGGAACAGTTAGGATACAGAACACATTCATGACCCCAGAAACTCCCTTTCACTGTCCTGTGTCATCATACTGTCCCCAAAGCCCTAACCCTCACAACCACTGATCTATTCTCTGTTCCTATAGTTTTACCTTTTCCAGAATGTCATATAAATGGACTCATATAAAGTATGTGACTTTTTGACACCAGCATATTTCACTTAGCATAATGCCTTTGAGATCCATACAAGTTATTGTTGTATATCAATAGTTTATTCCTTTTCGTTACTGAGTAGTATTCCATTGTATGGATGTACTACAGTTTATCCATCCACCTGTTGAAGGACATTTGGGTTGTTTCCAGTTTGGGGCATTTGTGAATAGAGCTGCTATAAACAGTCATGTACACGTTTGTGTGTAAATATGTTTTCATACCTAGGAGTGGGATTACTGGATTGTTTGTTTTTTTACTATTGAGTTTTGAGAGTTCTGTGTATATTCTAGATTCAAATCCTTTGTCAAATACGTGATTCATAAATATTTTCTCCCAGTCTTTTTGTTCTCTTCAAAGTGTCTTTTGCAGATAAAAGTTTCTTTATTTTGATGAAATCCAATTATCATTTTTTTCTTTTATGGATCATATTTTTTGATCTCATATGAAGAACTCTTTCCCTAATACCAGGTCTCAAAGATTCTCTCATGTTTTCTTCTAAGAGTTTTATAGTTTTATGTTTTACATTTCAGATCAATGGTCCCTTTTGAGTTAATTTTTGCAAGGGGGTTGCTTAGAACAAAGGTCTTTTTTTGCATATGAATATCATTTGTTGAAAACATTATTCTTTCTTCATTGAATTGCATTTGCACCTTTTTCTATATTTACAAAAAAATCCTTCTGGGTTTTTGGTTGGTTTTAATTTGATTAGTGTTTTCATGGTATTTCTCTTTTTATCCTTTTGCTTTTAACCACCTATGTCACATTTAAAGTGGGTTTCTTGTAGACAGTATATATTTGGCTCTTGTTTTATTATCCATTCTGACAGTGTCTATGTTTTCATTGTGTATTCAGATCATTTGCATTTAATGTAAATATTGATATGTTTTAGACGTACATCTATCATTTTATTATTTGTTTTCTGTTTGTTTCTCTGTTTTTCATTCCACTGTTTCCCTTCCTGCTTTCTTTGGGATACTTTGATTTTTTCTAGTATTCCATATTAAATTATTTTTACTATGTCTCTTGGTAAATTTTTTCACTGGTTGCTCTTGGAATTACAGTATACAGACATACTTAACTTTTTACAATCTACTTATTACTTCAAGTGAACTGTAGAAACCTTAGTGGCATATAAGTTCCTTTAACCTCCCCACTTTTGATTGAGTTGTCAAATATATTAGACGTGTGATAATTTTTGTTTTCAACCATCATACATATATTTTTAAATCTAAGAGAAAAGATAATCTAAAATATTTGTCCACATATTTACCAGATCTGTTGCTCTTCCTGCAATCCTGATATTCCAAGTTCCCTCTTGTATCATTTCTCTTCATCTGAAATTAGTCCTTTAGCATTTCTTTTAGAACAAGACTGTTAGTGAATTCTCTTAGTTTTCCTGTATCTGAAAATGTCTTTATTTCACCTTCATATTTGAAGGATATTTCTGGATATGGAATTCTGGCTTGATAGTTCTTTTTTTTCCCCACCACTTTAACAATGTTATTTTATATCCTTTTGACATGCATGGTTTCTGATGAGAAATCTGCAGTTACTCAAATCATTGTTTCCCTTGTGTAAAATGTGTTGTTTTTCTCTGGCTGCTTTCAAGATTTTTTATTTGTCTTTAGTTTTCAGCAGTTTGATTATGATGTATCTGGGCATGAATATCTTTGAGTTTAACCTACTTGGGATTTACTGAGTGTCTCGAATCTGAAAGATTATGTCTTTCACAAAATTTGGAAGCTCCCTGACATTATTTCTTTAAGTACTTTTTCTGCCCCACCTTCTTTCTCTTCTCCTTCTGGGATTCTGATGACACCAGGGTTAGACCTTTTGATATTGTCCCACAGGTGCCTAAACTCTGTACATTTTCCTCAATATTTTTTCTCTTTGTTTAAATTGTATAATTTCCCTTGATCTGTCTTCAAGTTCACCCAGTGGAGGAGTAATAGGAATTTGCTCCCAGCCTTTGGAACCACAGCTCCTCTGATTAGCGAGAAGTGTTCCCCTTCCTCAGAGCTATAGGGACCTGCCCAGCTGCCACTGCTGTAACTGTGCTGCTGCTGGCACAGTATTGCCCGGTGCCCAGGGAAGGAAAGAAGGGAAAACATCCTGGGGATTTCCTCTGCTCTCCCCAGTCCGTACAAGTTCCTTTTCCTGCCCCTTGGGCTAGGAAAAAGGGAGGGGGCTGGGCTTTTCTTGGAGTTCTTTCTGTCCTTACTTGGTATGTACTTTGGGTTTCAGGCTTTCTTTGAGTCCAGGCCAGGTAATCCTGGAAGGGGAAAAGGGATAAACTCACTGCGAATTTGGTGGAACTTAGAATTCTGCTTTCTTCCTTCAATCTTCTTTCTACCATTTACTTTTCAGAGTCTTCAGATAGTTGTTCCAGGTCTTCTGTTCAGAAATTATAGTTGTGTGCAGTGAGAGAGACAGAATAGAATATGATGACTCCATCTTCCCTAGAACCAGAACTCTATTATGTTTTACTTTATGTCAGATAGTGCATTTAATCTTAAACAGCTGTGAAAGATAGTTCATACCAATTTCACTGATGAGGAGACCAGACACAGGTAATTAAGTAATTTCCCCAAAATCATAGAGGTAATACATGGTGGAAAAAATCCAAAATCTAAGCCAGAAGTGTCTTGTTTCAAAGTTCATGAAATTTTTACTTTCAAGTAATTGCTCCTAACATGCTCCTTTTTTTTTTTCTACTTGGTAATAGCTGTTAAGGTATACACCAAAAATTGGAATAGAACCAGTCAATTATAATGTTTTTGAGCTAAGCTTATTTAAACCATTTCTATTACTAATTTTTGCAGGATTTGAAGATCCTAATAGTTAGTCAAATCTAATTAATTTTATTCAGCAAATATTGTGTATTAGCTGTGCATCATGCTATGTGGGATTTAGAATTAATTCAGAGATAGAGAGCCTATTCTCAGGATGCTTCTGGGCTTCTCAGAAAGATTTATAAATGAAGATAACAAGTTCAATAAAATAATGTTAAAAGAGATTAAAAATAAAATGCAATGGAAATTTGAGGAAGGAGAGATTAGTAGTAGTAGTAGTAGTAGTACTACTACTACTACTACTACTATGAAGACATATTTCCACCTATACAATTTTAAAGGTATCAAATAATATGTATATTTACACGTGAGACAGAACCACAGAAGCGTTCCTTGTAACAGTGCTTATCCCCAAGTGATTTCTTACAATGTCACAAACAGGTAGTTTTATCATTTATGTCTGTGCGCTTCCCCTCAACCTCCCAAACAGCATTTTTTACACTAATATCAATGTAAATTTATTTATTTTTAAAATTTATTTATTTATTTTTGGCTGCGTTGGGTCTTTGTTGCTGTGCACGGGCTTTCTCTAGTTGCGGCGAGCAGAGGCTACTCTTTGTTGCGGTGCACGGGCTTCTCATTGCGGTGGCTTCTCTTGTTGCAGAGCACGTGCTCTAGGTGCGTGGGCTTCAGTAGTTGTGGCATGCAAGCTCAGTAGTTATGGCTCACGGGCTGTAGAGCACAGGCTCAGTAGTTGTGGCGCACGGGCTTAGTTGCTCTGCGGCATGTGGGATCTTCCCGGACTAGGGATCGAACCTGTGTTCCCTACGTTGGCAGGCAGATTCCCAACCACTGCACCACCAGGGAAGTCCCTCAATGTAAATTTAAAACAATCTATTTGGGAGAGATTTAAATAAACCAAAGTGTTCACAAATGGTTTATTGGTAACCGAGGTTTAAAGAGTCAGAAGTGACCCTTCATGAGTTATACTTTAACATTTAGAACTTTAAGTTAAAAATGCATATTTTTCTGTTTTCAATAGAAAAGAAACATTTGTTTGCATAGGAATTCATGAAGGCGACCCAACCTGGAAAAAGAACTATTCACTTTGGCCATGGGGTTCTTGTGACAAATTAGTTTCTTCGGAGATTATATTCAACCCTGAGGAATGGATTAAACTTACGAGAAACATCTATAACTGGACTGAAGACTATGGAAGGTATGGCGAGCAGTTAAGTTTTTCATCAGTGTATAGCCATTTTGTGTGCCTAAAAAACTTACTAAGTTTTGAGATGCCTTTAAATTATTTGATATATTTTGTGTTTTTTTATTAGTAGTTAATATTGTTATTTGCTGCCCACAGAGTATTATAATAGAGAAGGAGAACATGTATTTCTTGTCCTCAGGCTTGGAGATGGAGGAAGGGCGGTGGTGGTTGATTGGGCACCACAGTAGTTAAACATGTGCCACCGTCCACCTCCAGCTGTTGTAATGCTACACGGTCCACCATCCTGTAGCTTAGACCCTAAAAGTGGAAGAGATTTATTAACTGCAACAGAGCTTTAAAAGGCACTCACTCTGTTGCCCATGATAGTTTCCACCTGCATAAACTCATATTTTTTTTTCTTCAAGAATGGCAGATCACTTCTCTGTAGGGAAGACTGGGATTTGAGTAACTTTTTCTTCAGTTGTTTGTCATCAGCCTTGGTCTGTCGGGGCATGATTAGTCTTCCTGGAAGCATTTCTACCTAGACTTGACTCTCTCCCATATGGAAGACGAGTCACCATCTGAAGATAGGTGTCTCCATTGCCTATTTTTTAAATTATGAATTATTCAAAGATTAGATAATTATTGCTTATAATTCAAGAACAACAGTCAAGATCATATGAACAAATGGTACCAAAGTTTTTTGAGTCAATATGAGCAAATAGACCACATTGCTGTGCACCAGCGAGAGCTGGATAAGTCGTTCTACATCAGAGTACTCTGTGACGGGAATTCCCTGGCAGTCCCGTGGTTAAGACTCAGCGCTTCCACTGCCGTGGCCCAGGTTCAATCCCTGGTCAGAGAATTAAGATCCCACAAGCTGCACGGTGCAGCCAAAAAAAAAAGTACTCTGTGACCATTGTGAGGAAAAGTTAGAAAATCACCTGTTCTCCAAACAGCTGACGACAGTACAGGTACATGGCATCACTCATTATCTCCATTCTGTCAAAACAGATACGTAATAAAAGAAATTTTAATTAAGTGAAAAAAAATCAGCAAATGGTTCAGCCAGTGTTTTTGGAGCAGCATCCTAGCTCCAGCAATGACTTATCCAAGCCGGGAGTTCCCTCTCTTTACAGCTCAGTGGCTCTTAGCTGTGTCCATAGAGTGACCCAGGCCTCACCCCTGCCCCATCGCCCACCTGACAGTTCTTAGGAACAGCTGGCTCCCCAAATGCCTCCAGCCTCTTCCCACTAATCTTTAGTTTGCTCCCGTGAGGCACTGGGGCTCATTATGCAGATTAAGAATACATTTACCAAAACCTCAAATTCCTAATGATCAAATTTTTCTAGGAGAATAAGTTTGTTATTTTGGTCTCTATCAGTACTTCAGGATGCAGCCTATTTTATTTGCCTTGTAAGATTATAAAACAAGAATTACATGTCCACAGCAATAAAGGTAGCTAGCAGAAACATGTTACCGTTTTCTTGTAACTGCAGGTTTGCTCCATCTTCCTGGGAATCTGTGGCCAACGAAGAGATGTGGCAAGCCAGGTGAATAATGTACACGTGTGTGTTTGCAGTCTGTCTGTAATGCAGCAGAAGAGCCTCTGGCGCTTTTCACCTGGGGAGTAGTGGTGCGTGGGGATCATAAAAATAATACTTACGAGCAATTATTTTGTTTGAGGCATTGTACTAATCATTACCCACGCATAATCTCATTTCATCCTCACAGTAACCTGTGAAGAAGTTATTATTATCCCCGTTTTACAAAAGAACAAACTGGAGGTAGAGAGGTTACTTGTCCAAGGCCACATAGTTCTACCAATAGAGTCCAAAACTCGCATCTCTCTGACTCTGGAACATTCCTAATTCCTATGCTCTCCTACCTCAACTAAACCAAAGTGAGTGTAATTGATTGAGGAGAAGTTGATAATTACAACCCTGTCTCATGTGTAATGTGCTCGTTAATTATTTAAGCACTTATTGAAAACCTCCTAGAGACCAGGCACTGTGCTAGGCATGGAAGCTACACATATGAATATGACACAGTTCCTGCTCTCAAGGAGCTCAGTCTAATGGAACAGACAGACATGTTCAAAGAGATCTGACTCTTCATGTGCTAGATGCTGTACTTTCCTGTTGTTCCTGTGTGGAACAAACCCTTCATGGTGACGCTCTTGACCCTCTGGGTTCCTGTCATTCTTTTAAAGTATTCAAAATATCTAACACTAACAGACTTTGGCCTAAATATTAATGTAAAAGTCCTAAGTGATGCAGACAGGGGTACCAAGTATGAAGTGCTTCCTCCAGTAAAAATGTGTTGATGCCCACTCTGGGCCAGGGACGGTGCTTTGCACCAAGAATTGAGTTAGGGTGTAAAGGGCTTACATACATTTAAAGAGGTTTTTTAAAAAATTGTCAAGAGGGACTTCCCTGGCGGTCCAGTGGTTGGGGCTTTGCCTTCCGGTGCGGGGGGTGCGGGTTCGATCCCTGGTTGGGGAGCTGGGATCCCGCATGCCTCGTGGCCAAAGGGCCAAAGCATAAAGCAGGGGCAACGTTGTGACAGATGCAATAAAGACTTTGAAAGTGGTCCACATCAAAAACATCTTAAAAAAAAAAAACTGCTAATAAATGGTTCTTGACAAAATAACAATTACAAAAAAGATACAGTTTTTGCAGTAGTGTTTTTGAAAAAGTCAGAAAATTGCATATTTCAAGTTATCAGCCCAGTTATAGGAACAAATACTTGCTTTGAAGAACTAATCAAAGATACACCGAATGTCTCCACAATTCCTCACTGTGATTGAATGTGGGAAAGCTGGGGGAGAAATCACATAAAAGAAGAAAGCAGGTCATTATTTGGGCAGGTATTGATTTAATTGGTGTGCTGAATACAATTTGGATGAGCTCATGTGGTCAAAGAGTCCAGCCATCTTTGAAGAACTGGTCACACGTGGCATGAACCGTCACGATGGGTACCTTCAGGGATGTGCTGACAAACTCAGCAAGTCTCCGCCTCCCAGCTGCTCTTGCATAATGAAATGTACATCTGGAAGGAAGATGATGTACAATAGGAATGATGAACATAAGCTTTTTTCTAAAAGATTTGGCAGTAGGTGTGAATGCAGTGTCTTGGGATGGCGGGGGAGGATTACCGTTGGTTCAGAGTAAACTATTAATATGAGAGAAGTGAAAAGAATACAATAAATGGTTTTGTATGTTCCTTATCAGTGGAAAAGTCTGGCAGATTTAGCTTTGAATGTAAAATTGACATGAACACCCTTCCACTCCCAGGATGAAAACCCCATTCTTCATCTTTAACCTGGCAGAAACTGCAAGTTTGCCTTCAGATGTGAAAGCTCAACTCTACACTCACGCGTATAACGTATGTTGTACTTTTAACGTATATAAATTTATTTGGTGGGAGGGTAGTGGTGACTGTTTGGGATGGAGAAAGGGTGTATCACAGTAGAGTTTTTACTTTTTTGTTTCCAGCTTTATTTGGCATTATAAAGCAGTATAAATGGAAAAATAGTCATGTGTATCACATATAATATCTAAAGTAAATGGCTGTGGTCCACAAAATAATGAAAGAAGTTCATGTCCTAATCTCCAGAACCTATGAATATATGGCCTTACATGGCAAAGGGCACTTTGCAGATGTGATTAAGGATCTTGTGGTGGGGAGATGATCCTGGATTTCCAGGTGGGCCCAACCTAATCACAAGGGTCCTTAGAAGAAGGAGGCAGGAAGGTCAGAGTCAAAGAAGGAGATGTGGCATTGCAAGCAGAGGTCAGAGAGAAAGACTTAAAAGATTGCCACACGGCTGGCCTGGAAGATGGAGGAAGGGGCCACAAGTTGGGGAGTGCAGGCAGCCTTTGGAAGCTGGAAAGGGCAAAGAAAGATTCCAGAGCCTCCAGAAGGAACACAGCCCTGCTGATTTTACAAAAACCTTGATTTTTATGACTTTTGACCCCTAGAAGTATTCAATAATACATTTATATTGTTTTAAGCCACTACATTTGTGGTGATTAGTTACAACAGCAATAGGAAACTAATATGATGGCTTTATTTAAAAAAAGAAACAAGTTCTGATGGATTGCCCTCTATGCAAAATCATGATCCTGGCTACACTTGAAATGATCGGGCCATGGCTGGTTGGGATTTCTTTTTTTTTTTTTAATTAATTTATTTATTTTTATTTATTCATTTTTGGCTGTGTTGGGTCTTCGTTGCTGTGCACAGGCTTTCTCTAGTTGCGGCGAGCAGGGGCTGCTCTTCGTTGCAGTGCACAGGCTTCTCATTGTGGTGGCTTCTCTTGTTGCGGAGCACGGGCTCTAGGGCACGCGGGCTTCAGTAGTTGTGGCACGCGGGCTCAGTAGTTGTGGCTCATGGGCTCTAGAGCACAGGCTTAGTAGTTGTGACACACGGGCTTAGTTGCTCCGTGGCATGTGGGATCTTCCTGAACCAGGGCTTGAACCCATGTCCCCTGCATTGGCAGGCGGATTCTTAACCACTGCGCCACCAGGGAAGCCCTGGTTGGGATTTTATGAGAGAGATAAAGGGTCATGGAGAGTGGCTCTGTCTTCTGATGTGGCCCCAGGAAACCAAACAGCCTTCACATCCAGCCACACTGAGGCTCTTGCTTAGCTAGCTGGTCCTCTGTGATGGCAAGGGGAGTACAGAGTAGAGGCTTGCTTTGCTGTAGCACTATGTTAACAAGTCCCTGCTTTTCTGTGATTTATAGCACTGGGCTCTTCATCACCTTCAGAGATAGTCTTGGAGCCTGCTGTGTAGGAAATAGACATCCTGGCGAAGGCCAATAAGAACAGAGCCCAGGAGCTGTATGTCTAAGCAAGTGAGGAGGTATTTCTGCTGTCTCTGGGCTGCTGTAGATCTACTCAGCCAGGACATTTGTTTGGTGCTGAGTCAAAATTGCATGGTGTCCAATTAGTATGACAGATTTTACTCCTCAATTTTGTGCTCATTGGTCCACTGTTTATTCATTTATTCATTCACTCACAGAGCATTTATGGAGCACCCAGTCTGTACCAAATACTGTGATGGAGACAATCAGGAATATTCCCTGCTGTCAAAGAGGCACAAGCTAGAGAGAGAGATGGAAGATAAGGTCCTCAGTTAATTCAGTCGTGAGAGTTACGAGAGGTTTGCAGAGGTGCGGTGGGAGCAGAGAGCAGCATATGAGTACAGCCTTCTGGGGAGGGGCTGGTGAGGAAGGGAGGGAAGGCTTCTAGAGGAGATGTCACTGCAGTGTCATCTTGAAAGATCAGAAGGAACTGGCCAGGCAGATGTGGGGCAGGGTAGCGAGAAAGTGGGGGAGGGCGGACAGTCCATAAGGACGGAACCACAGGGACAAAGGCGGAAACCTCCTAGGTGCCCACTCAAGGACAGCCAGGGACTAGTTATAGGAAGCGGCATGCTGGAGTTCTGTCTGGCAGTCAGGAGGTCTAGGTTCAAGGCCTGCTCCACCATTCACTGTCAACTGTGAGCCAGTTAACCTTTCCAGACCTCTATTTTTTCTTTAAAAAAAAAAAGTGGACTGTAAACTTTATAGATTATCTCTCATATCCTGGTCATATCTGGTTCATCTCTAATACCCTGTGATTCTGTGAAAAACAAGTAGTATTTAGTTGGGAGAAATCTGAGACTTACTAATATTTTATGTTCTCATCAGTGATCTGTTCCATGGTCAGTTGTTAGGCCACTACTGAAGCTAATTCATGGATTTATTGTCCCTTTGGGCCTGTTAGCATTACTCTGTTCAGTGAACACAAGTCTGTAGCAGTCTATAGGTATCTCCTTCACATACGTCTTCAGATGTGTGACATCATTTGCAAGACAAATGAGGCCAAATACTCCATGGGTCAACACAAATCAGCCCCTAGTACAGGTGTTTCAAGAACATTCTTGTTAGGTATAAAAGATATTTTTGTTATTATTTACATTATCCTGCTCAATAGCTTATACAGAACATTAAGTTCAGGTATAGTGGGAGAGCAAGAATGATCTTTGTTATCTTTAGGAATACATCTGATACATTGAAGATTTCCCGCCAAGACAGAATACGTTCCACTAACACTAATGTCACAGTGATACACGCCTAGAGGGGGAAATGTAATTCCACATGATGAGAAATGACTCTTAGCTTCTTAAGATACAGCACATGTGGCCTAACGGGCCATCCAGAATGAGTCGATGTTCTAGAAAAGGGTAGCGTAGTTGTTCTGATGTCTGAAGACTGAAGCAGGGAGGTCATGAGCGTGCCTCTTATTCTCTTGACCCATTGGGAAATGAAGTGCTAGCATCTGTCTTGCGCTCCAGAACCTTATCAGGATTTTGAAAACTTGGGAAAGAAAAGACCCTGAGCACCTGCTTTGTTCCGGGCAGCCTGACATGCATTTTACAGATGTCCCTCATCAGAGGGAGGCTTGGGAAGAGGAGCAACGGATAGGGAAAAAAACCCAAAAAACTATGAGGAAAGGTAGAGAAGCTTTGAATATTTTACTAAGAAAATAAACGGGTAGGAGGCTGACTTAATAGCTTTGATGTCTATGAACGTGCGAGGTGACTCTCCTATTTTATGGAGTGAAGAGAACTAAGGGGAAAATAGCTTTAAAAGGCAGCTTGAGGACTGAGGGGTATTAAGTATCAAAATGACATATCAAATACGGATCGGGAACTTTTTCATGGGGATGTTGTTTTGAAATAGATTAGGTAGGCATTTGTCTGCTCTGGAGTAGGGGTTGGGGAAATAGATAATATAATTGGGTCCCTTTCAACTGGATGATGTAATGAGTATAGTTCTAATTCAAAAAGCCCTTGTCGCTGGAGAAAGCATCGTTGCTTGTCCTGTGCTCTCATGGAGGCTACTGGTTAACTCAAGTGCCTGTGGATCTGACTCCAATTTGATAATCCCCGAGAAGGCTGTGAAATTCCCAAATAAGCAAGTATAATATTCTGTTTTGTAGATCTGCATCTACTTCTTGGTTTATTTGTTAAATTTTGATGTTTTTCCTCTGGAAAACTCAATATTAAAGATTCTAACTCTATCCAATTAATACTATCTCTGATACTGGAAAACAAAGTTCTGAATTCCTGTGGGCAAAGTTTTAACTATGAAAATTGTAATTTTAGGACACTGTGAAGATTTTCAATGTCTCACTTTAAGGATGTCTCTTAAATTCTATTACGCCCAGTCTGTTTGATGTTGGATTTGTTTGATGTGTTTTATTGTCGCTATTGTTATTACTGTTGTTTATAATATAGAGAGAAATTTATGTAAAAATGAGGGGCAAAATTTAAATTTCTTCAAGTTCTTTTTCCATGCAGTTTTCTAAAGAAAGCTATTTTTTTCTCCAATAGCTAAATTTAGAGTTTCAACCTTTCTGCCTGTTGAGTAAATGGCTTTCCATGAATTAGAACTAAATCCCTTTCTCAGAACGTCTTTCTGGAGGAAGAGCATTTTGTCCTGACACAGTGTGTCTTAGGTTCCCTCTGCAACATCCAAAAAACCCCAGAAGCAGTTTTAGATGAAGCACATTTGCCTCCTGCTACTGTAATAATTATAGTAACATCCTTGCATTTTCTGCATGGCCTAGCAACAATTAGATTTTTACCGTAGGCTGCTTGGATTTTTGTTTCTTGTGTTAATTTCTCTGTGTTTTCTGGTTTTTTTTTTAAAAAAAAGTCAAGGGATAACAATGGAATACCAACATTTTTGCTGTCTTCCAGCTTTATAAGGAGATTGTCTATTTACGAAAGGAACACCCAGTGAACTGGCATAAGAACTATGCCATCGCCTGTGAACGGATGCTGCGCCTTCGGGAAAGAGGTGCAGACCCTGAAGTCTTGTTATCTGAAACCATCAGACACTTCCGTCTCTACACTCAGAAGGCCCAGAATGATCCACAGCTGGCCGATATTTCAGTTGCTCTAAAACACCTAAGGAAAGAACTGCAAAGTCTGAGAAATATGAAAAATGGCTGAGACAGCAAACTGTGAAAAACCTGCTTGGCGTTTGGCTTCCAAAATTCCAAAATCTCAAAGTTTTTCATCCAAGAAAAGAAACAGCATAAAAAAATGGAAGCCTAAGTCATCTCCCAGATATAAGTACATGGTGCAGCCGTACTGTTTCGGAGGGGGGGCGCGGTTAGAGACTGAGATGTGCTATTTATGCAAATTATATTTAGCCCATGTTACTGAATTAGCATTTCAGCGAGAATATTTTGAAAAATCTTCCTACTTCCACAGTCTTTCACCGAATGAGTCGCTTGATTAGATTCTAGAAGAGAATGAACTGTTTTCATATACTTAAAATATTGACCATGAATCTTAAGGGCCCTGCTTATTGGGATTGGTATTGAAATTAAATTCTTAAAACATTAATACCATACCAAAGACATTCTTTGTTTCCGAGAAGTGAAATCATTTTTTTTTTAAGAATGAATCTTGTTATGCTTCAAGTTAGAATACTGGTTTTTTGTTTTTGTTTTTTGTTTTTTGAGTAGCTGGGGTTGTTACATAATCTCACACTTCAAACTAAATACCAACCAAATGATATTTTGAAAAGGTTGGGGTTTTATTGTCTTAGATCATTCTCTGAAATCACTAAAAAATTAAGCTAATTGTTGTTTGCTTTTTTTTCAGTTGCTTAAACTGATTGGCAAGTAAAAAGGATTTTGTCTTTCCTTAATTAATTTTATATTCATGTTTTACTTCTATTTGGGCTCATAAATCTGGGCCCAATAATTAGTAGGCTTCCTGCTGCCAAAAATGCCAAAAAAAAAAAAAAAAAAAAAAAAAAGGGCAGGGGCTCGGGGGGTGTGGGGAAGTGGTTCAATAAATTCATTTCTGTTACAAGCATCTTTTATACATATTACTAAAGAGAACATAGTAAGAAATTCAAATAATAGTTCTTTATTTTATTATGACAGTTAATTAATAGCAACCTGTTTTAATGAATAAAGTCACTCAGAGTCCTTCAGCACTTCCTAAGTAGAGGCCTGAATCTGTAGGGATTCTTTTCCCCCCAATTGTATAGCTCCTAGACTCCAAGAACTATATAGGCCCCTGTATAGAAATGCTCACTAATGAAGAGGGAGGGCTAGAAGCTTGTCTGCATTCAAAGATCACTGGTGAGTCATTCAGCAAGAAAAGGCCCCTTACCAGGAATAGTCACAGTTCCGTGGCATTGTACTAGCAAAAGGGTCTGATCAAAGGTCTCCTGTGGAGCTTGCATGGTTCCCTTTCATACTACGACCATAATTAAAACCACTAATTCTCTTTTAAAATGCTGCAGGATGCCATGTAGGCATCTGTCTGGAGTGTCCTTTGTGATGTCATAAGCTGTTAAGGACCAGTGCCGAGGGCTTTTGAGTGAAATGCCAGTCATGAAGGTGCTTCAAGACAAGGGTGCCTCTAAAAGCTTGACAGGGCCTTGACTGCACAATTCGAGCTGAATTTGCCCCTTGTCAGCTGCCAGTAAATAAATCTCAAAGGGGGAAAAGCTGAAGTTTCATTACCTGATCCATGGGGCTTTGTTGGTTTTGGCATCACACAGGGGAAGCTCTTGCCCCTCCATTCTCTGGATTTGAAGATGTCCATTGGAGCCTGCAGTGCCTGGACGGGGTTCAGAGCGGAACCTTTTGAAGAGTGTCAATAGTTGTAACAGTTCAGCTGTTAGGAAGACAAATAAATGGAGGAGCTCATTAATCCGCTTTTGGCTCTCAGTGCCTTTTGCCCTTTTATCACAGCCTTATTAGGCTCCTACTCATCTTGAACCAGAAAAAAATGAATTGAAGTTGTTGAGTACTAATTGGCAAAGACTTTTAATCATGGGCCAAGAACTTTCACTGACTTGAAAGTAACTTCTCCACAGGGAAGAACCAAAAACCTGGTTTACCTTAAAACAAAAACCTGTTGGAGTGCAGTGTGGTGTAAAAATTTAAGGAAGCATTGATAAATTGTCTAAGTTGATCCATTTGAAAGAATTATATAAGATTATGATTTCCACTTTTCTTTAAAAAGAGTACAATAAGACTCATATGTGCGTTCCCTGGAAACGCATTGTCTTTATTATTTCAGAAAAGAGGTTACATGCGTATGTGAGATGATCATATTGGTTTTGAACATCTACATATTGTATATGGAATAATATGTAAATATTCACTTCAGCATCTACATACACATCTGGTGTTGGAGTAATATTTCCTATTTATGGCCTTAGGAATGGAAAATGAGGGCCTCTTTTTGAAAATATCTGCATTTTAAATGTGTCTATAATGTGGTACTACATATATGCCTGAATATGCTTTGCATATTGACTGTTGTCTGATGGTGCATAGATTATTCTGTATTTGTGCATCAGTGGCTTTGGACCACTCTCTGTTTGAGAAAGCAATGATATGATGGCCCACAGTAGACAGGATCATAATCATTTAAATTTCCAAAAACCAGCAGTGAATGAAAAAAGAGCAAACTGAGCTGAGGTTTTGGGATGTTGGGCTTCATTCCCAGATCAACTACTTTGAAGAATTCTTTCCTTTCTACTGTGTGAGGTTAAACAAGTTGCTTTCCTTTTCTTTCTCTTACTTCTCCTTGGCTAGTACACAAACACCATAAAATCTGACAGAAGGGGTATCCTTTAGTCTAACCCCCGACATGGAAGAGAATGTGAAGGAGGTGACTTCTGCGGGATTTGGCTAGCATTCTCCTAGCAGTGTCCCTGGAGTGCCGTGGGTTGGCAGGATGACAGGAACCCTGCAAGGCCAACTTCTGCCTGGACTTTGGCCTGAGGAGCAAGTGGGAGCCAGCAAAACTGTCTGCCTCTCCACATGCTGTGGTGCCCTCCTGCCCGGCACCGAGGCTGGCACACACCACAGAGTGAGTGGAGAGGGAGATTGTGGCTTCCATGTTCCCTAACAAACCTCCCCAGCCCTGTTCCCGCTGATGGAGGTATGCTTGCTTCTTGCTATTGACTTTCCTCTTCTCTTTGTTTTTTCAAAGGATCCTTTTTTTTTTTTTTTAATGCTTTTGTTCTATGACTCAAAATGCAGCCAAAATAGAAGTGAATCAATGACTAGCGTCCTATTTTGAAGTCTCCTAATAGAAATTGTGAAATGTTATTTCTGCCTGTATTCGTAGTCCTTTCTAATGACAGAACCATGATGTTTAGCCTTTATTATACTTAAATAAAGCCATTTTGAGTGTTAGGATTATTGTATGATACCCTGCTGATTTCTTTAAGTCATCAGATTAGGATGTGAAGAGTAGTTTTTTAATTTATATCTTGAAAGTTAAACAGTGTGAGTCCTTTTTCATAGTTCCTACCAATATCCCTCAGAATTTAGAACTGTTAATACTTTTAAAAATATTCAGGACAAAAAGTTAACACCAAAGATTTTTTTAAAAAATGGATCCTATTACAGCAAATCCTTTTACTCTGTTTTAATTCTGGTATATTTTGTAAAAGCACCAATGTAGAGTATTACTTAAAATTCTGTTCTTCTAACTGGCTCCAAGTCCTATGGTTCGGTAAAGAAAAAAATTCAAACTCAGTAAGAGATTCACACTGCTTTGTTCATCCTCATATTTTGTTGTGAATGCAAACCCATTCTAAGGCTTATACTCACAAACAAATAAGTAATGTTTCCAGGGATTCTGGAAACATCTAAAGGCCAAGATCTTGGCACAGCATTACAGAGCAAACAGGGAGCTAAAGCTTTAGCCGCGATCATATTCAATGAAGACGTCATTGTCAGTACCCTCTAAAGGTCTGTTTGATTTGGATCAGCGTGGACGGTATAAAACAAGCCTCAGAAATAGCACGATGTGCTTACCTGGATATCGGAAGGTAAACTAGTAGGAATATATCTTGAGGAAGGGATTTTTCTGAAAAAAAACTCTGACTGCTCTTCAACAATGTTAACATATATTTGTATATCCTGGAAAGATTAGCTTATGTCATATCGCAAAAAGAAAAAGATGGGAGAGACAGGTAGAGGTTACAAAACTGTAAACAGAGAGCCTGAAATTATTGCCCTGTAAATAGAGTTATCTGGATCTTTTCCACCGATCCCAAGTGTTATTGAGGGTTAGTTTTCAATAGCACAGATATTGTGATGATTTTAAAAAGTTGATAAGGTTGAGAAAGTTTCAAGATATAGATCGAATACAAAGGCAAATAATTGGACCATGTTCCCATCCATGTGATCCAACTTCACAGAGCACCTAAGTAGTTGCAGGTCTTTTCGTACATAATTACCATTAGATGAGGTTAATGTTAAATAAATGTCTAATAAAAGATAAATAGAAATAAGCCCAATCGAAGTTCTAACCTATTCAGAATGTTAATTGTTTAGAATCTGTTATAAATCTGTACAAGTAGTATGGGGGGGTAACATAGGTGAATTATAATTTTTATATTGGTAAATTCATTATATATTATAAACTAATAAATGAAGATTACATCCTGTTTTTTAAAATATGCAAACAAACCATAACCATCTTCTATTTTAGAAATGTTATCTGGGGACTTCCCTGGTAGTCCAGTGGTTAAGAATCCGCCTCCCAATGCAGGGGATGCAGGTTTGATCCCTGGTCGGGGAACTAAGATCCCACATGCCACAGGGCAACTAAGCCCTTAAGCCTCAACTACTGAGCACATGAGCCACAGCTAGAGAGAAGCCCATGTGCCACAACTAGAGAAAAGCCCGCGCACCACAACTAGAGAGAAACCCGTGCCACAATGAAGAGCCCACGCGCTGCAACGAAGATCCCGCATACTTAGCTGCGTTGCAACTAAGACCCAACGCAGCCAAAAATAAAAAGTAAATAAATAAATATTTTTTTAAAAAAAGAAATGTTATCTGAGGAGTTATTTTATAATGTAACCTTTTAAAGAAAATCTTTGGAGATTTCTCTCATATAAATAAAATATTCCCTAATGGTTGAACCATTGGAAATACCCTTAATACCTGTGGTTGTCACTTATATGCAAAAGTATGTGTGATTAAAGCCACAAAGGGAACAATGCTTGGGAAGTCAGACCCAATTTTCTCTTCCTTGGATTATAGTGTGATGGAACCTAAATGAATCATTTATTACCACACATCCTTGAGTACCATCTGAGACACAAGAAATCCCTGTAATATCTGGCATGCCAAGACTTTTCCTCAAAAACTGCCACAGAGGATTCGAGGACAGGGTAAAAGATGCAAGGACTAGAATCTTGTTACAGTATCTCCCCCCAAAATGGGTTTTGAAAGTGGAAGGAAAACATTATATAATTGTTTTATTTATTTAAAAAAAATTTTTTTTGGCTGCACCATGTGGTTTGTGGGACTTTAGCTCCCTGACCAGGGATCAAACCCGGGCCCCCTGCAGTGGAAGCACAGAGTCCTAACCATTGGACCACCAGGAAATTCCCTAAAATTGTTTTATTATTAACAGTGCTTTTAAAAGTTAATATTAAAAAAAATCAAGGGCTCTTTTAAAATACTCTAGCAAAAGCCACAGAAGCTTTAAAAGGGGTTGTTTATAAATAGAAGATGATTCATTTATCAAAATTCTAGGTTCCTTTGCTTGAAGACTTAAAAGCCAATCTACCAGGTGAGAGGAAGTTTCAAAAATAGTTTTGCTTATAGAAGAATGAAAAACCAAAGTTCAATTATGCAGAGCTTAAAATGGGTAAGTTCACTGATAGAGAGTACTTGTACTTAGTGGCTGTTTCTATTTAGTGTGTCATAATTTTTCACTAAAATTAGAGCATATTCCTTCAATATGGGGACTGGTATCCACACAGTTTTTATGTTTTTCTTTCAGTGATCAGAGTTTTAACCATTAACCTGTGCAGTAACCTGTATTCATCTGGAGGCAGCCTCTCAAAGTGCAGGGCTGGGCCTAGTTACGGTGTTAGTAAGGCTGGGTCATAAAGTCAATTTAGTGGAAATTGACCAGCTTTTTCATAATGAAATAGAATAAAAGCTATAATGCATCAGAGGTAACAAGGGTAGCTATTGTTTCATGAAATTTTGTTTCAGTTCACATATATGTGTGTGTGGTTTATGTACAGCATATATATCATACTATGATATATATAGATAGATACAACATTTACATATAAATCTATAAATGTATGTGAACTAGGTCATAATATAAAATGTACTTCTTATTGTGGATCACAGTAAAGAATAAATGTGAAAGCTGCTGGCCTAGGAGAATTTATCCAAATTTATTGAATATTAATGCCAAAAAGGTTGGTTAAGGGATCATCTAGTATAACTAGCACAACTAAGCTAGTTAGGGACTAGAACACAAGGTTCTTGGCTCAATCTGGTATACTTTCCCCTCTTCCATCACAGTTAAATGAAACCAGTTACAGGCTTCCCTGGTGGCGCAGTGGTTGAGAGTCTGCCTGCCAATGCAGGGGACACGGGTTTGAGGCCTGGTCTGGGAGGGTCCCACATGCCGCGGAGCGACTAGGCCCGTGAGCCACAATTACTGAGCCTGCGCGTCTGGAACCTGTGCTCCGCAACGAGAGAGGCCGCGATAGTGAGAGGCCCACGCACCGCGATGAAGAGTGGCCCCCGCTTGCCACAACTAGAGAAAGCCCTCGCACAGAAACGAAGACCCAACACAGCCATAAATAAATAAATAAATAAAAATTAAAAAAAAAAATGAAACCAGTTACATTCTACTATCAACTCTGTGTCACATTGACCCAAATTATGCAGTCATGTTAAAATTATGATAACCTTTTCTAGCGGAAAAAGGTGTGTGAAATCAAGAACTATGTCGTAGGAAATTGTTTAAAAGCCATACACTGAACTTCTTTCTTGCCCTCCTCCAAACCTCTGGAATATAATTTCTTTTTTTTTCTTCCTTTCTACACAGGGCCAGTTGTATCCCTGGCTTTTGATAGAGAATTTTCCTACCCATTCTGGACGTAGGAATATATATCCAAATTAAAGGTTTTAGTGTGATAAGAAAAAGTCACTTTGAAATCCAGGAACTTATTAGCATAAATTACATTCCAGCTGAATCAGCTACTGAAAGCTCCATTTGAAAAATGTCGCTCTAGTTTATATACTCCTTCCCCCTCCTATGCAGGGTTCAGAACACAATAGTATTTCTATGTTTTGCAGAAGGAAATATGTCCCAGCTCCACTGGAATGTTCATTGAATTGGGAATTAGACTTTTCCTCCCAGAAACCAAAACCACCTAGAGCCAGTGTTCATGATTGTTCTGTTTCGTTCAGCCACTCTATTAAAAATTTTTGACAGTGTCCAGAAGGTCAGAGGCCTCTGTGAAGAACTAAATATCTGGTTTCCTAATTATGAGCCTTACCAATTCAGTGTTTAGATGATAATGATTTCTTCTAAATTTGGCTCTGAAGTCGTAAGTATGATTTGTAAAAATGTATAACAACAATAATAATAACAATTATTGTTATAACAACTAATTCCATTTAATATCCATTGAATGGCTTCATTCCTGCATTTACTGGCAGAGCTGGAAGTAGTTTGGCTTTTCATCTTTGGGAGGCAAATAAATTTAGTGTCATTCATGCGACAAAGACTCCTTCTGATGTGACCACACAAGCCATGCTGCATGCGTTTATGTGACAATACTTTTCTCCTTTCACATGTCCCCTTGTGAACAATTAAATAGTTGATCTACAGAGCCTAAACCTGTTGAATACTATGAGCTAATTTGTACAAGATAAATGTGGGAGCCTGTGCGAGAATCAAACAAAACTAGAACTTTATTGTAAATCAATTCCATAAGATTTCTTATGTGAAACATGTGACCTGCTTGAAATTTTGTCATGTGAAACATGTGACCTGCTTGAAATTTTGTAAGATAGATATTTTACGTCCCTTTTTTTATTATAGTGCTGCTGGATTAAAGAAATGCTTTAACAAACACCTTCATCTCATCTGAAAGCTCCCCTAGCACTGTGCGCTCTCCTGCAGGAACTCACTGTCACCTCCCATGGAGGGAGGGACAACTCGAGATCTTGTTGCCTGCAGGAAGCAGTACACACACACACAGAGGAACGTGTGCCTGGCGGGTTCATTGTGTCCCTGAAAGAGCAGAATCCTAGTCTTTCCCAACTCTTCCATTCACGTTTCCAGGTGCCAAGCTGTTCCAGAAAGCACAGGCCTTTTCTGGACTGCACTAGAACACCATATAGTACAGTGGTTAGGGCTGGGCAAGGGCTCTGCCACTTGGTAGCTGGATGACGTGGTGCAAGTGTCTGTGTGCCTTAACCCCCTCATCTGTAGAAGGGAGTTATAGCAGACTTACCTCGCGGTGTGTCTGTAGGGACGAAATGGGCTGATGCAGACAGCGTGCACGGAAGCGTCCCTGGCGCGTAGCCACTGTTCCCGGTGCTGCCTGTTCTCATTAATGCGCCAGAACGCTAGCGCTCCACTCTACACACCTGAGCACGCCAAGTCTTCAAAGCCTCCTGCTGCTTTGCTTCTCTCTTGAACGTTTAAAAAGTTCTCACTAAATATACATCTGAAAAACAATTCAATTTAAATTACAATGATAATTATAAATAATGTGTTATTTAAATTATACGGAAAACTGGCAATTATAAGAGCATAACCAAGAAGAACTGAACACATGAAGAAATGAAGTCAGTCCCATCAGTAAGGGAAACACGACTCAACCTACGAGTGTGTGTGTGCGTGTGTGCGTGCGCACACACGCACACACACACACACACACACGAGTAAAATCCATTCCACGCAACCCCATTACCATCACCGTCTTCCCTTCTTTACTGGCTTCCCCAAACCATGGTCCACTAGGCAGGAAGCTCCAACATTACTCCTATTTGCCTCTTCCCAAACTGAGATTTTGCCATCTACACATTTGATCTGATTCCACTTTCCCCCGAACAGTGTAGATTCCGTTGTAGATTCCCAGGACCTCTCAAAGAACAGCCCCCTCCCAGCACAGCTTCTCCAGGCACTTTGAGGACAGATATGGGTCGGAAAGCTTGGAGCCCTGAACTCACAGCCACCGCTGGGCTCCCAAAACCATGCTGGGGGCGGGACCACAGACTTGCAATAAGGAATGAGTGGAGTTCCCATCAGTGTGTTTTGTAAATGAGTACCTCACCCACTCAATTTTTTAAAACTCATTAAAAAAAATTCATTTAATCAGGGCTTCCCTGGTGGCGCAGTGGTTAAGAATCTGCCTGCCAATGCGGGGAACATGGATTCGAGCCCTGGTCCGGGAAGATCCCACATGCCGCGGAGCAACAAAGCCCGTGCGCCACAACTACTGAGCCTGTGCTCTAGAGCCCGCGAGCCACAACTACTGAGCCTGCGTGCCTGGAGCCCGTGCTCTGCAACAAGAGAAGCCACCGCCATGAGAAGCCCACGCACCGCAATGAAGACCCAACGCAGCCAAAAATAAATAAACAAAAAATAAATAAATTTATTTTTTTAAAAAATCCTTTTAATCAATAAACACTTTTTGAGCTCCTACAGTGTTCCAGGCCCCGGGTACTAGGTTTTCAGAGGGGGAGGGGAACCAGACAGAGTAGGGCCTGTTCCCTAGGGAACTTCCAGTCTGGAGAAGGAGAAAACCAAAATGCAAGCATTTATAATCTACCCAAGGGTCCTTTTGTACCACTACTACATTTAACCCCACTGAGGAAATCAAACCTGCTTTCTCATTGTTACAAATGCTGATTGAGAAATGTTTACCACCACTGCCTCAACACAAATTAACAAGGTTCCCACCCACGGAGAGGTCCTCATCTCATTCCTAGGCCATAGAGAGCCCTGCTGAATCCACAAACGGCTGCACTGGATCACAAAGCAGTTCCTTTCCCCACGCTTCCATCTTGGTCCTCCTCTCCCCACATCTCTTCTCCCCCCAGCATCCATAATACTCTGCTTTCCTTGGCTACCCCTTGTCCTTCTGCGGGTCTCAGCGGCACCGGATTAAGAAAATACTGGTGCTATCTGCCTACAGAGAAGAAACCTTCTCACTTCTCCATTGCCACCACGGTAACGGAGAAGGGAAGAGACAGGTAAGAGAAGCATGCTGAGTGCCCTCTGGCTCAGTGCCTGACTCTCTGGGACCCACCACCCAGGTTCTCAGAGGTGCAATGGCCCCTCAGGCCCTCAGCACATGCTGTCGCTTCTCTCCGCTGCTGGAGGAGAACAGGCCTCTCTTCCACAAAGCAATGAGAAGGAATCAGCACTTCTGTAACATTCTTGCCGAAAATGTATAACCCCGATGTAGTCACAAGAAAATAGCACCCAAACCCAAATTAAGGGACAGTCTGCAAAATACCTGACCAGTACTCTTCAAAAGTGTCAAAGTTGTGAACGACAAGGAAAGACAAAGACTGTGACACAGATTGAAGGGGACTGAGGAGTTGTGACAACTAAATGCAATAAGGGATCCCGGATTAGACTCTAGAACAGAAGAAATATTAGTGGAAACACTAGTGAATCCGAATCCAAGTCTGCCGTGTAGTTAATAGTTAATAATGTTGCACTAATGTCAGTTTCTTGGTTTTGATCATCGTACTGTGGTCACGTAAGCTATTAAATTAGGTGAAATTGGGGGAAGGGTATACAGGAACTCTCTGAGTTATTTTTGCAACTTTTCTATAATTCTAAGATGATTTCAAAATAAAGCGGTTTAAAGAATTTCTTTTAAGGCAAAGCACTTCTTTTCTCTCTTATTCCTTGTCGTTCTTTATTGAAAGCTTTAAGCCTCAAGATGAGCAATAGCCAGCACAGTGGTCTTTACTACTTGGGCGCACCAGTGATCAAAGAGACAAGATCCTTAAGGCCAAAGGCCACAGCCCTGCCATTCGGGTAGGTGGTCCTCACTGGCCCTGGGCCTGAGTCCCCTCCTAGTGGCTGTCCAGTGGGACCTGGGTGAGGACTGGGCATCTCCAGGGAGCCTGAGGCTCTGTTTCAGCATCTTGGGGGAGGCTCAGGAGAGGTCTGTGGGATTAACGTCCCCCGAAAAGCCACTGGACTCACACCCAGTTTGAAGACAGCAGGATCTCGCCTTGGATTATTCCTGTGGTCCGGGTTTCTCTCTTCAGGCAGTCCTTCTCCAGGAGAAGAGGGAGTGAAGGCAAAGCACCCTTAATTCCCTAATTCTTTCCAAGGATGATTCAGGTTTTTGCTGCTTCATTAGCATTTGCAGATAGAAATACATTTTAAGTGGCATTATGCTAAGTAATTATTCTTACAGGATGTGAAATTAAACACATTTTACTCAGCATGAAATTATTCCTGCCACGTACAGAGTTTGGTGACAGCTTGAGAGTTGGGACAGTGGGTTGCACGAAGGGGAGAAGCAATCTATGTATTAAAAAAAAAAGAGGCCAACCCAAAATATTCCACCAAAGGTAAGTCCTTGTAGCAAAATAATTTTGGCTGGATGGAATATTAAACCTGCTACTATAAATTTCACGCCTTGCATTCTTAAAGCAGATGCAGAGGGATGATGCCAAAAATTAATTGGAAATAATGCGACTTGTCTTGTGTACTCTATCCAGTAGAGGGCATAGCAGATAAGCGTTGTGTGTGTTGGTGACTTAGCGACTGATAAGGTTTGTTTGTAATTGCTTCTGTAAAGATATGTAGCAGCATGCTTGGTTGCTTATTTACATTTAGGAATGTGGTTCGGAATAGGAGGTTTAGATTTATAACTTTGTTTTTGTCTGTCAGCACATGGGAGACTTTGGGTCGCTGTGAGCATTATATTTACCAATGCGTAATGTTAAATTGCTGGATTTAATTGTTACAGTACAGTGAATTATTCTATTATTTCTTACTTTTTTATCCTAAGGAAAATTCAAACTTTCCAGGCTTTAGGGCAGGATAAAATGGCTCTGAGCATGTCAATGTCTCAAGAGCACATTATTTTCTTATTGGATTGTATTAACTTTACAGATGGAAATTTGAAGGAGAATTAGAAGGCTTAGAGATGGGAAATTTGAAGAAGAAAAGAATAATGTCTTAAGATTTCTGGAGGGGTTAACTGGTAAGTCATTTTGAAAGCTGCTGATGCTAATTCTCATAGCAAGAGACGTAGCAGACCCTAAAATTATCAGGAACGAGGCACAGAACTGCTAAGAAAGAAGAGAATCTTGTGTCACACTCAGAATTGCCAGAGGATTATTCAGGTTTTCTGTCTCTGTCTCAGTCTCTGTCTCTGTCTTTCCCTCCCTCCTCCTTTCTCAATACCTGCTATAACTGGCACAGATTTTTCTTCTGTAAACTCCTAATAGGGCAACTTTCCATGATCTAGGCAGAGGGTGTTTGGCAGTTCCACTTAGTTTAAAAAACAAACACAGCCTCCTGCCTCAGATGCACGTATTTGGACCTGAAAGGACAGCAACATGACATATATAAACAAACATTCATCCATAAGCACTCTAATTTGCAGCTGAAGGGAAAGCTGTGGGAATAAACCACAACATAATAAAACCTAACAGACAATAACGTTAAAAGGAAAACGGCACAGGCCCGCCTCCTGCCAGGGAACCGGCTATTTCCTGAGGATCAAGCGGCTGGGAGGCGGCAAGCACAGGTGTCCTGTCCACGCTGTGGGATCGGATCTCGGCCAGGCACCAGCCGGCTGGGCTGGAGTCCTGGCTGTCACCGTCTCCGCCACCACCACGGACTCCCCTTCCTCCACCTTTACCACCCAGAGCTCCTCCCCACCATTTCGGAGGCTTCCACGCAATCCCCAGGTCAGAAGTGCCCCTTTGGGAAAACGAGCTAGGGAAGAAACTCACCACAGTGCTGGCTTCTGAGTCGGGGACGAGGAGCGTGGGCTCCAGGGTGGCAGGAGACTTGCTGTGTGCCCGTTTTTCGCTTTGAATTTTGTACCATGAGCAAGTATTGCCTAATCTTAAAATTGTAGAGAAACGGAACCTGAACCTGAGAAAGATGAAGAGTGACTTGCCCGTTCTTGGACCTGTCTTATTTACTCTCTCCTTGCCACACTGACTTTCTCCCCTTGTGCTTTTCCTAAAGGAACAATGAGCCTTTCTCCCGGGGACAGACTCTACTGCAGATCTTGTTATTTCTCCTTGGAAACTTTAACTTGTTGTTTATAGCACTCTGTTTCTTTACAAATGGACTCCTCCCTTGTGTGTGTGTGTGTGTGTCTGTGTGTCTGTGATGGGTGACTAGCTGGAGGTGGTGAAGGACCCCTGTAGGAAGGGAGGGAAGGAACCAGAGAGATGACAGGGAGAGAATGGGGAGGGGCCACTCATCATTGGAAAAGTTGTGGCAGGAGAATTCAACCTGAAAGCTTATACATTTAGGGTTGAGTTTTAGGATAAATTCAAGTTAATGTGAAAGTTAGGGCCTCCAGAGCTCTGCCTCCCATCCATCACTCAAAACCCTATTGGCACAGAAAGTTATATATGCACCCAAAATGGCAAGAGCCTCGATTCGGTTCCTACATAGCTGCAGCTGCCAATAAAAAGCCTGAATCTTGCCTCTCTTCTTAGATAGCTGCTTCTCTTGCCTTAAAATCTTTCTAAGCAGAAGCCATATTTAATATTGCAAATAACTACTCCCATGGTTTATCGGTCAGGGTCCCCCTTGCAAAGTCCAGAATCCATTCCAGCTAGTGTCAGCAGAAAGGGCCTTAGTACATGGTATTAAATGGCTCACAAATTAGCAGAGACAGGCTCTAGGTTGGTCCTTTCCAGGTTTGGCTCAACACTGCTCTGCAGAGCTGGGTCACCAGCAGAACTGTGGCTTCCACCACCAGGAAGCTCTCTGCCAAAGCAGGAAGCTACTCCAGAACCACAACACCCCTGCCGCCCTCAGGAAGCCACCATGGTCAGGAAGCCCCTGCATCTGCTACAGCCTGAACCACCCGAGTGGACACTAGAACCCACACCAGGAAACAGCTGACCTGCCATAGCTTTCAACACACAGAGCCAGCGATGAGACCCAGCGAAACTAAACGTGCGTGACCACACCTCCAGCGAAAAGAACAGAAGCAAGGGCTGTGTCTCACTCCTGCCTTCCAAACCCCATGCATCTGAATGGCTGAACGGAGCTCACTTCCAGAACCCCAGCTGCAAGGTTGGTGTCTGAGAAATACAGTTTTCATTTCCCAGCCTCTGCAGTATAGAAAGCATTCTAGAAGGCGGTTGGAATAAATGTCAAACATCAGTACACTGTGTCTGCTACACTTCAAACAGTTACAATGCTGAAAACATGGCTTTTTGGAAAAAGCTTATTTACAAACTAAACACAAGAGAAAATAGTTTCTTTTGAACCAAAAATAAATGTGCATTCTGAAGTGGACAAATTCGTAAAGCAGGATTGTCCCAACAAGAATTTATAGGTATTGAGGTCAACACACAAAGAAGCCGGGGATGGGAAGTCTTTCATTTCCTCTATCCAAGCAATAGAGGAATCAGCAAAGGCCAATATACCTTAACTGTTTATGTGATATCTGGAGCATGGTAAACAGTACATTATTAGAAGATAGAGCAGAAGGGCAAATAGCAGCTGATTTCACCTAGTAATGGCACAGGAACTGGTGTGGGCTCTCCTGTTGTGAAGGCTAGAACTGAGAAAGGAAACTAGTACATCATCAATGGAATGGGTTAAAGATGTAAAGTGGTCACGGTGGGAACTGGGTCTGCATACAGGAGTAGTGGAATCAACATGCCTCCAACAAGATCAGAGGGCCTGCTGATAGGAGAGAAATACATGTTGTATTTCTTTTCCATTGTCACTTGAGAAGCCATCTGAGGACAACTTGGGCATGAGTGGGAGTACCTCCCTGGGCCACTGCTGGAAGGCAGAGCAGGAAGTACCACTCAAGAGTCGGAACTAGGACAAAGTTGTTTTTGCTGCAGGAAAAAAGCAGCTTAAAAAAAGAATTTCTGAGAACCCAAAATCCAATGACCCAAGAGACTACAATACACACACTGTCCCAAGACTTTCAGAAGCTGGAAGACCACTTATAAAGAAAAGCATAACCTATAACCAAATAACAGAGGCCACAGATTGTGGAAGGAGGTAGATAGAGCAAAAAGACACAGCAGAGATTATCCTGTAGGGAACCCTTACAAAGCCTCGCGCAATTTATGATGGAAAGTCAGGGGTCCAACTGAGAACGAGAGAGTGAAACAGGTAGCTGAGTTGCGATGGCCACGCAGAGTGCAGTTCCCTGATGTCACAGCATAAAGTTAAATCGCATCGTGCCTTGAGGGGAAGCAGAGTCAACCGCTCTAAAGCTTTGAGTTACTGACGACCTTCAGCATAGACATTAACTTGTCTTAGTCTTTTCATTTATTTACTTTTTTAATAGATTTTTTTAAAAGTATCTACTATGTGTAAGGTAATATGAAAACCATAGGTATGGTACTTTAGGGGGGGTTATTGCTTTATGAGGGCCAAATAGAAATGAAAAAGCAATTACACTGTAATGTGGTAACTGCTAAAAAAAAAAAAGGAGAGCACAGAGGGTTATGCAGGAAACCCACCCAAACTCGGAGTGGGAGAAAGGCAGAGAAAGCTGCGGGGGGAGGAGGCACGAGTCAGCCAGGCAGACAGCGGAGGGGGCTAGAGCAGGAGGAGAAAGTATTTCAGGAAGAAGGAATAGTGAGTGAAAAGCCTCAGAGTGGCGAGAGAGTGTAGCACATTCAAGAATTTATAGTAATTCTGGATGTTTGAAATGTGGAATTTGAAGTAGGAGTGGCAAGAAATGAGGCCGTGAAGCGAGCATGGACCAGCCCATAAAGGACCTGAAGACTCACATGAAAGAGCTTGGGTTGTATGTTAGGGTGATGGGAAACTATTGGAAGAGTTCTACGCTGGGGTGTGATGCCATGTGATTTTTTTTTTTTTTTTTAATGAGATTTTTTTTTTTTTTTTGGCTGTGTTGGATCTTCGTTTCTGTGTGAGGGCTTTCTCTAGTTGCGGCGAGCAGGGGCCACTCTTCATCGCGGTGCGCGGGTGTCTCACTGTCTCGGTCTCTCTTGTTGCGGGGCACAGGCTCCAGACGTGCAGGCTCAGTAGTTGTGGCTCACGGGCCCAGTTGCTCCGCGGCATGTGGGATCTTCCCAGACCAGGGCTCGAACCCGTGTCCCCTGCATTGGCAGGCGGATTCTCAACCACTGCACCACCAGGGAAGCCCCCATGTGAGTTTAGGATGATCAGAGCGACAGCAGTGTAGAGAACAGACTGGAGTAGGGGCGAGGTTGAGAAAGAGAAACCCATCAGATGTGGCTGCAGTCACATAGAGGTGACAATGTGGCCTGAGCTGGGGCGATAGTGAAAGGCAGAAAAATGGGCATATTCTAGAGAACCACACACCTGGAAAGGGCTCTTAACTCTGCCTAGCAATCCTGGTAAGCTTGATCTCTCTCTCCAAGACAGCTATCACAAGTTTCTTCTCTCCTCTAAACTCCAGCTCCTTTCCTCTGCCTCTGAGCTATCTCCCATTTAACTGAGAAAATAGAAGCCATTAGAAAGGATTTCTCTTTTCCTCGCCATCACACCTACCTGCTCCTGTGCCCATCTTCCCCTTCTCTGCTTTTGAACCCTCCTCCTATCACAAGCCAACTCTGTCCCAACCGTGACATCCTATGCTGGCCACCTTCTCAAGGACTCTGATCCTTCGGACTTCTTATCTTCCACATCACTGGTGCCTCATTCCTTCCCTCTCCCTCTCCCTCTTTCCTCCACCATCTGGCTTTGCCTCTCTCTCCAAGCTTCCGTGGGTCTGTTCTACTCCTTACGCCTACATTTCAGCCACACTGGCTCCAAACACTCCAAGCTCCTTCCTACCTGAAGGGCCTGTGTAAAAGCTGCTCCACCTACTTGGAAAAGATCTTGCCATTTGTACTGGGTTGAATCATGTCTCCCCCAAAATTCATGTCCACCCAGAATTTCAGGATGTGAACTTATTTGGAAATAGGACCTTCGTAGATATAATTAATTAAGATTAAGTCATACTGGGTAAAAGTGGGCCCTAAATCCAATGACTGGTGTTCTTATAAGAAGAGGAGAGGACATATAAAGATACAGACACAGAGGGAAGGGGACCATGTGAAGATGGAGGCAGATGTTGGAGTGGTGTGTCTACAAGCCAAGGACTGTGGGTAACCATAGCAACCAGGAAGGGGCAACGAAAAATCCTTCCCTAGAACCTTTGGAGGGAGCATGGCCCTGCTGATACCTTGGTTTCTGACCTCTAGCCTCGAGAACTGTGAGAGATAAAACTCTGTTGTTTGCAGCCTCCCAATTTGTGGTCCTTCGCTATGGTGCCATTCTCACATGACCCATCCCTTCTTAGCCCTGTGCCTTCCCTAGGGGGTTCTTCCCTGGCCACCTTATCTAAGAGTTTCTCTCATATTTTTCTTCTTTGCTGAAACAAGTTCATTTTCTTTATAGTCCTTATCATGAGAGGATGTCATATGTGTCTTGGCTTATTTTTGTCTATATTGTCTATTTCTCACACTAAACTCTAAGCTCCAAGAGGGCAGGGATCACATCTGATTGTTTACCTCTCTAATACTGGCCTAAAACCTGGTAAGTATTCAGTAGATATTTGGTAAATGAGTGAAATAATAAATAAAGGAAGGAAGGAATGAGGTTCTTAGAAGTTGGAGTGGACAGGATTCATGACTGGTTAGATGCGAAGGGAAGGGGGCTGGAGTGGTCAGGGATTCCAGGTTCCCACTCAAGTCCTTGGTGGATTCAGCTGCCCTTCACTGAACTGCAGAGCATTGGAGGAAGAGCAAGTTTGGAGAAAGGTACTGAGTTCGATTTTGGAGTTTTGAGTCTGAGGTGTCTGTGGGTCATTCAAAAGTAGAGGTCAACTAACTGGCATCCCTGTTTCTGCCTTCCCACCTCCCCCAGCCTGTCTGTAACACAGCAGGCCAGGGGAGCCTTTAAAAACATGAACAGATGACATCCCTGCTCTGCTTACCACCTTCCAGTAGCTCTCACATACTATTTATTTTACTGGTTTATTCTTTCTCTGACTTCTCTGACTCTAGCAAGATATTTGTTCCATGAGGGCAGGGCTTTCTATCTGTTTTGTTTACTACGTATATCCAGTACCTACAACAATGTCTGGGGACTTCCCTGGTGGTGAAGTGGTTGGGAGTCCGCCTGCCAGTGCAGGGGACATGGGTTTGAGCCCTGGTCTGGGAGGATCCCACGTGCCACAGAGCAACTGAGCCTGTGCGCCACGACTACTGAGCCTGCGCTCTAGAGCCCGCGAGCCACAACTACTGAGCCTGCGTGCCATGGCTGCTGAAGCCTGTGCGCCTGGGACCCGTGCTCCACAACAAGAGAAGCCCCCTCTCACTGCAACTAGAGAAAGCCCTCGTGCAGCGACGGAGACCCAACACAGCCAAAAATGAATAATAAATAAATTAATTTAAAAAACAAAAACAAAAAAAAAAACAATGTCTGGCAGGTAGGAGGTACCCAATAAAATGTTGGATAAAGGAATAAGATTCCATTAGGACTCTGGGTTATGGGTCTGGCACTCAAGGAGTGAATTCTGGGCTGAAGATGAGGATTGGAAGCCATTGACAGATGATAGATTAGATAGGTAGGTAGAGAAAGCTCCTGGAGTGGATGTGATCTCCCATGGGCGGGACATAAAGTGGAAGAGAAAGTGGGTTAGGACCAAGCCCCAAGAAACATGAACCTTTAAGAGAAGGGCAGAGAAAGTGGTATCCTCAAAGGAGACTAGGAGGCAACAGCCGGTGTGGTATCAAACAACCAAGGCTAGAGAGCATTCCACAGAGGCAGTGATCCACAGTCAAATACGACAGAGAGGAAGCAGACAAAGAATGGCAGCTTCATGAGATGGTACCGGTGACAATCCAATTTCAGTGTGGAGGAATGAGTTGGAGGGAGGATATGCAGACAGGAAATTTAGCAGCTGGTATCGACAAATCTCCAAGAAATCAGACTGAGGAGAGACTGGATGATTACTGGGGTCAATATGGAGGTTTTCATTTAATGATTGGAGAGAGTAGAGCCAGCTTCAATGCTGATGAGAAGGAATAAGCAAAAAGAACAGTTTGTGGACATAGCTGAGGGCCTGAAGTGCCTGTTCTACAGCAGTGAGAATGGGCTGCAGAACAGGTAAAGAAAAGGGACAAGTCCTTCCGTGAAGGAGGGGTCAAAGAAAGGTGGGGCAGCAGCTTACAATGGCAAGAATTTGTTTCTCTCTCACAGTCTGTAATTAGATTGAAGATTGGCCGATCTAAGTTGGAGCTGGCCCTTGGCTCCAGGCTGTTCAAAGTATCTCTCATTTTCTGGGACCAGCAGAGCATGTTCTTACTGCAATGGCAGAAGCCAGTGGAGAAAACCCAACCATACAAGCACATCTCTAGCCTCTGCTGACATTCCATATGCTATCATCCCATCAGTGAAGGAAAGTCACTTGGCCAAGCTCAAAATCAAGAGTTGGGGAAAGGGGGCTTCCCTGGTGACGCAGTGGTTGAGAATCTGCCTGCCAATGCAGGGGACATGGGTTCGAGCCCTGGTCTGGGAAGATCCCACATGTCACGGAGCAACTGGGCCCGTGAGCCACAATTACTGAGCCTGAGCATCTGGAGCCTGTGCTCCGCAACAAGAGAGGCCGCGACAGTGAGAGGCCCGCGCACCGCGATGAAGAGTGGCCCCCACTTGCCGCAACTAGAGAAAGCCCTCGCACAGAAACGAAGATCCAGCACAGCCATAAATAAATAAAATAAATAATTAAAAAAAAAAATTCTTTAAAAAAAAAAAAAGTTGGGGAAAGTATACTTTGCCAGCTTGAGGCCATAGCAAGGCTGTGAATGTGTAATTCTATTATGGGGGTGGGAGCAGGCGAAGGATTGAGGATGATATTATCATTTCTATTTATTTTTATTTTTTGGCCACACAGCTTGCAGGATCTTAGTTCCCCGACCAGGGATTGAACCCACACCCTCAGCAGTGAGAGCACAGAGTCCTAACCACTGGACCACCAGGGAATTCCCGATATTATCATTTTAATTACTATTGCCTCATCTAGGCTGTATGTGGTACAATTGCTGTAGCTCCCAACCAGCCTCCCCACTTCTGATTAATCCTTTAAGGCATCAGATTCATCCTTCTCACATGCCATTATCATGGTGTCACTCCTCTTTCCAAGCCCTGCCTATAAGATAAAGTCCAAAGTCCCTGGCCAGGTATCCAAAGCCTCCCAACCCAACTTGTACAGTGTATTCCCCTCACTCTCCAAGATGTATGCTCCACTCGGGCCCGTTTAATACTACGCACCCTCCCCCAAACACTTCCTTTCTTAACCACTTCACCACTTATCTAAAGTTTCCTTATCCAAGGTCTAGCTTCCATGAATTCATCCCAAACTCCTCCAGCCCCTCTTCTGAACTCCTATAAGTAAACGTCAACTGAGTTTATACTACCCTTTTAAAACTTAATTATTTAGGAACTTAAATATAGTGACTTAAATTATGAATATGTTTTGTTTACATATTTGTTAAACAAATATTTGTTCTTTTCAGCCTCCATTTGTCAACCAACTAATATTGTGACTGGCCTCCTACCAGGAGCTGAATGCTTATTGGAAACCTGGCAGAGTCCTGCCCCTCAGGAGTCTCCAGTGGAGTACAAAAACAGGGCAACGGGTAATTGCAATGCAACAAATGCTCCCCTGGGGGGGAGCATGGAGAGTCCGTAGGAGGGCACTATCCCAATTTAGAGGAAATGGGAGGCTTTCCAGAGGAAGGTGAGATAGATCTGGATGATCAGGGGCTAACTAAGTCTAAGAGAGGGTGAGGTGGTCCAGGCTGAGAGAACAGCACGGGTAAAGGCACGAAGGCTTGAAGGAAGGCAGTGTGTTTAGGGAATAAGGTCTGTGTGATTCCTAAGTAGGAGTGAGGGCTGAAGTAACAGGGAGACAGCGTGGAATGCTGGGTTGAGGCCATCTGCTGAAGGATTTTGTGTGCCACCTGCAGGAATTTGAACTTTATCGGGGAGTGGGGACGAGATGAGGCCAGAGAAACATATGGGGTGGACGGGCCTCCCCTTTATGTTTCTTCTCAGGGTTACGCATGGCAGTGTTTGCCCTCCAAACGGCAGCCAAGGGCTGAACATACAGCGAGAGCCCCGTGCCATCCTAGAGCCTGCTTCCCCTCTTAGCATGTCTCAGCCCTAAACTGAAAGGGGGATCTTTGAGATGATTTAGCAGCTTCCCATTGCCAGACAGTCCCCGGATCCTCTGTCCTAACCGCCTCCCAGGATGATGAGCAGTGGGGCCCCATTCTGGGGTGGGGCTGCATCAACACCCGCACGGCCCTCTTCACTCCTGCCCGTGGCAGCCAGGGAGTGGACTGTCCTTTTAGGACCTGTTAACATAGGCTTGATCTTCAATTTATCCCTAATTTAGAGGCAGGGAAATGTATTTCATCTCCCTCCATCTTTTCAAAGTGTTTTCAGGCACCGTCCATAGGAGCCTCGGCTGCTTGGCAGAGAGGTCCCTTTGGAAGCTTTGGCGCCCTCCGAGGCTGGCGGTAATTGGAAGCCCCCATCACAGGGTCACCTCTCAACATGGCTCTGTGTGTTCTGGAGTTTGATAAATACCAGCATCACAACGTTGTTTCCTTTGTTAACTCATTCGTATGCTGTCACCCTTCCTCTCATCGTTCCATGCAGGTGTGCACGGTTCATTCACAATGTTGTCCCACTGCGCCCGGGCCCTTCATGCCCTGGCCCTGTGCTTGATAAGGTGGACATTGCCTTCCTCCCTCTCATCTGCCAGAGACAGAAGCAGGACCTGCCCCCCAGCACCCACGGTTCCATGGTGCCCACTTAGGAATGCCCCACTCAATACTGCTTTCTGGCTACAGCCCCTTCCTTTGCCTTCAGAGACTGGCAGAAAGCTTCCCACATAGCTCTCTACCTACACATTCAGAATGACACGTGTAATTTTATTGTAACCTGAGATGTTTCTAGAGGAGGTCAGTGAACCACACTGAGCCTTCGAACATTCCTCACTAAGTCTTTTGCCCAACACACCTTTACATCTTACCGCCGTAACCTGTTTGCTTTCTTGAGATGACCGCGCACCTCCCTGGTTATGAGGATGGAGCGGGGCCTGCCGGCTCCAGCCTCCAGTTTGCGTCTCTAGGCACTTCTTCCAGGAGCGCTAGCCCTGGGTGAGGAGCTGGCGTGTGGCATGTGGTCAGGAGTGTGAGCTCTGAGCCCAGGGGACTTGTGATGCCACCCTCCCTTCTCATTTACCAGCTACGGGAGTCTCTGTCTGAGTTGAAGCCACCAGCAGGTGGTAGGAATTCTGTTCTTCCAAAGCCCTAAGTTTGAATACCAACTCTGCCATCTTCTGGTTGAACAATCTTACCCAAATTCCTGAACTTCCCTGAGCCTCTTTTGCTACCCTGTAGAATGGGCACACTACTTACATGGAAAGATACATTGGAAATACACATGGGAGTTAATACTACAATATCCATTTCATCCCTCTACCATTAGGTAGTGGCAACATTACCATCTGGAGAAACAGGGAAGCTACCAGAAGTCATCCTATAACTACAAGGAGAGTTCTGACGCTGTGGACTACAATCGGCAAGACTGAATGAACCCAAATTCTTTAGGAAAATATTTATAATGGTTGTTTCAATTGTTGTCTCTCCAACAGACTGTAGGCTTCTCTAAGATAGGGACTTTGATAGGTCTGGCACATAGGTAGTATCAGTCCTCAAACTTCATTCTTCTTGAATATTGTGTTGACTCTTCTGGGTCTTTTGCCTTTCTTTATAAAGTTTCTAATCAGCTTGTTAATATTCACTTGCTGGGATTTTGATAGGAATTACATTAAATCCATATAGATCAAGTTGGGAAGAATTGACTTCTTAACAACATTGAGTCTTCCTAGCCGTGAGCACTGAATACCTCTCAATTTACTTAGATCTTCTGTGATTTCTTTCATCAGAGTATTTTGTTTTCATCATATAGATCTTGCACACATTTGTTAAATGTATACCTAAATATTTCATTTTTATGTGTTAATGCAAAGATTGTTAATGTTATGTAGTAGGCAATAGGAAGTCAAAGAAGTGGCTAATAATGTACAATAATGTAAAAGCCATGCAGAGCCTGAGTTGGCACCACTTGCTCTTTGTAATAGCCTGGAAGGGCCCCCAAAGTAGCCTGGTGCTTTATCTTTACAAACACATGTCAGAGGAGTAATAATGTACATTATTTTTAAGGAGATTGTTCTACTAACAGTGTGAAAGATGGATTATATTTAAGTAAAATTAGAGGTAAGAAGACCAGTCAGGAGAATTTTTTTCAATGTGTACAAGTGGAAGCAAAGACCTAAGAGAAGTAAGTAAAGGCAGAAGGTATAGGAAATGTTAAATCTGACTCAAGAAATAAGGCGAATAATAAGGATGCTCTTTCTCTGAGAAAGCCAAGCAGACAGATGTTGCAACAGCCTTGACGACTATTCACCTACACCACTCTGCCCAGGGAAGTGGTATTTAAAGACCAAAAATGGCAGTGTTAGCTGTCTACTCCAGCATCCATTAATCCCCTGCCCTTTTTCCTGCCTAACACAATCCCAATTTTGCTCAGGAATCCTCCTTCCCCAACTGGCCAAGAACTACAGGGTTGGCCTGCTTGGTCTATGGGTGTCCCTATCCCCCTTGCCAGGACTGAATCAGAAATGGGCAAGTGGGCCAATTCTGGCCAGTGGGACAAATAGGGATGTCTGCTGAATGGGGTGGGGACAGCAGCAATAAAAAAAATTTCCTCCATCCTAAGTGAAAGCCACAGGAAGAAATGGTCTCCTGCCTTGCTCTGGAGGTTGTCCTGAATTTGTGACTCCTAGAGCTACTGTATCCAAACTGCTATCAGCCTGAGGATGGAGCCAACAGTGAAGGTGGTATAGCACAGGGAAAGCACTGTTGAGCTGCTGAATCAAAGAAACCACATTTCTTTATTGGTTAAGCCAGTATAAGTTGGGATTTCTGAGACTTGCATCTGAAAGCATCATCTCTGTTACACCTGACCTTATTCAGCAACTAAGCTAAAGAAAGCTCACCTGCTACCCACCCACCCCTCTGAGGATGCTAATTTCTTTTCTAGTGTCAGGTTAGATCATACCCCTAGAGTAAGGACTTTGCCTGCTTGTTTACTGCTCTACCCTCCACATCTAGAACCTGACATTTAGTAGGAACTTAATAAACATCTAATATGTCAGTGAATGAATGAAACACTGAAGAGCTAAAATTTGAATCACATTTGTCTGGCTACTCCCCACCCCACACTCTGTTTTCTCCCATTAAAACTTACCATTATTGAGTTGTGAATGTTGTATGCCTTTGACAAGTGACAAAGATTATAGCAAGAAATAGCTATATCAGAATAGCCTCTGCATTTGCTATATGAAAAGACAGTCAAACACACTTGTATGCTGTTTTCAGAGTTCCTATACAAAGTCTTCTACAAGAAAATTAATGCCAGAAAAAAAGCATACCTCTCTTGGAGAATTGTTCTACTTCTTTCCAGTAGGTTGTATGGATGATCTAATTGAATGTCCTTTTTCACCCTGGCTGCCAGGAAGCTCAGAGCCTAATCTGATGCTAAATCACAGTAACTCTATTACACTTCACAGTCAATGCTTGCTTCTTCTTCCTTTCCATGGCTTTGCTTTTCTAATTTTAGTTGAATGACCTTATTGTGTTTGCCTTTATTGTAAGTTGCTTCAAATCCTTTTCAGAAAGAGGTGCGTATTTAAAAAAAAAAAATTAACAACTCAATTCTAAAAAGCCATGCAGAGCCTGAGTTGGCACCACTTGCTCTTTGTAATAGCCTGGAAGGGCCCCCAAAGTAGCCTGGTGCTTTATCTTTACAAACACATGTCAGCCAGAGCAGCGGTGCTCACCGGAGATCTCCCGAGACAAGGGCAAAAATCACCCGTCATTTTCTACTGAATGGGTGTCTGGAGGACCATTCAGTCTCCTAGTGGCTGGATTTGGTGGGGCGGATTAATGTGGAGAGCCCTTGGAAAAATCAGCATCGCCCCTGCCTAAACCAGCTATTGTTCCAGAGGTGAGTGTTCTGTCTAGTTTTGGAGATAGAATCTCTTTCCTGCCTGGCCCCCAGCCCCTCCGGCTTTGCAGGCAGAGTCCCGTGTCCTTCCCCTTCCCTGCGCACCCCCTCTCCCGACTCTGGACCTCAGGTCTCTCCAGCCAGCCCTCTGTGCCAACTGGCAGAGGGTGCTCTTGTATAGCAGATCTGAATCCCTCCCCACCAATGAGCTCCCGATGCCTTCCCGCTCCAGCCAGGCTGTCTCCACCAGCTGGAGGCCCTGGAACCCTCACGTGGGGCAAATTGCTGTTTTTCTTTCCAAAGACTGGCCTAGGCCATGCCCCCAAACACGGCTGAGCTGGCCTCTTTCCCCTTCAGGCTTGTGTGCCCCTCCCTGAGCTCCAATTTCCCCACAGGTGGAACAGAATGAAGCTAAATATGGGAGGACATAGTTTGATTTGTGATATCGAAGTTGAGTCAGGAGAGAGAGAGAGAGAGAGAGAGAGAGAGCACTCTCTGAGCTCTGCGATAATAGATTTTGGGATTTAATTGGAAATTTAGTAAATCTGCTAAAACATTTAGTGGTTTAAATTTTTCCTGTTCTGCAAAGAAACAAAGGCTTCTGGTTTACCCTGTGTCTTTCAACAAGTTTAATTTCATTTGTAGATTACGGATGGAAGTAGCATTTCCACTCCATTGCATACTGGGCCTTAAGAAGACAAAAACCTTCATTGTTTGCAGCCCTCGGAATTTTTTTTCAGACATTAAGCTGTAGGTGGCGTTCTTTATACCTGACATCAGAGCACTTTTGTCAGGCGTTTAGTTGACAGGATTTACTGCAAGCCCATCCTAGGTGTGTGAAGCAGAGAAAACAAGAAAATATTTCGTTCGGGTGGGCAGACAGAGGAGTGCACAGGCCCATCAGCCTGACTGGGTAACCGCTGCTTTTCAAACTGTGTAATTAAAGATCTTTAGAGTTCTTTGAAGGGAATTAATTAGTAGAGAAAGGCTGTTTTGTTTACAGTCTTTATCATCAACATAATCAAAAGCTAGCCTTGATATTGGTGGCAAATTGGACTGAATTCTCCCGAAGCGAAAAATGCTTCCTGCAGAGCTGTTGTTTTTGGAGGTTTGTCCCATCTGTGTGTTAGCTTGCCATCGGGTGGAGGGGAGAGGCCGGTGGGGAAATAGAGCACTGTGTCTGGGGCGGGATTGCCAAAACACCCGTGGCCCATGTAGAGGCCCCATCACCAATCCCCACGTGTGCGTGGTGTGTTGGGAGGTTGCGGTTAGTGTTTAGGTTCACCTGTCTGGATGCTTTGTCCATGGGTAGCTGTGTTTTCAGGTCTGGGAAGCCCTAAAGAAATCATCTGGTAATGTGTCACAGCGGATCTCACTGTACTGGCCTGATGGCATCAGTGCTTCCTAATCAGCGCTGACATCTGGGTCCCACTCAGACCTACTGAAGAACCTCCTGGGATAGGAATCAGGAATCTGTGTTACTAACTCACTACCCAGGTGCTTCTGATATGCAGCCGGGTCTGAAATGTAGAACTACTGACTCATGCCCATGTCCTTTTGGTGAAAGGACATGGGCATGAGGTGGGGAGAAGAGCAGGGGTACCAGGGAAACAACCTTGAGATTACCAGAGAAGGCTGGTCACAGGGTATTATGACCATAGCCTCTGAGTATAGACTAAAGCTGCTGAGAGGCGGGTCACCCTTCGCAAAGTGCAAGCAAACCCTCACCGTGAAGGATTCTCCTATAAACCTAGCCTGAACAATAGGGGTCGTTCTCCAAACCAAGAGAGGCTGGGGGCAGCTTCGGCCCCATTGCTCCTCTTCCCCCAAGAATCCCATTTCATGTTCTAAAGGACCAGCATCTTAGGGGAGGGAGCTGAGTTGGTCATATGTTTATCCGAGTGAGAAGCAGGTCTCAGTAGAATCTAGGTTTTATAGGCCCAGTTTCATCTGATTACCTTATGATCGTATTCCAGATCCTATCTTGTCTTGGTCATTACAAGAGTTCAAAGACTTCCTCGGTTGACCAAATTGTCTTTACCTGGCCACCTCTGTAATCCATACCCACCAGTCCTATCCCTTTACTTTAGTTTCATTTTCAATGAAAAGTTCCTATTGTAGAAATAATACAAGTCTGTTGTTAAGAAGAACTTTCTTAAACAAGAGAGGTGCTCAAAGTGGGGAGGGAAAGCTCTCCCTGCCATCTCACACTTCAGAGAGAATCCCTGTCAAAGGTGTCAACAACCTCATGTTCCAGATGTGGACACGAGGGTCCAGAGAGGTGAAGTCAGTGATTCTGTGGCAAAGCAGGAACAGGGGCCCCTGACCTCTCCGCCCAATGCTCTTCCCACCTATTCCTCTTTGAAGGAGGCCTCTTCCAGCACCCCAAGCTGTCGGAAACTTTTCAGTGCTATTGACAAGGAGATGACTTACTCATTTCTCACGAATCAGTAAAGGTGATCAACACACTTCTCTGGAAGCCTGAAGCCACACCTCAAAACCGATTCTTCGGGATTACAGGAAACATATCCTGTGGCTGATTTCTCTTCCACGGCTCTGGCCTTTATACCCATCACTTTCTCATCACAAGGCTTCACTTTTCTGAACCAGGTTCCCAGAGGTTACAGATTCTCAACTAGGAAAGCAGAACTGAGCATGCTTCATCCCTGATGGCCAGCTGGGGCCCAAAAGCAGAGCACCTGCAGCCATGCTGAAAGATGCCGTGGGGAAAGCAGAGAGGATAAGGCAGGTGGAGTTAATGTCCCCTAGCAGAGCCCACTATGCTTTTCTAAGAGTTCTCCAAAGGGATTTTTCACTTTTTCCCAACATTCCTGGGGACTCGAGCCTCCCCAGGGTTGTCATATCTTTGTACAACACACAATCTGGTGAAGGGGTCGTGAGTGGAGAATTAAATATTCTTGATTCCCAAGTCCTGGGGGGCATCCAGGCGCAGTTTGGTTACAGTGAGAGTCTTTCAACAACACTAGAAGAGTGGAGGTTTATGCTTCAGGATGTGTTTTGTTTTGTTTAACAGACCCGGTGAACAGTCACGCTCAGCCCAGTCCTCAGTACTTGCGGAGTCATAATACAACAATAATGAGTTTCATTACATTAACTCACGTATTAAGAATCAAGCATGTGCCAGGCACTAGGCTAGCTGCTTCACATAAATTATCTCATTTAATCAACTCAAGCAGAGGGAGTTATGATCACTTCATTTATAGATGATGAAATTGAGACTCAGAAAAGGTACCCAAGGTCACACAGCCAGTTGACAAAAGAGTCAAGTTTCCAGTCCAGGTTGATTTCATCGCAAAGCCGGGTAGTTTATGAATATAAAGGCAGGCCTGGTGTCAGATCTCAGCCTCTACCTCCCACACCCTGAGACGAAGCTCATGGGGGAAGGCAAGGTTGGCTAAAGTGAGGACGGGTTTCCCACCCTGCACCCCGAGTGGATGCTGAGACAAGTCCACCTGTCGTGTTGGGAAGAACTTCGGGGCCACCATGTTACCTGAAAACATGACAACTGCAGACTCAGCTGAGGCTAGGAATTGGTTATTCTGCCTTGTTGATTTATTTATTTTACATTTAATCCCCTTTTTCCCTAGAAAAATAATCTCCACCTCTTTTGAAGCCCTTTACCAATAGTTCTGTTGACTGCAGTTATGTATGCTGAGCACAGCAATTGATAAAGAAATAAAGGCTTCTGTCAGATCTCAGGGTGGAGGGAAGCCAAGGGGGCACTAATCAGCGAGGGAGACCTGGCCAGCTCGGAAGTAATTTTCAGGCTAGCCAAGAGCCCAGAGTGGTGGGGTTTTTTTTCCTTTCCTTTTTTTTTTTTTTTTTCTTCTTTTACCATTTTAAATCCATGTCAGCAGAGTCAGGTTCTTGGTGCACCCCTCTGAGAAACTTCTTGTTTTTCAGCTTAGTCTGAATCTCCCCTGTATTGGCCATGCCGTTATTGAAAGAGACCTCAATTTTAATTCTCTTCTCTTCTGTGGGCCCCTCCTTCTTTCCCTCCTCCCCAAATGTTTTAGCATCTGTTAATCCCAGTTGGAAACCTTAGCAGATAAAAGTCGTGTTCTGTGTAGATTGCTTCCAGAACAAATAAAGGGTGGTAGATAATTTAGCATTTGGTTTCAAGAGGGCTTAGGGTAGGGGCTGCAGAGGACACCACCTCTTCCTCATAAGACATCCAGTAAAAGCAAAAGTAAAGTTAATTCCCAAGCTCAGATGGAATGCATGTAGATCAGGTTCATTTCCAGGACGGCCGCTGCCTGCGTTTAGGTGATATTAGAAGCCACCATGACAGCAAAGTAGTTCTATGCATAGCGGCTTAGTGAACACTCTGAGAACTAGTTTTTAGTGAAGCTATCAGGTTGAAAAATACCAAGTCACAAAGTTTTAATGAAACTAAATGTGGATCAACGTATCATAAAGAGCATCCAGGACGACTTAAAAGATCCACGGGTGGAAATTAGAATGGATCTTCAGGATTTATTTGGCAAAGCCCGTCTATTTTGACCTTTTTTCCATTTCATATTAAGGCTACTCAAAGTGTGTTTTGTTTGGCTAAGGCTGGAGGAGTTCAGCAGCTACGGGGGCTGTTACACTGATGCCGCCACTGAAGTTTAGCGGCATTAATTGACTGATAAGGGTCCGGGCATCAAACAGCAGAGAGAAAGGCCATCGGAGATTTTCTTGCTTTATTTCTCTCTGCACTTCATTTACATCTTAAGCCATATTGGTGATCCAGATTTGAATAAAGCCACAGCTTAAGCAGTGATTAGATCTCAATAGCTTGGATTTTCTATGAAATTGCGGCATTTTTACTAGATGTATTTAGAAATACTGGTGAAAACTGACACCTTGGGTAACTTTATCATTTAAAATGGAGCTTCGGGTGGATAAAAAAAACCCAGCTAAGATGTGGGTATTAGTCGCCAGGCCTTTGACTCAAGCAGTGTCAGAGGTTAGAATTAGACAAAAGCCAAGCTCAGCACGACTTGGGCAGGAA
Organism: Balaenoptera borealis; assembly: GCF_965194805.1. Lineage (NCBI taxonomy): Eukaryota > Metazoa > Chordata > Mammalia > Artiodactyla > Balaenopteridae > Balaenoptera > Balaenoptera borealis. Next base: position 43,746,354 of record NC_138866.1, on the reverse strand, counting down.
AGAATGCAGATAAGTCAACCCACCACCTTCCCCACCAGCCTACTCTCCCCCCAAATGTTAATCGAAGCAGTGATCCCATAACCTGAAGAAAAATAAGGAAGCCAAAAGGAATATATAATGCAACAAGAAGCTTTTTTTATTCTGAGATTTTTTTTTTTTTAATCATGAAGCAATATTTTTAACTCTGAGGTTAACCTGCTAATCCTTAAGCTGGTGATATGACAGTGTCAAATGTGATGGGATTTTTGTGATTCTCATTATTGTTATGTATTGTTCTTTCCCTGGTATTCCATATTAATATTTATAAATGCCCTTTTTATAGAACCAAGAGGACCAAAACCCATTATTAAATTTTTAAAATGGACAAACCTCGCATCCAATATAGTTGATTACAATTTAGAACAAAAAGGATTTCAGTAGTAATCCACTTCTTGTTTCTCGTTGTTGATCTGTGTAGACAGCAGAGCTACTGACGTTATTTTTTTTTTAAACTACTGTTTGCACAAAGTAACAACCAAATGACAGAGAATAACAGAATATTGATTGTGTTCCACAAGAAGGAGATGAAAGGCACCATGAGCAGGTAAGAGGGCATAATGGAAAAAAGGTGTGCGTTTAAAATGCTAAGTCACCCACCAAGAGCAAGGGCAAAATGAAAGAATCGATTAAAATTTTTAAAAGAGGGGTTGTTCATTCAGTTGTTTTCAAGTGCCTCATTTTACTTCACAAGTGGCCTCTGGAGGGTTCGGTAGGCATCCATGTGTGTGAAAGAGGAACTCTTGTAATAAAGAGAGGCAAATCAATCATGCCATGGCCTAACCATAGACAACAGTCAAAACTCACAACTAATCTACCCAGTCCCTTCTCCTTTCAGCACCACTGGACGATGCAATCAAACATCCTTTGGAGTCAGAAGGAAGAAAAAGTCCCCACCCAGCTCAGGGTAGACTATGCTCCCAGCACTAGGCAGCCAAGAATAGTCTTCAGTCCCAGAGAGGAATATTCATGGAAGGAAGATATTTCATGGCCGACTGGCCCCACCACTCCCTCTGCATTTAAAAGGACCTAAATAACTCAGCATAATTAGCCGGAGTGTGTAGGACTAATTGGTTGTGGTTTGGGGGAGGGGTGGGGGTGGTGGCTGGGTGGCCTGGTTTTGTAGAAGAACAATCAAGAAAGAGAAAAGGTAGCATCTCTGCTCATGAGGCCGAGAATCCGAAGCAATTATGACAAATTATTAGAAACGTCTCAACTCTTCTTAGCCTTTTGGAGAGAAGGTGTTTTCATGGGGGATATTTTTATTCTTGTTTATAAAAATCATTTTTTCCCAATTCAGTGTCCAAAGCCTGGGCTTCAGAATCAAACCTAAGTGTGAGTCCTGGATCTTCCTCTTCAAGCTGTGTGATCTTGGGCAAGTTACTTTGTCAAGCTTTCTTGATTATAAAATTGGGATATGGGGAAGGATAAATTAGGAGATTGGGATTAGCAGATACAAACTACTATATATAAAACACAAAACAACAAGGACCTACTGTATAGCACAGGGAACTATATTCAATATCCAGTAATAAACTATTTATAATGGAAAAGAATATGAAAAAGAATATATATATGTATAACTGAATCACTTTGCTGTATACCAGAAACTAACACAACATTGTAAATTAACTATACTTCAATTAAAAAAAAATGGGGAAATGGACACCTACTTCATGCTGTTGTGGTGAGGATTAAACATGAAGATGCATGTTATATGGGGCCTGGCACAGAGTGCAAGCATGCAAGAAACGGCGGCTCTAATTAATAAATCTATGACTTTGGAGATTTGAAACTCTGTTTCTTGTGGATGATTTTCTCTCTTTTATCCTCTTCTGGTTTAGGAATTACAACCCATGCATATGGATCTCTGTAGGTTTGCACATGCGAAAAATAGACCACGTGGGATATTGTGGAGGCCCAGGCTGCTTGAAGAATTCCAGGCTATATTTGGCCTTCTGGGATAAAACACTTGGGCATTTATTTTTACTTGCAGTTTTTTATTTTTTAATTTTTTTTTATTGGAATATAGTTGATTTACAATGTTGTGTTAGTTTCTGCTGTACAGCAAAGTGAATCAGTTATACATATACATATATCCACTTTTTTTAGATTCTATTCCCGTATAGGTCATTACAGAGTATTGAGAAGAGTTCCCTGTGCTATTTTATTTATTTATTTATTTATTTATTTATTTATTTATTTATTTATTTATTTATTTATTTATTTATTTATGGCTGTGTTGGGTCTTCGTTGCTGCGCGTGGGCTTTCTGTAGTTGCGGCGAGCGGGGGCTACTCTTCGTTGCGGTGCACGGGCTTCTCATTGCAGTGGCTTCTCTTGTTGCGGAGCATGGGGTCTAGGTGCGCGGGCTTCAGTAGTTGTGGCACACGGGCTCAGTAGTTGTGGCTCACGGGCTCTAGAGCGCAGGCTCAGTAGTTGTGGCGCACGGGCCTAGCTGCTCCGCGGTATGTGGGATCTTCCCAGACCAGGGCTCGAACCCATGTCCCCTGCATTGGCAGGTGGATTCTTAACCACTGCGCCACCAGGGAAGCCCGGGCATTTATTCTTAAACACAACTATGGTATTTTCCAACACCAATAAGGAAAGAAGAGTCAGAACTGATGCCTAGTGGTTCTGACAGTTATTTTATTACAGCGCAGGGTTCCAGCCACAGAGCTGGTGTGTTAGCTCCCAGCTGAGGAATATTGTATGTTCAAAGCAGCAATCGTGTAACTCAATTCCAATGAAACCCAAGTTTGATGAAGCAATGAGAAGGCTATTCATTACCACCAATCTTTGTAGAAACTGGCCTCGCCTTCTGGGGAAACATGTCTTATGTTTCAAGTATGTGCAATGGCCTGGGTTTGCAATGTGGCATTAGTTCAAAAAATATGCTGAGGATTCAAGCTTCTCAGACCTCTCAAAGACTTGTCAGCCTACCTCTTCTTGAAGTCCCTGAGTCCTGAGTAAAGTGGCAGAGATTTGCTTTGGGTGCTTTTCTCTTCCTTTTCACAAGAGACCCCAGGCTTCTCTCCATGCTCTCCTCAGGCAGTTGGTGACCTGAGTTGGCCTCCTGGGTCTTCCCTCTCCACCATCAAACTGTTCTCCTCCCACTGACTTATCAAAATTTACTGCCCTCTACTCTGTTTCCTCAGGACCCTGAATGAGCAAGCCGGCGCTCTTGATAAATGCTTGATCATAGCTGAATACATGTATTCAGTGACTGGCACTAACCTAAAGTAATAATGACTTATTTCCCCTCAGATAACATTTCCTTTTTGCCAGACAGCTTTTGTGCCCTTTCTCATATAGACTAAGGGCACCTTTTCGCTCCAGTGGCTACTGTGGCACACCTGCACCCAGCTGCTGCCCGACAGTCCCTTTCCTCAGCTGTGCCTCCTTTCTCCCGCTTTCTGCCCAGGTCTCCTCTCCCTCCCTGACTGTGGGGACCAGCTTGGCCACTTTAATACAACCACGCACAGATCTGGAGTGTGAGGGAGCTGGCACTCCCCAGAGCAAATTTTGACCAATGGAGATAAGAGCCAGTGGGTAAAACTCCCCTCTCACCTGTCCTCCACACGGTTCTTCTGAAACTCCCCCGGGGGACTGATCTCACTTACCCACAGTGATAACCAGCTCCCTAATGCAACCCTGGATTGGCTTTCCCCCACTCCAGATTCCTAAGTTCACATCTCAAAATAAACAACCTGCACATAAGCCCTTATCTCAGACTCTCCTTTTTGGGAGAACACAAGGTAAGGCATCCCTTCTAATAGAGGACTTCTCAAGAAGGCTCGCTCCCTTAACCTAAGACAGTACATCTCCATAGTGGAATTTCTGTTCTGTGGGATATATGTTCGGGTAGTGCTCTTCCCCGGAGCCCCCAGAGCTACCAAGGCATAATCTCCCATAGCTTTTGTCATGTTAGATTATCACACCTGTTTGTTTACCTCCTCAGTATACCGAATTCAGGGACAGTGTCTCTTCTTTCTGTATCCATGTGCCTAGCCGATTGACTGGCATGCGGTAGATACTTAATAAACATATGTTTGATGGATGGATGAACGAATGAATGAATGAGTGAATGTAAGAGAACCACAGCTGTCCCATGTCACATATGGTAGTTAACTATTTACATAAACCTTATCTACATCCTCCCACATACAAATATAGTACAATATAAAAATAGTAGAACAGAATTAAGTTAAATTTTAGGGGAAGAAAAAAGAAATATAAACTCTCATGGATAATCCCTCCCACACACAAAGAACAATTTTGTCATTGCACACACCCCTTCAATGGCGTCCCTCCCTTGTCACTTCTTGCTCTTACTACTGACGAGCCAGTCCCATTTTGGTCCCTTTCTGGGTGACCCTTTAGGTATAATTTGGATCTGCATAGATTTACCTTCAGAGATTCCTTGAGGGGATTTGTAAGAGAGTCTTCTATCAAGAATATGAGGTCTTTGTCTACGGCCATACCACCCTGAACGCACCCGATCTCTTCTGATCTTGGAAGAATATCAGGTCTTTCCCTTGTGCTCCTGCAGGAACTCTCTGTCTACAGGCCCTTGTGGAGCATTCTGGAAGAGCCTTCCAACTCCAGTTTGATGAATTCCAGATGGTCAGTAGTTCACATGATGACACAGTCCTCATCGGGGACTTCCTAAATGATCCAGCTGCCCAAGCCAAACACCCGCTGCTCCCCTTCTCGAACGTACACCTGTATCTCGAGATAAGTAATCATACACTGACCTCAGACTTGCCCAGGACCCATTAAAGTTGTGGTATTTAGTGTATCTGCCAATACCAGGATGAGGAACAACAGTAACAATCAAACTACCACCCACTTTCCCCGGACTAGCCTTGGAGCGGGGTTTTAAGACTCCTGTTGGGACACAGTTGGTCTGCAGTCGACCCAGGATGGTCTACTCAGCACAGCTGACTGCTTCCATGCTGCTATCAGATGTCTTTTATCTTTTGTGAATGATTGGAAGTTTTAAACCTCACTTCCCTCACCTCACCTCCTTCTTTCCCCTCTGCACCTGTTTTTACCTCATTTGGTCCCAGACAAAGATGACTTATAAATATATTTAGTGTTTTGCCAGAAAAAAAAAAAAAAAAAAGACTATCAGGTCCTTTCTATGAGGCTTTAAGAACACTCACAACTGGAATGAAAACGCACATATTTTACCTGGACTTCCCACAATAAAAGACAAAGCCATCTTGGGAAGTTGGTACAAGAAGAGAAATTCATCTTACAAGGCATTCCAGGGTGCAAACAAGCTCTGTTCAGATTCCCTTACCTTCCATCTGAAACATCCCGTGCAACTGTGAGATCTTTCTCTGAAACCCATATGTTCCATTTGGGGAGATGCTGACCTAGCAAGTCGGGAAGCAGGGTCTCTATGGGAGAATATATCTCCAGGGCTGAGCACCTGCTCTGTGGCCAGTAAGACTCAGCATCTCTGTGCCATCCCCGCAGCTGGTAGATAGACATATTCTCTCACTGGCTTAAGCGGAGTTTAAGACTTAATTACAATAAAGCATTTGGAACAACTGCAGGTCTGGACAACATCTTACTTTAAATTTAGTTTCCCACTAAATGAGAAATTGAGCTTTTAGCAGTGTTTTTCCTATAAGAGTAATAGTTGCAGTGAACTGAAGTAAGTTTAATCTTGCCTTGCTAATAGCCATGATTTATCAGTTACGATGTTTTTGGTTGCAAGTAACAGAAAGTCCAAATCAAACCAATCTGAACAATAAAGAGATTTATTATCTCATATAACGGGGAAAAAAAGTGATATGGTGAGTTCCAAGACTGGTTGATTCTGGGAATTCCCTGGCGGTCCAGTGGTTAGGACTGCTGTGGGCCCGGGTTCCATCCCTGGTAGGGGAACTAAGATCCCACAAGCTGCGTGGTGCGTTCAAAAAAAAAAAAAAGACTGCAGCTTAAAGATGTCATCTAGGACCCAAGTTCTCTCTACTCTGCCATCTTAAGTGTTAGCCCCACCTTTGCACTGTGAGTGAGATAGCTGTAGCAGTCCGTCCCAGGCTTCACACCCAGACCCAAAATCCAGAGGAAAAAGAGAAATTACCACTTCGTGTGTGTGTGTGTGTGTGTGTGTGTGTGTGTGTGTATTTAGAAGAGAGGAAACATTTCCTTAAAGTACCCCATCAGACTTTATCTCACATCTCATATCTAGAATAGGATCATAGCGTAAGCTAAATTATGCTCTAGTAAGAAATAATCCCCAAACCTCAGTGGTCTCACACAGCAGTTTTTTTCTTTCTTCATGAAAAGTCTGCTGTGAGTCCAGAGACTTTCCAGGGTAGAGATCTCTATGAGTTGGCTCAGAAATCTTGTAGCGGGCTTCCCTGGTGGCGCAGTGGTTGAGAATCTGCCTGCTAATGCAGGGGACACGGGTTCGAGCCCTGGTCTGGGAAGATCCCACATGCCGCGGAGCAACTAGGCCCATGAGCCACAATTACTGAGCCTGCGCGTCTGGAGCCTGTGCTCAGCAACAAGAGAGGCCGCGATAGTGAGAGGCCCGCGCACCGCGATGAAGAGTGGCCCCCACTTGCCGCAACTAGAGAAAGCCCTCGCACAGAAACGAAGACCCAACACAGCCATATTTAAATAAATAAATTAATTAAAACTAAAATAAAAAAAAAATCTTGTAGGATCTGCATCCCCAAATATTCTTCCACACTCATTGTGGCAGAGGAATAGAGTGGTAGAGGGTCTTGTGCAATAACCCAATGCTGAATCCTGGAGCGATACTTGTCACTTTCATTCATGGCCCACTAGTCATATGGCCCCATCCAGACGCAAGTGGATGAGAAGCGTGATCTTCTTACGTCCTAGGGAAGGAAAGTAGAAACAGATATGGAGGGCGCCGGAAAGCCTCCACCACTGTGCCCAGTCCTGACCAACTGCTTGCAAAACTGGTGGGAGTAGAGCAGTGGAATAAGATTAGGCTAATCTAAGGTGGGATGGATGTTGGGGAGTAAATTACAGATCTACTACAGGTAATTTGAAGATTAAGAAGACAACAAACATAAGCCTTTTAGACTCTTGGAAGATGACACAGAGCTCAGAGAGCAGTTCCTTCTGGATTGCTCATGTATTGATTACCCAATCACTGATTTGATCATCAGAGAAAAGGAGAAGAATGACAATTCCAGTTACACGTGTTAGAATCTTACCTAAACACACCACTACCTAAACAACTTGAATTTGGAGATACAGATGTTTTTTACATCAGGATTCATTTGCACACCACAATAGAATATTTGATGGCCCATACCATGCTTTTTGACCCTGCAGAGCTATCCCTATTAAATTAAAACTCAATTAAATCTCTAGCAATCACACTCAATCCCGGATATCAGTAAGAAGCTGGTGGGCAACTTTTGGAAGCTCTTTTTTCCTATAATATCAAACAGAGGACACTATAAAACTGTTCTTCATGTCCTCTCAGTTTCTCAAAATGGGACTTGGACTCCTCTCTAATAGCATCTGTCACTTTTTTAAAAACTTCTTTCAGTCCTCTCGCCCATCCAATGACCAGCTGCGTAAAAATTCCCCAGAGAATTGTAAAACCATGCACAAACAGGTAAAAGTAAATAAATAAATATAAATAGAAGCAGCTCAAGTCTGGAGATTCAGCTAGAGGAGCTGTAGTATGTGGCTTGGGAATCTGCATTTTTAAAAAGGCTCTCAAGTAATCGGATGTGCTGCCAGGTCTCACATCACAGCTGTCTGTCAACAGGTAAAGAGCTCCCTATTGACAGTTTTTTTCTTCACTTGGTTAGTTTATTTAACAAATCATGGTTCTCTTTACCTTATTAGGGCAACAAAGTAATGTTTATTGAGCTAAATAGAATGATAAATCCAGTTGGCAGTCACTTTATTGTGTCCAAGTTTAGTTCTTTTGTTTCTTAACGCTTTTCTGATGCGCTGGATGAGGATGTCTCTAAAGGAAGCACAGATGTTTCTTTCTGATTTGACTCTTTATAGAATAAATTTTAATGTAATTGAGCCCAGCTTTAATATAGCTTTCTCTCATTATAAGCAGAAGTGCTCGAAAGTGTTCATTGCTTGCGCCTTACAAGAAACCTTGCTTCCAACTTTGTACCTTAGTTTCTTCATCTGTAAAGTAGAGATAGCAATAGCATCTATTGCAAAGGGTTGTTAAAAATTAAGCAAAACAGAACAGAGAACCTAGAAACAGACTCACACAAATACACCCAACTGAATTTTGACAAAGGTTAAAAAGAAATTCAATACAGGAAAATAGCCTTTTCAAGGTTGCTGGTGCTAGAGGAATTGGATGTCCATAGGGAATGAGGGGGAAGAAAGACTTCAGTGTCACATCTTATATAAAAATGAACTCAAAATGTATCATGGTCTTAAATGTAAAATGGAAACTATAAAACTTTTAGAAACAAACATAGGAGAAAGTCTAGGGCTAGGCAAGGAGTTCTTATACTTGACACCAAAAGCATGATCCATAAAAGGGAAAATTAATAAATTGGACTTCATCAAAATTTAAAAGTCTGCTCTGCAAAAGACCCTGCTAAGATGATGAAAAAAAAACAAGCTACAGAGTGGAAGAAAATATTGCAAATCATATATTCAATAAAGGACCAGTATCTAGAACATGTAAAACTCAAAAACACAAACCTCAACAGTAAAAAAGAATAAAATAAAACCGAAAACAAACAACAATCCAATAGAAAATGGGCAAAAGACATGAAGAGATGCTTTAGCAAAGATGATATACAAATAAATGAGCACATGAAAAGACGTTCAACAGCATTGGGGAAATGCAAAAAAAACTACAATGAAATATCAGTACACACCTATCAGAAAGACTAAAATAAAAATAGTGAGGGGGGGAAGGTGGTTGAAAAAAAAAAAAAAAATAGTGAGGGACTTCCCTGGTGGTCCAGTGGTAAAGAATCTGCCTTCCAATGCAGGGGACACAGGTTCGATCCCTGGTCAGGGAACTAAGATCCCACATGCCACAGGGAAACTAAGCCCAGGTGCCACAACTACTGAGCCTGTGCGCCTCAACTAGAGAGCCCACACGCCCTGGAGCCCGTGTGCCACAGTAGAGAAAGAAAAACCCGTACACCACAACTAGAGAGAAGCCCGTGTGCTGCAGTGAAGAGACCATGCCACAACGAAAGATCCCGCATGGCGCAACAAAGATCCCGTGTGCCACAACTAAGACCTGACACAGTCAAAAATAAAAATAAATAAGTAAATAAATAAATAAAAAATAAATATAAAAAATAAATAAAAATAGTGACAACACCAAATGCTGGTAAGGATGTGGAAAAACTGGATTGCTCATGTATTGCTGGTAGGAATGTAAAACAGCTTGGCAATTGCCTAAGAAACTAAACACATAACTATCATACAACCCAATAATTGCAACCCTGGGTATTTTCCCCAGAGAAATGAAGACACACAAACTTATACACAAATGTTCAAAATAACTTTCTTCATATTAGCCCCAAACTGGAAACAACCCAGATTGTCCTTCAAGAGGTGAATGGTTAAACAAACTTGGAGCATCGTACCATGGAATACAACTCAGCAATAAAGAGGAATGAACTTCTGATGCATGAGACAACCTAGATGAATCTCTAGACAACTATGCTGAGTGGGGGATAAAAAACCACAAGAGAGTACATGCTGTATAATTCCATTATGTAATAATCTTGAAATAACAAATTTATAGAACTGGAAATCAGATTAGTGGCTGTCAAGCGTTAAGGAGGGATGGGGGTGAGAGTGAAGTAGGTGTGAATAAAAGGACAACATGAGGGATCCTGGGGTGATGGAAATATTGTATATCTCGACTGTGTCCCTGTCAGTATCCTGATTCTGACATTGTTCTGTAGTTCTGCAAGACATCACCACTGGAAAAGACCCTCTTCTTATTTCCCACAATTGCGTGTGCATCTACAGCTACCCCAAACTAAAAAGTTTAAAATCATTAAATGAGTTAATATCCACGACAGACACCTGGTAAGCCTAGTAATACATTTTAGCTATTATTGATTGAACTTTCCTGCAATTACTTAATACAACTTCTGTTTTGTCCCCCTTGTCCCTTCTGAAATACCATGAGGCAACGTGGCACAGCAGTAAGGCAGTGCTAGCTGGGAGTCAGACTCAAGTTCTAATCATAACTCTGACACTTATGACTCAGCTGTGTGACATTGGGCAAGATAAAATCTTTCTTGAGCCTTATTTTCTTCATCAGTAAAATGAGGATAATAATTCCCCCCTGTCCTCATCACAGGGCTTTTGGGTTTGTTTGTTTGCTTGTTTAAGAATCAAATAGATGATGTACAGGGGGTAAGAAAAAAAGCTTTGAAAACTGTTAAGTGCTATAGGAATGCTACACATTCAACATACATTTATTAAATACCTCTTACTCATCTACTACTGCTACTACTAATAAATATGACCATTTACTCGCTTGAAACCCTTGTTGGAATTTGGCATGCAAATTTCCCGTGTTGCTCATTTGCATTGGAAAAAAGGGAAAGAGGTGGGAGGCCTTTTGAAGCCATTTGAAAATTGAGCTCAGGGGGGATGAATTCTTATCACTGGGCTCAAGGTATAATTGATTTTCTACACAATGGCTCACAGGTGCTACATTTAACACCCTGAGTAGTAGGAGGATGGAAATGTATCCCAAGGTGCAGCTTTTACTTAAAATATCTACATAGTCAGCCTCTTCACTCTGGGGAAAGCTGAGAAGCCTGGGGGACTGGGGTACCCCACCTTCCCACCACTTATCTAAGTGTGCTGATGGAGGCACCTGCTCCTTACTTCTCATCCCACTGGGCGAATTGGGCTTTGGGTTTCTTGTTTTCAGTGGCCAGCTGCCAAAAGCACCTCTTTTCAGACCAGGATCACAAGGTTAGAGAAGAACACAGGGCAAGCCCACCATGAAATACATATTAATATTATAACAGCCCTTTCAGAATTCACTGTTGCTATGTCAACAAAGCAGCTGGGGAAATTGGGTCTTTGGGAAATTGGGAAATGAGGTCGGCTTTGGCAACATGGCAAATGCTTCCTTCTCTCAGAACAATTGCTCTGTGACACCAGCCAACCTTTTTCTACCTACCCTTTCTCCTTCTTATTTATAGGAAAATTGAGCAGCAAAACAATGGCCCTTAAGGTTTGGGATTAGGGCACGTCTGCGTCATGCAAGAAGCACTAGAAACAAAATTATACCCCTCCCTGCCTTTTCACCAGTTTGTATCAGTTTCTCACTCCCAATCTGGACTCCAATGGACTGAAAATGGATTCTGTAACCAGCTCTGCAACTTTAAATGAATTACTGACTTCATCTCAGTCTTAATTACTACCTCTTGTGAAATTAAGGTATATTTGCAGGATCAGCTACATAATTTCGGGGGCCCAATACAAGATGAAAATGCAGGGCCCCTTATTCAAAAATTAAGAATTTCAAGATGAAATTCTAAAGAGCCTAAAACCAAGATCAGTGCCTTCCTAAGCATGGGGACCTGTGCAAATGCCCAGGTCTCACATTCATGAAGCCAGCCCGGTATACGAGTTATGAGTCTAGATTTACAAATGAGAGAAGCCAAGTCATACTCATTCTGAAGGCAAAGATAATTTAGTGGATGTTTACTGTGGTATCGTGGAACCAAGGGAGAGCTGAACAACTAAGGGGCCCAAGGGACACCTCTAGGGCTCTGTTCTCTCATCTCTGCTCTCCTCAGAGTAACAGCTCCATCCTACCCTGATGATAAAGCAGAGCCCAGACAGCTCATGAGTTTTCCTTCTCACAGTTTCAGCCACCAGGATGTGCTCTTGGTCTAAATGCGGAATCTTGGTTAGGGCCGCTCTGGCTCACCTTAGGTCAGGTGCCCACACTAGATCAATCAACCCTGGATGGAGGGCCCAGGTGAATTTCAGAATACTGGTGGAAGCCCAACAGATAATCCCACAGCTTCCCTACAAATTGTCAGAACAGAGATAACAGATTTTATCTCAACACTACTGGGGATCTGTTGGTAGCAGCTGCCTACAGGGAGGTGTAGATGCCTGGGGCTACACGGGACTGTCACGAGGGCAGGCCATCATGCACATCTGCCAAGAAAAGTGATGGCCCAGGTGACTGCATTTGCCATCCGTGGACTAGATTCTGTGAGCTCCAAGTTTTCTTACAGCCCTAACATTCTATGAGTATTTCCTCTCGCGCTCGTGCTCATCCCCAATTCAACTTTTAGGAAGGCTTCACATGTAGGGACAATTTATTTCATTCAACAGATGTTGGTGAAATGTGATTAAATCTTTTAAAAATAAATGGATGTATTTGAAATACACAAGAGAAATGCTCAGGCTTAAGCAATTCTGAAGCGAATCCTTTGGTAAATTTAAATTGAAATGAATATCTTAGCTCCTTAGCTAAGATAGAGAGACTGAGGGTCCGACTTGGAAAGACAACCACTGAGGAAGAAGGTGATGGTAGCTTGTAGAAAAACACACCAATAGGCTTCAATCTATCCCAATCCCACCTAAGCAACAAGGGAGGATTCTCCTTCATCTGTACATCCTTGGGTGGCTTGCCTCCTTCAAGGATGCCTAAGTGTTTATTCTAGCATAAGTCCACTTTAAGAGCATTTTTCCTTTTGGGGGACGGGGTGGGGCAAATACCAGTGACAGGGCTTTAGACCTGCACTGTCCAATACAGTAGCTGCTAGCCACTAGCACTTGAGAGGTGGATTGAATTGAAACAGGCTGTATGTGTAAAATACACACTGGGTTTTGAAGATTCCATATAAAAAAAGAATGTAAAATATCTCAATAATTTTATTGATTGATTACAGGCATACCTTGGAGTTTGGTTCCAGACCACGCAATAAAGCAAATATGGCTATAAAGCAAATCACATGAATTTTTTGGGTTTCCCAGGGTATATAAAAATTATGTTTATACTGTAGTGTAGTCTATGAAGTGTGCAATTGCATTATATCTTTAAAAACAATGTACATAACTTAATTAAAAATAGTTTACTGCTGGGGCTTCCCTGGTGGCGCAGTGGTTGAGAATCTGCCTGCCAATGCAGGGGACACGGGTTCGAGCCCTGGTCTGGGAGGATCCCGCATGCCGCGGAGCGACTGGGCCCGTGAGCCACAATTGCTGAGCCTGCGTGTCTGGAGCCTGTGCTCCGCAACAAGAGAGGCCGCGATGGTGAGAGGCCCGCGCACCGCGATGAAGAGTGGTCCCCACTTGCCGCAACCGGAGAAAGCCCTCGCACAGAAACGAAGACTCAACACAGTCATAAATAAATAAATAAAAGAACGTGAATTTCTTTAAAAAAAAAAAAAAAAAGTTTACTGCTAAAAAAATGCTAACCATCATCTGAGCCTTCAGTGAGTCTTAGTAGTAACATCAAAGATCACTGATCACAGATTACCATAATAAATATAATTAAAAAGTTTGAAATACTGCGAGAATTACCAAATGGGACACAGAGACACAAAGTGAGCCAGTGGTGTCGGAAAAATGGCACTAATAGACTTTCTCAACGCCAGGTTGCCACAAACCTTCAATTTGTAAAAAATACAATATCTGCAAAGCACAAGAAAGTTAGACGTGCCTGTATATGTTGAAGTAATTTCTTCATATATTGCGTCAAGTAAAATATATTAATTTCACTTGTTTCTTTTTTACTTTTTAATGTAGTTACTAGAAAACTTAAAGTAACTCATGTGGCTTGCATTATATTTCTATTAGACAGAGCTGCTCTAGACTCCATTGTCCAGTGGTGTCCTGGGTCTGGCCATGATGTCTCATTGATTAAAGCTTTGCCAAAGCAGAAGATGAGAGTAGGTCAATTAAGGGAGACTAGATAAAGGGCAGAGGTAAAATAAGGGGAGAAGTGAAGATTTTTTTTCCACTTCAGGGCTATGCTGACAACAGGGTCTGAAAGAAACTTGTAGAACTGTAAAAGTGGAAGCTGCAGCTTGACATCTGTGCTATAATATCACCCATACAGTTAATCTACCCTGTCGTGGAGGATTCAAGTCAGCTGCAAATACTTAAGATACCTCCCATCAGGAGCTGGGTCTGTGTCTCTCTCTCTCTCTCTCTCTCTCACACACACACACACACACACACACACACACACCCTGTGAGTCTGAGCAGGCTCTATGACTGCTCCACCAGCTCTGGGTCCAGGCTTTAGTAGGACTGAAAGTCTCTGCTGCCTTCCTCTAGAGCCTTGAGCCATTATGGAAAAAGTTCCATTCCCTCTCTGGGGAGTGGAGACTACCTGGAGGAGAGGAAACCAGTTGAGCCTAGCCTGCCCCTGTCTACACTGAGATGACAGGATGCAAAGGGAAACCATCTTGGATCCTCCTGACCAGACCAGCTACCAGCTGATACCACCAAGCACCCCCCTTGACACCACGTGGAACAAAAGAATTGCCCAGCAGAACCCTGCCCAAATTCCTGACCCAAGGGTTTATAATAAAAATAAAATTGGTTGAAGATACTAAGAGTTGAGTAGTTTATGATGCAGCATTAGTCAATTGAAAAGGAAACAGTAGAGAGTAAGGAATACGAAGGCCAATTTATACAGTCTTGAATTCAAGGCTAAGGAGTTAGATTTTATTACAGAGGCAGTAGAGAGCTACTCAATGTTTTGAACAGGGAGTAATTTAATCAGAGGTGTGCTTTAGAAACATTACTTAACAGCTTTGTGAAAAATGGATTGGAGAAAGGAGAGATTAGGAGTGAGAAGGCCAATTAGAGCATCCAAAATCCAACATCTCCGATGAAAGTAAATTGCCAGAATCCAGGGTAGTAACACTTCCTGTGTTTCTCAACTGGGATGACATCGAGTCTGGGGGATATTTGGGAAAGTCTAGATCTGTTTCTGATTGTCACAGTGACTGGAGGGCATTACTGGCATTTGGTGGGCAGGGATCAAGAATGCTAAATGATCTGCAATGCATAGGACAGTCCCACAGAATGAAGAAGTATTCTACCCACCACGCCCTGTTGAATAATACTAGTAGATAGAAGACTCTACATGGGGTAGAGTCAATAGAACTCAGCAAGTGATTGAATGAAGGTGGAGCAAAGGGGGAGACAGGAGTCAATGACCATGCTGAGGTTTCTAGATTTCATGACCGGTATCATAAAGAGTTGGAAATTCAGGAAGAAGAACAGGCTTGGGTGGAAGCTATAGAGTCTGAGGTGCTCGTGAGGCCTCCAGATGGAGGTATCTCACCAGCAGAAGGATGGAAGTCAGGACACACTCAGAAAAGAGGCCATGGGGTGGAGGTGTTGTAAAGCCAGAAGCCCACTGTCCCGTTTATGCTTTCCATCACTCTTCAGGGTCTGCGTACCCCCTGCTTTAGGTCTTATGTAAGGCTCATGGCTCCCTGCTCTAGCAGACCCCCCTCTGGCCTGGGGACAGCCATCAGCATTTAGAGACCATCTAGCCTGAGAAAGGTGATTTGGGGCAGGGAGGATGCTGGGCCAAAGAGCAGCAGCCTTGGTCTACAACAAACTCTGCTCTTCACCCACCATGCGGACGCAGCCAAGCAGCTGACCTTCTGTAAAACAGCAGCATTGAACCACTGGATGTGCCATGAAGATCGTGTAAATCTAAACTGGACTGGGGACCACGGCTCCAGGGAAGGACCCTCATTATGAGGGTCCTCCTGCATGAGGGGGAAGGGTTCTCACAGAACCACGGGGGGTTCTCTAAAATGACAAGCCAGTGCTCCCCCAAAGGAAGGAAAGGGGGTTTCCATGGACACTCAGGTTCAGATGATGGACAACATAAGCTTCCCTCTCTCTCTCCTCCTTGATTCTGTTCTAACCTAAGGCCTGTCTTCTGCTCATCTTGCACCTGCTCTTCTCTTCGGGACTGGCGAGACGCAGCTCTCCCTGTTCCACTAGGTGCCCACAACAGACCTGAGCCTGCCCATTGCTTCAGTACCTTCCCTTCCCTCTCCCTCCAGGCAGGTGCCATAAGACTTGTTTCCTGTGCGAGAAATAAAAGCAGAATGTGGAAATGGACCATCCGTTGTCAATTCTGAGGTGCATTATATAGCAAGGAGATTTGGGGACCCAGAGCAGCTAAGTGACACCTTTGGTCCCCGGGGCGGTATTTGAAAGTGACGTCACCCCCAATACCCAATTAAAATTCACACCCTTTAACCTCCACAATCATCTGAGATCCATATCATTCAGTTTGATTCCGGTAAGATGCCTCGATATTCTAAATTATTTATCAGCCTGGCACAGCAAATAAACATTTGTGAAATTCATTTCAAAAGATGTTAACACTGGTGAAACCCACGTGCCCCCAGAGGGATTATACAAATTTCCATGTCAAATATTTTGAGGCAAAGTACTCGTAGAGAAACAGTGTTTTTTTGTGTTGTGATGCCTTTCATTTCCATAAACTAGATTACTTTCTGAAATTACTTTCACACAGAGAACAGCTTCTATTGAATTCCAGTCAGTGAACTCCTCCGAGTGTGAGGTGAATAAAATATCTCGGGGCGCTGGGGCTTCCTTGATGCATATGCACCCGTGTTGTGCAAGGAGGGCAAACCCAGTTGAGATGTTGTCTTTAGAAAGCTCATGTACTCAGATCTGCTGTCTAATGGTAATTGCTAAACAACCAATTCATTTAGAGCCTAACAAGGGAGCTCTGGGGCTTTCTCTTCCCCACCATCTCTCCCACCTGGCTAACAATGACTCCAGCTCTGTTGTTAACTGGAGATTTGCTGGCAGGCAGCTGCTTGCTACAGCAAGGTTCTTCAACAGTCAAGTTTTATCTGCTTCTTGCAAACACTGATTCTGCCAAAAAAATTCGCACAAAAAAAATCTGATCCGAGCAAACATTGTCCTATTGTCCTAGTTCTGTCAAGGCCATAAAATTAAAACAGACTTAGTTTCCTTAAAGGGAAGAAAAAAGAGAAAAAGTAGTTGAAGGCCCAAGTACAAGAAAGTTGCTGGGTTAAATGTAGCTTGAAACAAACAGGTGTTTCCTATAGGTGTGGGTTCTGAGCTGCCGCATGATGACAATGTGGTGATTCCTATCTGGGTGGGGACAAAGGGGACAATCTCTCCTTAGATAAAGCCACTAGAAGGTCTTATCTGCCAGGGCTAGGAGGGGGAGTTCCCGGATCTGGGGTAGACATTTCTTAGCAAATCTAACCTTGACCAACTTTAAAATGACCAGCTGATTAGCATATGAGGATAATTGGAACCAGGGTGTGGCCCTGAAAACAGCAGCAGCCCTGGCGCTCTCACAAGAGAGCGGGGGAGAACAAAACGGTGTTGCCTAGGACAGGCAAGGCTTGTGCTTTTGTTTTTGTTTTTTTCCAGAAAGCAGTGGTGAAGAGAGCAGCTTCCAGCTTGACTCCTCGGGGTGAGGAGGAAGCCAGTGGAGGGTGTAATCCAAGGAGCCAGCTGATCTGATTTGCTTTTTTAACAAGATCACTCGGGCTGCTGAGTTAAGAGTAGACCAAAGGAAGAAAGAATAGAAGGCTGTTGGAATAGCCAAAGCAAGACGGGATGATGGCTTAGACCAGAGTGGTAGCAGAGGAAATGGTGGGAAAAGATTCTGGATTTATTTGAAGGTGAACCAATGCTTTCAGGGTGTTAGAATAAAGGAAGAGTAAAAGATGACCTCAAATTTGTTGTCCTGAGCAGCTGGGAAAATGAAGTTGCCATTTACTTAGATGGAGAAGGCTGCAGATGGAAACCAGGATTTGGGCATACAGTTGTCATCTTGAGATGTTTATTAGACTTCCCAGTGGAAAGGTCAGATGGGCAGAGAGGGTGATCTACATGGAATATAAATTTGAGTTATCTATTTATAGATGCATTTAAAAGCCTTGAAACTGGATGAGATCACCAAAGAGGTGAATGTAAAGGCAAGAAAAAGTCCTGGGACACTTCAACCTTAGGCAAATTTGTAGCCTATCAAAATGTAATACAAATGCATAACCAGCTAACTTTGTATAGAAAAAATTAACTATCTGGTCACTTAATGGACCCTGGAGGATTGAACCACAGGATGTGTATTATAAAGGAGACAAGGCAAGGTCACAAGGAAATGGTGACATCTAAGGGGCTGGAAGGGACGGTGGTGATATCTACTGTCTTCAGAGCAGAATCGCCCAGGAAGTAGAGGATGTAGCAAGGGTCACAGTGCAGGTGAGGAAGATGGGGTGTGCTGGGAGTGTTGAAGGAGAACATAAAGAGACAAACAGGCTGATGCCCAAGGAACAAGGCTTCTTTGGGAGTTTTGCTTGGTCTCCTCATTCCTCCTCTCTCTGTTTCACTGCCCTCACTCCCAGCGTTCCATGCAGTGCAGGTGCCCATTCGTGTGCCCACACGCACCCCCGCACGTTCTCTTCTCCTCCAGGAAAGAGACTGGCGACACAATGCACTCTGCTGGAGACACGCCTGACACTGAATGGACAGATGCTCAAGAGCCACCCCCTGCTTTCATTCTCCATCCCCTCCCCCTGCTTCATGTTTCTTCATCTCCTCGCCACTGCCCAACATCTCATCACGTGTCTGTTTACTGCCTTCTCAACCATCAGGTTAGAGACTCCATGAGGAAGAGACTTTATTTTGTCACCACTGTATCTTTAGTGCCAGGAACTGTGCCTAGCACATAGTAGGTGCTCAAGGAAGTTCTGTATTGATTAAATGGATGACGTGCTGAAAGGCAGTGAGGGTTAGCAATGCCAGTACCTCCTAGTTACTTGACTTCATACAAGTTTCATCATCCCTCCTAGCCTCGGTTTTTTGAACTGTAATGTGGAAATCTTGGGACTTCCCTGGTGGCACAGTGCTTAAGAATCCGCCTGCCAATGCAGGCGACACAGGTTCAATCCCTGGTCCGGGAAGATCCCACATGCCATGGAGCAACTAAGCCCATGTGCCACAACTACTGAGCCTGCGCCCTAGGGCCCATGCGCCGCAACTACTGAGCCCATGTGCTGCAACTACTGAAGCCCGTGTGCCTAGAGCCCGTGCTCCACAACAAGAGAAGCCCATGCACCACAATGAAGAGTAGCCCCCGCTCGCCGCAACTAGAGAAAGCCCGCACGCAGCAACAAAGACCCAACGCAGCCAAAAATAAATAAAAGATTAAAAATAAATTAAAAATAAAAATAAATGGAAATCTTACTTATCTGTGGGTTGTGAGAATTAAAATTAAATGGGATTATTTTTGTAAAGCATCTGGTCTATAATAGGTACACAAGAAAAGTTTTCTCCCTACATGCCCTCCACTTTGGTCCTAAGAGAGTCAAGGCAGAGTTCCAACACTGATCTTAGTGATGGGAACTAGCTTCTGGCACGTGGGTTCTCTCTAGCATCATAGCTTCCTACGAAGGAAAAAGTTTTAAGTGTCAGAGAATGAACTTTCACGGTAAGAACTGCATTCTAAAAAAGTTTTAATAATGTAAAACAACATGATTAACAAGGCTTCTCAGAAAAGAACCATACAACATTTTCTAAATCAGAACTTGGCACAAATTAGGCATTTGGTAATATTTGATGAATGAATAAATAGACAGTGAGATCAATTTAAATTTAACTTAAAAGACTTTATTATATCTCACGCTAGATTATCAATAAATTTCATTTTAATGAAAGTAACCCACACTGCATTTTTAAGAGCTCTCATTTTGTCAGTGGGCTTTCCTTTGATCAAATGGTAAAGTGCAAAATTTACACTTCTGTATTGAAAGAAATTATATTTGAGTCTAATTTCTTTAATTTTCCCAGCAAAAATGCTAATTTCTTAGTAATTATGTGTGAGATTTAAGCACTTCAAACATCCCTCATCCCCCCTTGTCCTTTTTTTGTACATTCTATACTGTTCAGAAGGTGTTTCTCTCTACTTGCAAGATTCTCACTAGTGCCCAGGGAAATTCTGGGCACAGAAAAAATAAAAGGAATTGATGCCAGGAGGAAGGCTGTGATGATTGCCCCCGGACTATTTCACTCTAGTGGAGTCAGCTAAGGACCTGAGAGGGACACAATTACAGACATTAAGGTCAATTGGCCCTTGCCATTCTTAAGGGAAAACAAGGCTGTCTGAGCTTTTTCCCATGACCTTGTGAGTGGCCACTTGGCTAATCTTGGTGGCCAGGGATGTTGACCTCATCTGGGTTATTAGCTTTTAACAGGATTGGTTTTCCCATTTCTGGGGTAACATGGATGTTTCCCGTTGCTCTGTATCAGTCTACGACCACTTATTAGAAAAGAGGCCGCCTGTATAGAACAAATGAACGGTCTTTTTCCAGTTATGCTAACGCGGGCAGCTGGGGAAACCTTAGACCTCTCTGATTTCTGTGGTCACATAGAAGGCTTTTGGGACTCAGCAGCAAAGGTAGCCTCCATATCTTGGGTGATAGATGCAAATAAAATCAGATCAGAACAAGTTAACAGTTAGTACTTTACTGACTCAAAATGTGTCACAAGACATCTAGGGATTTAGTTGACAGGAAGTGCACAAGCCTCTTCTCAAAAGTAGATCTCCAGTTCATGGCTCAGTTTCCAAATACTTGTAGTTCATTAAAGATGGATAAAGATGGCAAATGTGAGGCCCAGCTCACAGACCAAGGATAAGGAGACAGATGTGGCCACCGGACCTGGATTGGGGCAGGCCTCCATTGACCATTTTCTCCCGGGGTGGGTTATGCCTTGCAGTACCAGCCCAATACCGCTCACACTCCCTGAAGCCAGGTCTGCTCTGGAAGGACCCTCTCCCCTCAGTTCCTGCCTCTGTCCCCTGTCCCCACCCTGTCCCCAGGGCCTCACCATATCCACATCCATCTTCACCTCTGCCCTCTCTCTATGCTTCCTTACCTCCCTCCCTCACCTTCTTCGCCACGCGCCATCCTTAGTCTCAGGCTTGGAACCAGGGATACTCCCGAGGCTTTTTTTCTTGGGAGCGGAAGTATCAGAGATGTCTTAGAAAAATATTTGAGAGTCGGTGTCTTAATCAGGCTCCTTGCAAAAATCGTTAGGCAAATGTGAAGAGGGGCAAGAGGGCCCCCAATCCCATCCTGAAGGCCTTAGCTCTCGCCTGTGTCCCCACTACCCACAGACAGAAACCCGGCCGGCAGTGGGGCTCTTGGCTCCCAAGAACCCCTGGTTAGTGAAGCCGCCATCAAGGGGCTGCCTGCTACTTCTGGTATTCAAGATAAGCCCTCTCTCTTCTCCAGGGTCTCCCAGGCAGGGGTGACACGGAGAGAACCATAGGATGGCATCTGTCCCCACTTGCCTTGGGGAGCAATTCCCCCCCACCCCCGCCTATGGGGGTTAAACGCACACCCCTCAGGAACACAAGGGCTGTCCCTTCCCAGGTAGCACACGGCTGTCCTTTCCACACAGTGTCACATTTGGAAGCTTTGTTTATGTTTTACAGGTAATTAATTCATTGTGAAAACAAACACCTACAGAAAGCAAACTTTTCTCAGGGATGCAAATAACCGTGGATGCTCTATGTTTTAGAAAGACGACTAAACACTGCTGGTTTCATGAATGGCTTTATTACATGTGTGAACCATCAGAAATTTAGCCTCACTCCCAATCAACATGAGCGATTTGTAATCACAAACTTTGTGACAGAAAGACAAATGAGGAAATCTCAGGACCAAATTAGGCATAATTAGTATCCATACAGGAAACTCTCCAGTAACCTGGCAATTTGCAGCCAGGGGAGGACACATGCGGCATTGTCTTAACAACAAGTTCATCAAACATGTAATTAGCCACCGGCCACCAGCCACCTTTGCAAACTGAATCTGAGCTGCTGCCAGTCACAGACTGGCCTGCGGAAACCTCTTAACAGAAGCCTAGGTGGATATGCAAATCCAGTGTGTGCCAGTAGGGGCAAACAGCCATGCCTGTCTGGCTTTTTATTTGATGGACTCACAGTATTTTTCCTTATTTTAATGAACCTGGATTTCAGGGGTCAGTTTCACTCAAGTTACTTTCTGAAGCAAGAAGCCCAGGGTATCGCTTTTTGTCAGAGTTTAGTGTCAGCAATGAAGAGAGTTGGCCTGTAGAGGATGGCCTTGATTCAGACAATCAGATTTTCCATCGGAAGGAGCTGATTTCAAACACTTCTAATAAGGAGAAATAATTGGAACCCCAGTACTCCTAGTCCCCTACATCCAATACACTGAGAAAGGCCTAAGGATCCCACCTTCCCTTTCCAGCACTGCAGAAAGAATTAACTGAAAAATATTGTCTCTGCAAATAAAAAATAATAGTACATCCAATTAAGCATGACCAATAAAGATGAAAGTCTGTGGCTTTTCTTTCTGGACATATCTGTCAATTCACTCTAGGACCAATATAGACTATTTCTCTCAGGAGGTAAGATTACAAAGGAAGAAAAATGTTCTCAGAGCTCAGTTGGTAATTAATCTTTGCATATGACTTCCTCATAGTTCCCATTAATTATCAATATTCAGTCATGCATTAAAAATGGATTTTTCTTTGACAGAATTTAGCTGTTTATAAGACTTACTATATCAAACTTACTTCTCACATAATCACAGAGCTTGGCCTTGTAAACCTTCATTACATTTTTACAAATCCTTTAGTGGAAGGTTACATACAAACACATTAATAATAGCCAATTCAGCAGGATCAATGTGCAAAAATGTATCAAAAGCAAACATGAGCATGTCAATCAACTGTAATGTGTGGACTTTATTTGTATTCTGATTCAAACAAACTGAATTTTTAAAAAAATTATGACATTTTGAGATTGGAAATTGAACACTGGATATTTTTAAGAAACGCTTGATTTTAGGGGCGATAACCATATTATGGTTATGTTTAAATATTTATGGATAAGATAATACGATATCTGAGGGTTGCTTGAAAATAATATGGGAAGAAGTGAGTATAGTTAAAATAATATTGACCATTAGTTGATAAATGCACATGGGAGATTTTTATGTCTCCTCAGCCAGATATTATAGTTAAAAAAAAAAAAAGTAAAGCGCATGAAGTCAACACAAGTGTTGTCTCTCTAAAGATCATTTGTCAGGTAGCAATCACTTAATAGAAAAGAAAGCCAGTTCTTTTTAATAATAAAAACTCTAAGTCAGAGGCATCAACCCAAAGACCTGCTGATTGAATCTGGCTTGCTGTTATGTTTTGCTTGGCTTGCATAGTGTTTTATCAAAATTTTGTATTTTTTACTAACATAATAAAATCAGGATCTTTTGCCAGATTCCTGGCTTCTCTTGAAAAGTCACAAGCCTTGGCAACCCCAGGCCCACGTTCCTATTTAGCAGTACTCAGCTGGAGCTAAGTAGAGGCTGCCCCCTTTGGATGGGGCAGGATTACTAGATTGCCAGTCCCTACCAGGCCCACTTAACTCACTGACATTATGGATATATCTGGGCTTTGGACGCTCACTCTTAGGATAACCCTCCAGGGTTATTCAGGAACCCATTGCCTGAAGGCAAAGGACTTTAAATCAGCTTTTGAGCAATTACAACCAGCCACCCACATTTTCAAACAGAGTCCCTTTTCTCAAAAAGGGCACAATTCTCTCAGAGGCTGGAGGAGACCTTGAAGACCACTAGCCCATGGGTTCTCAATCTTGGCTGCAAAACTAGAATCACCCAAGGGGATTTTAAAAATTCCAAAGGGCGATCTTCAATAGAGCCCTTTAAATCAGACTCTCTAGGGAATTCCCTTGGTGGTCCAGTGGTTAGGACTCAGCGCTTTCACTGCCCTGGGCCTGGGGTTTAATCCCTGGTGGGGGAATTAAGATCCCACAAGCCTCGCAGTGCGGCCAAAAAAAAAAAAAAAATCAGACTCTCTAGGGGTAATATGTAAATTCAGCGGGCCCTCGCTCCAGCCTAGCGGTCCGCCTTCCACAGCAGGCTTACCAGGCCCACACCGTCCAGGCATTCTTGGCTGCCCCTGATCGCCTAACTAAGCCCCAGATTTCTCATTCCCTTACGCAGTCTTCTGCTGTTCACACCTTCAAAAATGTCCTCTGCCTGATGAAATCCTTTCAAGTCTTCAAATGCCACCTCCTACCAATGCCTTCCCTGATTTCATTCCCCAAGGGAGATATTTTTCCCTCTTCTGGCCCCCCCGCCCCCAGCCCCCCGACAGCAAGAAACTGATAGCTTTCATGTAATGTTTACTCTATTCTACCTGTGCTACAGCTATTTTATATACTTGCTTTGCTATACATACTAGATTTTAATCTCCTGGTGGCCAGGGGTTGTGTCTTCATTATTTTATCCCCACAGCATGTCTACAAACGAGTATTCCAAGATGTCAGTGAAATGAATTGAGTTGCATTAGATGACTGGGAGCTCATTAGTTTCACAATCTTAAGTAATACCCACATATTTTTAAAGTTTGTTTTGTGTTTTGTTTCATTGGTTTACTAAGAGGGGGAGTGGGAGCTAGGTATTTTTATTTTAGAGATAGGCCTATTAGAGTAACAAGAGTATTCTGCTTAAAGCCATTTGGAGTTGATGGCAGAAAAGGAGCCAGATGTCCAGCTTGCTGGCTCTCACATCAACCTTTCTTTTTCTCCCTGCCCTGCCTGGATGGGGTTATTCCAGTCAAGGGGCCAGAAATATTCCTAGACACATTCTATGCTCAGCAGGTATGGGGCTCTCTGTTCTTATTACTACCAGGCAAGACTGAGGGCTCTAAAAGGAATGCTGGGACTTCCCTGGCGGTCCAGTGGTTAAGACTTCAAGCTTCCACTGCAGAGGGCACAGGTTTGATCCCTGGTTTCCTGATCGGGGAACTAAGATCCCGCACGCCGAGTGGTGTGGCCTAAATTAATTAATTAATTAATAGATGTTACAAAGGAATGCCAGTACCCTTCCCCCACCCCCTGCCCCAGCCAATCAATGAGAGCACTCAGCAGAGCTGGCACCTAGTAGGTCCTCAACAAATCGTAGTTGCTGATGTATTATTGTTACTAAAGTATCTGGCCAAATCCAAGTGCAGAATGAGAAGCACATGTGTTGAGTGCCCCAAAACCCTCAGTCACTGGTCCTCATGGAAAGCTCAAGGCAGTAGTGCTTCTTATTTTTTAAACCATGGAGCCTTTTCAGAACTGAAGAAAGCTATGGACCCCCTCCTCAAAAAGGTGTACATACATACAAGTTCTGTATACCAGTTCAGGGACTCTGGGGCCTGGCTGAAGCTCACCACTCTTAATGCCTTAAGAAACTCTGCCCCACACTGGCGTGACCCTGTGCGCTTAGGCCTGAGAGATCATGCAAAATGCCAGCACTACGGAGGTACACGGTTGTACGTACACTTACTGGCTATGTGGCCTTGGACAAGTTACATATCCTCTCTGCTTCTCATGGTTTTTAGAAGTAAAATGGGGATTTTTACCCCATTTACCCACAGGATTTTTGAGGCACTTAAAAATGAGACACTGTTAGGTGGTTTTTTTTTTTTTTTTTTTTAACGCCTGGCACATTGTAGATGCTCAGAAAAGGTTATTTCCATCTCCCCAAGCAGAAAGGACTAGAACTCTAGCTCACTGATTACTAGGCCAAGAGAATGTGAACAGTCAACATGTTTGACCTGTCAGAAGTCTAATCAAATAAAAGGACTTGTACCACAACCTGAAGGTCAAACCCTCAGGGTTTGTCAGCCTTGGGTGGAATGATCTGCTTTCAGAGGCCGACTTCTCTTTTTACTGCACACAGAGAGATGATTTGGCACATTTGAATTGCAATTGAATGTAAACAGAGCTCTCGTGACTCACTGGAGAATATAGCTGGGTGCCTGGTGGACGTGCGAATCCCATTTTTACATTACTCTGTGGTCCTGTTCTCCAATCTCACACTCCAAACAAGGAAATTAAATTAAGCATTGCTTAAAATGCCTCAGACAATAATATAAATTTGTATTAAATGAATTTAGTGTCAATTTCTTGTTTGGAGTGGAAGGTGGGAAAACACTGGAGTAGTGGAAAGAGTAAATAGCTAACTCGATTAATCCTATTGAAGGAGAGGATGGAGCCACACGAGCGACTTCTGTGTGTGTTTGGTTAATATTTTACCGAAAATTGCTATTAGCTCTAACTGATCCGAATCAAAATCCACTGTGTAATATTAGCCAACAACTTAATAGCTGAAGTATGGGATGCAAGGCTTGGCATGATACCATGCTATTCGGGGAAGTAGAAAGAACAACAGAAACATGAAGGGAGGTTGGGGTGGAGGTGCTGGAGTTTGAGATTTAAAATCCAGTGAAGGGAAAATTCAGACCAATTCGGGAGAGGGGATGATTGGCAGAGAGGAAGTTCAGGGCAGGAGGAGGCTGGAGGCCAGTACCAAGGCCTGTTCTACTAGAAATCTGCTCTTTGTAATTCACAAAGGACTAGGACAGCGTCTGGAGATGGGGGATAGAGATCTCAAAGTGAAACCCCAACCCTACCCTCAAGAGCCACGATTATAGTAGCTCTCATCTTCCCAGGATCCAGCAAAGCTGGAGAGACAAGGGGGAGAATCCCCATACCGGCCTCTGAGCCTGCGGGGTAATTGTCGTTGGGGCGGTCTTTTTATCCCTAACCTGGAGAAGGAGGGTTGTTTTCCATTTCCTTTTGTAGGGACATGGTGCGGGAAGGCCGAGAGTAGGGGTCCAGTGGAGGACGTCCCGTCAAGCCCTTGCCTTATAGCTTGCGTCACCTTGTCTACTCTTGGGTATCGGGCAGTGAGGCAGAGTTGCTGGGGGACAGGGGAAGATGCTCTGAAGGGCCCAGTGAGGCCCAGAGCCTGGGAATCTCCCCTTCTCGAGTCAGTATAGCCAGGAAAACATGGATGGTGCTTCTTTCTCCTCCGTTGTCCCATCCTAAGATACACAGGCTTCAGAATCTGGCAGTTTGCAGTTAGAATGCTGAATTTGCCACTTACTTGCTGAGAGCAGAAATTTATGTGAAGAACATTTTGGAGAATTGAAAGTTTAACACTTTACTTTCCGGAGCCAGGAAGTGAAAGTCCATCTTTACTGTTATTATTACTTCCAGAGATTCTCAAATTCCCACCCAAGAAATGAGAGCCTAGACCAAAGGAACTGACCACAATTCAGATTATATCTCACATCTTCCAAAAAGGATTTCAGCTGACTTACAAGATGAAAAATCATATCAAACAGGACAATTAAAGACAGAAACAGAGCAGAGACCATCTGGGGAAGCAGGGAAGCAGGTCTTCCAGGAACTCTCTAAGAGGAGTTAATTAGTGTTTCTGAAGATTGATTCTGGCTTTCAGTCTCTAGGTAACTAAGGCAAAGAGGAAAGTATGTTGGGTTACATGGCGCCCTTCCTCACCAAGCACACTCGTGCGCCCGCATACACACACACACGCACACACGCACATGCACACTTGACTAAAGAAAAATTCTTTTCTGGGAAATAATTTCCAGGAGAAATTTATGATGTGGTTTCTTGAGTACGGTATGTTGGGTAACAGAATAATGCTTTCTGTTTCATGGCTTTAAATATTCAAAGAGGACTCTTCCACTCACCTCTATACACTGTGTGGTCAGAAAGCTCATAGCTAAATTATGGCTCTGTGGGAAGGTGAGATAATGTAGTACTAAGTATTTTGCTTTCTCCTGATTTTACTTAATAAAGGGAGAGATCTTGGCGGATCTAGAAAAATGGTTAATGAACATGTCCTTTTGCTATCCTGTTAAAATTCTCTGGCTGGTATTGAATCACTGTCAGTTCATGACAGAAATCTCCAATAAGTGCAAATCATGATGATATTTGAGGGTAGTAGTTGATCTGAGAGCCATGTGCTTTAGCCATCAGATATGAGGGCATTAAAGAAACATACCACTGACCCAGCTATGCCTTACTCACTTAGCTGAATATATCAAAGATGTTAGCACATCAATATGAGTAAAGAAAAAAATAGGAAGCAAAAGAGAAAACACAAGCATAATATTTAAGCTCAACAAATACCACCTATCATGAAACAGTAGCCATCCCTTATAAAACTAAAGGGTGAAGTATCAAAATAGAACTAATCAACTAATTTAATAGTGGCCACTAAGATAACATATAAATCAGTAAAAGTTGTTCATGGAGTTATTCTAGTTAATCATTACCATGATTTTGACATATAAGCGTGAATTCTAGTCTTCTAGACAAATTTGGGGGTCTCTAAACAGTCTTGCTGAAAAATCATTTTTATTCATCCATCTAACAAATAGTTAATAGTGTCCACCATGTGCCAGGCACTGTTTTAGGTCCTTGGGATACATCAGTGAACAAAACAAAGATTCCCGCCCTGGAGTCGCTTACACTCTCAAAGGAGCGACAGACAGTGACAATACACTTGACAAATAAGTAAAATATGTAATACATTAGAGGTGATAAATGTTGTGGGGAAGAAAAAGCAAGGACCAGAGGAGTCGGGGGCACAAGGGATAGCAGACAGGGCAGAATAGTTATAAACAGAATGGTCAAGGTAAACCTCCTTGAGAAGGTAACATCTGAGCAAAGACTTGCCTAAGGAGATGAGAAAGGTTGAGCATGACTATTGGATGAATTTGGTTTTCATAATGTATCTGAACTCAAATTCAACGTGTCCAAATCTGACCCCCCAGTTTTCTGGCCCACCTCTTGCAGCAAGCGCTCTACTGCTGTTTCCATCTCACTGAATGGCCTCACCATTCATCTGTGGAGCCAGCAAGTGGGCATTCCAGGATAGTGATCAAGAGTAAGGGCTTGGACCCCAAATGCCTGGCCCAACTCCCAGCCCTGCCATTTATTGGCTTACACCTCTGTTTTCTTATATATAAATTGGGGACAATACATTTACCACATAGGATTGTTGTGTGCATTAAATGAATTATGACCTGTAAAGCACTTAGAATAGTGCCAGGAACATAAGAGTGTTCAATAAAAAATGGTTCTTCCCAACTCCCTATAAAATCACCAAATCCTTTTCCATTTTACCTCTAAATAGCCACCAAATACACCCAATTCTTTCCTTTCAACAACGCTGTCTTAGTCCAAGCTACCATCATCTCCCCCTGGCTTAAAATCCTTCAATAGTTGGTTCAATAGTTCAATAGTGGCTCTTTGGATGAACACAAACTCTGACATGGTGAACAAGGCCCTGCCTGGTCATGCTGACCGCTGCCACCTCATTTCACATGGTTCCCCTGGGTACCCTCTGACCTCCCGCTCCTCACAGCCAGCTTCTCCCTCCTACCCAAGAGCCTTTGCTGCCAACGCTCCCCATCGCTCCTTGACCTGCGTAAGGGCTACTCATCCTTCAGGTCTCAGCTAAAGCATCCCCTTCTCCAGGAAGCCTTCCCTGACCTCCTCGACTGAGTCAAACCCCATTCTATATAGACCATCCTCAAACTGTGCCCTTCTCTTAGCCCTTGCCCAGAGCTGTTTACATGTTTCTCTCCCCACCGCCCCGCCCCATGTCACAGGCCTCCTGAGCACCATGCTTGCCTCTTTCCACTGCTAGATGCGTAGTGCTGGGGACACTGCGCTGGTATAGAGGGTCCATAAACACTCACAGAATAAATAATAGAGCCCCAAAATAACTATATGTCACCAAGGACGTTTGGATTGTCCCCCAAGGGAATAGTCTTCAACTAGGCACCATGAAGGTATCCAGATAAGCAAATGATAACAATCTTTGCTTCTGAGGAACTTGAGTCTAGCCAGGGAAAAACAGTTGAACACTGGCAAACAACATATTGAGGGGACAAATAAGGGCTGTACAAAGAATAATTCAGGGGTCGGGAGTTGCAGAATCATTGTAGTAATAATGTTAAATAAGGCTTTATGGGGGAAGGGGGTTTTGAGACAGGTTTTAAAGGAAGTATGGTTGAAAGGAGGGAGGGGGCACATTCTTATTTAATATTTTTATTCAGGATTATTATTAAGTATAAGTCAGTCTGGGGCACCATGTCTGGAGTCCCGTTGCGGGATTTAAACCTGGCTTAGCCACTTACCAGCTGTGTGATTCTGGACAAGTTACTTACCCTCTCTGTGCCTCAATTTCCTCATCCATAAAATGAAGAGAATAAACAGAACCTACCTCAAAGGGATACTGTGAAGATTAAACCAGTCATATGTGGAAAGTGCTTGGAATTGTACCTGGCATGTAGTAACACTACATATGTACTTGATGCCATTTTTGTGGCTGTTGTTATACTACTATTATTGGTAGGAGGAATGGCCAGGATGGTGGCAAAGAAGTGCTAATTAAATGTTGCAAATGGACTTTGTAGCGTCTTGCTAAGGATAACAGGTTTTTACTGGGAAGGTCATGAGCCAAGGAGAACACAGAGAGCCCAATCTGTTATTCGGTCAGCATTGATTTCAACCTGCCCAGTGTCTGGCACCAGTGGGTCCTTAAGTATTCGTGGAATGAATTTCTTTTTTACCTTTTATGATAACATACAATATTCTCAGCACTGAATTAAATACTTTCATGCATGATTATACTTAAGCCTCACAATAAACTAAGTACTATTACCATCTTTGCTTTTCAGATGAGACTTCGGAAAGTTAACTTACCAAAGGGCACACAGGCAGTAAGTGGCAGATCTAAATTTGAATACCAATGGCCTAATTCCAAAGCTCTTTCCCAGAACTCTAGAAAGAAAGAATAAATGAGTGAAAGATCAACCAGTTAATAAAAGATCGGAGTGTTATCAACAGCAAGAATCAGAAATAACCAAGGGCGGGGGGGAAATACAAAGGTATTACCTTGGTTTAAAAAAAAAGGGTTCTTCAAGGGCAAGATAAGGAAGACAAAGAACTTAGAAGCAAATATGGGAATACAGACACTAAGTGATAATGGCCTGGAAGTGAGATAAAATAATGCTGCTGCCTCTGCTGGGAAGACCACACCTGGGTTTCTCAAATGCTCCTTTGCATGAGGGGATGGAGCATTGCAACACCTCTCGCTGTAAAAATCATTGTTTTAATTTTGGGAGACTGTTTTGAGAATCTGATGAAAACCATGATCCTTCTTTTAAGAAACACACACATATGTGTGCCTGCATGCACGAGTGTTAACTTTTCTAGGGGATCTCAGGTCTTCTGAAGCCCATCATGGGCCCAGGTTAGGAGTGCTCCTGGTCTAAATTCAATCTTCTGAAACCTTGCAGTAGCCATCAAGCTCACTAGTTAATATCCAAGGGAAATAATGCCAAGAGGAGCCCTCCTGCCAATGCACAAGTCGCTGAAAGCCAGACTCCACTGCAGTGAGACAAGGCCCCCGAGTCTCCAGAGGAAAGGAGGAAGCCTCCCCTTCTATAGTCCTGGCTTGAAAATCACACTTTCTTCAGGTGCATTAGAACATGTTGTCCTTAAGTCCCAGGTTTTCATAAGGTAAAGAGAACTGAGTGTAAAGCCCTGCAGATCTGGAAACAAAAAGGGAAGTTCCCTTAGGGACAGCGTTCTTTGGTGGCAAGATGGTGATTTTTGTGATTTTGCAAGGCTGGTGATTAATTTGGCATTTTAAAAAGAGCATCATTTAATGATCTTTAAAGCCAGCACCAAGGGAAGTGCCTGAGTTCACTCAGGTTACTGGTGAAATCTTCAAAACAATTACAATCATAGGCAAATTTTAAAACAACTCCAGAAAACAGGAACACATAGAAGTGCCCAATATTCAATTTTAAAAAAATCTATGCAGAGGAAAATTAGTGAAAAATTCTGGTTGAAAAAATTATAATCCATCTTCTACAGTCTCTGCTGCAAGGAACTGCCCACACTAAATATTTCACACACTCAACTATTGCTTTGCTTAACTTATATGAAAGAAGATAGATACTTAACCTAAAAAATTAAGTTTAAGCCATAATGTTTCCAAACATGCATTTACCTGATGCTGAATATCATATTTCTTATAACCAGCTGCTCAAAGGCTTTTGGGGCTCTTACTGAAAAGACAAAATAAGTCATCAATAATTACAGATAAAACGTTCGTTTTTTTTTTGTTTGTTTCTGTTTTTGTTTTGTTTTTGTTTTTGTTTTTATTTATTTATTTATTTATTTATTTTTGGCTGTGTTAGGTCTTCGTTTCTGTGCGAGGGCTTTCTCTAGTTGTGGCAAGCGGGGGCCACTCTTCATCACGGTGCGCGGGCCTCTCACTATCACGGCCTCTCTTGTTGCGGAGCACAGGCTCCAGGCGCGCAGGCTCAGTAGTTGCGGCTCACGGGCCTAGTTGCTCCGCGGCATGTGGGATCTTCCCAGACCAGGGCTCGAACCCGTGTCCCCTGCATTGGCAGGCGGATTCTCAACCACTGCGCCACCAGGGAAGCCCAAAACGTTCGTTTTTAAAATCCAATATAGTATCCCTTCCTCTAGGTCTGAAAAGAAGTATATTTTGATAGAGAAAGCAGAAAGGCTGCAACTAAAGAGTTTCTCTTTTACAGTAGAATTCAATTTTATTTTCAACAACCAAAAGAGCCTTTGGGTTTTGCTGCCTCCCCGGCTTTTTTTTTTTTAAAACATTCTGGTGGAACATTCCAGTTGGATGGTGGGAAATGGGAAATGTAAGCCATTAAGTGACCATGTGTTTTACATGACCCTGAGAACTTGACTGGCTGTTTTTCCGCTGAAATGACTGGTTAGTCCACCCTGTCAAAAGGCTGAAGTGCTGTTGGCGCAGTGTGAATCTGATAGCTCTGTTTAGAAGAGGAATGTTCTCTGAAACTCCCTCTCCGGTGAGTAGTACCCAGCTCTCTCTTTCCTCACAGTCGTGCTCTAGACATCTTCATATGGTCGAGTTTGGATAGCTGGAGCGAGGTTGCCTCCTAACTTTCCCAGGATTCCTGGCATCCCCTATCAGCCAGTTTCGAAAGTGGAAGCAGAAAGAATTCCTGGGAAATTCTAAGGTAGAAGGTGAATTGAAAAGACTGATGCTACTCTCTCACTTCGTCCCAGCTTACACTACCAAATGTAAAATCGATAGCTAGTGGGAAGCAGCACAGGGAGATCAGCTCGGTGCTTTGTGACCACCTAGAGGGGTGGGATGGGGAGGCTGGGAGTGAGACGCAAGAGGAAGGGGATATGCGGATATATGTATACATATATCTTTGTTATACAGCAGAAACTAACACAACATTGTAAAGCAATTATACTCCAATAAAGATGTTAAAAAACAGAAAAAAAGACTGATGCCCTGGGGCAACCCTGCTGCTTCAAACCATGCGTCCCCCAGTGTGAGGGACAGGCAGAGGGTGTGCAGAGAGCAGCCCAGAACTTCACGCTCCTTTGAGTGGTTGACAATTCCTAAAATAAATGTTTTGTTCTTCCTGGCAAACAATTGCTTCTATTGGACACCTACTCCCAGGTGAGTTTCTGGCCCCTGGTCCCTGGTCCCTGGATGATAACCCTTAAAAACTCAGCCTCAAAAAATGTGATCCCTGGGAGACCAGTGTCCAGGAATCTGGCTAGCAACAGGAATACCATTTCAAAAAGCCCTAGGCAGAGAGGGGACCGCTTATCTTGACCCACTTCAGTGAAAATTGTCATGCTTTATATTGCCATGAAATAACAATCAGAAGCTGGGGGAAGGCACGCAATTTCCCCTGCCCAGTTGTCCCAAATGGCAGCCCTGCAGAAACCAATTATGCTAATAATATTTTCATACTAAAAAGGAAACATGCGATTGCTGGTTATTTTGTTTTGAACGGATGTCATTTTTTCCATTGGGGAAAATTTTAATGCAATTTTGTTGTTTCCCTTCCCTCCAAAAATGGATCTCAAATGGCAATAAGCCCCAGTTACAAGAATCTTCTAGCACATTTTGAGGACTAAAGTGTAGGTAACAGTTTTTGCCCCAAGCTGCTTTCAGCCTCTAGCAGGCTAGCTTAAGTGCTGGGAATTCAGCTGCCACCTCATCCTGCTCTGGCCTCACCCAGCTCCTTGGCCTTTGTCAGTCTGTACCCAAACTTGCAAAGTAAATGCTAGTCTTCGTGGCTCACCGCTGCACCCCACACATGAACTTCCTGTGATATCGTCCCAACTCAGGCTGGTCCTGGCTCACGCCTCACCAGGGAGGAAGCTTTCTCCCCTGTCCAGGCCACACCACTGTCAAATCAAAACACACCCTCCCCAAGCCCAACACAAAACAATCTCAGCACTCTCTCCACTTTGAGCCCACTCCCACCCCTGCAGGAGTGACGCCATCGAGAGCCCTTCCTTCTTCAGAGTGATTTCCAGTAACCTCCAGAGCCATTTTTCTAATTAAATAAACCTCATCTTGTCTAGCTTCCTGGTCAGCATTTTGAACCCCCTACAGATGGGTCTGAAGGATTAACAGCAAATCCTCCTCGACCTAGCTCTGGCAGATGGGCGGCATGTGTCTGATAAATACTCGGACCAATACAGGCTTGCTTCCTCCTGTTTCTCACAGATAGACAGAACACCCAGCAAATTAATTTTAAAATGGTGCCCCTCGCAACCCTTAGCATGGCAAAGGAGGCCAAACACAAATGATATGAATTTCATATGTGGAACACATTATCACCTCCCAATAACTGAGAAAAATATCAACCTGTTGGGTAAACAGGACCTCAGGGGAAGGCTGGGTCAGCCAGCTTGCCCTCAGCCTGGAGGGCAGACCACGGACACACTCACACACTCCGGGACTCACCTCCTTGTCACACGTACATTTGCACATAGCCGGTTCCTGCTGTGAAAATGCCTTCCTGCCTCTGCATTTACTTTGTGGGAATCCAGGTGCCTTTGGAATTGATGTAGCTATTAGGTAGAATTAGATAGATAAGCCAGAAGATGGAACGGGTGGGGTTTTCATGTTTTAAAAAAGAGGCAAGCAGTGGACATAACAAAGGGAGACAGAAACATCTTCCCCGATTATCAGAGATTTTTACATTTAAAGTTTGACAACTCTATCAGTCTTTTCCAATTTGGAAAGTCAAAGCAACCATCAGCTCTGGGAGACTTCATTTGAGAGATGTTCTTCACTCATGACCACGTTCTTCCAACTATATCCCATTTTGAAAGCCGCGTGGAGTAGCTGACAGAGCTCAGCCCTGACAACCAGAGGTGTGTGCCCTCTCTCGCCCACAGGCCGTATGACCTGGGGCCTCTGACCTCATTTGTAAAATTCAAGGAATGCTATTCTAACTCCTCCACACTGTCCAAAAACCCCAATCTGGATCAAATATCTTGCAGGATCCTTCAGTTTTAGGGGCTGTGCTTTACACCACTAGTAAATGGACAAGGCAGGTAGGTGAGGTATTATTAGTTCCATTCTAGAAAAATAAGGAAACACATTCCTCTTGAGAGCACATAGTAAATGGTTGAATAAAAGGGTGAAGGATGGAAAGAATAAAACTCAGCCAACAGGAACACATAGCTACTTTCTCGAAGAGACAGGTGTAGAATCCAGGTTTCTAGACTGTGTATCATTCCTCTATAGAGACAATGTACTTTATAGATAGAACTCCTTGAATTCCCCCCAGATGACACAGGAGGCAGACTATTGATAACTATTTCATGGTTGGAGAAAACTGGCCCACAGAAATTGAGGTGACTAACCAGAGGTAACACGGGAATTCCGAGGACAATTCAGACCAAGAATCCAGGTCTCCTGGTTCTTGCTTATGTGTCACCATACTCTGTGACATTATTAGCTTTGTTTTTCTTCATAGCTAGGGAGACCAGATGTCCACTTTTGCATAGGACAGTCCTATTTTATACCTGTTGTCTTAGAGTAATTATAAAAAAAACTCCCCTTCTCACACTCAAAAGGGAAGGGATTTGGAAAATAAAAATTACATGGTAAATCATCACCTGACATATTTTTTGTTTGTTGTTTATCTCACCCACTAGAATGTCGGCTCTGTGACAGACGAGACCTGTGTGTTTTGTTCAGTGCTATATTGTTAGCATCCTTAACTGGTGTTGACACATAGTAGAAGGTAATAAATATTTATGGAATTAATTAATATATTTTAAACACGTGAGATTTACGACCTCAGAATGGTATTAAGGGGCTAACACGATGAAACGGGTTTCAGTTTTAGCTCTCCTCTTTGTGTCTGTGTGTCCCTTGGGCAAGTCTCCTAATCTCCCTGAGCTTCGGGGTCCTCCTGGATAGAATGGAACTAACAGTAATACCAGCTCTCCCTACGAGGGGTAGGAGCACATGTGCTAATATATATTAACATATATGGAAATGCCTTAGACACTCTAGTATGCCTTCCAAGTTGCTATTTGATTTCACTTCAACAACTACAGACCAGTGCCTTTGTTAGAAATTAAAGGGCAGTATGGATGAAAAGGGAGGTGGAAAAGCTCATATTCAGACTTTTTTTTTAAGGGTTGGGCACTTTGTATCTCTTCAGCACCTGTGCTAAAGCCCAGCAACCTCCTGGGCTTTGCAAAGAATATTTTACAGCGCTGTGACTAGAAGGCAAGCTTTTCCTGATTCCTTTTTCAGGAAGGAGGAAGCAGGGCCTGCTGCTCCTACGTTTACTGTTCCCAGGCCCCGCTGGCTCCCTGCCTCTGCCTCTCCAGGCGTCACCAAGCAGCTCCGAGCCCGGCCGCTTGGAGCAGCTCCGTAGGTCCTGCTCTCAACGGGCCGTCGCGCACACTTAGAGCCAAGCCACTGCAGGTCCCGGGCTTTCTGCTGTCTCCCAGGGAGTTCCCAGAGCAATTAACCAAACACAGGCCTAATTAGGAGCAATTGGGATTTACTGCCGACTTTAAAGTGATCCTGAGACCCTTTTGAAGGAAAGTGAGGTCTTTTCCCAGGATCCTCCAGGCAGGAATTTGTCAAAGATTTGTCTAAGGGTGGCAGCCTGGCAGCTAATCCTCAAGCCTCTCCCGATGGAACCTCTGCTCTTTGAAGGCTTTCCTCCAATCTAGAAAAATCTAAGTAGCAAGGCAAGGAAACATAATTTTGACAACTTGAGGCCTCACCTTTTGCAAATTACTTTCTCTGCTGTTGATTTGTATAGTTCTTTCAGTGAACGATGAGTTTTACTTTTGATTTTTTTCTTTTTTTAAGACCTGACGATTCAGACTATGTTAGTATTCCTATGTCATTCCCTCGATAATCCTTCACAGAGTGTGCAATTAGTCATCCTATGTGCTTTGCATCACGAGAGACACCAAGAAGAGGAAAATCACTGTAAATTGTCATCTCTGGCACAACATCACTCATAGGAAGAGAAATGCAAGGTGAAACTATACTGAGACACCTGTTTTCACCTATCAGATTAGCACAGATCAAAAGTGCATGGTGCTGTGTTGGTGAGACAGTGGGGAAATGGGCACTGCCGTAGATTGCTGGGGGCATTTAAATTAGTGCAGCCTCTTTGGAAAGCAGTTTGGGGCTGTCAAGTTTACAAATGCACTTACACTTTGACCCAGCAATCCCACTTCTAGGAATTTTTCCTACAGACATATTAGTTTATATATGGAATCATTTCAGTATATCATAGGAAAGAGGTTACATGAATTATTAGTGCAGCCATAAAAAGTGAGAAAGCTTTTTATGTACCTATATGAAGTGATCTGCCAAAATATATTGCTAAGTTAGAAAAAAAAAATGGGGGAGAACAGTGCATGCAGTATGCTACCTCATTTCTTAAATGGGGGTGATAGATTGCACAAAGACATACAAGTAAGTTTGAATATACATAAAATGTCCCTGGAGTGATAAACAAACAACATGAAGTGTTTGACTTTGGTGAAAGGAATTGGGTAGCTAGGGAACAAGTGTAGAAGGGATACTTCTCTACATGCCTTTTTGATAACTTTTGAGTTCTGCATTCTGTGCGATTAGCTTAAAACAAAGAAACAAACAAACAAAAAAGTGGTTTAAGTGGTTATTTTGTACATTCCAAACGCTTTCACTCTAGGCACCAAGATTTGGTTGGTCTACTTGCTGTAATGCACCATATTCACAATTTTTATAGTTTTACTGCAAAGAGATACCGTATTGCATTTCTGAAGTAGTTTCAGGTATAGGATTGACAAGGAGTTTAAAATTGGTGAAATGATGCCTCTCAATACAGCAACATTCTAATTTCTTAATTCTTTAAGAAAATTAAAAATAAGATGGACATAGAGATGAATTTAAGGTGCCTGCAATCAGACATACATCTCTTAACATTTGATCTAATAGATGATAACCAAATACCAAAAGACAGTATATTTAAAGTATAAATAAAGTTTACTTTCACATCTCTCTCCCCTTTGAAACCATTTCATAAATCACCCTCTTCATCCTCTATGTGATTTTTATGAATTTCGTTTATATTTTATTAGGTAGCCCCATAGTACATGTTTATATTGAACACTATTTCTCATGGCCTTAGAATGAAAAAGGCTAGGTTCAGATCCCAGGGCCACATTTACTAGTCTATGTTACCTCGAGCAAATTACTTAATCTCTCCAAACTCTGATTCCTCATCTGTAGGATGGAATAGTCCTAACACATCGAAGCATTGTGCATATGAAGTGAGATCATTCACACTGAATGCTTGGTGCAGTGCCTGGTGTATAGTGAGCTCTCCATAAATGGTGGCTACCGTCTTTGTCATCATTTAAGCTCCTTGCTTTGTCTCCTTAATTATAAGTGACAACAAGGCTGCCTCTTTTTTAACCAGTTCTTTGCCTGTGGCATTTGTGCTCAGTGAATGGAGATTTTAGAGATGAGGACTCAAAAGATCCCCATCCTAGGTGGAGTAGATCCTAGTTTAGATGTAGCCCTTATACAGACAGATATTAGCCCCAGGTTATAAAAGGTGTACTGAGATCCCCAGGAAAGGTTTAAATAACCTGAATTCTTACTTCTTTCTTTAAAGCATAGTTCTTCTGTTCTTAGAAAAGTACTAAGGTTGAGTATATTTATTCTTTCTCATTGTGTTCACATCCACCCATTACATTTCTCGTTCCACCTTGTATTAGATTCTCCCCCTTTTCATGCATACTTCTAAGACATGAAGAAAAAGTACCCTTATCATTTTTTTCCACTTTATTGTATCCTCACTATTTTATGAAATGAGATCAGATGATCAAGAGTTGCTGAGGAGCAGGGGGTGCTGTGTGGGATCCCAGACCTCCCCTACAGCAGTGAGAACAGGGTTTCCTATCTACGGTCTTGGAAGCGAACAACTTCTGAGAGGCCTTCTGAATTGATGCCCAACCTACTGGGGTCACAGATGGAAGTTAGGATGTTCTAGCCCTTGAGAAGCCCAGGATGAAAAAAGTCCGCAAGGCCACCACAGTAGATGTCAACTGGTTACTACTGCTACTGTTATGATCATCGTCATGATTATATTACCTTATTGTACTTTACTGATAAAGTCCAATAAGTCATATTTTGCTTAATTTATATCGTTACTCTTTCCTATATTTAGTGCAGACAAGCTGAAAAAAGGGACCAAAAAAAAAAAATTCAGCTCCTACAAATGGTATCCAAAGCCATATAGGACTATCCTTCCCCATCTTTCTACCCTCATGTGTATTTTCAGGGCAAAGGGGCTCTGCTTCTAAAAGAACCTTCATGATTGGGCCTCTGCTAACCTCTGCCGCATCATCTATCCTCGCTCTGCCACACTCCAACCACACTGACCACTTCAATTCCCCTAAAGCATCATGAGAATTCAGTATAGCTTTTGTCATTAAACATGGTGGCTCTGGAACAGAGGATGTGGACTTGAATCCTAGATCTTCCAATTACTGGCTCAACGACCGTGGGCAAGTTTCTTAAACTTTCTATCGCTCAGTTCTCCATTTACAAAATGAGAATGCTATGCTTCATAGAGTTATTGTGAGGGGGGAAATATATGTATATATAGTGCTTAGAAGAGTGCCATACAGAGTAAGCACTCAGTACATGTTAGCTACCATTGTTATGTAAACTCCAGGATTTTGCCCTTGCTGTTCCCTATACCTAGAGCATTCACTTTCCATACATGCCCTTTTGCCTTTCCCTCACCCTTTAGATCTTGGCTTAAAAGTCAACTTCTCCCAGGAAGTCTTCTCTGAACACCCCCCCTTAGCCCCAGCCAAGACTAGGTACCCTTCCTTTGGGGCTTCCCTAGCTCCTTACCAATCCCTATGCAGAGCATGCTACACATGTACAAGTGTCTGTTTCCTTGTCTGGCATCCCGCAATATTACAGGTTTCACGAGGATAGGTATTTAGTCAGTTTATCACTGCATCCCCAGCACCTAGTCAAGTGCTTGGCACCCAGTATTTCAGAAATATTTTCATAAGACTGAATGCATAAGAACCTTCTCCTTTGAGGCAGTGCTCATAGATTTTTTTCTTTAATATTTATTTATATATCTGGCTGTGCCGGGTCTTAGTTGCGGCATGCGGGATCTTCCTTGCCACTGCGGGATCTTCGTTGAGGTGTGCAGGATCTTTAGTTGCAGTATGTGGGATCTAGTTCCCTGACCAGGGATCTAAGCCAGGACTCCTGCATTGGGAGCTCGGAGTCTTAGCCACTGGACCACCAGGGAAGTCCCACTCACAGATGTTTCTGAAGAGAGTTTCCTATTGGAATGCCTCTTTTCTTTTTTTTTTTTTAAATAATATGATGAAAGCTTTTATTATTTATTTATTTATTTATTTTTTGGCTGTGTTGGGTCTTTGTTTCTGTGCGAGGGCTTTCTCTAGTTGTGGCAAGCGGGGGCCACTCTTCATCGCGGTGCACGGGCCTCTCACTATCGCGGCCTCTCTTGTTGCGGAGCACAGGCTCCAGTTGCGCAGGCTCAGTAGTTGTGGCTCACGGGCCCAGTTGCTCCGTGGCATGTGGGATCTTCCCAGACCAGGGCTCGAACCCGTTTCCCCTGAATTGGCAGGCAGATTCTCAACCACTGCGCCACCAGGGAAGCCCGGAATGCCTCTTGATATTAAAAAATGGTAAGCCTATCAGAGATGGACTGTTACGATAGACCTTGACATGGATTTTATCCCTTGAAAAAAAAGTGAATGTAGATTATACAGATAAACCATTATAAAAATACCCTAGGTAGTAAGTACTTAGTCCTCTGTGTATTTTGGATCCTGCTACTTGTTATTTTGACAGATATTAGTTAATTCCCATCCACAGAGGTGAATAAATACATTCATGGAGGTGAAAGGGGGTGGGGACATTAGAACCTGATCCTCTGGGTTTCTGCAGGGCGAACTTGCTATCATGACCTTCCCTTCTTCCGTGACTGTCGTCCAGCCCTGGCTCCTATCAGGAAGAGCATGACCTCAGGAAGGGGCTTGGCACGAGCACCCGATAGATCTAGCCAGGGCTTTCCTCACTGCGGTAAGGACTCAAGCTCCCAGGTCTTATATATTAAAGCAACTGACAAATAGACCTCTTAACTGCTAATAACATAACAATATAGTTTTGCATACTCGAACTTAAAAATATGTCTTTAAAAGCCTAATATTTGTGTGTGTGTGTGTGTGTATGTGTTTAAGAAGGTGAATTTCTAGGCAAATAGTCAGATACCTTCTTTACTTCACTTTTCTCACCTATGTTTAATTTATCTTGCTTAACGCCATGTATTTTTGTAAACTGCCCTAGATTATTTCTAGAAGCGGTGAAATGTAAAGGAGCAGATTCAATAAAAATCCTATCATCGTTGAAACTTTCACCATCCTTCTCTCTTGCTAGGTACTTCAAGTAAGATACTGACGTTTTTGGTCAGCGGGATTGACTAGTTGGTGCTGCTGGCTTGGTGGAGCTCCTGCTAGGACATCTGAACCCATGGGGAGCTGGTTACGGACTGTAGGAAAGCTCCATCTGAAGAGTAAGTAGTCTCCACAAGCCCTGTTTCATGGCACACTCAAAGACCCTGACTCCAAGGTGAGTACACAAAGCTTATTGTTTTCTTTGGGGACCTTTTGCCACATTTCCCTCTCACTGTGCTTTGAAAATTAACCACCAGAGTCTGGTCATTATGGCTTCATTAACTATTCCTTGTAATTGCACCAGTCATAATTAATTCATTTGTTATTCACATGGGTGACATACGGACACTTTAATAGTTTTTCCTCAGGGAATTCTACATATTAAATGATATTGATGGTGCTTTTAGAAAAGATTTAAAGGGGAACCACAATATGATCCATTTCTGTAAGTAGCAACGAGTTATTTTATTATAAAAATGAAGTTAATTGTTTTAATCCCTCAATCTTTCAGATGAAAGCCAGAAGGTGTATAAACTAGTCCTTCCTCCCTCCACCAGACATTTCTAATCTATAATTCAGAATGCCAAAATAAAGTCATTTTTATAAAAATAGATGGTGCATTTACACAAATGCATGCCAGAGTATTTAAGCAAATAATACTTGAATTAATTTCAGGTTAAAACCTTTCCTTTAAGCCTTTCTCATTTTATTTTTCCAGAAACCATCTGTATTTTAACATCTTACTGCACAGCTGCATTCCTCATGTTTAATTTATGTTGGAGATCTTTTGTGACAAGACCAACTTATTTTTGAAATGAAATCAATTCATTTTAGGTAAAACATTGGTGACCCAAATATTACACACTTTCAAATTATGCATAATCCCTTCCCTACCCCCTGGGCTATACACACACAAACACACACACTCACACACACACCCTCACCCCCTTTTTTTTAGCAAGGCTGAATGAAAATTCCACACTGCTGAATATTTAACCAAATACTTTAATCATTGGTTATCTGGTAGAAACATCAAGCCTATGCTGACAGACACACAATTAAGTGGCAGAACTAAGGCAATTATCTATATAATTCAGGTTAAAAACTAAACTCAACAACCAGTTTTGCCTGAAATACCCCAATCATGGAAAGGAAAAAAAAAAAGAAGTGTCCCTTCAGTTTGCATTATCCCCATAATTGCCTTAATTCCCATTTGACTCAGTGTGAGTGGAATCACAGACACATAGAATTTGTCTCTTAGAGATTATCTAGTCCAACCCCCTTATTTTTCAGATGAGAAAATTGAGACCCACAGAGGTCAAGTGCCCTGCCCAGGTCATTAGTCAGTGGTGGCCGAGTCCAATCATGAACTCACATTTCCCAGTTCCCAGCTCAGTATTCTTGCAACGGATACTGTCTTGCCCTGACTCCATTGCTTTTGAAATCAAGGAAATGATGCCAGCATATAGCCAGCACGATAAACTTTAAATGAAGACAGCATAATGCTACCCAAGATCAGGAACTCAAATCAAATGCAACAATTCACCTCAGCTGAGTATCAAATAATTTTCTCTGCACATGTTCGACTAACATTAAAATGACCAGCTTTTAATAGTACACATGAGCATGACATCCAGTAAGTTATATAATTTGGAAGTGGGAAAGGGCTAGAGAGACCCTATTTAAAAAAAAAAAAGTACACATGAGTTTTTACAAAATAAATGAAAAACATTTTCACATTCCTAATAGGTACCCAATGAAAAACCTACAAAAAACTTTAAGACCTACAGGAAAACTCAGGCCCAAGATGTTGTATGAGCTTCACATCTGCCTCGGTGTCAAAGCACACAAGCTGGGTTATCAGTTTGATGACCTTCAAGTAAAGCAAATCTGTTACATCAGACC
The DNA here is from genome assembly GCF_965194805.1 of Balaenoptera borealis. Lineage (NCBI taxonomy): Eukaryota > Metazoa > Chordata > Mammalia > Artiodactyla > Balaenopteridae > Balaenoptera > Balaenoptera borealis. The sequence goes on along the minus strand of NC_138866.1, from coordinate 43,702,662 downwards.
ATTAGGAAAGAGCCCACACTAAGGTTCCAAGTTCTCTCCAGAAGAGCTCCCAGCCTGTTAGTGAGGTGCTGGTTTTCAGTCTCCCAGGGCATTGCATTTGACATACATATATCCTTTGTTTTTGAAACAAGAAAGTCTGTATAATTTTGCCAAAAGGGGGCTTTCGATTTTAAAGACAGCCCAGAAGCCCAGCTGCTTAGTTCACCTGCCTTTTCTGCCTTGAAGCCCAGCACGTGGTTTTTCGTTGGTTTTCTGCATTTTTCTAGCAGGACTTCTCTGATTTTCAGTCATAGGGTCCATCTGTAGGGGGGTTGTTAGTATAAACCACCCAGGGAAGGTTGTGCTTGTTCTGCATTCTACTGGCTAGAACAGAGGCCCCAGACTAAGATCAAAATTATTATGTGGAGATTAAACTGTAGAATTTAATTATGTGTTCTGTTACTCCTGGTACATTTATTAATTTAGCAGTACAAACTGACTGGAGCTAAACAAGCAGGACTGATTAATTTGCAAAGACATCGAGGTAACAGATTGTGATCAAAGTGGAGACCTGATCCTGTTAGATTGAAATGTGTTGTTTTGTGCTGCAGGAAGGACACGGAGCAGCATGGTTTATCTTTATCAATGCTTTCCTCTGAAGGAGGGGAACAAGCTTGCAGATACTAATCAGGGCTGAGGCCCTGCCACTCAATAATTACCCACTGTCTCATCATAATCCTGGAACTAAGCCCCTGCCCAATCCATCTGGGACCCTTTTCCATCTATTGCACAGCTCAAGAATATGTGTGTAAGCTATTACCTCTGGTCGTGCTATCTGTCCCCTGAGTATAGATTCATGGTAGTGACCAATTAGGTTGCCGTGTTCTCTTTTCCCTTTGCTTCCAAAGCATCCTGTGCTTCTCAGCACCGTAATGAAGCACAGATTCATCAGGGTGCAGAAATTCACTCACCTGAAAAAGCTGCCTCGTCATAGTCACTGATAAACATCATACAATGCTGAATTTCGTGAGATGCTTTGAAAAGAGGAGTGGTAAGACCAATCACTCTGTATCTTAAGGTTTCCTTAAGCCACTCTCAACCTGCCACTGCCTTCTGCCAGCAACAAAAAATACAGTGAGGAAAATATTTCTCAATCCAGAAATCAAATGGCTGGGAAGTGAGGAGGGCAAATGTGGAGATAATTGAATCCTGGATCCCTGAATGAAGGACCCAGTACCGTGCCATGATCAAGAGCAAGGAGTCCTGAAGTCCAGGAGACTTGGGCTGAAACTCTGGGTCTGTTCATTACCAGCCGGCCACGTAACCTCTCAGAGATTCCACTTTCCCCTCAATAAAATAGCACCTACCTCACAGGGTGGCTTTGGGAGTTAACTGCATGTACAACTTTACAAGTAATCAAACCTCAATGAATGTTAGCTAGTCCCACCATTTTCTGAATCCCCATTACATTTATAGCGAGAACCAAAATGCCTAGCTCTTGATCAAACTGTGCCAACCATTTCTGCTAATTTTTTTGAGTACAGATCTTCCTTGACTTACAATGGGGCTACATCCCGATAAACCCAATAAATGTTAAGTCAAAAATGCATTTAATACACCTAACCTACCTAGCTTAGCCTTGCCCACTTTAAACGTGCTCAGAACACTTACATTAGCCTACAGTTGGGCAAAATCGTTTAACAAAAGCCTACTTTATAATAAAGTGTCGACTATCTCAAGTAGTTTATTGAATAATGCACTGAAAGTGAAAAACAGAATGGCTGTTTGAATCCAGAAAGGTTGTAAGTGTATCGGTTGTTTTCCCTCGTGATCATGCAGCTGACTGGGGGCTGCCACTGCCCAGGGTCACGAGGGAGGATTGGACCACACTTTACTAGGCCGGGAAAAGATCAAAGTTCAAAATTTGAACTACAATTTCTGCTGAACGTGTATCACTTCCACACCATCGTAATGTCAAAAAATTGTAAATCAAACCATCGTAAGTCGGGGACCATCTGTATACACATTTTGTCCTCCCAAATAAATTATACATTCCTGAAGAGTAAAATCCCTATCTTTCCCTTTTGTATATCCCACAAGTGACAGTTAATAATTGCTTGCTGATTCTTTTACTTAAACTTAAGAACTCTTCATAAAATTCTTCATAAACAATTTTGAAGGTGGGAGGGACGAGTGGTCAGTTATAATTTTCAAATAAAGAAATGGAGGCAGCAGTCATATTAAGGAAGTTGCTGTTATTAGTGACAGAAATCTGTAAGGCACAATCAAGTCAAGGCTAGTCGAAGAATTCGCAGAGCAACTGCGTGATGCCCACTGCATGCTCTTGGTCAGGGCAAAGCCCGTTTGAAGAGCAGGGGCTGCTTTCAGAGTACTCCCCGTCAGGGCACAGCCCCAGTGCCTAATTAGCGTGGACCCCATTGCAGATCTTTGCTGATCCTGACGATGTTTTAATTAGTTAAGCCTACAACTTGCCTCTTCTTGTTCTTCTCTGGCAGTCAGAGAGGAAAATATGCTAAACTGTGAATGTTTCACATTTAGACTTCCAAAACACCCCTTCCCTGAGGCTTCTAGAAGATATACCCTGAAGAGGGACCACCCTTTGGAATTTATACCAGCAGCTCTGACAGCTGTTTTGTATTTATTTCCACGGTTGGGCCACTTCAATTTGGGGCTCCTATTCATTATATAAGCAAATATTTGTTAAGGGATCAGGCACAGGATGAGGTATGTTTGTCAGGATTGTAATTAAGGTGGTGTGTATACCAGAGTTGGAAGAACACAGGGTGAGTTAGATCCTCAGCTCACTGTGGCTGTGTTACTTTGAAAGCCATATCAACGTCTCTGGGCCATATCTGGTGCATGTTATATGTCATCCTTCTGTCCTGAAGCATAGATAAGTAAGAAAATCTGGATAAAACACTTTAAGATTCTAATACATGAGCTTTTGGCAAAGTGTTTGCCTGCCACCTACCCTAATACTCTTTTATTTTTCAGAGTGAATTAAAATTTTAAGGAATTTTAAAAAGTGCTTTGGTTCAGAAGCTTTTAATTATTTCTAATACACTCATCAATATTTCAGCTCTTTCAGAATGCTTGTAGATATTATACCTACAGTACTTTGCAGATGACATAATAATTTTTCTGAACGGTTATGTGGCTTTGCCAATTGACCCTGCCTGGGTTAGAAGGCCAGCCTCTGAAGTGTGGCACTCACTTCTTATTTCCCCTCTGAGCATCCTTATATCCCCTAGGACTACCGATGAACATTTAAAATCCTTGCAAAATGAGAGTGCATAACATATTCAAATTTGCAGTATAGGCTTGTTGTTTATAAGAAGACTCCCTCGGACTTCCCTCGTGGTGCAGTGGTTAAGAATCCACCTGCCAATGCAGGGGACACGGGTTCGAGCCCTGGGCCGGGAAGAGCAACTAAGCCCGTGCGCCACAACTACTGAGCCTGTGCTCTAGAGCCCACGAGCCACAACTACTGAGCCCGCGTGCCACAACTACTGAAGCCTGCGTGCCTAGAGCCCGTGCGCTGCAACAAGAGAAGCCACTGCAATGAGAAGCCTGTGCACCACAACAAAGAGTAGTCCCCGCTCGCCGCAACTAGAGAAAGCCCGTGAGCAGCAACAAAGGCCCAAGGCAGTCAAAATAAATAAATAAATAAATAAATAAAGTTATTAAAAAAAAAGAAGACTCCCTCATTCCATTCAATGCCTTACATCTTGGGATCTGTACAAATTCATTAATTTAGACTCCTCTGGATCCCAGGTAGGGTGTGTCTAAGTTTTTAAGGTCGGTAAACTGAGTCTGTGAAGTTACAAGATTTCCCACGTGGCCAGTCCTCTTACCTACGAGTAACTCAGAATCACTGAACCATGTCCAGACCCCTGCCCTAGAGAATGTCAGGTGCCGTTTCCCTACCTTGTTTCACCTCTCTGCAGCTGGTGACGCTGAAGACTTCTCTCTCCTTCAAACACGACTTTGGTTTCTGTAATATGACTTTCCCTAGTTCTTCCTCCTCCTGGCCCTCTGACTGAGGATACTCCTTAATCCTCTGCTTGTGTCTTTCTAAATTTAAATCCTTTAGAACTTATTTATTCTTATTTTCTTCATATCATCCTACACAAAAATTGGAAACCTATATACTTCTCCAGTCCTGAACACTCACCCAGTTTCTGATTCTAGATTAACAACTCTTTCCAGATGTCTGTACCTGGAAAAAGCCTCATCTCCTTAGATTCAACATGTCCTCAGGTAAGTCCATTAATACCCCCCTCACACACACACCCCAGGAAAGTATTTCCTCTTCCAAACAACAGTATTTTACTTCCAGCAGCGGCTCTGCACAATTTGACACTTCCCTGTTCTCTAATTGCTTACTTTGTGTGTCTGTTTTGCCTTCTGACTCGACTGCAATGTCTTGGAGGGAGAAGGTTCCGTGAAGCAGGAGGCCCCTGGAGAGCCCCTAATAAGTGCCAAATGCAAAAAGGTTCAAGTCACCAATTGAGAAAATCCACATAAATACACCTGAGCTTTTGGCCTGTATAAAATCAGCACGATGTTTTCTCCTGGGAGAGGTTCACAGCATATAATTTTTAGTTCCTATTCTTCCCCAATGCTCAAGTTACTCCAGGAAGCAATTTGGGGTGAGAGAAAGGCACAGGTCCAGCTGAACACATGGAAACAAAAATGCTCTAAAATATCTTCCATGAGAAAACTTGGTTCCATCTTGACTGAATATTCTGGTGACATAGGTAGGCCTCAGAAACTTCCCACAAACAATAAGCACCCCAATTTCAAAAGAGAGATGCACAGAGATGTCTCTGAGTTTCCAGTACAAGTGAAAAATGTGACTCTCAGCTGCGCTTTTTTCATTGTTAAGTTCCTTTTCGCTGGGCAGAAATGTCCAGCAAAAGATGAAAAGATAAACTGAACTCTTTGGAAGGGCTAAGCATACTTGGAGAGGGTAAGTCCCTGGAGCCATCATTCCTGACTCAGATTTTGGTAATGCCCATGATCATCTCAAGAATTTCTAAAAGTTGTTTTAATTTACTTTAATTAAAAATAAAACTCCAAGTGACAGAATGGTATTGTGTCTTCACAAACCTTTGTAATCATGGCTCTGAGTCAGCAAGTTTGGTATAAGAGGGAACAGGACCGAATATTAAATAATAACCCAGTTAGAAGGTTTCCTTTCTTGTTTTTTTCTCCCCCAGTTCATGGACCACTTAAGTAGTCAAATGCTCCCGAGTAGACCACTGGCCCCACAGAACCTCCCCGCCCCCAGAGTTAATAAAAAGACTAGTAGTGCCCTTGAAGTAATGCAGTTGGGTCATTTCAGACTCATACTGCATATCATATTGTCCTGTCTATAAAAAACACAACTTTGGGATTCTACCACCAGCTCTTGGGGTGCACTGCTTGCTCATGACCCTGATACTATCCTACCCATTTTCCCAGGCATTGCCCTGCTCTGAAGAAACTTGCTATTCATCTGCCATCTTCACCTTTACGAAGGTACCTATTCACATCCAATCTTCTCCCCATCTCTCAGCAACAAAAGAGCAAGTGTCAGTCATTGGCACCTCCTTTTGGAAAGCCTCCAACCTAATGTATAGACATTGTCATCTTTCTATCCATCTATCCATGCAGTCATATAGTTAGTTCTGTTGACTGATCTAATCTACCAGCCCTCAAGCAGTGTGAAGTCAATCATTTTGAAAAATACTTGTCCTATTGAGATGTTGCCTGGCTAAATGTTCTTTAGGGACAGACTTCAAAAGGCTTTTTAATCCTATACAGTGTCACAGCCTCAGTCTATGTAAATTGAAGTTATAACCTCTGAACTTTAGGGGCAAAACATCCTGTAGACTTAGCATACCATGAAATGACCACTGGATGGGAGCTGAGAGGTGTTTGATTTTAATCACTGAGCTTTGTGATTGAAGGATATTCTAAATGGTTTATGATTATTTTTATCAGCCCACTTGAGTTAATGTTGAATTTTCTATTTGATGGGACCTGCCAATTTCCCATCTGTTGGATCTGAGTAATTTACAAAATGCCCAAGATGAATTGTAATCCCTTTACTATCATAATCAATGTACAGTGCATATGGTGCGCCTTGGCGCACAGACGATGGCTGGGGGTTTAGGCAGATAATTATCTTCCTATACTGCCCAATTGCCTGATGCTTCCCTTTATGGTTTCAGATTATGCTCCTCAACTTTGCTGTGATACAGAATGTGCTTATTAGTGGGGATTTAGTCAAGTCTGAGGCATTTGTTAGACTTTCAGATTCTGATCCAATAGCTGCCTTTGGCTTTTTGTTTCCCTCACACTGATGCTCTCTCATTGCCTTTGATAAGGATTGAAAGCCTCTAACCTCTCTCAAAAAGCGTGATGAGAAATATTAATCACACCAAAGTTGAGTTCCTTGATAACACTGCAGAGTCTGAGAAGGGAGTTTGCATAAGACTGAGAAAGGACATATATGGATTTGTCCCTTTGAGGAGCGAGATGCAAATCCTGAAATTTACAGTAGCTGATGTAAGAATGGGCTCTATAATCTAAAAACGTCTGCCTTTACAAACAGGAGCTGTTTATGTGACACTTTCCCAAGTCAAAATTCATTGGTTCATTGTCCTTCGAGGTAATTCATGGACTCACATAAATTTCTCAACAACGAATCAGTAAGATAAGCGTTCTATTGATTCTGACAAAATTAAAACCAAGCCCTCCCTCCCCAGATGGCTAACTGGTGACAATGCGTTAGGAATGAGCAGACTAGTGAGCCTTGCTGAGAAATATTTCTCTTCCGACAGATAATGTGGGTGGCCTTCTTCTGTGGTTTGAGCATAGAGAAAAGGGTGACCACATTACATCTAGATGACAAAAAAAACCCAAAAGCAGAAAAATCAGGATGCTTAATGACTTTCCTAAAACTGTCCCACATTGCTACCTGAACTGGGGAGAGCAGTGTCCTTTAGTCCAGTGGCTTGACTTAGCATTGAGACTCTCCATCGGGTGGGCCCTTCCACAAATGAAGCCGACCTCACAAATTAACAGGCTCTGGGGGAACAGCATTATTTTAATTGCTCCCAAATATCATCAAAATCCAGGGACCTGTGTAGGGAGGGATGTCACCTCTATGGTAGGAAAGGCAGAATGGAAGACAATCCTAGCCCTCAATATTCCCACCATCTGTTTGGTGGTTCCTGGTGTTCCTTTTACACTGGCTCATGCCCTTTATTCCACACTAGAGACCCAGATTGTACTAGTTAGAGCATTACTTGCCCCTGTAGCAAGTAAGCACCACATTTCCTTCTTTTTTTAGAGACACTCCAGGCATGCGTTAGGTCAGAGATGATAGAGCTATTCTACATGGCCATTAAGGGACCCAGGCTGACAGAGGTCCTATCATCTTTACACATGACTTCCAAAGTTAACTTGATCATTCTCCATCCCAATCAGCCAGAATGGGGTAGAAGCAAGGAGGGGCATGGAGGACCATGTCATTCACATGGTCTAGACCTCAGTCACATGGTCACACATAACTGCAAGGAAATCTAGGAAATGTAGACTAGCTGGGTACCACGAAAGAAGATGAAACAAATATTTAGTGAACAGCGGGCAGTCTCTGCCCCACGGCTTATAAGGCAGAGATCCCTGGGGAAAGTCAACATTAGTTATTAATGTTAGTGGCTGGCATCAGGTTTTGTTAGGAAGGAAAGTGCAAGGGGACTGGAAAAACGAGAAGGAAGGTAAAAGAGCAATATCCTGGATGCTGGTGAGGGTGAGGGACAAGGCTCTATACCTGATCGTCCATCATGTTCTTTAAGATGACTTTCCAGCAGGATGAGTCACCCTGAGACATTCACATGGTCTGAATGTGGCTGGCAGGGGAGGGGCCAAAATCCGTGTCCAGGGAACTATGAACCTCAGCCACAGACGTTGAGAAGATCGCAAAATTGACTTCCTTGCATATTTAGCTCTGAAAGGACAGATGAATGTGATCAATTTCAGTTCATGGTGCTATGCACAGCCAAAGTCAGAAATAGCAACTAGAAAAATCCATATGTTTTTACTCCCAAGCATTCATCCCACAAGCTAAAGAAGCCATTGCCCTTTAATCAAAGACGGCATCAGAAGGTTCTGGGTATGGCCGATCAGATTAACAAGTCAACACTTATGTATTTTCTTTGCAACAAACACAGACTGACCTGAAGTTGGGCCCAAAATACTTGATAACTTTTGGCCAAAAAATCCAGTTCACTGCTTAAGATGGCCTCTTAGAAGGTGCAATCTCCCATTCATCTAATATAAGCTCAAAAGTTTGATTTGTAGTTCAGTGTGCCCTTACATTTTTTTTCTTTTGTTGATCTGATTTTTGGCTACTCGATTTTAGGTAACTGTGCAGCACTTTCCTGATGGTTTTATTACACAGTCTTTCCATGTGTCAACCCCAGGATCAGGGTGAGACAGAAAGCAGCATTTCAATGCTGGTAAACCACATCCATAACATAGGTGGAGATTCATCATTGCCATGCTACATGCTGGCTTTCAAAACTACCCAGCTTACTTTTAGGGGATTGTTTTAGGGTCTGATTCACCATAGAATCAGTGACATCAAGCCACAAGTACTCAGATAACAGATCTCCTTTGAGTAGTCGGATGCAATGGAAAAAGCATGGGATTTGGAGTCAGGCTGCTCTGTTTGCCCCTTGCCAGTTCTGTCAATTTGGGCAAATGATTTAGCCTCTCTGAGTCTCAATTATCCATTCTGTAAGATGGCAAATATATATGCTAGACATTTTATATATCTTGTTTAACCCTTACAACAATTCCTTGAGTTAAACATTATTCCCACACCCTCTATTTTATAGATGAGAAAACTGAGGCTTTTAGATGAACTGGCCAAGGACCTAGAACTAGTAAGAGGTAGAACTGTGATTTGAACCCAGAGCTTTTCATCCAAGGTTCATAGTCTTAATTATTACATTAACCTGCTAAGATAAAATGAGACAATGTAGGTAAATTAGAGTACTTGGCTTGCAGAAGGTACTTAGAAAATGTTAGTTTCTTTTTTTCTTCTGTTTTGTTTTTAACGTCCTAAGTTACAGCCTTCCTTCCTGTGCTCAGATAATTCATAGTGCACTTTTTTGTTGGCTTACTTTCATTCACATTCACTCACTCAGTAAATGCTTACTGAGTGTCTACTATGTGTTCTGCCCTAGGCCAGACACTGGGTATTTAGTCACAAATACAAAAGACAAGATCCCTTATCCTCGATACACGTGTAGCAATGCCAGCTGCATCCTCCAGGAGTCTCTGAATGCAGAGACTGAGCCACACTGCACTTCTTTAAGATGGATTAATACCACAGCATTTGCAACTATAATATTATGTTACCTTGGACACCAGGCAATTAGCAAGTAATTAAATCTCCCTTGGTCTGAATACACCTGCAACCAAACTGTCTGCTAAAGTTCTGTTACACTCATTAATTAGCATGAGTTGAATGATAGGATAATCAGAAAGGAAATACTTCCTCTTGGAGACTAGGAGTAAATGATTAAAAAGTGAAATGTCCTTTTAACACTTTTTGCTTGGGTTTATATTAATGTAGAGTGTAAGGATGAGCCAGCCTACTGTTCATCAATAGTAACGTCTCTGGCAATGAATGTGCCTAAGGAGAATTGACTTATGCTGGTATGTATCTCCATCCATTTGACATCACAAAAACTTTGAAAATAACTGTTGCTTAGTCACTATCTGAATGCTTCCAACAGTAACAAGTAACCACCTCTCAGAGCTAATAGTGAAGACATGAACACCTGATTAAGTATAGGAGTATTCATTCTTACTCAAGAAGCCACAGTTTTATTTTTATGACCACCTACTACAAAGTCACTAGAAAAGATAGAGGACCCTCATCTAGTTTCTCTCCTGTCCATTATCTTACCTGTTTCAACAGAGTCTGCCTAGATTAGCTGATACATCAGGATAAATTAGCTTTTTAACTATAGAGTATTTTTTTAATAATAGAGAAAAATATTCAGTAGATCTTTAGAGATTATGTTTCCCCCTTTTAAATCCTTTGACTCTTGGATTAACAGATTGCTTTAAAAACTTTGGTGAGAAGTATCACATTATCCTTGTGTTACCCCCCACTAAGGAGTCTCCAAACGTCTCTCAGCTGGGGACAAAAAGTCACCATCTGAGCTGCATGGCTGGTTCGCTGTACGTGCAGTGCTGTACCTGCCACTGTTCAGTCAGTGGTTCTTATCCCCCACCCAGGGCCCAGGCAGGCTCCAGCCTTGCAGCCCTCAAGAAAGGCCATGAATCAGGGCTGCTGCAGTAACAGTGAGTTAGAAACAGACTCCAGACAAAGTAAGATGTCCCAGAGCCCACTCTGGGTTTTAAAATCTCTATTATTCAAGACATTTGCCGGCCCTTAAACAAAGCTCAATGGACAAACTTCAATGTTCCAAGCTCTAAAGGAATTTAGCTTAATGCTAATGCAGAAAAAATTCCCCAGCCACTCATGTAACTTTATTAGACAAAGTGGAGCATGCCCGCTCTTAAAGAAGAAGAAAAAAAGACATTATTTTCTTTTTCAGAGATTGTGCTACCCTAGAAAGGGAATGCATTTGAAGTAGGAAATGTAGACGTTTCAGGCAAATGTGTACTTTGTCTTCAAATGAACAGCTTTCAAAATGATCTTGGTTAAGCTCTCTTTTATTTTTATCTTTTATTCCCCTACAATGCCAGCTGAGGTTACCCATCTCCCAACAGCTACCAAATGGACTAGTAATTGTAAGGCTCCCGTGATTTAATTAGACTCATTCTAAACACTCACATTTTTATCAATTAGTTAATGGGCTAAAGAAGAGTCTCTTTGTTGGAGCCAGGTCATTTGGAAGCTAGAGGCTTCTTGAGGGCAAGAAGCTGAAGAACTGCAGCGTTAATATCTGTAATTAACCTCACAAGTCCTAGGTTGTTCAATTAGGAATGACCTCCCTTCCCTTCCATATGCCTTTCGTCAGATGGGGCTTGAATGTAAAATAATCACTGAAGAAAAATGAACCAAAAAAGAATGCTTCGAAAAAAATTAGACCAGGATGAAAAAGTTCCCTGTCTTCAAGTGCTTTTTAGTTATTTATTCAACTAAGGTCGTTAATTGGTGGCTTCCCCTAAAAATAATAATTCTGGGTTTTTCAGATCAGCAATGCTCCTGATAATAGATATGGAGGAATCTTTTAAACTAAGGTTTTGTCTTAACACACAGGCCAATTCTAAAACAGAAATGATGTTCTGTGCTTCAGAAAAAGTTCAATCATTGATTACTCTATGTAAATTATTGCCTTCAACTTTCTTGGCTTGGAGGATTCTATTTACTGTTTCCGTATGAAAGAAACCTTCCATCTATGCCTATAGTTATATAACAAATAAATACTAGATGCATTAAATCAAGGAGTATTTCGATTCTTAACAAGCTAGTCAACTTCTACTCTTGCGAGAAGTCTATAGGAAATTCATAAACTGTACATACTTATTCTCACTTGCTGATCACTGATAAATGTGAGGCGGCCTTACACATAAATAAAGACTAGTACTGACAAAAAAATCTGTAAGAAAGGGATAAAACAATTTACAAATTAAAATGTACAAAAGACCACCCTGAATGATCTACCAGGAAAAATCGACACCCTCGAAGAATGTACACTTATTTTTCATTTCTAACTAAATCTATAAATCACTATGCTTCAGCAATGTCAGTATTTTGAATTTAAAGGAAAAATATATATTCACTTTGAAGCCAAACACATCAAAACAGTAGCAGTTACAAAGATAACTTCTTCATTTTCTGCTTGGTTAGAAACCATTCATTCATAGACCAGAAAATTAAGGACTGAATTTGGAAGAACCATGCAAAACAGAGAGGAAAGGACACTTGTTCTGAGGATTTTAACAAGAAAGGGGCATGGACTATCATTTGAGAAAATCTGATTCTATCAGGCATTCATCACAAATTTTGAGTCCTATCTATTGCCCCCAGTCACCAAAATTAAAGAAACCAAAACAGCTGGTAAAATGTAGCGACTCCCTGCTCCTACTGTAATTGCATGCATCTACCAGCCGCCCTGACCAGTAGCAGTTTACGTTTATTGTTATGGTCAACAATTACATTGTACATGCTCAGTAAATACTCTGCTCTGCTAAGCTTCATAAATGTGCCCTTTGTTTCCTTCATCATTAGGCAGACCGTTCATTCTGTACAATGTCCAACTTCCAGACAGGTGGAATAAGGAGGTGGCATCTGTCTAAATATTAAATGCCACGCTTCCCCCATCTGCCGTAATAACAGTGCTGGGGCTGCTTGGCTTCAGTTATCCTCTTCTGCATACAACCAGTCAGCCATATGCCCTATATAGTGCACGTGCCACCAGAGCGACAGGGCCTGTTTTGCAGCCTCTGAGCTGGTAACCAAACAAGTGAGGAAAAGATGAGAGGTGAAGGTTGGAGGTCAGGCACGTGCAGGAATCAGCAGGTGATGGTCAATACATCTACTGAGAGCAGCTCAAAGAACCAATCAAAAAGGCCTTCAAAAGTCAATGGCCAGCATAGAGCACACTGCCAATCAAATTTTACAGGGCATACCTTCCAGGCTAGGCAAATAAGAAGATTTAGAGCACATGGCAGTTCATCGTTTATAATCCTGTCTTAGCCCAGCATGGCTTAGTGATAGTTCAGTGACAGATGATGAGCACATGACAGCTGCAGGATCTTATACAAATGCATACAGTAAAATTAAAATTAAATTAGTGACACACGTGTACACATTGGTTGTGCAACAGTTACACAATCTGTTCGGGACCCCTCACAGAATCTGCTGCTGCGCCCTCAATTCAGGGTGCCTTTCAAAAGGCACCCAGGAATTGGTCTTAGCCAGGAAGGGCTTGTCCCTTGGGCAAAGGTGTAATTCAAAAGGCCCCTAAGGCAAATGAAGGTGCTGAGGTTCTCACACACGCTAATGGCAAAGTTTAATGATGTTTCCAATTGGCCTAATTAAAACTGACTGAGAGTTTTGAGTATTTGAAGGAAGGGAAAAAAGGCCAACACAACAGTAGGAAGTAAGTGTATTGGGCCTGGAGTAAATCGAACTGTCTATGCTCCTTCGTTTCGATCTGTAATCTGCTGATTTTATTACTGACAAATGATATATGCTTTTGTAAAAATGTGAAAGCCTACACTTGAGAACCCTAATTTGAGTGTAACTTCTATTGTTTTAAATGTCTGTGTCCTCTGCCATAAATTACAAATGTTCTTACATTCATTTGTCTGAATATTTATTTAGGTAATTTACCATGATAGAGAAATTTCTCAAATTATGTTTCCCTATGAAACCTTATAAAGGTGTTATATATTTTTGGAAATTTAAGTTTATGTTTAAAAATTTTTTTACTCTCTTTTCTTGACCTAACCCATTACAAAAGGATTTCTGATGATTATGTTTCACATATACATTTGCTTCAAATAAAAACCAACAGTTTTGGCTCTTGAGCTGCTTGTCACATCTTTGTATGATATCGTTATCTTCTGAGGATACTGGTCCTACATTCATGTCTTGCTAAATTCACAATTTGCAGAGTCTTGGAAAAAAAAATGTTAGTACAGACAAAAATCATACTTACTGATTTTTAAATAGTTTTAGAGTAGTGTAGAATAAAGTTAACTTTCCTCTCAAGAAATCAACTTAAATATAATACAAATGCTTCTTCCAAATGTCCAGGTCTATTCATACCTCATGAAATCTAACCAAGAGTTATATCTCTACAGTTCTCAATGTTTATGATAATTTACTCTGTATACAATTACTTTTAAATCATTCTACATTTTAACATATAAAATAATTTATGAAGTTTAAGTTAAAGAGGTTCTTTAAAAGACTATTTTAAATTATTAGAACATTATACCAAAATTAATTATTTATAAGTAATTATTGTTAATCGTCACAGCACCTCTTTGAACACTACAGCTGACTAATGCAACAAAACACTAACAGAGATAAGCAATTTGATCAAAGTCATATGCAAAAAAATCATCAGTGGAGTTACCATTCAAACAAAGAACTTCTTACTTTGCCTTTTAGAATATTACTATAGACCCCAAACTTTCACGCCTAATTTTAAATTCCTATCCTTCCTTTTGGGTCTGATCCTGTGCTTTAAATCACCTGTGTCTCCCACATTACTAAACATGAAGGAAACCTCGGAATCAGTGAGAATGTGTTTATGAATAAAGGCCGAAATGTGTTTAAAATGAGTACAGAAGCCTGACTTCTGGATGTTTTGGGAATCACGTCTAAAAACTTGCAAGAACTGCATTTTCCTAAGAATGAATCTTACCTATCAATGCTGATGGTGTTTTGGATATAAGATTTATTGAAGAATTTCAAATTCTCCTGAGGTAGTAATAAAATTACCTCCTGTTTCCAACTGAAGAATCTTTGAACATTTCCTCTTTGATTTCTGTATGACATGAAGTTTCCCTTGAGGTCAGGTTCTACTGAGTATACACACAAATTATTATGTGCCTCAATTAAAGAGATTTCCTAGAGCCATTCTTAAAATGACAACAACAAACAAGCAAACAAACAAAACCTTTCATAAGCAACCATTTTATTGTTTAGTGGTTACTGCTATTTAACCAAAGTTTCTGCTGAATCCCAGTTCTCTGTCCCATCCCCAGAAAAGCGATCAAACAGGCTTCTGTATTGGTCATATATCCTATGTGGTGATATTGCACAGAAGAAGTACAGAAAACACAAATTCTATGACATTTTACATTTAATGTAAGGCAGCAGAGGCCCTTGTTCAAAAGAAAGCGAAAAGCAGAAAAGCAAATGACAATTTTGAATCTGTATCGCTAAGCCTTTATTTAGTATATCCAAAAAACAGGCTGAAAACCTGACACCTCCAGGACCAAGTATTCAAATTAGATTCCTGGTTCTCCAAATCACGCATGTGGTCCTCGTACCCTGTGAGCACAAAAACCATGGGGGTCACAGTCCCACCTGTGCAAGGTTTTGGGCTCTCCAGACAGACAGCGATAAAGGTGTGCACAAGATAAAGGAAAGGATGCTTTCCTGCCAAAGGCTGGAGGAAGTGGAAAATAAACACTGATAGAAACATATGTATGCCCTATTTAAAAAAAAAATTACACACATACATTTTTGATAAATAGGGTCACACGGAGAGAGCATTCAGAAGTCAAGTGTAGTCAGGTTGTGATAAAAGTGGTCCAGTGGGATGAAATGCCCTATCTAGAATGGGAACCGATAATGGTCGCTGCAGGTGGTCTCAAGTTTATTGAAAACGGACACAAATCATAAAAACACCAAATAAATCAAAAAAACATCATTAGGTTGATTATTGGGTTGATGAAGTAGCTGCGCCTGGCACAACGGTGTCCTCTGAAGGGGGTTCTGTGTTTGAGTTCCTCTGCAGCCCACCCATGAGGATGAAGCTTAAAACTTTGCTGGGTGAGCAGCTGTCGGGGGAGAAGGCAGGGCAGAGGATGAACTCCCTAAGTCACTAAACGAACCTTTAAAAAAAAAGCCTTCCTCATTATGAATTAATATTTCCAGCCCCTGTTCTTCATTAGAAATAAAAGAGTTGTACTCAGGAGCCAAAACTGAAATGATGAAAATCCTTAGAGGAAAAGAAGGGAGAAAGATTTAGCAGTTCACCCTTTTATTAGTGTTATGATGACTCTTTATTACTTAGCACTTACATGGCACTTTATTCTTTCCAAGTGCTTTACGATCCTTAATTACTTAATCTTGAAATATATTTAGAAAGGCACTTGAATTTATTTGACACAGCTATTCAAAACCTATTTTGCCCCACTTTCAGCCCCGACTTGTGGAGGTACAGTATCTTCCCACTGGGAAGTAAGGTGCCAGAAGGGTGGCTGACAGAAAGGAACTCCTGAAGAAAAATGGAGGGGAGGGAGGAGAGAGGAAACCAGACAATGTTAAAATAACAATAATCAGCAATGATGACTACTCTCTCCTTCTCTTTGGCATTCTTTGCCAATCCAGCGTCTTTCAAAATTTTTAATAATCAGTAATTTATAAAATGCAATAAATATATATTACGCATACCATACACACAACAGATTTTTCTGGCTGAATTATGTTGCTTGTTATGCAAATAGGTAATCCTGAACCAATTAAAAAACAAAGGCATGTTGTAATATAGTAATGGAAGTTTCTGGATGCCAGCTCTTAGGCACAGGGTCCTTAAAGACAGAGAAGAAAAAGAAAAAGAAACACGGAGAACAATATCATCATTCTATCAGCAGTTAACTTGAGTCTACTTGTGCATGATCAAAGACTACAAATATAGTTTAAGCAGCATGATATAATCACTGGGTTTACAATATGAAATGATTTTTAAAAGCAGAACCGACAACAATCCTGGTGCCACTATGTTCAGTGACTAAAGACTAATTTTGTGATGCACAGCCAAGCTGATGTGGTGGTAGGGAAATTAGGGTTAAGAGGCTAACCTCCCTCCCGGGTTCCCTTTGAAGATTTCTATATTCTGGGGGAGAGGGTAATGAAAATATTTTACCTCCCCTATTGCAATTAGGTCAGTGGGCCAAAGAAAAATGCTGCTCACATACACCAATGCAATTGCAATCCCAAAAGAGGCAAAAAGGACAGGATTCAGCAATATTCCCTGCACGAGAAAGGCCAGCCCAATGGCAGGGAACAACAAGTCTTCCTCTCCTAGCTATTGCATTTTGACAAGGGAGTGAGACTAAAAGAAGCAAGTCCTCTTCCTGATTCTTAAGCTTCTTACACCTTGCAAGTGTCCACACAAACAAGGAGCATGAAGAAACCACAGCAAACCATGCCCAAAGCTTGGAGCTGACGGTCAGTACTCATAAAGAGGAGAAAAATGGTCCTTGCATCTAGATTGCCTGACCGTCCTCAGTAAGAAAAGAAAGCTGTAAAGATCCACCCATCTGGCTGCTTTGTGGTGGCTGTGTTTCTATTTTCATTTCTGACACTGATGAGGCAAAGGAATGGCGTATAGAAATTTAGAGCCCAGAAACTTAATAAAACAGCTCTGAACGTGGCAGCATTTATGAAAAAGATTAATTACTAGGAGTAAAGAGGCCTGATGCCAGGAATTTATAGGATTGATACAAATACGATGCCCTGCTGGGCTGCTAGGCCCATAAAATGCAACCCTAATCTTCAGGCCTATTGTTGTTTTTGCAGAAACAACAGGCTTCAGCCCTGACAACAAAAGGGTATATAATAGAATTTCAGTAGGGGGAAAAAATCACTATAGCCATGGAAAATAAACACCTTTAGAGAATCTGTTTATGAACACCTAGCCCAGCCTTCCCTTTAAGCACCAATGTCTACAGAGTGAAGGTGCCATTGTTGTGTTTATCTCAGAAACCAGCTGAAGGAAAGGAGAGGACCAATTAGTAAAAATAGGACCGCCAACTGCCTAGACTGTAGTTCCTATTGGCAGTGGACAGATAGTTTGTTCTTTAATTGGAAAATAATCCAGATGCCTTCTTAAATAAGAGAATTGTTCTTGCAAACACACAGGAAGACTTCTGCCTACAATCGGTACTTTAGTTCCTCATAAACATTTTTAAAGTACCCCTCCCCCTTAAGGTTCTCCTTATGCATCTTGCCCATCTCTTATAATTGATGTGTCTGACATTCAGAAACACTTTGCGAAACCACAAATTAGTCATGGCAGGAACAAGAAAAGAAGCTCAACTCGGCAATTGGATTACACTAACCAATCGGACCAGTGTCTGCCTTTGTTTGTACTCGCCACATTGATGGTAAAGAGAAAGACAACTTTCATAACCAGTAATCTGAGGTTTGCACTACATTCATGTTTAAAATCATACACATTTTCTGGGAAGGGAAAACACTGTGTTTTTCCACGTTTGTGTGTTCGTAACATCTTTGAAAAGTGTGAAGGGGCATGTGTAAAAACACCTACTCTAAGTGCAACCTGTGTTTACATATAAATTATCTTGCCGTTCTCATCATGCAAAGGGTTCATTTATAACATATGGTGTCTGTTTCACATGCTAAAAGTGGCTTTTTAATTTGAAGTCAGCCACAATCAGTGGTCCTAAATCCTCACTGTCTCTGGGATTAATTATGGGCACTAGACAGCAACAGCAATCCTCTCTTCCTGATAAGCTGCATGGAGAAGTTGGCAAGAGGAGAAAATAGGCCTTTCAAGGTTAGAGAGTAACCAGAGCTGACATACACGGGTCTTTCGTGACACCCATTTGAAATCGGAATATTAATGATAAAACAGCCTCCATTCTTAGGGCAGTTTAGTAAAACATCATGCATTCAAGAAATGCCATTTCTAAATGCTTTCTACTTCTTCCTCTCAGTAGAACAATTGAAAGAGCCACACACCTCTGCCTCTGCAATTGTTAAACAAATAAACAAAACAACAGCCTAGGCAGACTAATGGACCAAGCAGCAGCTGTGGTTCCATCAGTCAGTGGCTTCCCAGCTTCACAAAGCGGAACTTCCAGGACACAGGCTGCACGTGTGCAGGACACTCTGCCTCACTGCGGATAAAGAGAATCACAGTTTCTGTCCACAGACAACAGAGCAGCCACAGTGAAACTAACCACGTACCTACCTGTGCTCCCTGCAATACGCAACCTAAAGTGGAGTTCCAGGTCACAATCGCTCATGCAAACTCGCTCACATAATAAGATGCTTGAACCACCTCATTGTTTCAGCAATGTATTCTTCTACCTGTTCATCACCTGCTTCTAAAGACTGGAGAAGGGGTCAAATGATTTCTTGAGATCCTTTCCAGTCTTATTTTTCAAAATCTAATGATGCTTTACTGAAGCAGGCAGATTGTGTCTTGGGTAACTTGTTCGTGGAGTCACTTGAGAACTTCTGGGATACCCACGACACACTGGGCATCTCACTGGGGCTGAGAGTACAATGATGTGCAAAAACAGTGGGGTTCCTGCCTTCAGAGGGAGGGGTGCAAAAGAGTAAGGAGGCCAGATCATTTCTGGGACTGGAGAAAGCTTCCTTGAGGAAGTGCCATTTGGGCTGAAATCTTAAGGAAGGGTAGGAATTAGCTGGCAGAACCCAAGGAGGAAATGTGGAAGGCACGCATGGGCAAAGGTCCTGAGGTGGGTGAGGTCAGTTCCTTGTAAGGAACTAAGAGAAGGAAGGTGATTGGAAGGGTGGGAGTGAGGGGGTCCCTGTTGCTAGAGGAAATGACAGAGGCAGGCAGGGGTCCAAATCTAGGGTGGTCTTGTATAATCATAGAGACCCAGAGGCTTTTTTTCCCTAAATCTTTCAATTGCATTGTGAACAAATAAGAGTATAGGATCTCACTTCAGAAACTCTCAAAGATCTAACTACCCCAAAATACTCACAGATAATGTAGAACTAGGGTTTAGAATCTGAGCTGTTCACACATCCAACTTCGGTTTTGCAATTTACACCACACTTTAAAGGCTTAACCGTCTAAGAAATTCAAAGTTGTAACCAAAGTGTTCTCCTCGTGTGCAGGTTAGTCTCTGAGTTAGGGACTTCACTAACATGAAGATGAATAAACCCTTTTTATAACTGGCTTATATTCAAAAGGAGTTTAGTCTTTTACGGATAAAATGCTGATGCTATCATAGTTCAGAATTTGTTTTCCCATTAAACTACCCAAGAGATTTTTTTATTAAGTTAAATACCAGCACTGAGATACTATTCTACTAAAAACAGCTAATTCCTAAAAAAACCCCCAAATCAGCCAAACTTGTTGTGAGATTGAATCCTTTTGCCAATGTGGACAAAAGGATTGAACTAGTTGTAGATACACAATTACGTAAGGAATCGTTTTGGTGTCATTGGAAAGTGGATGCTATGAAAGGCAATGCGAGGGAACGCCATAGATAGGATGTGCTGACTACTCAACTTGACTCAAACATCACTAAAGAAAACATCTGTGTTTTTCTTAGCCTAATTAACTATGGACATCACTGATGTACAAGACGGTATTCAGCATGAAATTTTGCCATTTCTCAAAATAGCCTCCCACGTATTGACTCTTCACACTTCATTGATTCTTTGAGGCCCTTCCTGAGCTCTTCCAGTTCTTTCTGAGGTCTGGGATCTTGTCTCCCATTGTTGACTATATCTTAGGAATGGATATATATTCCGGATTTTAAATGAATTACCTTCTTACCCTATATTCTCTCTTCTTTTACTCAGTCCCCAGCCCCCCTTTTTAAAACATTTTTTTTCTTGTGGCAAATATTGCTTTCGCATAAAGGCAGTATTCTTTTCTTTGTCTATGGAAGAGGGACCCCTCTCCCTTTCTGTCCTCTCTTCAGCACTGGCACCAGGAACAGCAGATCAGTCCTCTGCGCTTTGTTTTGTTTTCTCAAGTTCTTCAATAATTCTTAGCACACTCTCCCCAAGAGCAGTGCATAATTTTTAGGAACAGAAACTCAAACGTCAGGAACATCGTCCCCCTTCAGTTGCTAAAGAGCACCTATCACAATCAAACCCACTCGGTTTATCCAGAAGCCATATGTGCAGCCTGTTACTTACACAGCTCCACAGCAACCCTCCAGCCTGTGGGCTTGTTGGCCATTTCACTTTTCATTAGTTTTCAGCAGAAAAGGAACAAGAATAACCAGAAGTTTGGAATTCCCATAGAACAGCCTTGGTTCCTCCTCTGTGTATGCAGAATCCCGTAATTTGGGAAATGGAAAGGGCTTTATGGATCACTTTGTCCATCCCAGACATGAGGAAACTGAGGCTTAGGATTCCATGCGACTCCCAAGGACACAGCGTGACACGAAGGCAGCAAGGAGATTACAGCCAGCCTGCTGATTCCGGGTCCAGTGACTTCTACTTCATTAGAGCTACTTTCTTCTGGAACGGGAGGTGGAAGTGTGACGTTCTAGTTCCATCTTAACTTCTTCCTGACACTGTAGTTTTAGGGAAGTCACCAAACTTTTCTAAAGCCCAGGATGATAACCTGTCTTATATCTCACAGAGTTATGATATGGGAAATTACTTTAAAACTTATAAAGAGCTTTTTTTTTTTTTTTTTTTTAGGGCATTAGAAAATATATTTGAAATTTACAGTGAAAGACATTTGGTTCCTGACAAGATGGCAACAAATTCAGGATACTGGCATCCAGCATTAAACCGCAAACCCTGGAGGTGCCACTAAACTGAGAGGGGGACTGATGAATCCAGAACCTAAAAACCCTAGATCAGCACAGGGAACAGAGGGAAGGGGAAGCAGGCATGGTCAGGTGGCCCAGATATGCAACCGGCTTAGAGGGGAGCCCCTTCCTGCTGTGCACTTTTTCTCCCCCGCAGTGCCTCGGGAGGCCCTGTGCACGGGCCCGCACTCCCCAGGGCAGAAAAATATCAGTGCCAGCCCATCTGTAGGAGGAAGCCTAGTAATATGAGGACAGTCTTTATGCCCAGTTGTTGTAAGAGGATGATAACATAATCTATATGTTTTTTAAAATTCTAATCAAAATTCCAAAAGGACTTTTTGAAAAAAAAAAATGGCAAACATATTCTAACTTGAATGTGGAGAATAAAGAACTATGAATGGCTAAGATATCAATACTTAAGAGTAAAGAGGGAGGAGCAAGATTCACTCTACCAGATGCTCAGACATGCAATAAAGCCTTGATAATAATAATTTTTTTTAATTTTTATTTTTTGGCTACATTTTGTCTTCGTTGCTGCGCGCAGGCTTTCTCTAGCTGCGGCGAGCGGGGGCTACTCTTCGTTGCAGTGCACGGGCTTCTCATCGCAGTGGCTTCTCTTGTTGCGGAGCACAGGCTCTAGGCGCGCAGGCTTCAGTAGTTGCAGCACGCAGGCTCAGTAGTTGCAGTGTGCGGGCTCTAGGGCACACAGGCTTCAGTAGTTGTGGCGTGCAGGCTTGGTAGTCGTGGCTCACGGGCTCTAGAGCGCAAGCTCAGTAGTTGTGGCTCATGGGTTTAGTTGCTTTGTGGCATGTGGGATCTTCCCGGACCAGGGCTCGAACCCGTGTCCCCTGCACTGGCAGGCGGACTCCCAACCACTGCACCACCAGGGAAGTCCCAATAATAATAATTTTTTTAAAAAGTTGTGTAGATACAGGAAAAGACCAATGATTCAGACTAGAGAGTCTAAAAATAAATAAATATGTAATTTAATTATATATAAATATATGACATTTCTCTTATACACTAAGAACTTTGTATATAAGGAATGTGTCATCAAAAATCAGTGAAGAAAACGTTCCCTGACTTCAGACTACAGGAATCAAAACAGTATGGTACTGGCACAAAAACAGACATATAGCTCAATGAAACAGAATAGAGAACCCAGAAATAAACCCACACACTTATGGTCAATTAATCTATGACAAAGGAGGCAAAAATATACAATGCAGAAAAGACAATCTCTTCAATAAGTGGTGCTGGGAAAATTGGACAGCTACACGTGAAAGAATGAAATTAGACCATATTCTAACACTATATACAAAAATAAACTCAAAATGGATTAAAGACGTAAATGTAAGACCAGATACTATAAAACTCCTAGAGGAAAACATAGGTAGAACACTCTTTGACATAAATCGAAGCAATACTTTTTGGACCTGTCTCCCAAAGCAAAGGAATAAAAGCAAAAATAAACAAAGGGGGCCTAATTAAACTTAAAATCTTTTGCACAGCAAAGGAAACCGTCGACAAAATGAAAACTGACTGGAAGAAAACATTTGCAAATGATATGACTGATAAGGGGTTAATATCCAACATATATAAACAACTCAACATCAAAAAACAAACAGGCTGATTAAAAAATGCGCAGAAAAGCTGAAGAGACATTTTTCCAAAGAGGCCAACAGGCACATGAAAAGATGCTCAATGTCGCTAATCATCAGGGAAATGCAAATCAAAACCACAATGAGATATCACCTCACACCTGTCAGAATGGCTATAATCAAAAAGAACACAAATAACAAATGTTGGTGAGGGTGTGGAGAAAAGGGGATCCTCACACACCGTTGGTGGGAATATAAATTGGTGCAGCCACTGTGGAAAACAGTATGGAGGTTTCTCAAAAAACTAAAAATAGAACTACCATATGACCCAGCAATTCCACTCCTGGGTATATATCTAAAAAAAACAAAAACACTAATTTGAAAAGGTACATGCCCAATATTCACAGCAGCATTATTTACAATTGCCAAGTTATGGAAGCAAACTAAGTGCCCATCAGCAGATGAATGGATAAAGAAGATGTGGTACATATACACCATGGAATACTACTCAGCCATAAAAAAGAATGAAATTTTGCCATTTGCAGCAACATGGATGGGCTTGGAGGGCATTATGCTAAGTGAAACAAGTCTGACAGAGAAAGACATATACTGTGTGATATCACTTATATGTGGAATGTAAAAATACAACAAACTAGTGAATAAAATAAAAAAGAAGCTGATTCACAGATATAGAGAACAAACTAGTGGTTGCCAATAGGGAGAGGGAAGGGGGGAGGGTCAACATAGGGGTGGGGGAAAAAAGAAGGTTATTATGGGATTACATGAAATCACGTGTGTGAAACTTTTGAGAATTGTAAAGCACTCTAAAATTTAAAGAATCTTTCATTCAATAAACAAAATAAAAATAAAAAAGAACATAAAGTACATTTATTGATACACTTAAACAGCAAAAAAAAAAAATCTGAAGAAAAGATGGGTCATTTGGACTACAAATCAGTGTTGTAAAACTGATTCACTGTATAAAGAAATATAAAACTTGATCTCTAACTAAAAACAATGAACTTCAGAGAGAATTAGAGATGTCAGTGTGAAAGATAAAATTAAAAAGCTAATATAGGAAAAACGTTGAAGAATATCTTTGTGAACTTACGGTGAGGAAGAATTTTTTTTTCATTTAAAGGCATAAACTGAAAGAGGAAAGTTTGTTGGACTTCACAAAAAATAATATTAGTAATTTTTATTCAACAAAGGACACCACAAAGTTGACAAATTAGTGACATATAAGGAAAAGATATTTGTCTTGAGTAAAGCTAACGAGATGTTAGATTACACAAAGAACTCCTGCAGATCAGTAAAAAAAAAAACCAAAACACAAAAAATCTTGAACTCCAAGAGAAAAACGATCCGAAGATATAAATATGCAATTCACAGTAAAGGAAATTGAAAGAGCTAACAAATACATGGGAAGATAGGCAACAACATTAATAACCAGAGATACATAAATTTTAAAAAAACAGTAAAGTAACTTTTTAGGTCCACCAGATTGGTACAAAATTGGAAAGTCAGATAGTGTCAAGTGTTGTAGACTACTTGGGGAATTATGAACCCTCGCACATTGCTGGTGGGAGTGCAGACCTAAGTACAGTTATGCTACAATATAATCTGATACGATTAACAGTACGTACCTGAGAGAAATTCTCACACAAGTTCCAAAATGATCATGTATAAGGATATTCATGGCACATTTTCATTATAATGGAGACTTCAAACAAGGTAGATGCATATGACATCATATTATGTAGTGTTCGAAAGCAAAGAACCACATGTATATACAGCAACAAGGACAGATCTTAAAAACAGTGCTGGGAAAAATTAGCACTGGAATGAGATCCACAGTACAACATCACTTATTTATATTAAAACACATAAACAGAAAATCATACATAAATAAACAAAAGCCCCACACTGCATATCTTCCAAGGATACATACATATCCAAGGAAAAATGTGATCTGCATTAGAGAATGTACCTATGGAAACGGGAGGGCAAATGGGGATGAGCTTGAGGGAGATGATGGTGTGATGTAAACTAAAAAGCATGATTAACTCAACTGTCTGGACCTGAGGTTAAAAATGAAATCCCTCTAGTGGAAAAGTTTAAGGAACATCATTTTTTTAATCTGCTAAGACCAACAACAAGGAAAGGTACGCTGTAAAAAGGAAATAAAATGGTCACTTTGAACTTTATCTAGAAACTAACTTTCTCAAGGATAGACAGTCCCTACTGCCTCATAAGTTCAGCCTCATCCAGGGAGCAATTCTAAATGTTAAGTATTACTTTACAGAGTCTGTCTTATAGAACGGGTATAAGGGGGACTTTGCATCTCTAAAACAATGCATGAAGCATTTTATTAACAGCCAGAGGAAAAATGTATGTCTGTTCTTCAGGGCTAGTTTCAGTGAACACCACTAGGACAGTGACAGTAACAGACTGGGGATGTGACTAAGTGCCATTCACTGTACTCACAGCACACACTCTAGGGGACCAGCATATTTGCACCAAGGACAATTCTAAAAGCCTAAAATATCAGAATAAAAAATAAGTGTGTCTGTCTATTCACTTTATTTCTAATTTTGCTATTAGCATCCATACAATGTTTAAATGAAGTTTCATTTGAAAAGTACTTTCTATCTCAGTGATTCGCAGCTATTATCATAAAGCTGCTCAACCTATAAGCACAATATTCATAACTTCATTTCAAAAGAACTTCACTTCCAAAGGAATTTCATGACACATGCAGTATGGCTCCTATATCTACAGAAGGGACTGGAAATGTAGGCCTGTGAGCTCTGACCTTTTTAATTAACTCTAACGGCATTTGCATGGTGTTGGGTGGTGTTGAACTGGCGGGTTGTAGATCCCTGAACAGCATTTGCTGCTTCTCTCCTTCCAGCCCCGCATGGACTGTCACCAGTGCATCACTAATTGAACATGATGGGCACTAGGTTGATTAAAGAGAAAATTGCATTCTACTTATCAAATGCTGATTAGCATAACTACCACATGGGCTTGCTTTCCTTTGCCCTATTCAATAAACATTTCATTAGAAAAATGAATTCTGTCTATTGGGAGAGGGAGCTCTAACTCTTAAACTTCTTACTCGGCATGTAATATTCAGAGGAACCTGATATATAGTCCACAGTGTGTGTATTGCCATATTTATGTGAAAAAATTCCCAAGGCAGATCTTGGTCAATATTTCCCTTTTCAAATAGGGGAAGTAAAAAAAAGACAAATTATGTGAGGTCTTGGTCCCAGGCTGTGAAGAGCAGCTGACCCAGGCCTCCTGGGCAACAGACCAGAGCCCCCCTGGGGAGGGACACCGGAGATTAGGCTGCTCCTCTCCCAAAACAGTGCCACAGTGGGCACCAAAGGGCCTCGGCCAGTCTAGCCACTGCTGCGGCTGCCTGAGCGCCGGGCCTAGTCTCCGACTGCAATGGCAGCAACCTTCCAAAACAGCCTCCCATGGTCTATCTCCCCCTCCCTCCAAAAAAAGTCGGAGGAACGGAAGCCTAAAGAAATCAGGTGGGTTAAAGATTGACTCTTTGCCTCTGTTGTAGTCGACACATTTTGCTGTGTCTGCCTGGCTCGCAATGGCTCCCTCAGTCCTGGAAACCATCCTCCTACCCTGTCTATCAAATGGTAACACGGCCTGCACCTCGTGCCCTACCAGGGTCTTCACTGACTGGATTGGGCGTGGCGGGGAGGGGTCACCTGTCGCAAGCTGGGCCATTTAATTCCTTCCTCAGATTTTGGAACTGGGTCAGAGGGGCACCAAGCTAAATTCCACTAGCCCTCGGAATCACCAGGTATGCTATATTCCACCACTTGGACCACAGCGGCAGAGAGAACTGGTCAGAGAGAAAGGAAGCAGGAAGGGAATTAAGTAAAAATACCCGGAAAAGAAAAGAAACATAGAAGACCCAGAGGCTTTGCACTTCAGATTCAATATGCCTCTTGCATCCCCGCCCTCGAGTCTGAAAGAAAACCCTTGCATCCTGAAACAGTCTTCCCACTCTTGCTTAAACCAGTTTGACTTGGTTTCTTTTCCATGAAGCCACTGAGTCTTGACTAACATTTTTCTTCTAAGTAGCTCAAGGTGACTGAAAGAGAGTCCCAGGAATCATCAGTATCCATGAGAAGCTAGTGCCAAGATGTCCACAAGAGTTTGGAAGATGGAAAGCAGATGGTCAGGCAGTAACCGACTCAGCAAAGCAGAGAAATTACAATTGTCAGCCCCCACAGAGGGGAAAGACCAAAAACAAAAGAAAACAAAACAAAAGCAAGTGGATTTGTGCCACAGAACCCAAGAAGCGGTCAGGATTCAGAGGCTCCAGATATTATTAAAAAGAGTGAATTAGGGGTAAGGCTTTTATACTGAAGAATACAGTCCCCCATGTGGCTGTTCATCCAGGAGCCAAGTGACCCTCACACCAGCAAGAGATAGGAGGGTGTCTCTCTGAAGAAAGTGAACCAGGCAACCTCTGGCCATGCACATGAGCTTACAAGGCAAGGAGGAGGGCAGGGGTGAAATGCTGCCCTGAAAGGTGCAGGAGATGATTGAAAGATTTCATGCAAATCAGGGCCACCCAGCCCCCTTTCCTGCTCCCCAGAACGCCAGGTGTATGCCTTATTCTTAATATGTTATTACAGCCAGTACAGCACGGACACCTATCAGCTGGAATGGACACTGGCCTTAGCATTGAGGCAAGGCCCTGCAGGCTTTGACCCTTTAATTGCTAGTTGTAGGGAATATGAGGCTCAGAAGGGTCAGCGTGGCTCAGGGCAGTGGCGTTATGACACCAGTAATAAGAGTTTCAATATTTTAACAACCAGTATGGCTGCATTAGTGTGTACCAGCTGAATATCACACCTGTTCATACCCTCAGGGAAGAAAATTAAAAATTCTTCTCTGGTGAAATTGAATATTTCTCTGGTGAAAAATATTGAAAATTCAGGGTCCCCAAATATAAACACCAGGTCATGCCTAACCATCCTATGGTGAACCCCAATAGTCAACAAAATTCTGCCCATGCACACACAGCTTCCAATCAGCTTTTAGTACCTCATGTTTAAATATGAACTGACATGCCAGACTCATTCCACTTTTGAGGAAGACCTCTGCCATTAAAGACGGAGACCAAACAAACAACAGAAATACAGGACTTGGAGGACACAAGGCAGGGGACTCGGGGTGGGGGGAGGCAGGGGGAAGACTTCCAAAACAACTATAATTAACATCTTCAGAGGGCTGCGAAGAAATTGCAACCATAGGAGAAAAACAACCAAAAAAGCACATACATTCATTCATTTACTCAACAACTACTTATTGAGCATCTACTATGTATCACACTGTTTTAGTGATTCCTTCCTATTTTGTACCTCCTAAATCGCTCTCTAATTGGCTGGCTGAGCTCTGGTCACCTTCAAAGCTACAGCCCTAGAGCTGACCTCATCTCCTCTCAGCTGAACTTTAGCAATGGACTTCTATTTCATCTCCCTGCCTCTAGTCTTGTTCTCCTATAATCCACCATTTACATTTAGAATGTAAACTCCCAGGATCTATGGGATTTCCACTGCCCAGAGAAAAGAGCACAGAAACCTTAGCTCCCAACACAGACCCCAACTCAGCAGGACTAGAGCACCTGATGTTCCCCTAATATCTTCTGACATTTCACAAGTCCATGTCTTTGAGTTCCTTCTGCCTGAAGTCATTTTCCCAACCTCATCCACATTGAGAGACAGCTCCCCTCATGTCACCCTAACACCAGGCAGAATTGAGCATGCCCTCACCACTGTACCATTGCCAGTGTGTTCTTCCCCTGGCATGGAATAAATGGTTCCGTATGTGTCTGCTGGCCCTTCTAAACAATGTACTCCTGGAGGCCCAGGATCTTGTCTCATTTGGATCCTCATGACTTAGTCCAGTGCTTGACACCCAGTTCCTTGACTAGGTGGATAGGTGGATGGATGAATGAATTTAGGAACTAAGCTGGGTCTCATGGGATGAAAAGATCTGGATTGGCAGAAAGAAAAGAGGAAGACATCACAAACAAGGAGAAAGTAAAGAGTGTAGGGATGGAAGTAGGAATGGGCACAGTGAAAACGCTACCTGACCTAGAACAAAGGATGGGAGTTAGGACAGCAGAAGACAGCCTGTGGAGCCTCGAGAACATGAAGTTTGGTTTAGATATGGCAGGGAATAGAAGCTGTTTTAAAACAATGGTTTGTAGGTCTTTACGTAATTACAGCTATGAGTTAGACCGAGAGTCTGTCATGAAGTCCCATGTAGACCCAAAAAAAGGGAATTGTGGAGAGGGCAACATGTATGAACCGTGACTGTGTCATGGTACAGCACATGCAATATCTCAGGTAAGACTCATTTCAATCTGATGAGGCAGGAATCATTACACCCATTTTAGAGACAAAGGAACTGAAACTTAGAGAGGTAACTTGCCCAAGATCACAGTAAATGACAGTAAATTTAAATCCAGTTCCATACTTGATCAAAAATATGAGAAATCCTCTGAAATAAACATGATTTAAATTAATTTCTGGCTTTAAGATCTGGTTTATTTCATTTACAAGTAAGCAAGAAAACACATGGCATGATATAAACAATTCACATAACTTCTTTGGCCTCAGTTTACTTATCTATAAACGAATGGACTAATAATGATTATCCACCTCATAGAGCTGTTATGTGGACTCGAGTTAGTAAAGTTAAAGTATTTAGCTAGCATTTGATATATACAAATACTTGATAAACATTAGCTACTGTCATTACATTTCTTTTACTAAATTGATAATACCATTCATGTAATAATTCTAA
Organism: Balaenoptera borealis; assembly: GCF_965194805.1. NCBI lineage: Eukaryota > Metazoa > Chordata > Mammalia > Artiodactyla > Balaenopteridae > Balaenoptera > Balaenoptera borealis. The sequence continues at coordinate 43,672,927 of NC_138866.1, read as the reverse complement.
TTAATCATTTAAAATGTTTCTCTTCCAAAACAGAGACTAGAATGGTGGTTACCAGGGGCTGGGGGGTTGGAGAAATGGGGGGATATTAGTCAAAGGACACAAACTTCCATGAATAAGTTCTGGGAATCTAATGTACACCACAGTGACCATAGTTAATACTACATCATATATTTGAAAGTTCGTAAGACAGTGGATCTTAAATGTTCTCATCAAAAAAAAAAAAAAAAGGTAATTATGTGACATGATGCAGGTGTTAGCTAATGCTAAGGTGGTAATCATTTTGCAATAAGTGTATCAAATCAACACCATTGTACACCTTAAACTTATACAATGTTATATGTAAATTATATATCAATAAAGCTGGAAAATAAAATTAAATAAATATGAAATAAAATGTTTCTCTTCAGGGGACTTCCCTGGTGGTCCAGTGGTTAAGACTCGGAGCTTTCACTGCAGGGGGCGCGGGTCTGATCCCTGGTCGGGGAACTAGGATCCCGCATGCTGCGCGGCGCAACCAAAAAATTAAAAAAATAAAATGTTTCTCTTCAGGACACAAAATTATCTCACATCTTGCATTAAATATAAGAATTATTTGTAGGCTGGCATTTTTTAATTATAGGCAATATATAAGTGGATCTTCTTTACATAATCTTACTATAAACAGCTGTACTGTAGTCAAATATATTAAAATTACAAGAAACCAGAGCAACCATTTCCATCAGGGTGATTTTCTAAGGCATCACAAGAAACATAAAATTATACACATAGTGATGCACTGCTTTTGAACCTCTTCTAAGCCCAAAAGGTACCACAACTTGTTTACTTGACAGCTCAGCCATTAATTTCAGAAAGGCTAAAATGAAAAACCACCCAGGTTACAGTTGCCTTGCAGGAATCCCTCTGCTATAATCTCATAGTTTTTTCACCTAATTAATTTCCCCTTTCCTTGCACCAGAGTTTCATGAGTGTATCTTGTTTGGAGGAGATTAAGAGTCACACGCTTCATTAGCAAGGTGTAAATTATCAGTGAGGCCCTCTCCATCCACCTGCTTAATCGGGTTAATGAAGCACCTCTGCAGGGCCTTCCTAGTGCTGCCCTCTCCATGCTCTCTGCAGGTTTTGCCTCCCTCGGTGGCTTGAAAAACAGGTAGGTGTTTAAAGGTGTTATTGGCCTGCTCTGTTTCCAACAAGGGAAACCTTGACTCTAAAGTTCAGCTTAGCTTTGGTCTTTTGATAGACAAAAATGTTGCTTGGGAAAATTAGGAACAGGTGTCTTTGCTTCTTCCTTCCTGTCCCCTGCTCTTTTAGACAATTTGCCGTGAGTGGGGCAACTCCTGAGATTAGGGTTGTGACCATCTACTGTAGAGTCCTAATCCCCTTCCAGGCCTCTTGAATAACAGCGTGAATCCCCCAGCAAGGTAATCTTCATCATCATCGTTCCTTCTGCTTATCTCTGCTTTTGAGATCATCAGGGTAGATCTTCTTTTTCATCACTTCTAAGTTCTTGAGTGTTGATTTAAAACCTCTGCCAACAAATTTTAAAAATCATGATTCCTGGGCTTCCCTGGTGGCGCAGTGGTTAAGAATCCGTCTGCCAATGCAGGGGACACGGGTTCGAGCCCTGGTCCGGGAGGATCCCACATGCCGCAGAGCAAACTAAGCCCGTGTGCCACAACTACTGAGCCTGCACTCTGGAGCCCGCGAGCCACAACTACTGAAGCCCGCGCGCCTAGAGCCCGTGCTCCGCAACACGAGAGGCCACCGCAATGAGAAGCCCGCGCATTGCAACGAGGAGTAGTCCCCGCTCGCCGCAACTAGAGAAAGTCCACGCACAGCAATGAAGACTCAACACAGCCAAAAATAAATAAATAAAATAAATATGTTAAAAAAAAAATTATGATTCCTCATAGTTAGCTATGCTTAAGCTGGTCGTTTCTACAACATCCTTACTCATAAAGGAATGCTCATGGTGGCTCTTTAAGCCCTCTGGCGATCTGCAAGCTGACCTGGAGTGTGTTTATCATAGACCTGTAGGACATAGCCAGAGAATTACAAGTGTCTAACATAAATACTTTCTGGAACACTCTTTAAATTGGCTTCTGTCTACTCTCCACCCCACTCTTTCCTCACCTCATAGGTAAAGCCAGCAGCTTCACAGTTTCCTCAGGTCAACACGTAGCTAAGTGGAAAGAGCCCTTGGGTCCCCTCTCTGGCATCCCCTCAGGCCAAATTTTCAATGAACTTAAAATTAATTAGAGGTCAAATTTGAACGTCATTGACTATCTTGGGAATTTTGTCTGAGAAAGAAGCTCATTGTGCTGA